>NC_060062.1:6346803-7032233 GCF_020283565.1 Trifolium pratense | reverse complement strand
TTCTGATTGTTCTAAATTTTTTTTCATCCTAATTCAGTTAAACAATAAACAATATATGAGATTACTAATGATACGACATGAAGATAAAAATATTTACGAGGACAAATAAAGTAATGACAATAATGCAATCATTAGTCTTCTTAAATCATAATGTTCCAAATTATTAATAATAATGGTAGTAATGCAATTACTGGTCTTCCTAAAAAATAAAAATATTTAAATGTTTCAAAATCAAAAACCACGTAAATTCTATCGATAAGACTAAAGCAACTTCAGAAGCTAATAAAACCATATAAAATATGTTGCACTTATTTGTTTTCAGACGTTTTGCACGAAGATCTAAAAGTCCTTTTAATTTTGCATCTTTTGGATCACATCAAACATTTCTAACATAATTATGAAGCCGGTGTCAAGATGATAGCTTGAAATTTGGAGGCTTAGTTCCTGAATCCATTTTCAACAACTCATAATCATGTTCCTGGTCAAGTTGGGTAGAATTCTAGGTTGTGACTCACTTTCATGTTGAGTTTCCGATACTTCTTTTTTCTTTTCTTTTTTAATCATGAGTTTCCGATACTTTTAAATTAGTCGAAAAACTATACTCAGTCTCAATATAATCTGGTGTAGCTAAAGCCACACCATGCCACCAAGTTGATCCGCCCACGCCTACATGTTATGTGGTTTTTCCTTCATTCTGCTATTCTTTCCGTGGAAATTTTCTCAACATAATTTAACTCATTGAGAAAATTTCCACGTTAAATTTTTTTTTTGTGTTGGTTTACATTTCTGCTGAGTGTCTATTTTTTTTTTTTTGAAAACTTCGTATCTGGCTTATGACCGACTAATCCAAGGGGACCAATCTCACCGCCTACTTGTGGGGGGCCCATTTAAAGCCAGAGTTTTTTTTGCTCTGTATGGACTTAGCCTACCGAAATTGGCACTAGTGGGAATCGATGGTGAGTGTCTATTTTAAGTTCATAGAGGAGAGAAATTATGCAAGCATTTCGCAGCAGAGTAGATCAAACTTATGTGGACATTAGTAGTTTAGTTGTTGTTTTTTTTTTTTTTACAATGAGCTAATGATCGAATCCAAAATTTATAGCGTACTACTCAATTCCCTCATATTAGATCAAGCGGCTTTAGTTGTTGCTTTCAATAAGCATAATCATGTTTTTGACTACCATCTTTTACAAGCAATACCCCACTTCATCTTCGACAAATATATGTATACCGTGTTTCAGTATTTAGTCAAATTCCAATAATCACCTTCTTTAAAGATGAACCTTTTTCTAGTGCAAGAAACATCCTAGAAGCACAAGAAAGACTCGAAGTTGACTAGAGATGATGAAAGATTTTAGCAAAACAATCTCTACAAATCACTTTATAATATTAATTAATAACAGATCATTAATGTTTTTTTTCTTTCTAAATACCATTTTCGAATAAAGGACAATTTTATAATATATTTTTGGCTTAAATGCAGTTTTACCCTCTGTTTTGATTAAATCGGAATTTTACCTCCCTTGTTTTAAATCACGAACTTTTACCCCCCGTTTTATAATTTTTTGGATTTTGCCCCCCTAAAATTCTGCTTTCGAGTCACGACTTCAAAGCGTCGCATACAAATCAATTTGGATCAATAATTCACCAAACGTATACCGAAATGACCGCAATCGAGTTAGTTTTCCACATAATCAAACTCCACTAAATTTGGAGTTACAGAGAGAGATTAATTATCATTTTAGTGAAGGTCTGTCCAAATCAATTCTTGTATGGAACTACTACTGATATTTTTGTCATGTCTCTCACCCTGTAGCTCATTTTTCAATAGTATTTACATGTCCGGAAAGCTAACGAAATTACCCTTGTTTTCATTTAAATTTCGTCAAATTTGAAGTTACGATGTGTTTGGTAGACGATGTTGAATTTGAAGGTCATAAGTAGTTTTCTGCAAAATTAGTAATTGGACAGACCTTCACTAAAACGGTAATTAATCTTTCTTTGTAACTTCAAATTTAGTGGGGTTTGATTCTGTGGAAAGCTAACTCGATTATGATCATTTCGGTATCCATTTGGTGAAATATTGATCCAAATTGAGTTGTGTGCGAAGCTTTGAAGTTGTGACTCGAAAGCAGATTTTGTGCAGAATTTTGGGGGACATACATTCACTAAAACGGTAATTAATCTCTTTTTGTAACTCCAAATTTAGTAGGGTTTGATTCTATGGAAAGATAACTCGATTACGGTCTTTTCGATATTCGTTTGGTGAATTATTGATCCAAATTAAGTTGTGTGCGAAGCTTTGAAGTTGTGACTCGAAAGCAGAATTTTAGGGGGGGCAAAATCCAAAAAATTATAAAACAGGGGGTAAAAGTCCACGTTTTAAAACGGCGGGTAAAATTCCGATTTAATCAAAATAGGAAGAGCAAAACTGCATTTAAACCTATATTTTTTGTATAAAATTAGATTTTTTAAAATGAATAAGTAAGAGAAATTTTTTTTTTCTACCCCAACAATTAGAACTTTACCCCTACAAATAATTAATTTTCCCAATTTTATCCTTTTTATCATTTGACTTCACCCCTACAACTTTTTTTTTGTTTTTTAGTGGTCAAAATTCCAAACCGTAATAATTAAAAAAAAAAAGAGATCTGGTATGTAACAAAATCCATGGAAATTGCTAGCGGAAAACTTTGAAGAGAAGCAAAATCTGGATTTCTAGATCTGAAGAGAAGCCTCCCTCACATCACAAACCTTAAACATCACACCCACTACTTATGCTTCTTTTTCATATTGGATCGATATATAGAAAACGAAAACAAGATAGAGGTTTGAATTGGAGTTCATGACAACGAGGAAGATTAAACCATAGCCTCGTTTTGAATTGCAGAATTTCACTACCAATTTTCAATTCAGAGAACTCCCTTTGAATATTAAACTGCAGATTCCTTGAATTAAGTGACCTGAAACCCATGGATATTTAGCCACCGTTAACCAAAGTGTGAATATAAAACCCATGTAGAAAAAATTGAATAACGTTTAAGATATATTATATGATTTCAATTGATTATTAACATTCACTGCAACAACAAATTTCATGAAATTAAAAATCATCATGAAGAATATATAATTTTGTCCAAGAACAACTCAAACCACATACCATGATAATTTGTAAATTATCCAAATCATCATGAATCCAAGTACACCCTTTTGACCAAAACACTAAAATGGTTTATTTTAAAACCACCGCGTGAGAATCATCACTAAATTTTTGCAAAGAAACAACCTTTAAGTGAATAAGGAATACTCATTTGTTTTTTACTGAATTTGAACAACCCATTGTCGAGTACTATTTCCCGAGGAAGAAACCAAATCACTGAAGGGTTTGGAGGAGGAACTGGTAGAGGGAGAGAGTAATGGAAGGGTGTGAGAGAGGGTGAAACATAAGGGAATGGGAGGAAACCAGAAATTATTTCCAATCTCTTCCGGTATGTAATTCTTTGTGGGATGGGTGAAGAGAAATGATAAAGGGTAAAATCGGGAAAACGTTTGATTTGTAGGGGTGGAAGAATAAATGTTGGGGTAAAAAAAGTAATTTTTTAAGTAAGAATATCAGAATTCGAATATTAATTGCATATTACATACAATTGATAAAATGAGATATATTTTCGAGATTTTCAAATGATATATTTGAGAATTGAGAGGCGCTTCTAAGCAGCTAAATTTTACTTCCGAATTGAAATGCATAAAGAGTGTTCCGGAGACACTCATTTCTCTGTTGTAAATAATAGTTAATCTAAAAAACTATATATTGTAATTTAGTAATACAGCAATCAAGTCTTGTGCCTTGTAATTTATTATATTTTTTTTTTTGGTTACATAATTTATTATATTTCTATTCCATTAAGTTAGCATTTTTAGTACAACTTTTTACCTATCAGTTCTAAGTTAAATTTATCTAATAAATAAGTTACAGCATACATTCAGGAAAAGAATAAAGTTGTGTCCTACAAAATTTACAGCCCCTTTCTGAGATATATCAGTGCTAGCAGCCCTCTTCAGGAAATGATGGATAATTTATTGCAGCATTTAATCTGCAAGCAATTTCAGCATGAAAAAATGGCTAAATCAATATAAATCCCAAGTTCACCATCATTGACTATGGGTGTTTCTTTAGTTTGTTGCGGTTTTCGTCGGCAATTGTTTGAAACTCTTTCTCACTAGCTGCAATAAGTCGTTTGACAATATCATATGTAGTAAGCCTGATGCTGCAAAAATATCTAGGAATAGGTCAGGTAATTAATCACAATCTCTTCTTTTAGAGAACAAATAACAAAACAAAATCTACTACGTAGTAAAATAAATTACCATTATTAGCTAAATATATCATAATTTTGTGTTCTTAGTAGTTTGGTATATCAATCTTATACAAAAAAAACCAGTTTCAAACAGGACTTTATCTACTTATTTTTCAGCAAATTTACTGAACGTCGCAAGATGTTACTTATGTATCAACTATCAACAAAATTGGAATTTAAACTGAAATCGATTAGAAATAAAGTATCACAAATACCTGCTGTTTGGAAGGTTTTTTAAAGCATTGGGCACAAATCCCCGGTACAAGCCAATAACTCCATCTTGAGCCACAATACCTGCATCAACCAAAATATTAATATGGCAGTTGTACAAGAACATTGAAGCATTTAAGCATCAAATATTCTCCATCAGTGTGCTTACATATGAAGGGAGTTAATCTGATACATTTGTTACTAATTGAGATTGTTCAACTATAATGCTTGCACAAGAAATGATGATGCTAAAAAGAAAAGCTGAGCAATCCTAACGAACCTGAAATGGCGTCTAATACTGTCTTATAAGGGGTACCCTTGAGTTGCATCTGTCTTCGTACTGTATCCAGAGGATAGCAGGTAAGTGTGGCAAGAGATGCTGAAAGCACGGCGGTGACTAGAGATGTTTCGGTTCTCTTCTGATATTTCTCTGGCAAGGACTTCTTTAGTCTATTACCCATAAAAGGTTAGGATGTTTTAATTTCAATGTCAACACCCAAACTCCAATGTACTTACAAAGATAAAGAGATTGCTAATGAACTCACAAGTCAAAAACACAAAAGTTAACTGCAATATATGGAGCTATTCCAATAAGAGAAGGTCCAAGGCCATAGTAGAAAGATGCAAAACCTTCCTCTTTTACCATGCTCAAGGCGACCTAGAAAAGCCACAATTTGGTTTATTAAAACACGAAGATCTAAGAAAAATCTTAAATTAACAAGCTAATCATTTACCTCTGTCATTGTTCGGCACCCAGGTTCAACAGCTAATCGTAATCTCAGGACATCTAAAGGGTAAGTTATCTACATATATAAACAAAGTAGGACATATTGACATCAATATATGAGAAAATATAAAAAGTCATGTTACAAAAAAAAATTACTCAAAGTGTTAATAGTTAATACAACCACTAAACCTTTCAACTGTAAACCAAACAAGGACAGGTCTCATAATGAAATATTACTTACAAAAGTTGATGTCATGCCTGCAAAAGCACCTGCTGCAAGTCTTCCCACAACAGATAGCTCATTGTTTTTTCCCTTGAATATTTTCTATAAATTTGAAAGTAAAACTTAGAACTGAATATGCGATGTGTGGTATAAGTAATTCGTGAAAGATAGTTAGTAGTTAACCTTATAAAGTTCATAAGCAAAGAGCTGGACGGCACTATAAGGTATAACCCTAATAACCTGGAAAGAAAGACCAAAACAAATAAAAAAGACTATTCGACATTATAAGGACATATACATGCAGAAATACTTAGTGATGCAAACCTGCGGTAGGTTACCCTTCCAGTAACCTCTAATACCTTCTTCCTTCCCTATCATTGTTATTGCCTGCAAATCTTGTCAACGTAAGCTCCAATGAAATTTACAGGTAATGTTATCATAAGTTTAAAAAATAAAACATGTGAAAGTCATATCGACGATTCCCATCTTCTAGTTTTTTATATAATATAGTGTTATATATGAGATATATGACTCATTAATATATTTACCTTTTTCATTTTGAAAGAAGTCACATCTACAAGAATGTTTTTGTAAAGCAGTGTTGAGTGTTGTTCCTCTGTTAACTTTTTTCAAAAATGTTTTAACAGAGCTGTATTTCATCAAGTTGAGGGTATAAAAGGATCTGGCTAAGGCTCACTAGGAATATTTTAGCAAGTTGAAGAGATCATAAGGGCATGTGGCAAGTTCATCCATCATATAATAATTGACTCAATAAATTTCATAGTCTCGAGAGTGTTTAATATTCTAAAAGACACCATCACTGGATGTGTGGTTCCAAGAGAGAAGTACTAAATTTGTACACTAGTAGACAGCTAAATTGGAGTTACTATTGTACAGTCGAGATATAAACAGATGTGGGTCTAGAAAGAGGGGACTGTTTGGGATCTATTCACAGAAACTGATTTTTCAGTTTTAGAAGGGAATAATTCCCTCGGTAGAACATGCTCTGATAATAAGTTGAGAAAATAACATAGTTGAGTGTAATCATAAATAAATCGGTGTCACATTGAGAATCGGGACACGCCTAATCAAAGGAAGGAGTGTCCTTGCTTCATAGAATGTGAGAGATTAAATAGTACCTCAACAAAACCAATTGTCTTCTTCGCACTTTCTTGTCCAATTCGCACTCCATGAGTCTGCAAAAACGCAATGTCGTTTCATAAACATCAAAATTACAACCAAACCTCTC
Source organism: Trifolium pratense (assembly GCF_020283565.1). Taxonomy (NCBI): domain Eukaryota; kingdom Viridiplantae; phylum Streptophyta; class Magnoliopsida; order Fabales; family Fabaceae; genus Trifolium; species Trifolium pratense. The sequence continues at coordinate 7,025,466 of NC_060062.1, read as the reverse complement.
AAAACGGCGAAAAGAACAACGCTATCAAGTGGAAAGCGAAAACGAACCTGCATGAGAAGCTTGATTCGATCGAGTGGAGCAGTGACGGTCTTAGCAGCAGCTCCGGCAACAGCTCCGGCGAGAAACAATGCAGCATCTTTGGGAACAAGTGCGACAACAGCGAGCGGGTGATTTAGAAGCTGAGCCGGCGTCGGAGTGAATTCGTTGTTCGGTTTAGTTTGTGATGTGGAGATGGTGGCGAATTTGGTTCGAATGGTGTTTGCGTCGGTGAAAGTGAAAACGGCGTCGTTGAAGAGGTGGTTAGATGAAACGACGCCATGGGAGGTGGAGTTGAGGTTGGGGATATTGCGCCACGTGACGACGGTTTTGTGCTTTGTGTCTGTCATTGTGATCAGGATAAGTTAGAGACAACGATCTGAGAAAATAGTTACACTTTTTTGTTCAATGCCACCACTTCTCTCTAATCCAATCCAACACGTTAATTAATTGTAATATTAACAAGTGTTTTGTAGATTTACATCTCGGAAATGTGGTCGATGTGTATCTAGAACACGGATGTAGGATTAGTGATGATTGACGTTAGTTATGAGAAATTACAGTTTGATTTCTCGCAACTGTGATCAGAAATGACCTAGAACCACTTGATATAAGTTTAAATTTTTTGGGCAAATTGGACCTTAAATTTTTGTCCCGTACTGAACAACGAGACAATTTTTATCATCTACAAAAATACCAAAATAATATAAATTGTTAGTTGGTTCAATGGTGATTGGCGCTGAACTTGGTAGGGAGGACCTCGGGGGGCTGAAACCACTTGATGTCAGAACAGCAGAACTGACCGCCAAACCAGATTAAATCGATAGTGAAAGCCAAAAAAAATATACCAAAATAATATTTTATCCACCAAATATCGTATAAAACAAAAACTTTCAATACTATTAACGTCTATCTTATGTTCAATAGTTACATTTGACTATCAAACAAACTTCTCCTTTAAATGATTGATTTAATACTTAAAAATCTACAATGACTAATTTATTGGAAACGCTACATTTAAAGAAATTTCTAAATGCATTTGTACTAAAAGTTATTAGTTCCAGAAATGACTGTCAAATCAGATTAAAGTGAGGTAAAAAAAAACTTACCATAGATACAAATTGAAGTAGACGATATTGTTCAATTCTAGAATTATGAAGGGATTGAGGGAAGAAGTTTGGAGGAGTGGGGAGTTATTTTTATATTTTTTAAATTAAAGAAGCTGTAATATAATTTGGAAAAATAAATTAAGTGTAATTGAATGTTATATAGGAGTAATTTTATTTTGTTTTAAAAATGTTATATAATTATATATCACAATGGTGTCAAAAAAATTATTATATATCACATTATTCTTACAAAAAATAAAAAAATTTATATATACCAAAATATAAACTTTTTTTTTTTAAACAACCAAAAATATAAACTTAAACTTTAAAATTGCTCATCCAATAGTATCCTAATTGAGTATACCAACGGGATAATAGATTCACCTTCATTATCAATGACATTAGGCATTTAGAAAAGAGTTACACTAATGCTTAAAAGCTATGAAGTACTGGCACGACAACACATCAATTCAACATAATTTGTGTCTGTGTTTTGTGAGAGTATCAGATACCGACGTATGTCTAATTGAGACATGCTTAATTCGAAAAGTGTTCGTATTTATGTTGTCACATAAGAACAATTTTAGATGTGGTCTTCACCCAGCATGCCAATGATAAAGTAAGAACCCGCCCGCATAAGTACACCAAATTTCTAACAAACTCTTGTCAGGACCCTCATATCATATTACATGAATAAGTTTAAATTTTTGGACACAGTCATTTGAAAAGGTCTATGTACAAATTAAAACAGCTAGCTATCTTTCTAGAGATTACTATAAGTCTATAACTAACTAATGAACAAATAACAAATCCATTAAATTAAATCTTATTATATAAGTTTGGTTGCTGCAGCTACTTTTGACCTCCAATAGACTAAAATGTGCCAAAGCCTGCAATCAAATACATGCAGTTAATTCCATATAAGTCTTTTTTGTGTAAGGAAAATATTATGTGTACATGTGTATACATAATAACATGAACTTACCTATTAAGCTCTAAAATTGGCATCAGTTGCTGAATGAAGCATTATGTTAGCAATATCAGCATGGTCTGAGAAAAAAAGGTGACCAAATTTTAGATATGAATTAGGCTTTCAGGATATGTATGTGTGTATAGGTTTTAATTGGATTTATATGTCATGTGGTTGCAAATGAAAGCAATGGCAACCACGGTTTTAAATAAAAGTATGAGACTTATTGAGACTGCGATCTGAGCCACAACAACATAATGTGCAGCGAATGAGGCTGCATTTGGCTGCAACAATATCAAGGTTTCACGACCACAATTGTTACCATGACCGCAATTTAAAACTGTGGTTGCCACAATCAGAAAATCAACAATGCCGGATCAAGATTGGACGCCTTATGTGTTGACTTTCGTAAATATGATTCAAAATACTAATTTTGAATGAGTCGTCTGATCGTGATCCGACAGTATAAATTTTCTGAATACAAAAATGCATCTTGTCACGACTGTAGGAAGCCTGTATATGATATATTATGCTCACCAGAGGGTGTTCTTTGTACAAAAAAGCATGCCCCAATAACAATGTACAAGAGCAAGAGAATAAGGCCTTTCAAGTAGTGAGAAGTTCCATCCTATAAAAAAGAATTATAAAAAAAGACTTAAATTTCGTTGAAATATTAAATCAAGATATAGGTACAAGTTAGATGAAATGATTGCCAAAGTAAGACTTAGAAAACCTGTAATGTGAAGCCTGTGGTTATTATTGCCATAGCAAGAGAACCTGTTTCTAGGAGGTGGAAATTAAGGTCCATTTTGATTCCAAGAATCCAAGAAACAATTACACATAGAGGAACCTATATTGTAACAAAATTAAATTAAATTTCCTTGATGTAAGCTTTCATAAATCAAATTTTTATCTTCATAGGTGTATAAATAATAGTAGATTAATTAATTCTTACCACAAACATTCCAATTTGAGTTGCAGAACCCAAAGCAACACCCAAAGTGATGTCCTAATGTAATGTCAATAGGTTAGTTTTAAGAAACTTGTGTCAAATAAATAAGAAATGTAAAATTTTATAAAAACTACTAGTAAAAACTCAAACCAGTTTGTTCTTGAAAGCAAATATGATAGCTCCTGCATGTTCAGCTGCATTTCCAACTATTGGTAGCATGATTATGCTGAGGAAGCTGACAGATAGACCCCATGAGTCCGATGCATCCTGTTCCAATTCACATTTTTCTTGTCAAAGTGTTATAGTAGTCAATATGGAACGACTGTAGTTCAAGTATGTGGTTAATTATGTTCAGTAGAGAGTTACATTCATTAACCACGAGTTTAGACGTGATTTACCACGATTTTCAGGTGTTCAAATTTTTTTGTGACGTGGCGATGATTTAAACCTTAGTTTCATCGCTCAAATTATTATTAAAAGAAGTCTCATTTACCTCAATTGTGTCAACCACATATTCAGACAAAATAGCAATGAAAACAGTCATAATAACTAGCCAAGCAAAACCACTCCCAAATCCTATAACTGCTTCTTCCGAATCATTTTCTTCATCATCTTCCTGCATTGAGTTAGTGAAATTGATTATTACTAATCAAACATTACCACAAAACATATATAAAATTTACAATTAGCTTCACTCTTTCAAAATTAAAGAAAACAAAACATACATCTTGTGCTTCAAATAATTGCCTGTGAGTCCATAGTTGGAAGATAAGATATGCAAAATATGCAATAACCATCACAATGCTAGCAGCTCTTGAAAATTGCAGAGATGAGTCTGCATCGAAAGCCATCGAAGCACCACCATATTGAAACAACATTGGCAGTAAGTGACACAAGAATGCCATAAGAAGCATAAACAAGTTCATATCTGATTGTCTCTGCAAATTAATCAGGCAAGAAGAAAATTATAAAACGTTCCATCCACAACGCAAGTCATTATATACAAGACAGTGGAATAGTCATAATTTGCGGTCCACGGTATCTGCGGCTGCAATATAAAGGTTTTGCCGACTTCTGTTACCGCATCGCGACCTCAATTGCAGCTGCACTACTTTGGTATGCCTATGTTTGGTTCTACGTTTAGGTTAGTCAAACGTGATTGTGATTTGACCACAAAAAAGCTAACATTTTCAGCTTCTGTTGTGACACATAATCAATTCTCAAGTTTTTTTCGTGAATGTATCTAAACATAAATTACTTTATATTCGACTCACTTTCGACCAAAATCTATTTCATAAATATCAATTTAGTCAAAATCAATTTTTTCACGGAAGAACCAAACAAACACTACATTAATCTACAATTGTCTGTACTATCAACGATTATAATGTAACTAAGACAGAAACTTCAATGTAAAAGTATAATTAATAGATAAAGGGAATGCGCAGAATTACTCTGTCATATTTTTGTTCTGCTCTAATATTTGCAATGCCGCCACATAATAGAGAGGTTCCAAGAACAAGAAGAAGGTTGGAGAGAATGGAACCAAGTAGAGAATACTTGACTACAGCAATTTTGTTATTTCTAAGTGCAAATATTGCTATGATGAGTTCTGTAGCATTCCCACATGTTGCATTCAAAAGTCCTCCCACTGTTATTCAAAATATGTGTATAATGAAAAAACTTTAGTAACATGAACTAGCATTTGATCAAATTTGCAATCACAAATTCTAGGAACATTTTTATTTCTAATAATGGTACGAATTGACATATATCACATGGTTCGTAACAATGACCAATTTTTTTTCGTGACTGCAATTTAGACCGCAACATCAATGTTTCTAATGTCTCGGTAATTGCAATCACGACTTAATTATGACCATGGTTACGTCAGCCACATTTTATCACGATTCTCCGTAGTATCAAAGATTGTGATGCGACCGTGATTTAAAACCTTGATAATGAACAATATAGTTGATAGTATATTTTAGTTGTGGGTTTATACCTGTGGGACCTGTGTAATAAGTTATCTGTCTGCCACATCACCAATGAGCAAAAAATCAAAAACTAGAATTAGCTTTCAGACCAGAAAATGTTTAAAAAAAAAAGTTAAAAATTTAAAAATAAATAATAAATAAATATTAATAATGTGTGTCAAAAAGAATAGCAATAAATGTCATATTTTTATTACTCTGTCAAGAAGCTGACTCTTTCAGCAAGAGGGATAAGACCAAGTAAGCTCAATGCAAAAACCCAAGGCTGTATGTATGCAAACAATTAAAGAGATCATTAGTACTTTTTTTTTTTGAATTAAAAAAGATCATTAGTCTTATTATTACAAAATCAAAACATATATAGAAGTAACATATTTATGTATTTTGTGGTTATTTTTTTTATGAAAAAAATAATTATGGAAAGTGTTACACAAGGAGAGAAATAGGAGGAAAAAAATAGTGTAATCATAATCATAATCATAATGTCATTAAAAATAAAAACTATAATTAAGGTAATTAAGCATTGAAAAGTTTGACCAAAATAAATAAGTAAATAAAGAATAAATAGGCATCGAAAAGTAATAATAATTATAATAAAATAGTATTAACTATGATACATGTTACAAATACAATTGCAGCATGTCCACAATTTAGATTGCTATGTAACACGTATAGCACATGCAGACAATTTAGTTTGGGTAGGTAAAAATTAATTGACATTGCAAGAACAAAACATACACACTTTTAAATTGTGTTCAGTAATTACGTAATTACGGCCACAATAAAAAATGTGTCTGTTTTAGCGTCTTTGAAATGGCATTGAAATAACAAATGTGGCTATATCGGCCGCATTTATCTGCATTTTGTTGTAATATAAAAATTCCCAACATAATTGTGACTACAATCGCAATTTAGAACAATCACACTGCGATCACAATTTAGAACCATTGCATACATTTAAAAAGTATAGTATATACTTACTCTTGCAAAACCATAGCATTGAGCTAAAATGGCAAAAGGAATGGCTGGAAAAAGAATGGAAAGCTTTGTTCCAAGAATAACTTCTTGGAAATTATCCAAAAGATTTCTAATGATTCCATAGTGAACTTTTGAGACAAGAATTATGTCAGATTTCATGCGCAATGAAGATGATGACATGTTATGTGCTGTTCTACCATGTTTCATACTAATTTCCTTGGTTAATATTCCCTTTATGTTGCCTCCATTCTCTAAAACACATGCTTCATACTCATGATGATCATAGTTTTGAGAACCCATTTTTTCAAATGATGAAGAACAACAAAATTTATGATGTTGTTGTTGTGGTAGAATTAGGACAAAAAAGAGGCACTCACATATATGTTACAATGTTGCATGTTATAGGGATTAATTTAAGGAGAAATTCTTGGGTGTGTGGCATGTGAATCTGTGTGCAATTTCTAGGAAGCTTCCTACTTTCTATTTTATTTTATATATTTTCTATAACTTAAATGAAGAAAATTAAATTATCTTAAATAGGAATTAATACATGTTTCTTTTTAGAGTATTGTTTTTCCTAAAATAATAAATTATACAATACAATGAAATAAAGGTGCATGTAATACTTCCTTCGTCCCAATACAATTGTCTCGGTTGACTGTTGACATTTATTTTGACCGTATTTTTTTAACAAATGTATAAAGACAAATATTAACAAATAAGGTTTTGTTTGATTTGTCTCAATAAATATTTTCACAATATTAAATTTTTATAATTTTTCATGAAAGAAAACTAAAGATATTAATGATTCAAGTTATGCATTGGTATGCGTACGGACCATTGTTTTGAAACGGAGGTAGTATGAATTAAAATGCTAGACAGTGCCTCAATTAAGGATATAAAAATGGAAATTTTCTATTGTAAATTGTGCATTCAATGCCTTAAATATGTAAAATGTTATCCTCTCTCATCATTAATTTTATTATTTGTTTTCCTTTTTAATATGCTTAATTAGTGTCCGAGAGAACCGTTTAGCATGACCCTTAAAAAAAATGTAAAGGTGATTTTACAATTTTTTTTTTTAAAAAAATGATATTATAACCATTTCCCTTTTTATGGGTAATGGGTGCATCTAAAATTCACGTCTAAAAAATATTTCGAAGTTGTACTTCTTTTTTTATTTTTGATAATTTCAAATTTGTATTTTTACTACTTTAAGGAAACTTTAACGAAATATTACATCTTTTTTCTCTTATTTTCACTTTCATAAAACTTTGTTTTTACAAACGATAAGTATCCATCTTTAAATGTGTCAAAAAAAAAGTATCCATCTTTACAAAACAGGAAAACTATATAACTAATTAAAAAATGAATCGAATGAATTTGGTATTTCTTCGTCAAACAGTTCAGTTGGTATGAATATCGCATTTTATATGTAAAAGTCGAAGGTTCAAATTTCAAACACTTTATTTATTTATTTTAAAAGCAAAATTCTAACAATTAGACTATTTTTAAAAAAAAATAAATAAATAAAGTTGTCGTAAACAATGTTTTTAGACCCAGTTGTACTTCTCTTTTCTTTTTTTGACTAAAAATAAAGGATATTCATTCATTCAAACTGATAGAGTACATCGATGTAATACAAATTCAAATTTACTAAAAACAAAAAGGATGAATCTGCAAACAAACTCACAGCATCGATGTTAATAGCATAAAACGGCAAATTACATAAGCCTACATATATGACTATATTGAAGTGTCTGGAATGTCCATGCCCCCAGATCTGCAGCGTTGATGACACAAAAGTCGACATTGGATAGATTTGTACTTGATCGGATCTAATCCTTCAACCTGAAACAAATGAACACCGCACAAAGACGGGAAAACAAAATACACCGCACAGAGACGGCACAACAGAATACACCGCACAAGGACGGGATAACAAATACCACAAAACCAAACAAATATGTGAAAAATCACACTTATTTAACAACGAGAAAGAAAAAACAATTTGGAGGGGTGATTTTAGGTCAAGATTTGACCTGAAATCACCCCTCTTTGATAAATTAAGAAGAAGAAAAAAGGTGATGGCTAGGGTTAGAACTTAGGAGATGAGAGAATGAGAGAGTTAGGACACACAAATTAGTCTCTCATATGTTAAATATCACTATCTTAAACATAGTATATAGAAAAAATTATACCCCTCTTTTATTGAAAGAGATATTTAAAGAAAAAAAAATATGAATGTCGTTTTTTGTTGTCCTTATCACTAAAGCCTACTGTAACTTATAAGAATCCCCCTAACTAGCTTTCGTTGAGCTTTACACTTATCATGTAATCACTTCCAAAATTCAACACTTGCATGAATGTCATTGTTCAATGCACGTGCGCCAAAGCATGTCCCCACATGCATGTGCTACACCGTCACATAAATTCATAATGCAGTATAGTAAATTCTTCTTCATTGAGCCAACAAGTCTAAGATAGACTTAAGGCTCTGCCTATTGGAATATTAAATGTGGTTAACCTTAAAAAACATGTATATAGAAATAGATGGAGATTGCAGTAACTTAATGTAAGGATTAAGGAGTTGGAAGTTCACGGTTCAAGTCCAGTAATCTTTAACTGAAAAAAAAATAGTCTATCTATAAGCTTATGATTATTTTGTCTACCAAAGCACAAAGGTTAATCATATTAAACTTGATGGAAAATTTCATAATGGTTATATGATTACTATCAGTTACTAGTTGAAGCAAATTAAACTAACAATGACCCTTAAGAAACTTTGTTAATAGACCAAACTTCAAATTTTCACTTCATTTTCCTCCTGATGAAGCTTGAACACTATCTTCTTTCATCAAGCATTAGTTTGATTTCTCATTTCCAATGAGACTGATGCAATATACACGAGATCCGATATGTTTCACTTCTAGACCAACTTTCTCACAACCACCGAAGAAAATCGATTCATCTTCCTTTCCGATTCTACGCCTCCAGCTCATCAGGAAAGCTGGCCAAGGCAACACTACATCTCCTGCAAACACAAGACTGGGTAAAAATGCAATCTTGAGCAACTAAAATAGAAAGATGATTAAAAGGGGTCGCTAGCAAGATACCATGTGTCTCATCATTCCTAATTGGAGAAACTTTAGTCTTGTCGCTGTGCTTGTAACTCTTGAGAAGAAATGAAATGGTCTGTATCAAATTTGGATACTGTTTCACATCTACAAACATTTAAGATTTAAGAGAGAAATTAGTTAGGAATTTGATTCCACATGTAATAATCTTGACTCTGAAAGAAAGGAGAAGAGAAACAGAAATCTACGAAATAACAATTTAGTCCCTTAAAGAATGTCAATCAATTTAGTCTTTCCTCCAAAATATCTAAACATCTATCGAAATTCAAAACCAATGAAAGACCTACATTTTAACTTTAATGGTCTCTTGTTGCAGACAAATCTAGAACCCTTAACATTGTGGTGTTAAATTTGAAAAAACGACTAAAGTGACCAACATTGTTCAATTTAAAGGACTAAATTGCAACTTCACCAATTTGAGGAACTATATTGACCGACTCTTACAATTTCAAGAACTAAAATGTTGTTTTACTGATTTATTCAACAAAAATTAACCACCATTAGTTGTTGGAGAAATTGTACTTTTTTTTTACTGCGGAGAAATTGTACTCATCTACCCCTAGATAAGTTTAGATGGCACACAGCTCCCCTGAGATATGTCAAAATAACACATACATCCTCTCTATATTATGAGGCAAGTGTAATTGAAGGGAGGTAATTTCCTTTTACAAAACAGAGGGGGGGTGGGGAGGGGGGGTGTCATTTAGACTTATCTCAGGCGATGAGAGCAATTTTCCCTTAGAATATCAGCAAATGACACTAGACTTGTCAATAATGCTATTCTGAGAGGCAGTTTTACTGGTTTAAGACCAATAACAACTTAGGATATTCCTTAATGGATAAACTGCATTACTTATGGGCAATCAAGACAGCAAATTAGAAGATAATAGTAATAGTAATCTTACACAATAAGATGTCACTCGCAATGATAAGGTCCCAATCAGGGTCAGAATTTGGAAACTTGTCTCCCCAAGTGTCTGAAAACACAAACACATTTAGTATTTCGAAAAGAGAAAGCAAATACATGATACATGGTAAAGCAAAGGGTGCATTAAATGATATAGAATTAGAGAAAAACTACGTGAGTTTAAACAACCATTTTTTTTGCTAACCAGCATAATTACTAATTGGGATCTGTGATCCACAGTACGCACCCCAAGGTATCCCTAGGCTTAGGCCCTTTGGACCCGCTACAACTACAAGACTAATTCTTGAGTCGGCAGCAGAAAATTAGATTTTTTATTTTGATTAGGGTTCGGCTTCCTTCCAAATGGTGATTCCAGGAATTAAACTCAGGTTATTTTCCTGGGGGAGTCATGTGGCCAACTCTCCCAACACCCTGTTGGTAAACAAGCAGATATTTACATTATGTACCATATTAATTCTAAAACCAATTATCTCCCAAATTAGAGTTAATCACGCTGATCAACCAATAAGTCAGTAACAACAAATTCTAAATATTATCCATGTTCTTATTTCTAACAAGTCACTATATATGTGCTTAAATATTAAAACAAAGTAAATGCACGGCTCTCTAAAGTCTATGGAGTTCCAAACATATCAGCAAACTGGTCGTTGGAGTTAACAAATATGTATTAATTTTACCTGAAAGAACCTTTTCTTAGAAGAAAAATAATTGGCAGATAGCATATGCGTGTTTGAGGAACAAAAGATGACTCGATCATTTGAAAGAATACTCACGTTTTATATGAGGAATGACAGGTAAATCATTTGCACTGCAGTTGTGAGCTATGTTCTCCATTATTTCTTGGTCATCATAGTCTGAGGTTGTAATATCAAGATTATATGATTTTCGAAGAAATATCGCCAAAGCACCCGTGCCACTGAAAACAGATGCAGCAGGAGCAAGACAAAAAATGAAATCAAATTTCTGAAATTAGAAGAGCAATCTACAAAGGATATGAAATCATATAACATCAACAAGCTCATTTTTTTATGCTGGATATTTTCATGTGTTGGCTCATGAAATTATACGGCAAAAATATCGTAGCAACTAAGGTCATTAATTTTCAGTGGCATACATCTCAAAGTAATACAAACAGTTCCATTGATTTGATCACCATCAAGGATCAATGCTTCACCCCTAACTACGAACATGTTAATACATTTCTGCAAGAGAGGGTAGTTAAGTCTTCTATTCAAAAAGAGAAACGTACAACCAAGAGTGGTTATTGATAGATCATAGATGCATGCAAATGACATAGGATCAAGTTAGCAGTTTATAAGTGTTGAAAAATTTAACATAGACATATACAGCCGTGGAGGGGTCACTTTCAAAATTTTAGAAACGAATTGCATACTTTGCAAATTATAGCTTATATAGATAAATGGATGAGAGAGTATTTAAAATACCTCCCCAACTCAATGATACGCCGTCCTTCAATGCATGATCTGTGCTGAACTAACCATTCTGCAAATGCAAAAGTTCCTGGCCAGAGCAAATTAGCATTTAGTTGATGAAAGGAAAACTCTCGGATTATCAACTCCTGCATAAAAGATAATGGCACAAAGCTACTCAGAACAATACATGTTGATTTCAGTGTTGTCGATCACAGATAGTAGAAAGAAAAAAAATAATTTATTCAAAATTTCAAGTTCCGCAGCACACTGGTGCTATGGCGCCCCTATTTGACAACATTTTGTACTAAATAATATATCGCAGAACAAGGGTGATTTGTTCCAATTCCACAACAGTGTGGTGACCACACTATAGTGCCACTATTTAACACCACTAGTTGATGCTAACAAAACCTCAAACACAGAAGAAATGAAGTTTAGAAATGTTTTATGTCCTGTTAAGGGAATTCACACAAGTAGCATGTCTAAAAGAAAATACATACATAATGACCATCCCATGTTCTTAACAGAAACAGCAAAAGCAAATCACACAAATTGGATCTTAACATTTCCAACATGCTTCACCTTCCTAGCACCTATGCAGCTTGGTCGTTTGACTACTCTCAGATGAAACAACAATGTTAATTATTCTTTCTACAAGTAGATCATAGAAGCATACAATTGGAAGCAATAATTTGCTATATTTGAACACTAGACATCTTTGTTTTATTCCTTTATTCTGATATACTCAACAAGCAAGTGAATACTATCAATCTTTACTTCCCTTGTTTTCATCCCAACCAAGTACATTTAATCATTTTGAAAAATGGGTATATTGCCTAAAAATGTGTTCAACACTAAGATCTTAATAAGAAAACAACTGGTTTTCTAAGACTTTAGAAACCCTACATGGTTGGTGATCTCCATTTAATACTAGCTCAGCAAAATACACTAGCTTTCAAAAAAAATTAACTTTTCATGGTAGAACAAATCAACATCAACTCAAAAATTCCACCTTTCATAACACATATCAAATTGAACCTCCGTTGAAGAGACAATACAATCAAGATTTTAAGTATAGGTCTACAACTGTCATCTGAACTACATCATCAGGGTTTTCTCCACAATCTCAAACGCAGCTGCGATTGAGTCCACGTCAAGGCGTCAACCGCACTTGACCGCAATAGCAAAGGTGATTACGCAACTGCGACCATTACCGCGACCACTTTTTAAAACCTTGATTAAAACCTCATTGTTGTATACAACACTATGAATACAAACAAATAAACACTCATAATAAATAACACTCATTTCAATTCCAAACTTATTTGTACCCTAAACAAAGTGCACAGCCCTTCAATTAAGCTAAACCCTTCAAATTGTACTCTTCAAATAAGCTAAAACATTCAATTTGACAGTCCCAAAAAAAAACCCAGATGAGGAATATGATAAAGTAACAACTGAAGATATTAAAAATGAAAGCTTTACCATTCCAGGAAACTGGTGCTTCCTCTCAACATAGGTTTCTTGAGTCTCTGCGTTTTCCTCAACTGCATTCAGAAACACAAATTGTCAATGGAAGAAAGAAGAAGAAGAAGCCGAGAGAGAGAGAGAGAGTAGTACCACTTGTATGAATGTGATTATCATTATCATCATCATCTTCCTCGAAGAAGAGTGATGATGGAGAGAAGATAGCTATTTCCATATGTGAATTCCTACACCAACTCTCGAATTCGATTTACTCATTTAGGTATTTAAATTATTTATTTTTTTATGAAAAAATATATTTTGGAGTTTTTTTTTATTGAGACGAAGTTGAAAGATATCAGAATTCTTAAGGCCAAGGGTGGGAGGTTCTATGCAAAATATAAAAGTGATTCTTAAATAATAAAAAATTTAAAGTTTTTTTATAAAAGAAATCATCATTGATTTAAATTGTAAATAACATAAAAATATAATTATTTTAGTAATTAACATAAAAAAGAAATCATAGTCTAACAATAGAGTGCAGCTTTGCTCCTTTCTTCCATTCCATTGTTTGGAAAATAAATGGAGCGAAATAAATTATAATTTTTTTATTTCATATTTACCCTTTTAAAATAACATCACTTGATGTCGGAACTGACCTCGAACCAGATTAAACTGTGATGAAAACAAAAAAAATTATCTCCTTATTATTAAAAAATAAAATAAAAATCCTTCAACAATTCAACCACCAAGGCAAAAATTTATTTTTAATACTAAAAAACACACCAAATCAAAAATGGAAACTGAAAATAATACAAATAAAAAAAAAATCGATCAACTAAATAGCTATTTATTCACAATAATTCTATATTGGTGGATCCTTTTGGATAACCATACAAAATATATAATAGAGTAATGAAGTAATAGAAGCTGGAATAGTTATTCAAAAATAAAAATAAAAAGTTGGAATAGAGTTTTGTATGACACATCATCATATAAATTCAGTGTAAGGAAAATTCAATATATTTTGTGTGCCATCGAAAAACAAAGGACTCATTTGAAACACATTAGGCTATCAACAATGGTTTTGGGTTTAAACCCCAATTTTTTCACTTCCCAATACTCCACATCATTTTCTCTCTCTTCCACATACCAATTAAACTATTATTCAACTTTCACTCCTACAATGGTTTAGTTTAAGCCAAATACTCTCTCTTCCAACTCACTTTCATATACCTCACATTCTTTATTTATATTATTTAATTTTGTATAATAATAATTATTATTTATATTTTTTTGAAATAATGAATATTTTTTTACATATTTAATATTATTATTCTTCCTTAATTTATCAGCTAAATTTATGAATATGACCATAATTTTTTTATTATTATTAACTCAATTAAGATACGCAAAAACAACTCGATTATAGTAGAAATTGTTACACACGGAGTACAATTAGTAAAACACATAAATAAATAAAAAGTGTAGCACACAATACAAGTTACTCGACACATGAAATAAACCAAACTCGTAAATCACACTTTAAAATACTTAATCAATGCTAGTCACGAAACATTCCAAATGTTTTCCAGATATGCTCAACAAGATCAGCCTTCAACTGGTGATGTGCACTTTGATCGCATAATGGGTTGTTTGGGAAGAATGGTGTCCATAATGCATCATGGATCCGTATTGTGGTGGATAATTTGGCACAGTTGAAGGCATACCAAACATAGGTGCAAAACCATAATTTGATGGATTTTGAGGTTGTGGTTGGTTAGGGTTTTGGTTGTTCACCGGAAAATTGCTTGAACTTTGGCTATGAAATGGATGATTATTCATGTTTTGGTTGTTACATGAGTAATTGTTTTGATCCATTGCACAAATAAAAACTAGAGAAGGAAGTGTAAAAATGAGTTTTTTTTTTCATGTTAAAAGTATATGAAACCATATCTCTATTTATAGAGTTTTAAAAATTATGAATTTTGGTATTAAAAAAAAAATATTTAAAAAAATATACTATGCAATAATTGCCCTGAAAGTATTAGAATAAATAAAAATATACACACCCAATCAAAATATGACAAATATATATACATTTAAAAAAAAAAAAACGAAAAAACAAAACCCACCTAACTATTAAGCAAGTGCATCACACTTGCTGGAAGTATCCAATCTGATCGTGCCACGTGTTCATTACACTCCATCATCTTTCCACTTTCCCACTCTCCCACTTTCTCTCTTTCTCACCTTTTCAATTTAATCCCGGTTGAATAAATTCAACCCCTCTCTCCTCCATCTCATTCAACTCCAACATTAAACTCACCATTGCATCTATTCAACTCTTATTTTGGGGTTTAATACCCACCATTGTAAGTAGTCTTATGTAATGACATATATTAACGACGAGAAGAGGAAAAGAAAACATTCGTTTTGATTGAACCAGCGAAAATTTTACGACCAAAAATGTAGTGGCACAAGTGGTAGATACTTGGGTCCATAATCATTTGGTTCTGAGTTCGATCTCCAATCGGTGCGTATAGAGAAACATTTGTTGGAAGAAGTCAAGTCAACCCAATAAATTAATCTCAGTTACCTCGAGGGGATTAGTCTCTATAATTCCGCGCGAATGATATCTTTGATTTACTAAAAAAATATTTTTTTCCACTCAATTATACACTAATTTTATTTATATAGCTAACTACTCTTAATAACTTAATAAATTTAATTATTAAATTACCCTAAATATTTCTAATCAAATTTCTAATTAAATGGTCTTAAATCGTTATGGGACAAGTGTTGACGGTGATACATAATTTTTTTTTCACAAATAGTTTAACTATATTTTATAAAAAAAATTAATATTTTATTCTTACTCCTAAAAAAAATTAACTTATTTTTTTATAGAATAAATTTTTTAATTTAATATAATGATAAACTTAAATATCGAATAAAAATCTTGCACAGGTTTCTAAACTAGTTGAATATCAAAATTTCATTACTTTAAAAAAATCTCAATTGTCTTAATTAAATACTACATGATTGATTTAGATTTTATAAATCTTAGGTTCGTTTGGCCCAACTTTTTTTAGAGCTTATGCAAACAGCTTATACAATTTTTATATATTATTATAAGCTTGTCATGATAGTTTATGATAAAATAGTTTATAAAATTACAATTTTTACTGAACTTATAAAATAAATATTATACTACAAAATAGAAGTAGAAGAAAGAACCGCCTTTATTTTGGGGGTGTGTTTGTTTCAAGGTATGAAATTGCATTCCTTGGAATGATATTCCTAGGAATATTATTTCCAGGAATAACATTCCTACTCATGTGTTTGGTTAAAATTTAGATTTCCTGGGAATGTTTTTAAAATTTATATAAAATAAAAAATTGAAAAAATAAAAATGCAAATAAATGTGAGTGGTAGTGGGAAGTTATGATAAGTTATAGGAAGTTGAGTTTTATTCCCATGGGAATGTTATATTCCCACCCTATTAGCATGAGAATAACAAGTGTGGAAGTTATGTGTAATTAACATTCCTGGGATTAAAAAATTCCTGGGAACAAACTTTCAAAACTTGAAACAAACATAGTAATATTACATTCCAGATCTCATTTCCAGGAATAACATTACAAACCTTGAAACAAACACACCCTGGCAATTGTATCTTATATATATACTATTCCCTCTCATCAATTGCATTGCGTTGCCGCACAGTGATCAAATGGCTCTATGTAGCGGAACCCTAACATTACCATCACGCCCTTTTGATCTTATTATTGAGATATTAAGTATGTTACCTGTGAAACTCCTTCTTCAACTTCGATGTGTTTGCAAGTCGTGGAACTCTCTAATCTCTCATCCCAACTTCGCCAACAAACATCTAAATCTTTCAACCACACACACTTTCCACTGCCTAAAGTATATGACTCTATACTCAGTTATGGCGAGGGAGATAGAACTACTTTGCAGTTGAGTGTTTTTCGGCATTCCTTGTGCTTGATTTTTGGCGAAGATGTTTGGATTATGAAGGAATATGGAAATAAAGAGTCTTGGACCAAATTGTTCACTATTTCTTTAATGGGAGCTCCTCCTACACCATCTTATTTATGTGTCCACACAATTCTTATTTTTGAGAATGATCAAGTGCTGTTGAAGTGTCTAGTAGGTTTCAAATGGAAGTTTATTATTTACAATTGTAAAAATGGTACTTCAAAGTTTAATGTATTTGGAGAAGACTTTGCAATCTGCTTTGAAAGTTTGATATCACCTTATTCTATAAGTTAGGATACAAAAGCAGTGGTATGTCACTTGAGCAAGATATATAAAATGTGTTAATTTTATGTTTGATATATTTTTATATGGAAATTAATATAACTATGTCCCCTATATCGTTATTTAATTTATTTGCAACACTTGTCATTTATTTTCGTGAATATGATCAAATATATAAGGGAACAAAGTTGAAATTAAGGTTTTTCTCTATTAACATCAAGTGTAATGCTTCAAAAGATAAATAATCAATGGTAGAAATCGAAATTAGTAAATGAAACCTTCAAAAGCTTATGCGTACATGTTTACCGATTTTTTTTATGCGTTGAAGAATATCCTTAGTACTTGTTCAAACGTTATGTGAACTGTCAAATATTTGAATATTGTAATTTATCTTTAGCATTAATTTCGACAGTTTGTGTTTTGAAATTGGATGTTAAGTTCCTTTATGTTGTTCTGTGATGTACACTAGGAAAATAATTATGTCATTTCAGCATAATTCAATGAACTAAATGTATACATTAATCATATAAGATCAAGTGTATCAGCTTCATATCAGACATAACTTCATGTAAAACATTATCAGGAATATAATATATAGACATATTTTTATGCATAGTCCTAATGTAATAATAGGAAATATGTGAATCTCATTTCTATTAAAATTCTGATCATTTTCATATGTTTAAACACCATAATTCATGCTACTTTCTCTCACATGGTCACACAAAGAAGCAAAATATGACCAAGGAAAAAAGATTGAGGAAACTAGAAAGTAAACATTTATTTTAACCTGTTCTAATTACTTTAAGTGGAAGCATGCATTAAGGGAGTGTTGGAGACTGCAGATGAATTATCCTCAATTTTCAAGGTGATCTTTGAGTCCATAGTTCTGTTGTTTAGAAAATTTGAGTACCAAACAGAAGAAAGTTTAGGTTGTCTCCTCAAGGTTGGATCTTCCAAATCTATGTAATATAAGCCAAAACTTGCTTTATATCCACCTAGTAACTCAAACACATCCAAAAAGGACCATACAAAATAACCTCTTATATTCAGTCCATTCCTGTCAAGGTGATCACAGCAACAGAAAAATTATGGAGAGGAAAAAGAGAGAGAAAAAATAACAACAAAAACAACTCGATAAACCTGCTACAGAAGAGGTCTCCCGTTAGACATCTTTTTTTTTTTGGTGCTTATCAATTAAGGACACCCTAGAACTAAAGGAATATTGGAAATGCATAATTGAAAATGAAAATAGCAGTACCTTAGCATATCAAGCAGGCTCCCTATGTATTCATTCATATATTTCACCCTTGGCCAGTCATCTAAGGATGAATTTCTACGTGTTTGTTGACCTGATGAGAATTGAAGTTCAAAGATTCACATCATAGCTCATGAAGATTTTGATGTTATTGATACAAGTACAGGTAGAAATATACTAGGTTAAACTAAGTTTTCAAAAGATTAAACCTTATCTGTATCCTAACCTTATTTTTATAAATAGATTTTTTTTAAGGATCTTTAAGGGATGCACTATCAGGGTAAACCAATTTTAGACAAGTATCTGATGAGAATTCAATAGTCTAACATATCAGCCAACTTTTATAACTAAATCTTAAAATTAATAATATGAAGTGGCAAAATAATATGTTCTTAGTGAATGTATGCAAGTTAGGCCATAGGTTCATGACAACAAATTTGGCCTATTTTCATCCCTAGACAAAAGGATTGGGAAGCATTCAACATATTTATCTAAAGAAGACATACCAGTTTCATGAATGTAAATTGGAAAATTGCCATAATTATTCTTCAATGAATGAAGCAGCTCTTGCAAAATCCAGGGTATAACTGGAATCTAAACAAATCAATCAGCTAGTAAGTTGGAATATATTGAAGTTTCAACTTTCAAAGAATAAAAGGAACTTCAATGTTCATACTCTACTTTTACCTCATCTGTAGATGTACCATTTCCAGGGAAGGCTAAAAATAGAAAGAAAATAAAAACATTAATAGATGAATTACCTCAAAATTAGATGAAAGAGGCATAGAATAAAGTGAAATTTATGTGTGTGCTACTTGTTTAAAATCAATATAGACTGTTATGCAGCACCATAAATGACACAGAAACAATCATACGTTTAAATTCCACAGCCGTATCTGCTGTGTAATCTCTATTCTTTTTTTGCAAGCTTTTCGCGTTGTTCTTAATATAAAATGCGTAGTAAAAATTGATTCCAAGGAAGTCAATGGAGCCCTTAACCAAATTTGATTCCCTACTGGTGAAGAAAGGAAGCCTCGAGCCAACATTCTTTTTCATGATGTCAGGATATTCTCCAAAAATGAAGGGATTCATAAACCTTTCACCACAAAGAATAGATAAAATTAATTCTAGTAATTCATTATTGTATATGGAAATTGGTCCTCGAAATTGTAAGTATCGGTTGAAATAGCCCTTCAATTTTGCGAGTTGTCAAATACATCTCTGAAATTGTTAAATGTAATTCAAAATGTCCCTGCAGTGAAGTCCTACTGTTATAAGCTATGACGTGACACGACAAATGATCATGTCACATTGCACAATAATCTTACATCAATACCAACTCATTAGGGACATAACGTCAATGATTGCAATTGGGCATGGACAAATTATGGGCAAATTAATCCCTAAGATATTTAAATTATCTCACTAACATGCCACATATTTGGTTAATGTGTCTGTCATGTCACAGTCTCTAACGGTAAAAGCTAATAGAGGGACTATTTTGATGGACACTTTATAATTTCAGGTTATGTATTTGCCAATTCACAAAAACTGGGAACTGTTTTGACTGATGATACAATTTCGAAGACAAACTTGCATACTCTAAAATGGTATGACAAAATTACAATGACAAAATATTTTAGTGATAGATATCATAACCAAAATGTTACTTACCACCCAGTATAGAAGTCTTGGGCTCTTTGAGTAGCAATTATGTCTTCACTAGTATTTGTTAGTGGAACAAAACCAAAAAAAAGGAGATTAAACCCAATAAATCCCTGTTGCTTGGCCTGCAAGTTACCATAGGTTTCATTTTTAAAGAGAAAATACTTTGATTATCATAGTGAAAATGATATCATAACTACGACTTTATATAATATCCTGCATAACTATGCAATGTCGTCAAATAGTGACTAGCCTATAGCACACAATAGCATTATAGTATAGCGGAATTTAAACAAATTGCTATAGTTCTCTGATACTGATAGTTATGACAGATTTTATAAAAGGAAACGTGGGCAGAAGGATACAGCTAATCATTCCCTTATAGGAATGTTTCCTTATTCAGCGAGGGAAGAGAAAGTAAATCTAGATCTGATTGATTAAATAGGAGAGTGTTTCCCTGCCATTGTTTTTTATGCATGATTTGAGTGGTGAATTTTACCCTAGGAGAGCTAAGGCCTCTCGAAGTGCCTCATTTATCATTTACAGCTTATTTCCTTACATTTTAGTCTTCTGTTTGTATTGTGAGCTAGATCCTACATGAACTCTAGCTATTTCCAGCAATAAGAATTTCTATTCACTACTATATTCTACTGTTTTATTTTATTGATCAATGTTTAATCGTAATCGAGATCGAGTCCTATCAATTGGTATCAGAGCCTTGGTTACAATCCAAAATCCAATCACCGAATAGAGAAACGTGTTGATGCGTTAGAACAAAGGATGAGCAAAGCTGAAGTTGCAGTTGAGCAGCTTCGTCAGTTGGTTTTGGAACAACAATCACGACCGCCACCAGTCACGGTGGAGCAGATTCGCGAGCTCATCCTAGAACAACGGGATCGTTGTAACCGTCGTCGGGGGCGACCACGGGAAAGAGATCACCACTATGACGAAGAAGAGGAATGGACCGATAATAGCACGTGGTCGTGGGACTCACAATCTCAACCACAGCAAACTGACGGTGATAATGATCAGAGTTTCTGTGACGTTGAAGAAGGAATTCATCTCAACAAATTAGAGTTTCAACCAGAAACAGAATTGAAGGTTTGTGAAACTGCGGTGAAGGTTGTGACAGAGAAGATGAGGGTGCTATGTACGACGGAGGAGAACGATTGTGCACCTACACCAGCTTTGCAGTCTCGAACACCACCGCTGAACGTCGTTCGATCTACAACGACACTAGTACGGCAAGTTGCGCCGCCCAAACCTCCAGTGTCCAAAAACTTCCAAATCATTGAAGCACCGGTAGCGCACACACAGCTACTAGAGCCAGACCCGTCAGATTCCAACCAATCAGTGATGGTCCTTCCACAACGAGTTCCACTACCTAAACCTCCCGATCCGGAAAATTATGTTCAGGGGAATGGGTCGTTGGCCAAGCTACCACCATCATCGCAGTCACTGACCACCGATTCAGGAGCAGAGATAAGTCCACCACCACAGGCAACACCGGCGAAGATGACCTCTAGATCGACCGAGCAGATCGATCTCACTTCAGTTGAGAAAAATCTGGAAAGACGAAGGGCAAAAAAGGTAATTTCTATATTGGGAGGAATTTTAGAAAAACTGGGGGCAAAATGGGGAATCTGTGAATTTGGTACATCTTTTAATCTAATGAACCAGACCCATGTTAATGAGGTTTTGCTTTTTGAGATATTCACCAATGGGGCAGGAGCAAAAATAATAGAGTTGGCCCAATTCAAAACTAACAACTTGTGGGTTCAGAAAAAGGGAAATTCACATATCCCAATTCAAGGGACAGAAGAAAGGTTACTTTACCTTCCTTGTGGTCTTGGTTCACTACTAATAGTGATTAGAGATGTCAAAGTGTTAGATGTGTTAAGGATGTCTACATATGTCATTTCCCAGTGGCAATATAAAGATGTCAAGGCATTAGAGGTGCTACAGATGTTGACATATGCAATAGCCAAGTGGGCATTTACATGTGAGTATGCATGGCATGCAGGGAAGAAAATAGGTGTTCATATTTTCATTCCAAATCATTATGTTGGCACATTGAAGGATATCAATGTTACCAAGGAGCTAAGCAGACCTGTCGTTGTATCTATGGGAGTGGGGAATTCTAATCTAATTAGGATTGATTGTTGGCTCAAACAACACAATAACAAAGTTATACTATCTACTTGTGATGCAATTCAGTCGGGAGCTATTAAACAATTATGGGCACTTGCAATTATATTTCAAACATATGTATTAAAGAAAGGTCATGCCAAAGATCTTGTTGGTGTGGCAAAGGAAGCATGTCAACAGGCCTCTCATAATGGGTTAGATGTGGTTCTAGTTGATATAGCAGAACGTAGACATGATTATGAATATTTTATCTGTGATAACATGCTTGAGTTCAATTCAAGTCTTAAAGACATGGATAAAATTGGGGGTCAACCAATGTTGGTGAAAAAGCTCTTAAATCCAACTATGGACAGCAAGAACAGAGAAAATGGCATAGCACCAGCAGCAATTGTTTTTCATTTAACCATTTTCTCAATAAAGGATGCAGTCTGTGATTTTATCATGCTTCTTGATTTTGTAGAAAAGACGCCACTGGATATACTGATTACTGACAAGTATAGTGGGCCATCAGATGTCAAAAAGTTGAGGCTGAAAATGATGACCGCAGTTGCAAATGAAAGTAACACAGGTGAGATGGTGACAGAGCAGCGTGAATATAATGCCAATGCAGACATTCCAATTGCGAGGAAATCAATTTGGGTGGTTGTGAAGATGGTATTGCAACAGTATGATGTCAAGGTTGTTGTTGTTCCACTTATTCAATTTCTTGAGATGGAAAGGGGCTATTTTATCTCTAAAGCTTTGATGTTTGCAACTATGATATTAAATTCATCAGTGAGGATAATACCATGGGACCCCGGGAAATTCAATGTGTTTAAGGCTAAAGTTGATTGTGAAAGTTGTTGGAGAAAATCTTATTCAATCTATGGTTTGCTTAATTGGGTCTATGGCAAACATAATCATTTCCAACCTTTACCAACTAGTTTGAATGAAGAGTGGCAGCTGAAACCAGAACCTGAAGAAGCATTAGATACCAGAAGGAATGCAAGTGGGGAGGTTGAAGTGTTAGTCACGCGGAAAGGACTTCTAGGTGTTGAGAACTCTTGGGAACTAGCTGACAAGATGAGAAAAGAGTTTCCCAGATTCCTCCTTGAGGTCAAGGAGAATTTTGAAGGGGGAGGTATTGATAGTTATGACAGATTTTATAAAAGGAAACGTGGGCAGAAGGATACAGCTAATCATTCCCTTATAGGAATGTTTCCTTATTCAGCGAGGGAAGAGAAAGTAAATCTAGATCTGATTGATTAAATAGGAGAGTGTTTCCCTGCCATTGTTTTTTATGCATGATTTGAGTGGTGAATTTTACCCTAGGAGAGCTAAGGCCTCTCGAAGTGCCTCATTTATCATTTACAGCTTATTTCCTTACATTTTAGTCTTCTGTTTGTATTGTGAGCTAGATCCTACATGAACTCTAGCTATTTCCAGCAATAAGAATTTCTATTCACTACTATATTCTACTGTTTTATTTTATTGATCAATGTTTAATCGTAATCGAGATCGAGTCCTATCAGATACGCTATATTTTAGTACAAAGTGTTGTCGAATAATGATCACAGAAGCAATATAGTGTTGCAGCAACATAAGGTGCATTTGAACAAATCGCTATTTTTTGTGATTGACAACACTATTACTAAATGTGTAAATATTTAGATGAATGACAAAGTAAAGTGGTGCATGTGTCATACACTGGTTTACCTTGTACTTAATTCTATACAGTCTTGCAGCTGATGCATGTGCTAACAACATATGATGAGTTACCAAATATGGCTCAGTTGAAGAATTTCCTTTGGAGCAGTTAAATATAGACGAAGGAGAACACCTTTGTGGTGGTAAAAATCCTGCATCATAGCCCCCAATTGAAACCACATTCCCTTCATTCACTGTGGTCCAGTGTTTAACTCTATCTCCAAACTCTCTGAAGCATATATCTGCATATGCTGTGAAGTCTTTTCTGCAAGAAAACATACATAAATATACAAATGTTACTTCCGGAAAGATTTCTTATTTTGTGTTAGATATAATTTGTTTAATTTGATCTCCTCCTATCTAACACAAAATGGTCATGTTAATAGGAAAATTTTAGTTTGGAAACCATACATAATTCTTCTACTAACCCATCCTCCATATTCATCTTCAAGTGCTTGTGGTAGATCCCAATGATACAATGTAACATGTGGTTGAATTCCTACAAATGAAGGGGGGAAATGACTATATAATTGAAAGGCCTTATTTTTTAATGTTAATTGAACTCAGTGTTGTCGAATAGCGATTACAGCAGCTCTCTAGCAGAGCGGAGTTTGAAAAAATTATTATTGTTCCTCAATACGCTATTTAGTGAAATAGAGGCAACAATAGCGCCATAATACTATAGTGTAGCGGAATTTGAACAAACTGTTATTTTCCACAGTCTGCAACTGACAACACCAATTGTACTTTTTACAAGGTAAAACTAGTTCGCAAAAGAACCTTGGCTTGTTAGTTCATTGATGAGGTTGTTGTAATATTCCAATCCCTTAGGATTTATTGGCCCTCTCCCATCTGTATTAAAATGAGATCAATGTCAGAATAACAAACAGTTGATGCAAGAAGCTATGAATTTAAAGATTCTATTAAAGAGATTCATTAATTGCACCATAATCAAATTAGTCTTGGTTCTACAAATTAGCTCCAGAATCAAACCAAGTACAATCATCTCCAGACATTATTTTTAGAAATTAGTCTTGAATCTGATGCTAAAATAATTACTTTTCTTAGATCTTAGTTCATATCAACACATACAAGAATCAATCATGTGTAACCTTTTGTAAGATCATACCTGGAATAAGTCTTGACCATGATATAGAAAATCTGTAGGCATCTAAACCCATTTTAGACATGAGTTGGACATCATCCTGCAAGAAATGAAAGCATATATGTAAGGAAGACTACCTAAATTAAAACCAGTCTCTTCTTGGTAAGTCAGATGACAGATTAGATATATTTTATGGATCGACTATATTAGATGTTCCTATAGTGTATACCTTATATTTGTGATATTGATCACATGCAATGTCACCATCTCCCTTGTATAGCCCTCCTGTAAATTTAATTCAAATGCCGAATTTCAATGTTGTAACTATGACTTTTTAGCATCAACTTATATTGTAAATAGATTGAGATTTTATGCTAATTGATGCACTTGCAGGGGCATGGTAACATCAATATAATTTCTCGACACCAAACCTTGGACTTGGATTATACGAAACTCTCATAACAATTGTTTTATGTTTTCTTTTTAGCCAGTATTCTATACATATAGCCAAAAATTCTTACTTATGTTCCGGATATGAGAATTTTTCTTATATATACTACATTAATCGCAATATGATGTTGTAGGTGTCAGCTCAGCGGTAAGAGTTTAATATTTAAATAGGCAAATACACCCAATGAATTATCCTAAGGAAACACTCACAAAAATTGAAGATGGTAATACAAATAAATAAGAAAGAGCAGTACCATTGCCAGAATGTGCAAAGGTGTCCCATATGCTTGGCTTCCTTCCATCTTCATTTGCTGCACCTTCAACCTTTCGCATCATCCAAAATACAAAAATTAACACCAAATTAGCTTTAGAATGAAAATATAAGTATAGTAAATAGTGAGAACATCAGAATCAACAGAGCTAATTTAGCGTGTCTAAGTCTAACCATAAACAAAGAACCAAAATTAATCATTTGTTTAATAACTTTTAACTGAAATTTGGTGTGCATCATGGTTAAAACAATATGAAGATATGTGCTTTTGGAGGCTCATACGTACGCCTACGAAACACCCTTAGTTTGTTGATGCAACATGCCAACATACACAGTCACATTTTCTACTTTCTTATTTTTTTTTCTCTTTTCTTGAAATCAATATAACAAGATAATACAACGATAATCATCGGTTAGATTAATGAAATTTAACATCTACAATAAGTTATTTAACAGTGTAACTATGACGAAAGTTATTTCCAGTTTAAATGTATCCTCCACCTTATCTACATACTTATAAATATACATTGCAAGGCATCAAATCTAAATAAAATTAAGGTTTGATGTATACATGATATTGGATCAAAATTAACTCCTCTAATATATTGTCCTCCTATTTGATTCAGACACCCCTTGTGTGTTTGTTTGTGTATGACTATGGTTGACTCTGAGGTGACAAAATTTGATTTTTAATGAATTGATTGTACAAATTTTTCATTTTTGTTTTGACAGGGAAAAATGTGTTAATAGGCTCAAGATCAAACAGAGGGCATGCAAAAGATACACAAGATTTTGCAAATTGTACAAAAAAACCTCATGACAGACATCTCTACAAAGAATTCACAGCAAAACTTGATTATGTAAATTGATTTATGTTTGAACAATAAATTTGAGAGTAAAAACAAGAACATGCAAACATGTCAAAACCAATTTTGAGAAAGTGGAACCTGATAAGCTGAAGTTGAAGCACCAAACAAGAAGTGAGGAGGGAAATCATTCCTGCTGAATGCATTAGCAATAGAGATCACTGATACCAATACAGCTGCTGCTAACAAATTCATCATAAGAAAAGGAGGACTTTGATCAAAATTAATAATAATTAATTCTTCTTAGTTTTGTATCTTTTATTAACATTTGACAACATATGTTAAGTATATATTATACTATTATTATTTGGAATACATACCTCAGCCTATTGTCTATAGAGCCGTCTGGTGGTCCTCCTAATTCCATTTGTGGACTTTTTTTTGAAAAAAAAAATTGGTATTCGGCCCTAGGATCGACTAATTGCTTCTCTCACTTGTGGGGTTCCATTTAAAGCCAGAGTTTTTTTGTTTTGTATGGACTTAACCCATCGAAATTAGCATCAGAAAAAATCGAACTTAAGACCTTGAGAGGAGCATATTCCAAAGATCAACCAACCCAAGTGGGTTCATTTGTGGACTTTGTTATTTCCGTTCATTTCAACTTTAATAATAAAATATGCTTTTTTGACATTTCTTTGTCCTTTTCATACCTTATTCTCCCTCACTCCATATAAAGGGAATCAGATTTGGTACATTTAATGTGTCACACAATTTTGTGTCTCAACTATGAGTATATATGGATCCTCTGCATTTCCCAACTGCTTAACTATTTGATCTTAAATTGCATCTCAATTATCTGATCTCAAATTAATGACCGAAATTATTTACGGTTGCAGAGTTTTTTTTTTTTACAAAGAGTAGTTTTTATTGTGTAATGAGTTGTGAAATTAACTATTGAGATCAGATACAAATTAAGTAAAATTTGTACAAATTAAGTATTCATCTCTTACAGTATCAAAAAAAAAAAAGTATTCATCTCTTAAAAGACAAAGTGATTCTTACCTCATTTTAAAATTAAGAGTAGCTATAGTATCTAACAAATTAAGTATTCATCTCTTAGATGAATATATCTTATTGAAATTAAGAGTAGTATATTTTTTGCAATTTTTAATTGCACAAATATTTGCATAAATAATACGTGTTCATCTTAAATTTATTTATATAAATTATTATACATAAATTTAAAAATAAATTGAACAAATTAATGATATTATTGCACTCTTTTTTATTCATTATTTTTCCTTTCCTTTTTGACAAGTTGTTTTATGGAGAAAAAATAATGTTTTTGACTGGTTGGTAGGTCATTGCGTCAATATCTAAGCAAAAGCTTTTTATTTATTATTTTTGTTTTTGATAAAAGAAATATCAGGTTAAACAAACAATGTATTGGAAGAAATTAGGTTTCGTCTAGTGGTGAATAATTATTCTTAGAGGACACCTAAGAGTAATGATAGCATTGTTGTAAAGAATTCACTTTACAACTTTTTAAAGATATGATATTTGTAGATTATAAGTCAAATTAGTCACAACACAATTATGTCTTATTTGAATAGCTCATATAGTTAGATGAATATTCAATTAGGTTTGATGAACTCCAATCAAATTAGATGAATTTGGACATAATAACAAAAACAATGAAATACCATTTTCATTATAGAAATCTTTGAGTAAAAACTCAGTTCCACTATCAGACCTTATGCACTTTACATTGGTGTTAAATTGATTTTTAATCATTGTGCAAAAGGATTTGATGTGCATGGAAGCCTCAGATTTGAGTCTCATGATATAAAGCCAAGTAAATATACTTTTATCATCAAAAATAGTTAGAAGGACAAGATCAAAATTATTTTTAGAGATGTGAGAACTTAAAGGAAATTGAAGTTTATTCTGTTTAGCAAAAAAACATATATCACAAACAAGGACTAAGAGATTTAGTAATATGCACAAAAGGAAATTTTTTATTTATTTGAACTAATTTGTCATATGAAGCATGACCAAATCGTTTATGCCATAGGCTACAATCATTATTCTTAGAGCTATCTAAGTGCTGAATAGAATTGATACATACAATGAGTAGCAGGTATTTTGCCTAAACTAACAGGTGGTGAGTTGAGGATGTACAGTCCAATGTTGCAATTTAGCTGTACCAATCATCTTCTTTGTGAAAATGTCCTGTATTATGCAGTCATGATCATCAAAAGAAAAAGTGCATTGCAAATTATGAGTGAGTTTTGGAACAGAAATGAGATTAAAAGAGAAATTGGGAAAATAAAGTACATCAGTTAAGTAAAAATTATGATCAAATGTGATGGTTCCAGAAAAACAAGTTGAAACCATTGAACCATTTGTCAATTTTAAGTGAATGGGAGAAATTTGTTTTATGCATTGAAAAAATTGAAGAGAGTAGCATATATGATCTGTGGCACCAGTGTCAAGAATGAACTGGTGTGTGTGAGTGGAATTGGGTATGGTGCAAAGTATACCTGGGGCAGTAGTGATGTGGTTTAGACTATGATTAGGCAATGTGTGAGATCCTTGAAGAAGAGCTAGCAATGCCTTATGTTGAGCAGGAGTAAAAAACAATTTCCCAGTTTCTGAGTCATGATTATCCTCGTCATAATGAACAGATTGAGATTCTTCATCAGCAATTTCATGTTCAGTGTTGACACAATTGTTAGCTGCATTTCGCTGTAAGTGCCTAAGATGTGGTGGATAGCCATATTTCTCCCAACAGTTGTCAATAATGTGATTAGTTTGACCACAATGAGTACA
Source organism: Trifolium pratense (assembly GCF_020283565.1). Lineage (NCBI taxonomy): Eukaryota > Viridiplantae > Streptophyta > Magnoliopsida > Fabales > Fabaceae > Trifolium > Trifolium pratense. Next base: position 6,995,957 of record NC_060062.1, on the reverse strand, counting down.
TAGTTTTGTTCCTTTTCCTCTACCAGCATTGGATCTACCACCTCTAGTGCCTCTACCTCTATTGGAAGAACCTCTCCCTCCATAGTTATTTGCAGACACAGCCAATAACTCGGATTCATCAAGTGGCATAACAGTTTTCCTTTCTTGCTGCACAAGTAAAGAGTACACTTTCCCAATGTTGGGGAGGGGATCCATAAGCATGATTTGGGATCTAACAGAAGTATATTGGTCATTCAATCCTTTGAGAAATCTAATCACTTGATCACTATCCCTATATTGTTTCATCTTAGTAATAGCAGAACAATTATTCACACAATTTAATATAGGAATAGGCCTAAAATTATCCAATTCTTGCCAAAGTTTCTTCATTTTAGTAAAATATGTAGAAACAGAATTGTCACCTTGTTTTAGGGTGTAAATTTCTTCTTGAATATCTGAAATGCGAAAAACATCACCTTGATAGAACCTCTCCTTCAAGTCATGCCAGATTTCAGAAGCTGTATCCATCCAAAGAATGCTTTGAGATATCTCTGACTCAACAGCATTATTAAGCCATGACATGATCATAGTGTTACACATATCCCAAGCAAGAGAGTCGCAATCATCATCAAGCGGACGTGGCAAGGAACCATTGATGAAATGGAGCTTGTTCTTGGACTTGAGAGCCATGGTCATAGAACGAGACCATGAGTGATAATTCGGACCAGATAAGAGTGGTGTAACCAAGATGAGGCTGGGATTCTCATTTGGATGCAGAAAATAAGGGTTAAGAGTATCATTTTGGTAACCCTTGTTCTGTGAACCAGAAGGTCCTGCCCAATTGTTGCTTCCTACAGTACTATCAACAGACATATTGGCAATGAAGGAGAAAGAAAGAAAGAAAGAACACGGATCAAGGTGTGAAAGAATGAAGAACAAAACCAAGAAAATCAAGAGAGAAAGATGCAAATTCTGAGAAGAATTGCAGAAAGAAAATGAAAGAAAAATGCAATTGCAGAGATGAACTGCAAGAGAAGAGATCGCAATGGATCGATCAATGGCAGTACCCCATTAGAGGCCTGATACCATGTGAAGAGTGAATGTGCACTGCCATGAACAAAGCAAAGAGCTAAACGAGAGAGAGAAGAGTTTGAAGCAGAAAAGAGAAAAATGAAAATCTTATTCATTCAGCTTAAAGTTCCATTACATGGGTATCACTTATATAAGCTATAAGACTTCTAACTAACAATGATAAAACAGTTACAACAAACTATAACCAACTGTAACTAACTAAATTCAGTTAACTTGTATAACAAGTTACTTTATTTACACTTCATTTTGCTTATCATCAACAGTTATGTTAACTTATTGCATGATAAATCCAATCCAGTCATGTTCTCCAGGATTGTGCTTTGGTCTGAATCCACTTCCAAGTGCAAGTCACCATGGATATATATAAATTCTAAAAAAAACTATTGATATTACATATATAATAAATTATAAAATTTGTATGCAGGAGTTGCCAGATGAAGTTATGATGTATGTAAGGATGTATAAATTACATGATAAATTTGAGGATTGTATTGAAGTTGCAAAGTACTCCCTCCGATTTTAATTATAAGTAAAATTTATTTGTTAATTTATTAAATAATTGATATATCTGATCTATAATTAATATAGCTTGCATGTCGAATTATTCTTGTTACCGGTTAATAGTTATTGTCCAACAGATGGATGGCAGCTTATTAAAAAAAAAAAAAAAAAAAAACAGATGGATGACAGATAATAACATAGAATATCACTAAACATTTGATACAGCATTATTATGGCCAAATATAGAGAAAAATACCAACCTACACAAATTAAATTACACCAAATGAAACCTCTTGAAACACGTAGAATAATCTAACAAACAGATCATCAAGGTGAATATTACATTTCAATTAGTTACAATGGATATAATCATGCATTATATATAAGAGACAAATTTAATTCGAGGTAGATCATAGAAAAATAAGAAAAATTTGTGCTATATTCTTCTTAAGAAGGCATAATAATTTGTTTCTAACAAATTAAAGAGAAACAATATTTAATCAAATTAAACACCTTCATCACAAAGTTTTTAAATTGCGATCTTTATTGGCAATTGTAATTGGGACGTTATATCAATCACATTTGTCTGTAATTAATTCTTTTTTGCGATATTAAATATCGTTGGGTAAGGCGTGACCGCCACGACCTCACAATGTCGAATGATATTCCTAGATGTGATTCAAAGGTAAAAGATAATAAGCAAATGAAAAGATCTATAAGCACATGTTTAGTCAAGAAAGGATGGACATTTGTAGGGTGTGTTAAGAGAGGATGGTACAAGATCAGAATGCACCTCCCCAAATATAAATTTAGCTAAAGTTAGCTATACAAAACAAGATATCTGGATTATGATATTGATATTGATTTTATTAATTTTTTGTATATATATATGTCATGTCTGCTTTCAAATGTAAATTGTACATGTGAAGGTGGTGAGTATATATGTATATAAAAAATAAAATAAATAAAAAAATCATCAAAGTTATGTTATCAAGTTTTCAGTGTTGTAAATGCTTTGCTTGTTTGTTTGGATACATTTTTGTTGAGCTATTGCATGTTTGAATTTGGCATAGTACATAATTTTTGCATATTTGAAGAATGGCTTATTTTCATCATGTATTTCAATTCTTCATTTGTTCCAATATTCTTTTATAATAAATACAGTATAATTGGTTTTTGGAAGTTATTAAAGACAGTATAATTTTTTTTAAATTCACAATCTTATTTAATAACTTCCAAAAACCAATTATACTGTCTTTAACTTCCAAAAGTGTTGTAAACCAATTATCATATTGAGCTATACACTACCACTTCCTCTTCATTTGATCCAATATTCTTTTATAATAAATCTCTGTTTACAATTTATATACGTAAATAATATAGAAAATGCGGATCACACAAACGGGCACGAAAGACACTAGTAATTATAATTGCAAAAGTTTCGCACAATCATGTGGTCGAAAGACAAATAAAAAAATACACCAAAATCTCAAATACAATAAGAGCCCCCAAACCATAGTTCCACTAGAGATTTACACCTGAGACTAAGGCAACACTAATAACTAATAATCAAGACGATTTTGCAAAACTAATTTTACACGTATTAATTTATTTATTTATTGATTTTTTTAATCTATGTAAAAGAATCTTAAACAAACTTATTTTATAATGGAAAGATTTTTTAAAAAAATTGTTGAAGGGGTGTGGATAGAAGAAATCCTTTCCTCTTTGGACCCTTTGTACAGACTTGAGTCCTATATATTGGTCCCTAGTCTTTTTCTTTTGATAAAAGACGGACATTAATTAAAGTATAAGGTTTTTTCTTTTATCAAGTTTTGTTTCAAAGATGAATGTATTAAAAGAGAACGTTGAACTAAATATGAAGTGGTACATGATCTTATCTTTGAATTGAAAAAATATATATCTCTTCAAGCTTTTCTTTTCTTTTCTTTCCTTTTATTTTTTGGTACCACCATTCCTTTTTCTTTTTATCCCACCACTTGAGGATATGGACTTGGACATATCAAAGTTAAATATCTTAATAGGTATTGAGAAAAGATTAAATATTTCTCATAAAAAGTATTAAATAAAAAAGTATTGCGGTAGCAATTATCTTTCCAATAAAATTTCTACCTTTTCTAAGCTGTTTTTTTCTTCTCCTTTTTATATGGACACATTAAAGCTGTTTCATGCATTGAAAGAAAGAGATAAATAAAAATAAGGGATGCATAATATAATAGGATTTAATAAGATAAGATAGCACGAGTCTCTTCTAATTTAATTAAAGTTTTGGGTTTAATCTCTTGCTTGATTATGCGGTAGTATTAAAATTCTTGGGGATAATTTGTCACCCATTTGAATTACAAGACTCGTAGGATTTGTCTCTGTAACGCAGAGAATATTTGATTTACGAGAAAAAAAAAACTATTTTTGTTAAATATTAAAATAAAAAATAATTGTCCCGTAAGTGTAGCTCAAATGGTAGCTACCAGAGACACTATTGGAGTGGTCGGGGTTCGAACCCCGGATTCTACATTTCTTCAGATTTAAATGTATGAGACTCTAGTCATTAAGCTACTTGACAAAAATAAAGAATAATTTTTTATATATAACAGGTTTATTTTATTTCTAATATTCAGGCCCACCAAACTAACTATTCCCTATTTAAGAGTATTTAATGATGAAAGTGATATCTTCTATATATCTTTTTTATTTTATTTTTTAGAATGCTATATCTTCTATAATATATATCTACACCATACACTTTTCATCCAAATTCTTCTAAGATTAAATTTGGTGCCAAACAGCAAATGACGTTAACATTGATGATAGAAAGAACAAAAGAAAACATTAAAACTCTAATAATGTACTGGTAGCTGACCTTGACAATTGCATGCAAAAGAAGAAAGAAAAATCAAAACACAAAATTAAAGTCTATAAATTAAGAATATTTTATGAGCTATTTGGTTGTGTGGAAGTGAGAGATATGGTGGGACCACTTAGACCTCAAATTGTGTTGTTTGGTTCTTCAATTGTTCAACTTAGTTATAGTGATGATGGTTGGGGTTCTATTCTCACAAACTTGTATTCTCGCAAGGTACTTCCTTATATATATATATATATGCTCTATGTTGTTCTTTGTTCATACTTTTTTTCTTTATCTTGTTTAATGTTTTTTCTTATCTTATCTTCTTTCTTTAAAATCATATTCTTTAAACGTACCAACTGATTTGGCGTGTCTAAAGATCGTTTGATGTCTGCTATTCTCTTAACTTATAATAAAAATGTTTTGTGGATTATGGAAAGGAAATTTTCATACACCTCAAAATCACTTCAAATAAAATATGTGGTTCAAAAGTATACATCAAGAAACATAAAGTCTAAGTAAAATTTGTTCATTTTTGGTTTTTCATGTTGACATAATATATGAAAGAAGACTTGTAGTTTTCTGTCATGATTTTCCAATTGGTATGCACTTATTTTTAAATAGAGAAGTTGTTCTTGTGAATTCTGAAATTAAAACATTTGCTGAGTTGTTTTTTTATCTTCAAGAACCAATAGAAGTCACAATGTTGAGAACATTTTAGGCAAAAAAATAATGAAGGAAATTTCATGGGATTTCTTTTTCATTTGAATCTATCTAGATAGATCAATATGATACAGTGGTAGAAATGAATTTCTTGAACAGAAAAAAGATTAATGTTCTAGAGTCCTTTCCTTCTAATCAATCCTTCAATACCAAACCAAGTAACATAGTAAATTTACATTTATATGTCTTTTTATGAATGATGCATTATGATGATCAATGAGAGGATACTGACTTGATTAATATAGGCAGATATAATTTTGAGAGGATACTGTGGTTGGAATTCAAGGCGTGCTGTGCAGGTTCTGGATACAATTTTTCCCAAGGTATTCATAATTTTAATTAAGCATGATTATTTTTCACTTTCTTGATAATTGCTAACTTGTGTATGTGAATCAACCTGGATCAGTGGATCCTCTACAGTGGCTTCATTGTACAGCACCCTTAGGGGATCGAATTTGGTGTGCGAATACGTATAGGGAACTAGGGGTCATATGTGGTCGTATATGTGGTTGTTGCATGATGCAACAACCTTTCGAGCTGTTGGATTTAAAGATAAGATTTTCTCGATCTCTCTCTAAATCCAGCGACTCTAAAGACTGTTGTACCATGTAACAAATGCAGAGAATCCAAATCCTTTTTTACGATGTGAATACTTTGATTATTACTCATACTAAAAAGAATCACCCTTTTGTTTTATCATCTTCAACTCAGAATGCAGCTGAGCAACCATCATTGGTTATTGTGTACTTTGGTGGCAATGATTCTATTCATCCACATCCATCTGGCCTTGGTCCTCATGTACCCCTTGAAGAATACATAGAAAATATGAGGAAGATCATTATCCATCTTAAGGTTGAATTCCACACTATCACAACAGATTTGTACTTGTTCTGTTTATCATAGGCAGAGTTTGACTAATCTTAATTGTTTCCAGAGCCTGTCGAAGAAGACTCGCATAATATTGCTCAGTTCTCCTCCGGTCAATGAGGCGCAAATTCCCGAATCATTCAGGTTCTGATTGCAATGACTTTTGGTTCACTCATACTTCATAGTGGTGATGCCTATACTTTTATTTATGCTATGTGATTGAATAATGAAGAATACATTTGCTTAGGTACCATTTAGTAGACAGGTTAGAACAGAACAAAAAACAATGAGTTTTGGCATATAAGGTAAAAAAAAGATTTCACATTTTGGTTTCACAAAATAGGATGGAGTCAAAGAGAACAAAACAAAAAGACTCTCCCATTTTGTAGCCTCTTGTCAAACACTACCTTAGGTGCATTGCTTATAGCTTATGTAGCAGTGTCAGATTTAAGGTGTGTCTAGTGTTCAACAACGACCTGATATCAATACAATATCAACATTCAATCACTTTTATCTTCTTAAATTATCACCATTATATACATATCAGTGTCAATAACAACACATGTTTCATATAGTCAAATATAGTTTATAAATCAAAACTTAACCATAACCAAAAGGTTACATGATATATTGGTCTTGAGAGGGTTTTAAATTGCAATCCACAACTACAATTGTAGCCGCATCATTGAAGTTTTGAAACTTTTGTGGCAGCGTTAGTGCTATTAGTCCCACTTTTCTGCAATATCAGGGACTGCAATGTTACATGCGCTGCACTTTAAAAGCTTGGCTTCAACTTGAACTTTAACTAGAGCAACAGACTAATATCATGTGATCTAATATGTAAACTAACATTATCCCTTCCTTAACAGCTTTAACTTTCTTATTACCTGATATTTTTCAATGTACATTTCAGTCATAAAACTCTAATGTTTAAATTATTGGACTTAAAGCAGTAATATATTGGGGCCATTAAAGAGGACAAATGAATCTTGTAGACTTTATTCAGAAGCATGTTTGGAGTTGTGCCATGAGATGAATGTCAAGGCCATTGACCTCTGGTCTGCACTTCAGCAAAGGGAGGACTGGTCAGATGTTTGCTTCACGTAAGTATTGATTAGGACAATCACTATTACATGCATGGTTTTACTAAAAAAGGACGGCAGGCGAAGTTGTCGCCACAATAGCAAGTTTATTTTTCAGTTTTTTTGCACTGCAACTGAAATCAAGTTGCATCGGCTGTATTTAACTGCAATTTTCTACAATATTAAGGATCACAACTGCGATTTGAAATTTCAATCACATGTATATTATATAATAAATAAGTTTATAGCTGTTTTTCATTCATTTGATTGGGGGCTGTTTGGCAGGGATGGAATTCATTTGTCACATGAGGGGAGCAAGATAGTGGCAAAAGAGATATTGAAGGTCCTCGAAAGTGCGAATTGGGAACCAAGTCTACACTGGAAATCAATGCCAAATGAGTTTGCAGAAGATTCACTATATGATCCAGTTGCTGTAGATGAAAAGACTACTGTAAATGTCTCCAACTGGAGTTTCCAGAAAAATTCCGACTGGGAAAGAGATTTGTGCATTTCCAAGCCATTGAATGGCCATTAGTTTTTAGAATCAGCAGTCACAGAACAGCAAGGTCTATAATTGATTAAGAACAGAACAGCAAGGTCTATAATTGATCAAGAAAATAAATTTTGGCTCCTTTAGAATAATTTTAGGGAAGTTATATCAGGTTCATGAGCCCAAGTGTTGTGCTTTTCTTTATTGAGTTTCAACTTCACCATCTTAAGATTTTATATTATTTAGATGCATGAATTATGATTTTATTTGGTTTTACTACATTATTAAAACAAAAATAATATAAATATCATAAATAAGGTATTATGTATGCCTTTTCATTTTCATTTTTTTTAATAGATGCATTATCTTTCAAGAACTTACAATGATCAATGAACTCTCCTGTTTGGTGCTGAAAAATAAAATGAACTCTCCTGTTTTTAATATGAAAGAGAAGTAAATAATAATAATGATCAAAATAAAATCAAACATACATCTCAATAATGTAAAATTATAATGATATTGTGACTCAATTACTTGTACTATAATATGTTAATTAATTAGCAGTAAAAGCACCCCTATTAACACTAGGAATATGCCCTACACAAACACATGAACATTTAAAAAGCTACAACTTTCTGTTTTTCAAGTGTTGCATTGCATTACATCATCAAAAGGGTTCTAGAAACCCAATAGTCTAGTGTGACTCGTACAACTCTTGTGGTATATTTCAATTACATAATGTGAATTGTGAAAAATGTGCAACACAAATCAAACAAAGGAATAATAGATACAAGGAGTGAAAAAGAATCAAAGACCTACGTGTCAGCACAAGCTCTCGCCTAATTAATAATTGATGTCAGCCTTACTCTATAGCTTCCAACATGACAAAACTAGGCCGAATCACATCCGAATATAAAAAAGCCACTCCAAATGAGATGGTGCTACAAGGAATCAAATACCTTATGTAGACAACTGGAACTTGCCACTAGGCTTCTTTCTTCTCCATCCCTGATAATTACCAAATTTGAAACCCTTCAAATCACAACATTTAGCAACAAAAACAAGTCTTTTTGCGTAAAGTAGGGTTGAATCTAGGAAGCACAGACATTTCAGATTGAAGGTGTGTGGTGCTGGACGCCGATACATGGTGTATTGGTGTCAAACACCATTACATGTGGTCACATTCAATCACTTTCATTTTCTTAAATTATCGGTGTTTGTGTGATAGTGACAGCATCGTGTTTGGTGTTCATGCCTATATTAGTGCTTTAAAGGGTCGAGCACATCTAAAAATGAGAGAAGAAAATTTTCCAGAGAGAAACTTACACACGCAGCATAATAAACAAAAGTCAATCCAGCCAAAATAACAAATGCAATCTGAAATACATTGTACCTGTGATGCGACAAATACATGAGTTAATTATATAGTAAAGCATAAACAATATTAGGACCAAATAATATGAGGGATTTATAGGAGCAGCAAGGACAAATTTGGCCAGTAAATTGTGTGGTTCAATATTGCCAGTTGACAAAAAGAATGTCTGTTTCTATCCTTTCAGAGGGCTTGACTGATAGTTATGACATGGTTTATAAAAGGAAACGTGGGCAGAGGGATACAGCGAATCATTCCCTTATAAGAATGTTGAGGAAAGGAAAAGTAGATCGAGATCTGATGGTTATAAGATGAAAGAATGTTGAGTGGGGAATTATGCAATGATTTTAGTAGTCACTCTACTTGGGAGATTCTAGGTGTCTCGAACTACCTAGCTTATCTTTACATTTTCTGCATTTTATCATTCAATCTTATAGTGTGATTCAGCCATAGAATCACTTGATTCTATTGGATTATCAATATAACAACAATTGCTTTTCTGCTCTATATTTGTCATAATGTTTAGTCGTAATCGAGATCGTGTCCTATCATTGACTCTTGAGGAAACTAACAGAGCGAGAAAAAAAAATCCAAGTTGACTTACTTGTACAAATATTTAATTCCACGAAGAGACTCCAAAGTGTGGCCAAATATTTCCTGTGCTGCAGTTGCTTGAGCATAGTAGGCAAATGCTGTGGAGCAGAACTGGATCACACTGAACACGTAAAAAAACAATAGTATTTCATCAATCTCGTCACAACATGAGATTATCATGACAGATTATATAGAGCAAGCACTATGTACTGCACAGATCCAAAAACAACTTCTAACACTTATAACACCACTCGCACGGTGCATTAAAATTGCCCCGCTACTTTGACTTTTAAAATGTCAGGAAAATTCAAAGCCTAAAAGTATCACCATATGCTAAAAGTCTCTTTGTAAATTTTATCATGGTTCGAAATAAAAACTTTAAAATGATGTTGAATCACCAGGAAAAATATCTTAAAAAATTAACTTTATACGCATATAATGTATTTCGAAATGAAACATTGAGGCTCTACTGACCTGATAGAGCAAAGAAGGATAAGTCCAACATTGAACAGGAAAGAGTTCATGAGAGTCCCTCCCCACCTGCCATAGGGAAGTTCAGACTGTGAGATATCAATAGAAGTAATATATGATTAATACAGATTAAAAGTAGAATGGTATATGACTGAAAAAATTAATTACTTCATGGGATGTATAGTAATAAAAACTAGTCTCAGCCCAAGCATCATGGCACCAGCAATCACGGCAAGGAGAAGGTAGAAGCAGAAAAATGCAAATGCAGCAGTACCCAGAAGACCTGATCAAAGCAGCATATATATATTATCATGAATGATGAATAACCAAATGAAATTTCAAATATACATCTTTTGGAATGATAAGAAAGGCAAAATTTCCAACATACCCCATATATCATCTAGCTTGATGAAAACTTCATTCAGGAAAGGAGAAAGAGGAGGATTAATTAATAGGTAGATAATGATATGAGCAATCCATGCCACAGAAACAATAAGTCTGGCAAAATTTTCATAATGTAGGTTAGATAGTATTATATCGGAAATATAAACAGTAGTTACAAAATAAGCGATCTTCATCTTGGTGAAATAACAAGAAAAATGTCAATGTTCATCATACATCCAATCTTCACCATCTATAATATCAACATAACTTTCAGAAAAGCATTAATAAACCTAACGCATCAAGAATAATGGCATATCATAATTATTGTTAAGATTCAACTATCAAAATATCAAGAAAAGAAATCCAATAAAAAGTAAAGCAAGGAATTAGGGAGATTACATGATACAAGTATATGCTGTATAGCTTCAAGAAAGAAAAAAAAAAAAGAAGTATATGCTGTATAGTGGAATTCTTATTTTAACTTTAGAACAGAGAGGATCAGTTAGATACCAAGATGGATTTCCTTCCACATTTGAAACAGCACATTCAGCAGTATTAAAATTTGCATAACAATTAGAACTAGTTATCCGTCAGAACATCTGTAATTATGTATAGAAGGGAGGCTGATTATTACGAAAGTATATCATCACATTCATCTCTTCTCACTACATTATAAAGTTATAAATAGCATGCTTTGGACAAAATTTCAATGCTTTAATTATTGTGATTCCTGTTCTGTTGAAATTCCAGTTTTAATTTAATATAGCACATGGTCTTTTCTTAAAGTCTTGTTGAAAATTATCACATATATAGTTCGGTTATTCAATGTGAGAAATAAGTCCTACAGTATTCTAAAGTAAATTCATCCCATGGTGCACGGCGAGGGAACAGCCCACACAATAAAAAAAAAGTGACTTTGTAAAACCATCATCATGTACAAGGGGGTCTCATCCAGCAATTCCAAGCAACTTAAATTACTATATGTCATTGCTTACCCTAAAATTCCTAAAACAAATTTTGCCAGATATCCAAGAACTGTTAGTGCCCATGTTGTCTCAGCCTGCATTCATACACAATCAGTTAGTGGGAGAAATGTTATACACTGTTTATTCTAGAAATCAAGAAGCTAGAAGTCAAATATCCACCTGCTCCCCTTGTGGATACATCTCCTCAAGAAGCTTTACATCTTCTTCTAATTGAAACAACTCCTGGAAAATCAAGCAACATTAATAAATATCAGAAACGTCGGTCCTATGGCCTGATACCAAGTGTTCAAAAAAAAAAAATTCAGAAACACTCAAACTATAACATTTCTTCAATGATAGACAACTTTCAGCCACAAACTAGGATACCACACATCAAATTTTGATATGCAGAGCCCATGCCAACAAGGATACACCGTACATATAAAATACTTAAAGGAAATTTAGAGTACACTAGACACCAATAACTGTTACCTTTTCCACCGATTTCACATTTTTTCGAAATTTCCTACCCTTTGAACCAGCTCTTTCTTCTTGATGAAGTGACTCAGCTGCTTTCTTTAGTTCTTTTGCCTTTTTACCCAGTTCAGTTGCTTCCTACAATAGAAACCAACCAACCACACCGTAGATATAATACTGCTATCATAACGTAAAATAACATATTATCAACATTTGGTATGTCCTCAGCAATAAAAGCATATGCACCTTGATATATTGTGAGCGAGTGATAACAGCCTTTGGACGCCGAATAAATGAAAATATAAGTCCCAATGGAAGACAAGCAATACCAACACCACCAAATATCTGGATTGAATGATTAAAAAACAACTGTTACTATCATAAGTAGAAAAAATAGCTGTCAATGTGATCTGAGATGGAAAGCTTTATTGAAGTCATTATAACTTATACAAGAACGCTTCTGCTTGAGTGCAAATAATGGCATCAACAACTACCAAAACCTTTTCCACCGTCCATGGTATTAGTCCATATTGTTTAGGAAGTAAAAACTAAAAATAAAATTCATTGTATCCTAATTCACACCGATTTCGGCAACAAAAAAATAAGGTATTTTCTTTTGCAAAAAATATACATATTGAAACATGAATAAAGCCATGAATGAAATTTTGGATAAGTAGAATTAACCTACAGAGAAAAGCACAGATCCAACAATAGTAGCAAGAGCAACAACATATTCTGGAAAGGTAGTGCGCATAGTCCAAGTTTTCTCTGACGAAGGACTAGCCGAGTATGCAGAGCACTGTTTTATGGACAAAGGTGAAAAGTAAGAATGAGAAACAGAAAAGAAAAAAAAAATTTAAAATTAAAACCAGCATAAAAATGGACTAGTAAAAGAAAATGGACCTGACGGGTGCCAGTTCCAATACACTCTTGACCACTATTGAATTGTTGCCATGAGCCAGGAAATGAGCTTGTGGAAGAAGACAAATGCCTCACAGTAAAATCGACCTTCCCAATAAGCCCTGATATACCACTCATAATAAAAGCACAGTCAGACACCTCACATTACATCACATCAGGAACATATTTTAAAAGTTCACTCAAGACAATGGGTGATTAACATGGAAGAATCAGATTTTACACTTATACAGGCATAGAAAACTCTTGGGAAAAAAGAATGAGCTGTAATTAGTGTTTATACATCTTAGAGGGTGGTATGTGGTGCATACATGTTGTTATTGCTTTACAAGTTGCAAACATGTAATCATGGATTTTGGAGGATGCTACATGGCCCCTCATGCAGGACCCAGGAGCCCTTCCCTTGAAGCATGGAAAATGCACAAGCCCGATCTAATCTACAAGTTGTGCTGAAATTTTATTTTATTATTTTGATTAATGAAGAATAGGGCAACTAGAAATGACTTCCTGCCCACATTAACGACTCTAATACCATGTCAAGGACTAAACCTCACCAAAGGACTAAACCTCGCCAAGGTTGAGTTGCATGGTGGAAGCTGAGAAACAATTTATATCTCTTGTATGAACTCTAAGATGAAGTCCAAGGGTTTTAAATCTATAACACAAAGCAACAATCTATCTGGCTTAACCCATCTCTAATAAAAATTGGCAAAGCGACACTTCAACAAAAGAATAGGAGCAAATCATGTCATATGGTTACATATCCTGCTAAGTGATACAGTACATTGTTTTATATGTCAACGAAACTTCAATAAGTAATACCTTTGATGATAAACCACTTCTGAAATAAACCACTAAACCCTACTTCTTTCTTTTCCTTGTACTTAATTAGCTGGAGACAAGGAGCATCATGATAATCAATGGATTCCTCTGCCTACCGATTATAAATCAACGAGTGATCATCGGCAAGAAACAAATGAGCCGTCCTTTGTGACAACACAATCTAATACTGCTAACTCTTCTCTCTCATTCTATCTACCTATCTATCTTTTTATCTAGTTCTAACGCTTGGCCCACTGCTCAATCACACTAATCATTGTCCAACAATGACATCAGACCATTGCATTCTACCATAATGACCATCAAACCAACAAAGTCCTAAAATTGAAACAACCGTGTTCATAATTCTTATAACAAAATTAAAACTTAGAACCAACACTCAAATTACCAACTTATCACTACCGCATACAAAAACAGAGCAAGTCAAAGAAATAAACCAACAGTGTCAAACTGAAAAGTACAAAATCAACAAGAGCGTCATGGAAGCAAACATACATACCATACAAAATACCCAAAACGAGAGCACACACAATAGTAGTTGTCACCATCCAGCACAACGCACTCTTAATCCTCTTCCCAATACTCCTGCACACAGAATCCCATCACTCATTACATTGTTCTCAAATCACAAAACATCAATTTTCTTTCTAAATAGAAGAAACTACACTACATATCTATTAACCATCAACTAAAAACATAGACACCAGACACAACACAAATACTAACACATAGACACCATAAATAATTATAATTTGAGAAAATAAAAGTGATGGTATATAATCGCACTTGTAGTGACTATCAGACACTGACATGTTATTAGAAACTCGAGCACATCACCCAAGGATAAAGAGGCCACATCCTTCACCAAACTTTCATTCTTCTCAGTCTCGCCCACCACATCCTTTGTCTTTATCCTTGCCAATATCCTTACTGCAGGCTGAGGTGCAGTTAACTTCCTTCGGGTTTTAGGCCGAGGTGGAGGCGAAGCAAGTGCATTATCACCCGAGGATAACAAGGCCACATCCTTCACCAATCTTTCATTCTTCTCAGTCTCGCCCACCACATCCTCCGTCAAAGTTTCATTCTTCTCCATCTCACCCACAATCTCCGTCAAACTTTTATTCACATCCTCCGTCAAACTTTTATTCTCCTCGGTTGTCACACAATATTCACATGGTATAATCTGAAAAATGAAAGGAAAAAACCAGAACCAGTGGGCCTATAAACTTCCATAACAATCTCACACTCCCTCACCTCACTCTATATACTACTAAGAAGTATAACAAATAGTGCAAAAAAATACCTCGTCGGCTTTGATAGTTTTTAACACTTCCCAATCATCCCTTTTAGCATCATACTTTTGAATTGGTGGGTAATCAAAAGACGATAAGTTTACATCTAAAGAAGGTATTCTCTCAAACAAAACAGCCTAACATTAATTAAGTAAAATATGTTAGCAAAAAATAAACCACATGAAAAATATAAGATATTAACAAAAAATGGAAATTAACAATTACCTCGAAAACTGGCGCACACCCTTTAAAATTGTATGTTTTTGCAACTCCCCTTTTGATTGCATTTTTGAGCTTATTGAATGATACATGTAAGTCATCATAGATTGCTTCAGCCCAGTTCACTTTTTCATATATATTAAGATCTTCTACCATTGCCCAAGACGACGTACGCGGTCTCTTGGGATCCGTGGAGGGTACCAAAAACAACTCATTCAAAAAATAGCAGAAGAGTTTCTTAAAATTTAATTTACTTTCCTCGTCATTCACATTCACATTCATTTCACTCAAAAGTTTCTTAATTGTTGCTGTAGAGATTTCCCTAGAACTTAGATTACATTCTTTCATTAGGTCATAGACAAATTCTGGAACTCTTTTTGCAGCAGGGGTGGATAAACTAAGCCCGGTATTTTCAAGACCCAACACATTTGCCACCTCTTTGGCACAGAAAGAAAAAGATGTGTTATTGTTGGGTCTTGAAAAGAGGTGGCAATAACACATCTTTTTATTTCTGTGCCAAAGAGGTGGCAAATGTGTTGGGTCTTGAAAATACCGAGCTTAGTTTATCCACCCCTGCTGCAAAAAGAGTTCCAGAATTTGTCTATGACCTAATGAAAGAATGTAATCTAAGTTCTAGGGAAATCTCTACAGCAACAATTAAGAAACTTTTGAGTGAAATGAATGTGAATGTGAATGACGAGGAAAGTAAATTAAATTTTAAGAAACTCTTCTGCTATTTTTTGATTGAGTTGTTTTTGGTACCCTCCACGGATCCCAAGAGACCGCGTACGTCGTCTTGGGCAATGGTAGAAGATCTTAATATATATGAAAAAGTGAACTGGGCTGAAGCAATCTATGATGACTTACATGTATCATTCAATAAGCTCAAAAATGCAATCAAAAGGGGAGTTGCAAAAACATACAATTTTAAAGGGTGTGCGCCAGTTTTCGAGGTAATTGTTAATTTCCATTTTTTGTTAATATCTTATATTTTTCATGTGGTTTATTTTTTGCTAACATATTTTACTTAATTAATGTTAGGCTGTTTTGTTTGAGAGAATACCTTCTTTAGATGTAAACCTATCGTCTTTTGATTACCCACCAATTCAAAAGTATGATGCTAAAAGGGATGATTGGGAAGTGTTAAAAACTATCAAAGCCGACGAGGTATTTTTTTGCACTATTTGTTATACTTCTTAGTAGTATATAGAGTGAGGTGAGGGAGTGTGAGATTGTTATGGAAGTTTATAGGCCCACTGGTTCTGGTTTTTTCCTTTCATTTTTCAGATTATACCATGTGAATATTGTGTGACAACCGAGGAGAATAAAAGTTTGACGGAGGATGTGAATAAAAGTTTGACGGAGATTGTGCGTGAGATGGAGAAGAATGAAACTTTGACGGAGGATGTGGTGGGCGAGACTGAGAAGAATGAAAGATTGGTGAAGGATGTGGCCTCGTTATCCTCGGGTGATAATGCACTTGCTTCGCCTCCACCTCGGCCTAAAACCCGAAGGAAGTTAACTGCACCTCAGCCTGCAGTAAGGATATTGGCAAGGATAAAGACAAAGGATGTGGTGGGCGAGACTGAGAAGAATGAAAGTTTGGTGAAGGATGTGGCCTCTTCTTTCTAAACTCTAAAGTGCTATGCTACATTAGCATGATTGTTTAAAGAATAAACCGTCAGTTTAGTCCCTAAACTATCACTCTATCCACAATTTAGTCCCTAAACTATATATATAAATTTAATAAGTAGTCCCTAAAATATCCGAAATTTGTCAAAATATTTTTTTTTATACAAATAACGAGGTGCAACACAAGGACTTCCCAAAGGTCCAAAATTCGTCAATTTAATTCCTAAGGGATATGAAAATCCATCAACTTAATTCTTGTTTCAACTTAATTTTGAGCAAATAATAAAAAAATGATCACTACTATTTGATGAAAACTAGTTAGTTAATTGAAAAAATGCAATGCACTTACTTATCTTGGTCACCTTCATAGTAAAACATTGCAAACGGAATAACGAAGAAAACAAGAATAGCGTCAAGGATATAAACCGCAAGCCAAAGATCTTTCATGGGGAGTGTGAGATTACACGCTCCATTATAAATGGCATGACGACAAGCATGCCGGTTAGCCACATCGGCGGGGAGCATGAGAATTGAAATGGCTGCAACAGAGAGACCCAAAACGACGACGAATTTAGGGAAGTAAGCTTGATTAACGTCATCGGGATGTTGGTAGTTAACAAGAAGGTAGACATTGAAGATGAACACGATTATGCATACAACGATCGCTACGATTACTAGTGCTAAGTTGAAATCTCCCATTCTTCGTAGATCGTTATTGATCGATTGAAGAATTGGGGATTTAGGGTTTTCGGTGCTGATGAAATTAGGGCTTAATTGAATTGGGGATTTTTGGGAATGAAAGAATGAAGTGCATTTTTTTGGGTATGGTGTATTGGGGATGGTGAGTGAGCTTGGAATTATTTTTTTGTCCCTTGGTAAGGGAAAATTATGAAAATGGATTAGGGGTATAAATGGAAATTGGAAGAGGTTTTTTTTTTAAAGTAGGAATAGGAACCAGGCTGTACTAAAGAATTGAGTCGAGGTTGTTTGTTTGTCTTTTGTTGTTTGATGTTCTTTGTTTAACATTGTGAACGTGGAGGGGATTGCGGGACCCACTTTCAAAAAATAATTTCTAATCAAAGCGGCAAATCATAAATAAGACTTTTTATTTATAAAAAAAAAACTTTTTATGCTCTAAAGAAAATAATAAAAAAACTTTTTAATTATTTCTTGTAAAAAAACGACTTTTCATATATTTATTTATGGAACATGTAAATTTATGCCCTAAATACATAAGTTAAAGACTTTAAAAATATTGGTTTGTATTCGTCAAAAAAAAAAGTATTGGTTTGTAAACAAAAAAATAAAGATAGTTTATAATCATAATTTTTTTTACAAGAGTTTATAATATGTTATTTCTTATATTACTAAAATTCATTAATATCACTTTTTTTAAAATATTTCTTCTATTACTTTTCAAAACTATATTATAATAAAAAAATAAATAACTTATAAAATGAAAAAGATTCCAACTCGATTTGTTTTTTTTTTTAAATAATTCCAACTCGATTAAGACATCATCATTTATGCTGAAATTACATGCATGTGTATTTATTTAAAAGTGGTGAAATGTAATCATGATTATGCAAAGGGAAATACTAAATATTACGACAAGAGTATTAACGATACTCAAGAAATAAATTGATTTTAACATGTTATTACTTTTTTATCCTCCATTCAATTTCTACTTTTCCATATTATGGTAAGTTTGGCGTAATTATCATGAGAATTCATAAGTCAGTCTTTAGAATGGTATAGCATAGCTTGACACAACTTTTTTCTTTTAAACATAAAAAATTTCAACAAAAATATAACATCAAGGATATTTTTGACATTTCAACCCTAATGTTTATAGAATGAGAGTGAGAGAGAAAAGAAAAGAACGCGCTAGCTGCTGCTTGGTAGTGCTAACTAGTGTCGAACCGAAAAAAAAGAAAGAAACATGGAGAGTTGGAGGAGGAAACTGACATTTGTATACTATAGTATGGTATGTAAGTATGGTCTATAATTTCACATCATCTTTAATTTAATACATGTTGGTCGGTGTGGTCATAATTAGTATTGAGTTTATATCTCATTGAACTAGCTAGTTTGAAAAAAATTATAATCATGTAAATTACTTTTTGTTAGCTAGTAAGCTTCTTTTTCTTTTCTTTTTTGGCTTTAATTCACTTTTGATCCCCCTATTTTGAAAAACTTGAACTTTTGATCCCCCTATTTTAAAAGCCAACTTTTTGATCCCCCTATTTTAGTTTTTTATGAATTTTGGTCCCCCATCTCAATTTGGTCAAAGTTTTGCTTATGTGTCATTCTCATTGATGATGTGGCAGTGTACATATTGACATATCATATTCCATGTCATTATTATTATTTTTTAAAATCAAATATTAAAATAATAAAAAATAGTTAATAAAAAATCAGTAATTAATCTTATAAAAAAAATCAGTAATTATTAAAAGTATTAAAACATTATATTATATAACTAATTATATAACTAAAATCAAAGAAGTATAATGGGAAATCAAAAAGTTTTTCTTTCTCTTGTTAATTCTCTGCACACGATCACGTTCTTGATTTCAAAGAAGTGAGAAACGCAAAGTTGGTTCCCAAATGGAACCCTAGAAAATCAAAAACACAAATCGTTGATCGACTTCTCCCTCTCAATCGTTCGTGAACAGTTCTTCTTCAACGCGCTCGAGTGAACGGTTGTTTTTCGAAGCAATCGCGTGAACAATTCTTCATCAACAAGAAAATGACTAACGTGAAGGATTTTATGAGGTATGTTTGCTGTATTGTTTCCTCTCAAAATTACTTTATTGCTTTAGTTTGTTAACATATATCAATGCAATTCATGAAGCAAGCCCACACATTGCTATCAAATCCATGTTGTTGGGGTAATTTATTAATTTTTAATTATATTTTCGAGTAATTTACTATTTTTAATTATATATTTGAGTAAATTATTAATTTTTAATTAAATATTTGGGTTATTTAGTAATTTTTAATTATATATTTGGTTAATTTACTATTTTTAATTATTTAATTTTTTTTTATTATTTTAATATTTTTAAAAGATAATATTTTATTTTAAAAAATAATAATAATGACATGGAATATGATATGTCAATGTGTACACTGCCACATCATCAATGAGCATGACACATAAGCAAAACTTTGACCAAATTGAGATGGGGGATCAAAATTCATAAAAAACTAAAATAGGGGGATCAAAAAGTTGGCTTTTAAAATAAGGGGATCAAAAGTTCAAGTTTTTCAAAATAGGGGGATCAAAAGTGCATTAAAGCCTTTTTTTTTTTTGATAAAAAGTAATCTTCTTTTTCTAAGCAAGCTATGACTATGACATTGTTTAGTTTGTTTCACTCATCAATTACCACAATCTACACTAGCAAAGGACTCACACCACTTCTCAATTTTTTTTTTTCTTGCTATGTAAAAAACCACTTCTCAATATTGTTCAATAAAGACTCACACCTAATTAATCTCTCTATGTCAATTTCAAATTTATTTTATTGCTGGCTCACTTAATTAATCTTATCATCAATCACGTATCACAACTAACAAACAATATTCCAACCCTCACTAACTCTCTCTCTATATATTATTATACGCCTCTCACTTCATCACTTTCCCTTCTCTATTTATTTTTTTTTTACACTTAATTAAAAAAAGGGCACAATTATCAATTCACAACATTTCAAGTTAAATTCCTTCAAAAAAAAAACATTTGAGAAAATGATGAATTCCTTCTGGTGGGGTCACGGTGGGTCTAATAACAAAGGTATACACTGGTTGGCTTGGGACAAACTCTCGGTGCACAAAAATAAAGGAGGTATGGGGTTTAAAGATCTTACTGCGTTCAACATTGTCATGCTTGGTAAACAAGGGTGGAAATTTCAATCTTCTCCGAATAGTCTTGTATCACGCTTATTCAAAGCTATATATTTTCCCCATAGCAATTTCTTGGCATCATCACTTGGTCACAATCCAAGTTATGTTTGGAGGAGCATATCAAGTGCTAAATTCCTTGTTCGTGAAGGCGCTCGATGGTGTATCGGCTCAGGCGAAAATATCTCTATACTTGGGGAACCATGGATTCAAGGTGGCACGCCGATCTCAGCTTCTAATCCAAGTGTCATGCATTTACAAAATATTAAAGTGAAGCACCTTATTAGCAACACCACAAAGGAGTGGGATAGTCATGTCATAAATAATTTATTTGATCAAGATACAGCTGATGCTATTTTGAGAACACCTTTGTTTCAGCAAGTTACTTCGGATAAATTGGTTTGGAAAGCGGAGAAAAAAGGGAATTACACGGTCAAGAGTGCATATAGGTTGTGTGTTGAAGAACTTCTTGATACCTCTCATCTTAGTCGTCCCGGGTTTTGGTCCGGCATTTGGCGTCTCAAAGTTCCTCCCAAGGTGAAGAACCTCCTTTGGCGAATTTGTCGAGGGTGTTTTCCAACACGTGCTCGGTTGAGAGACAAAGGTATACAATGTCCATCAAATTGTGTGGTGTGTGATGACAATTATGAAGATACTGGCCATATTTTGTTTGATTGTCCTTTGTCTATTCGAGCTTGGCAATCCATTGGCTTGTGCGAAAAGGTGGAGGCAGCTGTGAAAACCACAACTACTGCGGCAACCTCCATTTTTCTATTGCTACAACAACTCGATGAGCAGCAAGCAACACACATGGCTGCACTTATGTGGAGTATATGGAAGCATAGAAACTTAAAGCTTTGGCAAGATGTAACAGAGACAAGTTCTCAAGTGGTGGCCAGAGCAATTAAGTTGATTGAGGACTGGATCAATGCGCACAAAGCAGCGGCGAGGCAGCAACCAGAGGGTACTCGGTCTGACAACAGTAACGCTTCTGAATTAAGGTCTATTAACAGGTCGGTACAAGCTCCTATTCGATGGAGGAAACCGGCAACAGGGAGATATAAGTGTAACATTGATGCGTCATTTTCATCTCACAGCAACCGGGTGGGTATTGGAATCTGTATTCGTGATGACGAAGGCCGGTATGTGCTTGCTAAGTCTATGTGGTTATCACCTATATGCAATGTGGATATTGGAGAAGCTTTGGGTTTGCTTCATGCAATCAAATGGGTTAGTGAGTTATAACTTGATGCAGTAGACTTTGCTCTAGATTCAAAGTTAGTAGTGGACTATTTCAATAAAGGGGATATGATATTACGGAATTTGGAGACATTATAGGTGAATGTAAACGCTATTTTTCATTATTTTTTACAAACTCTCTTGTTGAGTTTAATAGGAGACAAGCAAATGAGGTAGCCCATGCTTTGGCAAGGGTAGCCACATCTCTAGCTAGCTCCAATATCTTTACTGATGTACCGACATGTATAAGTCAATTGATTATGAATGAAATGCTATAAGCATCTTTTTCTATAAAAAAAAAAAAGAAACTGAGCTGCACATGGGCTGCACAGGGCCATGGCCCGACTCCAAAATTTCAAATTTTTTTCTTCTCATGTGTATCTATTCATCGGCGGTTTTAAACCCCCTCTCTTTAGAATCAACAAAAAATAAATTAAATAACACAAATTCATTATTATAATTAAGATACAAACTTTGTGAGCTTGTTATTAATCAAAGAAATCACAATTTTTGAAAGAATTAAAATATCATTGGTAAAAGATCAAACATACAGCACATCATATATGACAAAGAAATATACAACAAACAAAACACAAAATACACATAAAATTTCTTAGACTTCACAGTCCCGTAGATATAGTATGTACTCATGCCCCTCTTGTTCCGCTTCACTCAAAACTTAAAGAAAATATAAGAGACTAACTTGAAACTTTTAAATGATAAGAGATTAACTTAAAATGTAAAATAAAGATAAGAGACAAAAAAATATAATTAAGCCTAAAATCAAATTACAAGAAAACACTTTCCATTTTGTAAAAAAAAAAAAAAAAACACACTTTCCATACACATTTTATCACAAAATCATAGCGTTCATCGGTTTGATCGTCATCTCAAAAGCTAGGTACAACAATCGATCAAATTCTCTATTTTTCCATTAATTTTTTTGTTGGAAAGGCTAAGAAAATTGAATTAAAGAGAATAAGATATGTCAACAAAATTAACAAGGCTACTTTCTCATTAAATTAATCTAATATAGGGGTGAAACATTAAGTAATAATATATGCTTTGCTGCATAACATAATAACCAAATGTTACATAGCCAACTTATAAGATAATACAAGAATTAATTGGTCAAGCCTCAAGAATAATCATATAAATATATACTTCAATTTGATCTAATGACGATCACCTAAATATTCTGTCCTCATATTTTTCTTTTCCTTGTAATTATTAATGGCTCTCTTGAGTTTTGCCCAACCGTTCTTGCATGCACCAACAGCCTTCACCCCATTTTTAACGACAATTTTCTTCGTTTTCTTTGCCGTTGTCTTAGCTTTCTTTGCCGTCACCTTTACTTTATCTTTAAAATCTCCCATTTTCTTGAATTCTCAAATGGAATTCAAGAGGAAGATATTAATTTGATTAAGTAATAAGTCACGCAGGGGTAGCTTATTGAATAATAATAATGAGCTACATTATTATATGAATTCTACATGTTGTATTTATATGATATTTGTATGCTTTGATTTCAACCTATAATGACACATGCTTGACCAAGTCTTCATATGGGGTTTTATTTCTATGGTTAGCCTTGAATTTCGTTTATTTAATGACCTCTCAACCTAACAACAATATACTCACATCTTATTTTAAAAATTGTATATACTTGTTTTTATAAAAACTAATATAAGTGAAAAAAATGACTATTTTAAAATTAAAAACATTTTTTATATGACAACTATAAACAAATACATTTTAATGAGTGTGAATTTAAATAAGTCACTAATTAATAAAGTATTAATTATCAACAATGTAAGTGGTAAGGAATTCGATTTCTAACTTTTGTATATCAATAAAATTTCAAACTGAGATAAATCACCACTAAACAGTGTCGGTAAAATTTTTGTACATTAACATAGTAAAAAAAACAATATTAATGGTCATAATCAATGGATATATAATACACTTTAGCTCATTCTTATTAATGAAATGTTTTAAGCTCTTTTTCGTTAAAAATAAAAAATAACACACACTTTAGCCGATATTGAAGTGAATTATTAGAAGGACCAAACTTATGTACAGTTCCATATACACAGTTTTTACTGTGCTAGATACATGGGGGGAAATTATTTTTATTTAAAAACTTTTTTTTAATTAAAAATATAAATAATTACCTTTTTGTGAGAGGAACAGGAAAAACAGCATCTAAAGAAATGCATATAAGTTTTGTCCTTACTAGAAAGAAAAATATATAATATCAAAGTGATCAATTGAGTTAGCGCTACTGTAAAAAAAAAAAAAAAAAAGAGTTAGCGCTAATTCAAATTTTGCACCTGTACTAAAAAAACCGTTAGAAATAATATAAAACCAAACTATTAGGATAAAGTACATAAAAAATGAAATAAAAAGAAGTTACCCTTTTTGATAAGGGAGAATAGATTCTCTCCATTAAAAAATAAATTGAGGAAATAATGTTTATATTTAGACCTTTGGATCAAAAATATGTGAGAATATTTTAATTATAAAAAATGAAGAAAAATTAATCAATGGTCAAAAAGTAACAATTGAGGAAAAAGAAATTGAGAGAATTTTTTCTTCTGATAAAGGTTATGTTTAATAAGGTTAATGTTTTAGCTAATAACAAATAAATTATAAGGTCATGTAACTAAAATAGACTTATTTTGTTGTTAATAGAAAGACTTCCTTTCCGTCCCTTCTAAAAAAAAGTGTACAATAGAAATACTTTAAAAGGTAAATTGACGGTTTTCTATAATCATTCAAATGCCCATTGGTTTTCAAGACGAATTTCTTCCTCTTCCTCCGGAGTGAAATCATTCTTAATGTTGAATAACTTACGAATCTCGTCCGGTGTCTTACCATTCATTATGTCCGATATAGTATGATGTGTAAGATCTAGCAGACTCTTGATGTTTAAATCGTATGCAGCCGCAAGGAGTTTGCAAAGCGTATCATTATCAACTTTGACGAAATCAGCGTCCCAAGCCTTAAGATCATTCTCATTACTACAAGATTTTTCTTCTTCCCAACGCGCAACCTCAACATGCTTCTTGCAATACTCAATAACCTTTGTCAAGATCCTGCTTGTCACGTTTGGAAGAGGGATTCCTTCGTCAGCACAATTTTCCACAATCATATGCTTGATTGTTTGCAACTCCAACGCCACCGCCTCGTCAACCTCAAAGCTCTCACCGTCAGAACTCTTCAGGGTGATCTTGATTTCAATATTGTTACTTCCCCTTTTTGAAAGATGAAATTCCTAACCCTCAATTTGTTACTTTATTTATACTGCTGCAAGAATGCAACTGGGGTTGGTCTTGGTCTCTTACTTGACATACAAGTAATTAAAAAAAATTATATTTTTAGATTTGATTTTGAATTGAAGAGATTTATTATTGGTATATTTTGTTTTTTGGTGAGAATTATTTGTTATTGGTATCGATAGCCGGCCGGCAAATAAATCTGAAAAACGACGTCAAAAACAAGAGATGATGTGTGGACGGACATGCTTTGCTTCATTGCTTGTAGCCTTGTAATTATAATCAATATTTCACTGTTTTATCATAATTTGGCTAAGATTTTTCTTTATTATTATAAACTATATACAGAAGCACAAGATTAATACGATGTATGCAAATATGAGAGGGATTCCATCTCCTGTAAAGTTTCTAATCGACAATGTCAGATTTTGAGTTTATATCTTAAAAGTTTACCCAACAAAAAAAAGACTTGTTTGTTAACTTATAGTTTATTTTAATAAGTTCTATAAAAAAAACTTAATTTTATAAGTTATTTCAATTAACTTATATAGTTTAAAGTGTATAGCTCATCATTTTTAGAGTTAAATAGTATTTACCTCATGTAATGTTCGCAATTTCGGTTTATCTCTTGTAATATATTTTATTTCGATTATCCTATGTAATGTCAAGATTCTATCTTTTGAGTCCCTCGTTGAATATATTGGTTTAAGATTCTGTTCTTTTGCCCCATGTGATGTTAGCAAATTTTGGTTTACCCCCTTACTAAGTGCGTCACGTCATCCTTTATGAGAATCTTAAGCCATCATATTCAATGAGGGACTAAAAGGACATAATCTTGATGTTATTTATAATATAATCAAATCTTTTTCAACATTCAAATACCTTGTTGCAACAGCAGATCATTTGCTTCACACCAAGGGTGAAAGCAAGGAAAGGCATGTTCACGGGTCTGACCATCCTTGGAAATACCAGCTTCAAAACCACCAGTTGTGTAATCAATGATGAGAACAGCGCAATCAGCTTCGGATGTTTCAGTAATCATGTGTCCGGGGCATCAATGACAGTGCAGTAGTACTTAGTTGTCTCAAACTTCCACGTAACAAAAAGTTGTTTTTGTCTTGAACCGTGACAAACCGGCCAACACTGGCTTTGTGAGGTTTCTTACCGGTTTTTAGGTTGGTTTTTTGCCATAGTGTTTAATGAGACTATGTGGACCGAATGTAGGTCCAGTTCCTAATTCAATTGGTTGAACATGCTGGTCTAGTCCAATTTTGATTACATTGTGAAGGAATGAAGACTTTCGTAGTAAGTGATCTGCAGTTTACTTCAGCAAAAAAATGCAAATGCATCTGCAGTTTGTATCATTTAGGATCATAGTAGGTAGTAAATGGAGCAATGGAGCCAAAACAGATTATGAATCTATGATCAAGAGCTGAAATATAGTTTAGCCAATCACAAACAACTATGATCATTCATAAATGTGAATTAAGAATATTTTAGAAGAATATATTGTTGGGTGGGTTCACTCCCCAAGTGGGGCCCACGCCAATTATAAGAAAAAGAAATAAAAGAAAAAGAATTAAAGGGGAGGTGTTAAAAGGAATGGGGCTTGATTTATTATTGGCCCATGGCCTTGTCACGTGAAGACAAGAAGAATAAAGGGATTTTTTAATCCCTAATATATACATATATATTGAAGAACACAATTGTGAGAACAACAGCAGCAGCACACGCACACCAGAAACAGGGAGAAAGTGCAGCGACGGCTTTGTTCTTTTGAGAAGAGATTTTTTTTGTGATTCAAGTGATAAAGTGTTACTTGATTTAAGTAACAATTTGAGTATGTGTTTTCTATCACTTAGATAATTTTATTGGTTGTTTGAATCTCTCTCTAGGTTGTGTTAATTTACCCACTTGTGTGGAAATTAAGTTGTTGTTTGATTCCACCTTTAGGTGATGATTATTGGTGTTCCTAGTATTTACTAGAAAACTATTTGTGTACCCATTATTGATTTATAGTGGAAGATTTATCTGGCTAGACCCGTGGTTTTTATTCTCTCACATTGAGAGGATTTTCCACGTAAAATTCTGGTGTCTGATATTTATTTTACCGTCGTTATTATTTTGCTCCGCTATTGGAATTTTCTGGTTGCCCATTTAATTGCACAGGTGGTTGGGAGAGTTAATTCCGCATTTTAAAGAGACTATTTAGTCTGGTTTCCCCAACAAAGTGGTATCTAGAGCTTTGGTTGATTTGTTTTGTGCAATTTTAAAATGGAGAAAAATTCAGAGCTGAATATGATTAAGTTGAACTCTTTCAATTACACACTTTGGAAGACTCTCATGGAAGATTTGCTATATACAAAAGATTTGTATGATCCCATTGAGGGTGAAAGTGCTAGATCGAAGGATACTTCAGATACTGATTGGAAGAAGATGAATAGAAAAGCAGTGGCTATTATCAGGCAGTGGCTTGATTTAAGTGTGTATCCTCATGTTGAAGCTGAAACGAATGCTCATACAATGTGGAATAAATTGAAAGAATTGTATGAACGGAAGAATGTGCAGAATAAAGCATGTTTGATTCGAAAGCTGGTTAACATGAAGTATAAAGATGGTGAGTCAATGGCAGAGCATATGAGTGTGTTTCAGAACACGGTGAATCAGTTGACAGCTACTGATATTAAGCTGGATGATGAGTTGCAGGCTTTATTATTGCTCAGTTCTTTGCCTGACAACTGGGAAGTTCTTGTTGTGACACTGACAAACTCAGCTCCAAGTGGGAAGCTGGTAATGTCAACGGTTAAAGAAAGCATGCTTAATGAAGAGGCTCGAAGAAAAGAGCGTGGTTTGATTGGTTCTCCTACTCAGTCAGAAGCTCTTGTTACAGAGTCACGGGGGAGAAGCCAAAATAAAAATTTCCATAAGCATGATAAATCTGAGAGGCGCAGCAAGTCAAAAGCCAGAAAAGAATTTACCTGTTTCTATTGTAACAGGGAGGGACATATAAAGAAATATTGCAGATTGCTTAAGAGAGATCAACTAAGGGAAAGAGACGATGATAGTGAGAATGAAAGTGATAAAAACACTTCTGCATTTGCACATGATAGTGCTACCGATGTCTACATTATTTGTGATGATGATGATTCCATAAATCTTGCCAGTCATGATTCAACTTGGATTATTGATTCGGGTGCCTCATACCATGTTACTCCTAGGCGCGATTTCTTCTCATCTTATACCATTGGTGACTTTGGTACGGTAAAAATGGGAAATGAGGGAGTTTGTAAAATTGTTGGTATGGGAGATGTTTGGGTTGAAACTAGTATTGGTTGCAAGCTTCAGTTGAAGAATGTTAGACATGTTCCAGATATCCATCTAAACGTGATTTCAGTCAAAGCCTTAGATATTGAGGGCTATCACACTTACTTTGGTGGTGATGGAATATGTAAGATCACCAAAGGTTCTTTAGTGGTAGCAAAGGAGCAAAGTCCCACGAGTCTTTACAGGATGCCTGTAAAGTTGTGCAAGGAGGAGGTGAACGCAGTTGAAGATGTATCGACTGATTTGTGGCACACACGCCTTGGTCATCTGAGTCAGAAAGGACTTAGCATTCTTGCGAAGAAAAATTTTCTTCCGGTAAAAGGTACACCTTTAAAAACTTGCACTCATTGTTTTTATGGTAAACAACATAGAGTTTCCTTTCGTAGTTCTGGTCCTCATAGGAGGCAGAATATTTTAGATTTAATTCACACTGATGTTTGCATGATGGATAGTAAATCTCTTGGTGGTGCTTTATATTTTGTTACTTTTATTGATGACCACTCTAGAAAAGTGTGGGCTTTTGTTTTGAAATCTAAAGACCAGGTACTAGGTACTTTTAAGCAATTCCATGCAAGTGTTGAAAGAGAAACAGGAAGGAAACTGAAGTGTATTCGAGCAGACAATGGTGGTGAATACAGAGGTCCATTTGAAGAGTATTGCAAAGAGCATGGTATCAAGCTTGAGAAGACAGTTCCAAAGACTCCTCAACACAACGGAGTTGCAGAGAGAATGAATCGTACCATTAATGAAAGGGTTAGGTGTATGCTCTCTCATGCAAAGTTGTCGAAAGCCTTTTGGGGTGAAGCAATGAAGACTGCAGTGGATTTGATCAACCTTTCTCCTTCTATTCCACTTGATGGTGATGTTCCAAATAGAGTTTGGACAGGGAAAGATGTCTCTTATGGTTATTTGAGAGTGTTTGGCTGCAGAGCTTTTGTTCACATTCTAAGAGATGAAAGATCCAAGCTTGATAAGAAATCGAAGCAGTGTTTGTTCATGGGTTATGGCAATGAACAGTTTGACTATAGATTGTGGGACCCTGTTGATAAGAAAATTGTTAGAAGCCGAGATGTGAAATTCCTCGAAGACCAGACCATTGAAGACTTTGAGAAAGCTGAGAAACAGAAATCTGATGCTAGAAGTTACATTGATGTTGTGCCTAAACCTCCCAGTGGAACTCTTGTTGATGGGGGAGATGTACAGGTAGATGATGAGAATGTAACTAATGATCACACATATGATCATGATGAGCCAGTTGAAGAGGAGCCTTCTGAGTCATCGGTTGAACCTGAGTTGAGAAGGTCAAGTAGAGAGCGTCAAGTTTCTCAAAGATATCCTCCACAAGATTATGTAACAGTCACTGATAGTGGAGAGACAGATTACTACCAAGAGATTATGACAGATGTTGATAAAGAAAAGTGGTTTGAAGCCATGCAAGAAGAGAGAAGTTCCTTGCATGAGAAAAATACATTTAAGTTGGTGAAATTGCCTAAGGGCAAAAGAGCACCAAAGAAGGCTACCAAGGTAGAACGATCCCTCCCCACTTGAGTCGTGAGGGGGAGATTTGTTGGGTGGGTTCACTCTCCAAGTGGGGCCCACGTCAATTATAAGAAAAAGAAATAAAAGAAAAAGAATTAAAGGGGAGGTGTTAAAAGGAATGGGGCTTGATTTATTATTGACCCATGGCCTTGTCACGTGAAGACAAGAAGAATAAAGGGATTCTTTAATCCCTAATATATACATATATATTGAAGAACACAATTGTGAGAACAACAGCAGCAGCACACGCACACCAGAAACAGGGAGAAAGTGCAGCGACGGCTTTGTTCTTTTGAGAAGAGATTTTTTTTGTGATTCAAGTGATAAAGTGTTACTTGATTTAAGTAACAATTTGAGTATGTGTTTTCTATCACTTAGATAATTTTATTGGTTGTTTAAATCTCTCTCTAGGTTGTGTTAATTTACCCACTTGTGTGGAAATTGAGTTGTTGTTTGATTCCACCTTTAGGTGATGATTATTGGTGTTCCTAGTATTTACTAGAAGACTATTTGTGTACCCATTATTGATTTATAGTGGAAGATTTATCTGGCTAGACCCGTGGTTTTTTATTCTCTCACATTGAGAGGATTTTCCACGTAAAATTCTGGTGTCTGATATTTATTTTACCGTCGTTATTATTTTGCTCCGCTATTGGAATTTTCTGGTTGCCCATTTAATTGCACAGGTGGTTGGGAGAGTTAATTCCGCATTTTAAAGAGACTATTTAGTCTGGTTTCCCAACATATATAACATGGTTGTAAATTACTTCAACAAATTTGTTTAGATTATTTTTATTTCTTCTGTTGTGAATTTTTCATAAAACTCTTTGTTTTATTTGCAGGAAGGTTAAAAGACAGAATACAATAACACTTATCTGTGGGATTATAGCTGAAGAAATAACCCATTCTGAATACTTACTAGGCTACTGAAAAGCTCTATGCATCAGAACAAAATGCATTATATCCATAGATACTTTGTTAGACTTAGACCCGATTAACCTCGGATTACAATTTTCTTACTTATCAAGTAATGTATTTGATTATCTAAGATACATGATTATTCTAATATGCAAAAGATGCATGACAACTGATTTTGCTATTGTAGCATGCCAACTGATTTTGATTCAACATACTGTTATGCATTCATCAAATTGTTACGAGCGTCCAAGTCAATACTCTTGGTTATGCTAAATAAGTCTACGCTTCTTAGTTTGCTTGCAGCTTACGGCATGTTATATTTAGTTTAGCTCAAGTGAAAACATACATGAGTTGATGATATCTTTGAAATACTTAATTAGGTGTCATGGCGCTGAATATCACCGTTGATATATGCATTCATTACAAGACTTAACGGATATAAATTGAAAAGAAAACTAGTATTAAAGCATACATAAATCTACGTTGCAGTTATTTGATGAATAAAACGGATCATAACATAAATCGACATGACAAAGACAGATCCTTGACTAAGATTGTGAAATTTTCAACTATAATCAGGAATAAATCATCAATTTAGTCTTAAAACTATCACTTTATCTCTTATTTTGTCATTAAACTAAGTAAATATGATAAACAATCTCCAAAGTAAATAAAATCTGACTAAAAGTCCGTTAATATAATCATTGCATTTAAAGACTTTAAAAGCTAAGTTTACGGGATTTTGTATTATTATTTATATATTTTATGAGTAATTTAATATTCATATACTATTGATGGTTTATTCTACAATCCTTCGAATGCCCATTGGTTTTCACGACGAATTTCCTCCTCTTCCTCCAGAGTGAAGGCAGTCTTAATGTTGAAAATCTTGCGAATCTCATCGGGAGATTTACCCCTGATCATGTCTGCTACACTTTGACATGTAAGATCCAACAAGCTATTGATGCTTAATTCTTTTGCAGCCAAAATGAGATCGAAGAGCGTACTATTATCAACTTTGATGAAATCAGCGTCCCAAGCCTTAAGATCATCCTCGTTACTACAAGGTGTTTCTTCTCCGACACTCACAGCCTCAACATGCTTCGCACAATACTCAATAACCTTCGTCAAGATCTTGCTACTTACGTTCAGAAGAGGGATTCCATTGACGTCGGCACAATTGTCCTCAATCATATGCTTGATTGTTTGCAATTCCAACGCCACCGCCTTGTCAACCTCAAAGCTCTCACCATCGGAACTCTTCAGGGTGATCTTCCTAGTCGATGACATAATGACTATTGGAGTTTGAAAGGTGAAATTATTAACCCTCAATTTGTTGCTTTTTTATTCTAAAAATAGAAAATAATAAGAAAAACAATGGGTCTGCTTTATTTATACTGCTACTAAAATGCAACTAGGGTCGGTCTTGGTCTCTTACTTGATGAACAAGTAACTATATTTTTAGGTTTGATGTTGGTATCTTTTGTTTTTTGGTGACAATTATTTGTTATTGGTATCAATAGCCGGCAAATAAATCTCAAAAACAAGAGATGATGTGTGGACTGACATGCTTTGCTTCATTGCTTGTATCCTTTGTAATATTCCATCTCCTCGAAAGTTTCTGATCGACAATGTCAGATAGTTCTTAAAAGCTTACACAACAAAAAATGACTTTTTTGTTAACTTCTTTTTTTTTTTTCACAACTTTATAGTTTATTTTTACTAAGTTATGTAAAAAAAAAGTTATTTTAATAAGTTATTTCAATCAACTTATATAGTTTAAAGCGTATCGCTCATCAGTTTTACTCTAACTTTTACCTTTGTCATATTATTTTAAAAAATTAAATATTCTTTTCTTTTACAAGATAAAAATTAAATTAAATATTCTTAAACATATATTTTTTGTCATTTTATATTTATAAGTTAGTTTAATCATTAATTTTAGTAACACTACAAGTTTTATCAATTAATTTATCCATTATAAGCTAATTTGTTAGTTATTTTGTTACTCTGAAGAAAATGAAACAATCATCTATAAAAATCAGATTAGCAATAATTGGTGTGTTCCTACACATTTTTACCCAATGAATAACTCCTCTACTGTATGCTTGTTTGATCAAAGAAGAGAAACCTTCAGCATAGATAATAAATAGGTAAGGTGACAAAAGATCGCCCTACTGAAGCCCTCTACCTGGAATAACAGGGCCCGCCGCATTACCGACAAAAGATTGCCCAATTGAAGCCCTCTACCAAACTACCAAAGGTGTGGAGGAGAGAGCAGGTCGTGGAGGCTTGCTTCATGATGAGCATGGGAATTGGCTATGCGTGTTTGCACAACCGCTTGGGGATACTAAGTCTTACTTGGCTGAGTCGTGGGAAGACTGGCAGTGGCAGGGTTTGTTGCTGGTCAGGATTAAAAGCTACTCCAAGGTTGATCTTCAGCTGGATTCGATCACGGTGGTTCACATGCAAGTTTTAGCGCAAAGATACATGGAACATGTACAATGGTGGAGTCTTATATGAAGAGGACTCATAGTCTAATAAAGAACAAGATACAACTTCATATAAGAATCCATGAAATAGAAAAACCACAATCAAATTAAGAATTTCATGAATTCAGTTCATAAAACTAAATATAAAAACCACATTCCAATTAAGTAGTAGAAACAGAAAAGGAAAACCACAAACAAACTACTGAAACTATAAGTTCTTAACTAGCTAGCTATTGTTGAAAATACAAGCCGAAACTACAACCGTTTAGGCACATTCAATAAGTCTTGTAGTACACTAGTAAAGGTAAACTTTGATGTCAAGAATGCTCCAAGGAGGCTCAAAGCCTGCACCATAAGTAAAGGGAATCAAAAAGGTTAAAAAACATAATTCTTTTATAATAAATTTAGTGATAAAATAAGAGCCACTTTACCTCAGCTTCACCAATGCTTATCACCTTCACTTCAAGATCATAAAGAGGAAGCGTACTCCTTCAAATACGAAACGACGGAATTAGCAGCAAGTGGTGTTACTTTTAGATCATCTCCTACACCATATAATGTTGCTCTCTTTACAAATCCCACAGTACCTACTTTTGGGTCCAGTGCAGTCACGTTTCTTCGATAAAAAACTGATTCACATGACCTAGAAATCACTTCCTGTATCTTTTCTTTTTCTGTATTATTATAATGATGATCCCTCATCCGCTTTCGCGTTTCTGTACCGTAATAATATACATTGCATGGCGGGATTGCATGAGGAATGTTGAGGGGCTGGTTTGGACAACTAAACTGTGGTGCTATACCAGGATTCAGTAACACAGAAGTAGGGTCCAAGTTCTTTACACTCTCGTACAAATTACCAACACATCCAGCAAAAGAGTTAGCTCCCAAAAGCTTTACAATTGACCCTAATGGCATGGTAAGGAAGCTAAAAATGAAGTCAACAAAATCTCCACCGGCTTCTGCAATGATTATCTTTTTCTGAGAAATACTTTGCAATACCTTAATATCCATTTTACTTCTGCTGTCACCTATGAAATGCATTAATCCAACTGTTGATGCAGATTTGTTAGGTGAGTTACATTTGTTCCTTGAGCTTCTTGCCAAAATTGTATTTGTCAGAGGCTCATGAGAGGTTAAGGCATACTTCAGGAAGTTCAATATCTGTACAAGATGTTCAAACACAAGATGTTCTTAAAAGAATAAGAAAATTGATAGACAGAAAATGCAGAAAAAAGCGAGAAAAAAAAATTATATTGAATGAAAGAATGAAACAGCAGAGATATCTACTAAAAAAATTTCACCTTTACTGAAGTTTTATATTGAACATGCAAGCTAGTAAAATATTTAGAATGTGTGCAAAACATAACAAACAGAGAAGCTAAAATAAAATAATGCATTCCTTCCCAAACCAGAAACCACCCCTGCATAAGGAAACTGATCCATCCTTCAACCTCAAACATTAACAACATATTTGCATCTAAAACTCCACAGCCGGTGTCGCCTTCAGATGTACATTTATGTATGAACACAAGAGTTCATCTAAAATCGTATATTGCTGATGCGGTAGCCTCCGCAACCGCATCACGATTGCGGTGTGATCCTTAATCACATATACGGCCACAACGTAACCACATCTGATGGTTTCAGACATGTTCGTTTAAATCTTCTCACCAAAAATTAAAATTTCAGAACACTAAATCAGAAAATACCTTAGAACTAACAAAAAATGTTACTTTTAACAGTCTCTCAACTTTCTACCTAAGCACCTCTCAATTAGTATTTTCAGAGCAAATTAAGACTATACTATATGGTGTGGATAAATAGTGTAGTGGCACGGTGATGCCACTTAGTATAGTTTGTGAAAATTAAATATCATTTCACGCTGCAACAGCCGCAATGCACATCGTAGCAACCACAATGGCAACAAACCGCAACCGCGATTTAACACCATGAGCCGGAGACATAAAATTTAAAAATAAGATTAAAAACACAACAACATTACCTCCTGTTCGCCAATGTTGCATGTGACTTCCTTTAGCTGAATCAAGTTTGGAATCTTTGCTTCTATCACCATTTTTGTGGAGGTCAGCAAGGAACTTGGCACAATCTTCAAATCATCAGACACCAAAAACATTGGTCCACTTTCTCTAACGAAGATCCCATTTTGTTCATTATTCCCCTGACCATCAGAATCCAATTTCCTAGGCTGTCTATCAGGAGGGTTTCCGCAGGTGCAATTAAGGTTTTCAAAAGTAGTGAACTTGTCACAAAAAGAACACACATAAAACTTACTTGTTGATTCAGTATCATCAATATTCAAGAACAACTCATTGCACATTGATTCACACGGATTCCTAGGACGCAACAATATTTGTTTGCATGCAGGGTTGTTCCAAACATCATTTGAGGTTATGTTTTGAACGCTTTGGTAGAGGTTTTTGATGTTTTCAAGGAATGGTGATGATTCTGGGAGTTGTTGTTGGTCATTGTTGTTGTTGGTGGTGGCTAAAAGGCGGACAATGGTACCAGGTGGTAGAGATAGGAAGCTGAAGAGAGTGTCAACAAAGTCCTTAGTTGCTTCCACAAATACAACTTTTTTGCTGTATGTGTTCACCACAACTTTGAGGGGAATTGTTTTTGTCTCTTTTTGTGGTTGTGCATAAGCCATGACAGCACGTTGTATAGTATTTGATTTTTACTAGAAATCAAAATATGAACCGGCTTATTAATTCTTTCCAACAATTACAAAAAGGGTCATGTTAACATGTGCATAAAAGGCACATGTTAAGGTTCTAAATATAGAAAATTGCATTTATTGTTAAAAAAAAATTTAATGCTTAAGAAGTTAAATGCACATGTTTCAATATATTATTTCTACTTTTGCTTCTTTAACATGTGCCTTTGGTGCACATGTTAATATTTTCCTTACAAAAAATATGAACCGTTTCAGTTTTGTTTAAGGCGGGTTCTTTGGAAAATCTCTCAATTTTTATTAAAGTCGTACTAGCTACTACATGTCCCTATGCCAATGTGATTAATTACCATTCATTATCCACTTTCCTTCTTCTTTTTTGTACATCGTTATCCACATTCATACCCTCATATTTATGCTGTATCTCAGGGGCGTTTCTATTCTAAGGCCCAGCGAGTCTGGGGAGTTGCTCAAGCTCTCGCCAAAATTGTTGGCATTTTTAGGATTTATTAGTTTAAGGCAAAACTGAAATTTATTGTTGGACTAATACTTCGATTTTTGGACACAAATATAAGCAAAAGTCAACTACTTTTAAACAAATTAATATTCTTATTTAATCATTTCACTTTTCAAAAGTTTGTGATTTCCGAGGCATAAATCACTTTTCAAAGGATAATATAGTAAACTTAACTCATGTTTTTGCATTAAATCAAGAAAGTTAACTACACTTAACTAAATTTCTTAAACACCGCATAAACGGTTATTTTTTCTTATATTTGTGTCCTGATCTTAACTGTTGATCAGAACAGATAGATGGCCAGCTGACAGTCCGTTGAGCAGATGGTTGACGGCAGGTCGAGCCACTGATCCACGGAGGGGGTTGTACCTGCAGGTGCTCCGATGCTAAAGTCAGAGAGAGAAAGAGAGCAAAAAGATACAAGAGAGAGAAAATAATTGAGTGAATGAATAGTGTTACTTGTTCTCCTGAATAGGAGAGCTTATATAGCCTCCAACTCTAGGCCAAAGGTCTTCTTATCAGGTTGAATCTACTTAGGTGGAATAAGACAAACCGCCAAGATATTACCCTTAGATAGTGGGTGAAGCAGTAATCTGCTCCTACCTTGGTGAAAATGTTCCACCAAGTTCTGCTGACATGGATGTGGTGGACCAAGCCATGTTGGGCCTAAAGGGTGTGTAATGTTGGACTAGTTCTAGTCTAGTCCAGAACATGCCCGAAGGAAGTATGTATTATGTCACGTGTGAAATTTTTTGTTGGACTCTAAGATGGCTCCGCTGCGGCTATGTCTGTCTGTTTAATACACAAAGTATAGATTACAAGTTCATATGCTGTCTGTCTGGTTAAAATCAGTAACATTTCTATGCTCAACACCCCGACTGTTCATTCTACCCCCACTTTTTTATAGGGTTCATTCTTTTTGTTCAGTCCCGGTGCCCAATGATCAGACCATACGCCAATTGTGGCCGTTTCGATAGTTAGGGAGATTCTATTAACAGCCTAGCTCACTATAGGAATGCTAGTACAGAACAAAACAGCATTTAGTGTTAATGAAAAAAAGAAAAATGCGTAGAATTAAAATACAAGGAGAAAGAGAATTTTGATGATTATGTTAATTGTACTAATCATTCAGCATAACAGCTATATGAAGAGAAATATGTTTATAAATTACAATCGATAGTCACAAAAGATGGGGAATGATCATACAGCAATAGCTAAGTTTCTAGAAGAAGGTGATATGGTTTTTTGTGTTTTTGTATTGCGGAATTTGGTGAGATATAATTTTAGGGAGAAAACTCTCCTCAAATATAGGGTTATATAAAGAATACTAAAGTTCTTATTTTATTCATCATGCTTATGGCTCTATATATAGAGCTACATAAAAACAAATCATATATATTTTAAAACAAAACTAATCCTATAATAAATTCTAAACAAATCTTAAATATTATAAACTAAAATATAAATCATAAACCCTAATATTATATTATTTCAAATATAAATCTAAACTATATTTAAATATAAAATCTTCCAAAAAAGATATTTAGGCATTATTCCCAACAGAAGGGCCATTTTGTGAGTACCACCATCACACAAGATTAATGAAATCTATGCAAAAACTATCTGAATTTCAACTAAGCTAGGCTTAGAAGGTAGGAAAACTGGTTTTTAACTTTTAACTAATTGCTTTATTGCTTAGCTAATTGCTTTTATAATGTTGATTCTGATTTGTGTCAACTGCTAGATGCCTAGATTCATTTTCTCTAGCGTTTTCGAGAGTATAGGAATGATTGATTATGATTGTTACTCCTCAAAGCCTCAGAGAGCATTGTTCTACTACTAAGAACTACAGATAATATAGAACTACATACAACTTCATATAAGAATCCATGGAAGAGAAAAACCACAATCAAATTACGAGTTTCATCACTTCAGTTCATAAAACTAAATATGAAAACGACAATTCAATTTAGTAGAAACAGAAAGGAAAACCACAAACTACAGAAACTGCAAGATCTTCTGGATCCTGTTGAAAACACAAGCTGAAACTGCAACAGATTGATAATTAACAAACTAGTAGTTTGTTTTTACTTTGATGTCAAAGTTGATTCTTGTTTAGGCACTTTCAAAAGAGTCGATTCTTGTTTAGGCACATTCAGAAAGTCTTGTAGTCCACTAGTCAAGGTAAATTTTGATGTCAAAAATGCTGCAAGGAACTTCAAAGCCTACACCACAAAGTAAAGGAAATCCAAGAGGTTAAAACAAAACCATAAAAGATTATAAATTCAGTGAGAAAATAATAGCCAACTTACCTCAGCTTCACCAATGCTTATCACCTTCACTTCAAGATCATCAAAGGAAAGGCTTAATTCATTCAAATAAGAAAGGAAAGAATTAGCAGAGAGTGGCTTTACTTTTAGATCATCTTCTACACCATATAATGCTGCTCTCTTCACAAATCCCACAGCACCTTCTCTTGGGTCCATTGCAATCAATTGTCTTGCTCTTATCAATGAACTCTTGTCCTTAGTAAACCATCCTTTCGTTTTGCCGATGTAAAATGTTTCATAAAAATAAGCAGGGTGTTCTACATGAGGAATGTCGAGGGGCTGGTTTGGATAACCAGACTGTGGTGCTACACCAGGATTCAGTAACACAGAAGTGGGGTCCAAGTTCTCCACACTCTTGTACAAATTACCAACACATCCAGCAAAAGAGTTAGCTCCCAAAAGTTTCACAATGGACCCTAAAGGAATAGTAAGGAAGCTAAAAATGAAGTCAACAAAATCTCCATTGGCCTCTGTAAAGATCAACTTTTTCAAAGATTTACTTTGTACTACCTTAATATCGATTTTACTTTTCTTACTAGTGCAAGGCACTACTTTTACTGCTACTGCAGATGGGTTGTGTGAGTTGCCTTTGTTCTTGGAGCAACTTTTCAAAATAGTATTTGTTAGAGGCTCATGAGAGATTAAGCTATACTTGAGGAGGTTCAATATCTATACAAAATGTTAAAACACAAATGGTAAGAACAACAGTATCAGACCCACCTGGTAGGATGCATAAGTACTACGAGTATGAAATACGTAACAACCCTAAACAAAAACATTAATTACCTCCTGCTTGCCAATGTTGTGTGTGACTTCCTCGAGTTGAGTTGAGTCTGAATGCCCCGATTCCATCAACAGCTGCAAGTAAGTCACAGAGGAACTAGGCAAAATCTTCAAATCATCAGACACCAGAAACATTGATCCGTTTTCTCTAACAAATACCCCATTTTGGCAATTATTCCCCTGACCCTTAGAATCCAAATTCTCAGGCTGTCTAGTAATTGGTTTTCCACATGCACAGTGAAGATTTTGAAAAGTAGTAAACTTGTAACAAGAAGTACACACATAAAACTTACTTGATGGTTCATTTACATTCAAGAATAACTTCATGCATTGAGATTCACATGGATTCCCAGGATGCAGCAACATTTCTTTGCAGACAGGGTTGTTCCAAACATCATTCGAGGTAGTGTTTTGTACGGTTTGGTAGAGGTTGTTGATGTTGGCAAGGAATGGTGATGATTCTGAGAGTTGTTGGTAATTGTTAGTGTTATTGGTGGCTAAAAGGCGAAAGATGGTAGCAAGTGGTAGAGATAGGAAACTGAAAAGAGTGTCAACAAAGTCATTAGTTGTTTCCACAAATACAACTTTGTTGCTTTGTTTGTCCACTAAGATTTTGAGGGAAATGGTTTTTGACTCTTCTTCTTGTTGTTCAGAAGCCATGGTAGAACGTTTTTTGTAGAACTCTTCTTCTTCACGATTTTTGAGAGACAAGCCTTCTTTCTTGACTACTACTATATACTCCTGTATTTTTTTTTTACCAGCACTATCTTAATACTTCAAGTTTCAAGGTAAATGTAAATAAAAAAAGTCAAGAGTCAAGTTTAATTAAAGGCGGGTTCTTTGGCAAATACCTCAATTTTCAAGGTCGTACTATTACATGTGTCCCTATGCCATTGTGATTAACTACCATTCATTAATTTCTCAATTCTTCATTCAAACCATAATCCAAATTCCTACTACCACTAACGGGTTGTGCACCAGAGAAGTTGAGAGGTGAGAAAATAAATTATTAACAAAATAGTAGGAAGTAAAGATGTACTACTATTTGTAATTTCGACACATTTAGAGACCAATGTGACAACGAGTTACACTTTCAAAGATCAACATAGTAGTTTGTCCAAATTTTATTACTCTATCCATTAAGTAGCTCTTATACGAACCCACTTGGGGTTGGTCGAGTGGTGTTGGCTTGGGCCCTTGGAGTATGCTCCTCTCAAGGTCTCAGGTTCGATTCCCACTGGTGCCAATTTCGGTGGGCCAAGTCCATACAGAGCAAAAAAACTCTGGCTTTAAATGGGGCCCCCGCAAGTGGGCGGTGGGATTGGTCCCCTTGGATTAGTCGGTCCTAAGGCCGGATACCAAGTTTTCAAAAAAAAAAAAAGTAGCTCTTATACGGTTTTTAAAATTATAGACAACATTATAATAAGATCTAATTTTCTTATTGGTTATAAACAGTAGACAAATAAATAATATTGAAAAATGTAGTAAAATAGGTAAACAAAAAATGAAAATAATTGTAGTTTTCCAATTTATAGGGAGGGAGTATAATAAGGTTTGCTCAAAGCCTTAGAGAGCATTGTTCCACAAAGAACTAAGACTGCCAAGCAGGGAAGGAAAGATTTGGAGTTGATACATACAGAACAAGATACAACTCCATGACCAGACTATAAAGTAATAGAGCTAGCATATTAGAATCCAATGAAGTATTTCACAACTTCAGCTCATAAAACTAAACAGATAAACCATAAACTTATACCAAGGTCTAAGATCTTCTAGCTATTGTTGAAAACATAAGCTGAAACTACAACGTATTGAAAATTCAAGCTGAAACCATAAACTTTAACCAACTAGAGTGTTTTTTGTTTGAGGCTAGAGTTAGGTCCCAAAAGCTTTACAATTGACCCTAATGGCATGGTAAGGAAGCTAAAAATGATGTCAACAAAATCTCCATTGGTTTCAGCACCGATTATCTTTTTCTTAGATTTTCTTTTCAATACCTTAATATCGATTTTACTTTTGTCGCTGATGCACAGCATTACTCTAATGGGTGATGCAGATTGGGTAGGTGATGAGTTGCCTTTGTTCTTGGAGCTACTTTTCAAAATAGTATTTGTGAGAGGCTCATGAGAGGTTAAGGTATACTTGAGGAGGTTCAATATCTATACACAATGTTAAAACACAAATGCTAAGCATAACAGTATAAGAAAAACCCACCAGGAACCTATCATAAAGAATAAGAATGAAATTGTAGAAAAAAAGATTATTTTTTTAATTGAATGAAAGAATGAAAATAGGAGAGATGTCTCCTCAAAAGATTTAACCTTTACTTAAGTTTTTTCATTTCACAAGCAAGCTAGTAAAATATGTCATATTTCTTCTAATTATACTTGATCTCATCCTCTAACTACTTAATAACATCCGTAACTATATACCTCTTATCCTAGCATGTTTCTTCTCTTACTTAGTCCTAGAATTGGAAGTTGAGCCTAACTCAACCCTCCATCTCTCTTTCCAGAGGATTCGCGGCATGTCAAGCCGGTTCTTCGCTTTGGCTAAGATTATTCTACCAAGCGAGTTTCTACAAAACCGACTTGTATTATGAATATTGCATCTACTTATAAACTCGTGTTCAGGCCATCTCACATCGGATGTGGTACTCTTAAGACACCCTCTCACACCCAACACTATTGCGCTTAGTGTTGATATAAAATGGGTGGCCTGATAATGGGGAACCTAATATTAGTTTTGAATTGGGAGTTAGCCTAACTCAACCCTATTTGCTAATGTGGTGTGTGACTTCCTCTAGTTGAGTTAAGTCTGAATACCCAAATTCATGGTGGAACTTGGTACAATCTTCTTCAAATCATCCGACACCAGACAGACACCATGGTGTAGTTTCACTAACAAAGACCCCACTTTGTTGATTTGTTTGTCCACTAAGACTTTGAGGGGAATTGTTGTTGTTGTTGAAAAGCCATGG
Source organism: Trifolium pratense (assembly GCF_020283565.1). Lineage (NCBI taxonomy): Eukaryota > Viridiplantae > Streptophyta > Magnoliopsida > Fabales > Fabaceae > Trifolium > Trifolium pratense. The sequence continues at coordinate 6,953,192 of NC_060062.1, read as the reverse complement.
CATCAAGTTGGAGAACTGTTGTTGTTTTTGGCTCTTGAACCGATGATCAAAATGCATTCTTTCTTACTGGTAGTAGAGCAGCAAAACGGTGCCATTGTGCACAAGTCTGTCAGACAAGGTCATGGATGAGATAACTCAAAAAAAGTGTTTTTTTTTTACTTGCTTTGATTTATAAACCTATGTGACCTTTGGTTTATAGTTCGACCAGTTTAACTGGTATAGAAGTGGTTAAATCAGATATTGAATAAATAAATATATAATAAAATAAAAAGTACACATTTTAGAGTTGGTAAATTACAAAGAATAAAAAGGAGAGAAAATCAATGTTGTCACGGAGGTTGTCATTGGATCTATATATGTTGTCATTCCGTACCACATTGTATAGGTGTATGAGTACACGGAGGTTGTCAATGATTTTCCATTTCACAAATGTGTCGTATAAGTGTCATAAAGATATCAAACACTAATCTAATGAGTGTACTCCCTTCGTCCCAAAATATAAGGATTAAGACCATCTCCAATGGTGTAGTACCTATTAGGTACTTATTAGGTACTACCATTGGAGTACCACCCATTTGAGTACCTATTATGTACTACTTCTAAAATAAGAATCATCTCTCTCCTCTTGGACCCACCTTATTTTTCATTAAAATATTATTTTCATGAGCCCACTTTATTTTCTATATTCAATTTGAATTAATGGTACAAAAACACAATTTTATTTTTGTACATCACAAAAGCATAATTTTTGAATTGGCATGCCTCTAAAAAAATTTAATGTCAACCATATAGACGTTGGTGCAATATTCGGTAAATATAACTTAATATAATATGGGGTATTATTTAGCCGATGGTATTTATCCATAATGGGCTACACTTGTCAAGAAGAGCACAAATTCAAGATAGGCGAACTCATCTTGAACTTCAACATGATCTTGTCGAGCATATTTGGCAACGTTTTGGGCATGATGATCAACAAAATTAATTGTTTTTAAAATTATGTAATGTTATTTTAAATTATTTTTTAATTATCTAATACTTAAAATTTGGCAATATTATTTTAAATTAAATTTTGAATTTTAATTATTTTTCGAATTATAAGAAAAAATAGTACATACTAATTTTGTAATTTTATCATTCAATCAATTTATATTATAAAATATATAATTAAATAATAAGTTATTGTAATGATGTGAAATTATTGATGGACCCATTTTAGAACTTTTTAAGAAGTGCTCCATTGGAGGGGTTGAGTACCTATTAGGTACTATTATTAAAAAATAATAAATTAGTGATGTGTCAATGTGGGACCCATTTAAGTACTCAAAGTTGGAGTGCTCCATTGTGGATGGTCTTAATTGATCATTGCACGTACACCAATACTTAATTTTGATTACGAATATCTTTAATTGTGTATTAGTAAAAATTATAGAAATTTGGTATTTTGAAAATACTCGTCGAAACAAATCAAACAAGATCTTTTATGATAATATTTACATTTAAATATTTTTATAAAAATACGATCAAAACAATACATACGAATAGTGCATTTAGTCAAATGAGTTCTTATAAAATGTGACGGAGGGAGTATAAAAAAAGGAGATTATTTATTTTTAAGACATTTGGTTATCTAACACATACTCCCTCCGGACACAAATATAAGCAAAAATGTACTTAAAAGATTCATTGAATAACAAATGTATTTACTCTGTATTATAGTTCAGATACATCTGTTATACAATGAATCTAAAAATTGCATTTTTTCTTATATTTGTGTCTGGAAGGGTATCGTACAAATGTTGTACATAAAAAATTGTTTAGTTTACCTAATTAATTTATTGTGAATGTTATTAATTAAATTTGATTTTAGATTTTTAGTTATTTACAATATCGAAAAGGAAAAAGAAAAAAAAAGGAGAAAAAATGTATAGATTGCTATAAGTATGGCATTTTGATATTTATGTTTTAATGTAGGATAGTTTGGTATATTAATTTTAAGATTGAAGATCTAAATTGATCCCTCATAAAAAAATTCTAGACTTAGGTTAGTCCCTGACAATAAAAAAGACTCATTTTCTTAAATTAACATGAATATTTATATTCACAACGATTTCATCAAAGTTCTAAATTCTAACACAAGTGCGGAAGGAAAAAATGAATCATAAGATCTACATTGCTCATTGCCATAAGTAAAATGTTGCTGCTCAGTAAACTTATAATTTGATTACTTTGATTTTGTACCCAAAAAAAGGCATGACCTTGATTATTTTTTATCATAAATGTGGAATTTGTATATGTGAAAAATAACATTGAGATAAATAAATTCCCTCAAATGTGGAGGTGCATTCGAATTTTGTACCATCCTCTCTTACAACACCCTACAAACCTCCATCCAATCTTGATTAAAAATCTTATGCTGCTCCTCATTTGATTACTATCTTTTACATTTGAATCACTTCTAAGAATCTCATAAGCCATTGGATTCGACATTGTGAGGTCGCGGTCACGTCTTAAGCAACAATCTTTAATATTGCAAAAATTTACAAACAAATGTGTCTGCAATTGTAATTGTGATGATGTTGTACCAATAATTTCTATAACGTTAACTATGCAACTGTGATTACGATTGCAGATCGTAATTTAAAAACTTGGTGATGAAAATGTTTAAATTTGATTCAATATTGTTTCTCTTTAAAATGAAGCAAATTCTTCTTAATTTCTTTTGATTTACCTTTAATTAAGTTTGTGACATATATAATGCATGATTATATGTCCGTTGTAACAAATTGATTAGTTATATTCTTGTTGATGATCTGTGTCTAAGAGTACTCTACGTGTTGTTGTTAGTTTTTTTTTTGTTTCAATCGTTGTTAGTTTTTTTTTTTTTTGGGTCAGGTAGCCTAGTGGCTTGAAATTCCACCTTTAAAGATGGATAAGTGGAGTGTCCAGGGTTCGAACCCTGGCTCCTGCATATAAAATGCTGATGTCCCAACCAATTGAGCTAAGCTCATGGGGACCAATCGTTGTTAGTTTTATTTGTGTGTTTTTAGAGGTTCATGTGAGAATGTGCTGTATCAAATATTTAATGGTCTGTGTTTTATTAGCTTTTTCATTTGTTGGACATACAATATAATTTTAATGGTCTGTGCTCTTTATTATGTCTTATATTATAACATAACAATAATATGGCTTGTTAAAAAAATCAAATGGTAATGAATTTGGTTGTCTCAATCAAGTAGGGAGTTCGATGATCTCCAACTCTTGCATATAAAGAATATTTGATATTTGATTGGGAGAAAAAAATCCAACTTTTGCTCCCGAGTCTCGACAAATTTGGCGATGGAAATCAACTAGTCACCTCTAAGTCTATAACGATGGTGAAAACTTTGTATGGTAAAAAAGAAAGTGACGGGGACTTATTTCCGTTCCCAAACTGGACCTATACAGGGGGTGCACAAGTCTTTGTCAGGCGTCAGTAGCAACCAGCTAATCCTGATTACAACAAGTCTGAGCGGCCCAACTAGGAAGTTTATTTTTTTTAATCAAAATACAACAAGGTCATAGAGTCTTACAAGTTCAATAGTGTACAAATTCAAGAATATTATCAAAAAGATATACCAATAGTCTTTAAATATGTCTAATAGTGTCATTATAATCTCTAAATAAATATCATCAAATGTGTTTTTTGCCAGTTCTTTTAATCATGAAATGTGTCTTTTATTTGTCAGTTCATCCAGAAAACACATTTAGAGATATTTTTTAAGTTTCGATACATTCATTCAGAGACTATACCAACACTGCATAACACATTTAGAGACCAAAATACTAACTATTTACTCACTGTCTGGAGAAGTATGAGTAATTGAAGGAAGAAGTAAGAGGCTCCTCCAATTGTAGCATACTTCAACTTCTCTTTTCCTTCTATTTCTGAGAAATCATTGTCTTGTGAACGATTAAAACCTCCAACTAACCATCCAATGTTTTTGTAGCCTCCATTATACAGCTTTGAAGTTGCTGTTAGTGACCTGATGAATCACTCAACAAAAAACCAACCAATATTTTTCTTTATTGTCATAATAATAAATAAACTTGTTCATATGCTAAGATATAGTATGACTTAATTGCTTGATATTGTTGAATAAAAACTATAATTCTCTCCAATTTAATCTATGTGATTCGCAAAACATTAAGTATTAGACAAAACAGAACAGAACAACATAGTACATGATATGATATGATAAATCTAATCTACACTGCAGAGATAAGTAATGTTTTTTATATTCGAAAATATAATAGATATAAGATATTTTTGTATTTTTTAGCGGATCATCAAAAGCACCCAAATTACATAAATATTAATAAAAATAGTTTTATTTTATTCTTTTTGTCAGGTAGATTGGTGGTTAAAATTTCACTTTTTAAGGTGAAATAGCGGGAGTAGTAGGGTTCGAACCCTGGTCCCTGGATTTTACGTGCAATGTTCTTATCAATTGAGTTATGCTCACGCAAATAGATAATTCTAAAGTATATGAAATGTGTCAATTTAGTCTCTAACATCTTAATAGTAGAGATTAAATAACCATATTTTTGCTAAAAATAAAATAAAAATCATTCACATGTTTACCTTAATCCTTCACCACATGCAACAAGAATCTTGCTATCTTTACCAGGAACAACATTTTCCACTTGACTAAGAAATTCAGAATTAAAAGTGGTGAGATATTGACCAGTCCAAGCACCAATATAACCAAAATGAACCCATTTCTTAAGCAAAGTTAAAGGACCATTATCCTTATCTTCAACAAACATTGGCACATGCAATGACCCTTTCACACGTGCCTTTTCTCTCTCCCAATTTGGTCTAACATCAAGGAGAATGAAACCTTCTGAGTTCATAGCTGTGGAAGCATCTTTTGGTAAAATTGTTCTTATTGAACCAGATTCTATGAGTTGTTTAGCACTTTTTTTATTGGATGTAGCATTGATAGTAACTTGAAATCTTGTGGTTTTTTGTGTGGTTGTAGTGAAAAGGTTGTTCTTTTGGTTTGTCTTGTGATTTAGAATTGAAGTTTTGAATAGATTGTTCAAATTGGTTGCCATATTGTGATGCTATGAAGGATTTGATTGAACTGTTTTGGATGATGAGAAACATTACCATTAAGAACCATACACATTGGCTTTGTGAGCTTTCTTTTTTGTCTGTTTGCTACTTGCTTTTTTATCAATCTATCTAAATATATCTAAGAAGATTCGAAGACACATTATCCTCTTCTTGATCTTATTTTATTTTTATTCTCCTACTCCTTAAATAAAACTTATGGAAAGGTGTAAGAGTCTCGCATTAGTTGCTTCGAGATGGTCTGAATATGAATTTATAAAATAGAGATAATTATTATTTTATAAGTCAATTTTATATGATTGAATTAGACTTAAACCTCAATTAAAAGAGAAAGAATTTTCTTTCTTTTTGCATTTTAACTTTTGTATTTTGAAATCTAAATTTTAAAAGTCACAAATAACGTCTGAAATGAAATTATAAGTTGAGACGATTTTCACACTGTTTTATAAATGTTATACAAGGCCAATTCTAACATGAATAAGTCCATCAAGTTGTGCATGGTGCACAAGTAGCGATTTATATTATAATCGATACGAATTTTACAAAATCCACCGTTAGATTGAAAGTTTATATTATATAGATCACCTATAAAAATTTTGAATTTTTTTGAAAATCATTTGCTATGTTATTGAGACTCATCAAAATTAACGGTATTCAATAAAAACCCATAAACCGTTAATTTTGATGGGTCTCAATAACATATCAAATGATTTTTAAAAAAATTCAAAATTTTTATAGATAATCTATATGATATAAACTTTCAATCCAACATAAATTTTGTAAAATTCGTATTCGTTATAATATAAATAGCTACTTGTGCACCATGCACAACTTGATGGACTTGTTCATGTTAGACAAAGTCGTTATACAATGAGCAATTCAAATGTATTGGGTTACATACTATCATGATCCACTAGTCGATTTCGACCACTTCCACCTATAACCGCCAGCTGGATGGAGCCAGAAATTTAGTTTAAGCGACCAAGTATAATATGTATAATTTCATAAAGAAATAATAAAAAATTTAAATGCAAAATATATACACAAATTTAAGAAACGAATAATTTCAACCAAACAGAAAATTTTAGTTTCATGCGTAGCTTGTAACTCGTCATTACATTTACAAGAAGAAGAATACACAACATTAACAATTATATTCAAAGTTTAAATAAAAAGTACAAACTTAAGTTGCTTCTTTGAATATATAACAAAAACAAATTGGATTGATGGATGGATCATAATATGCATAAGGAATTTTTTGAAAAATCAAAGTTGGTAAAACCATTTAACTTTCCATGCATATATATTACTAGCAACATTATATCCTTAACCTCAAATATTTGAATGTTAAGATTATAGTAGAAAATATTGAACAAATCTCTTGCTTAAGAGTGAATGATTTGGTATTTTACACTACGATAAATAACCAAATAATGATAGCTACTTAACATATTCATCAAATTTTTTTTGCTGTCCTTATCTCCTACTCAACTACTCATAACACACATTTTCTATGATTATTATCAATAAAAACATTAGGTTGAATACTAATTTCTTGTAAAGATCTTGTATACCAAAATTGCATATTATAGCCTCTAAGAAAATCTCATCTCAATATATCATATAAATTCACAATTTTCTTTTTCTGTTGAAAGAAAGAAATATATAAATTTTCTTTTGTGTGTTATCTACCACCCATGATTTGGATCCATAAAAACCCGACCCGTTTCTCATAACGAAACGACAATGGTGATACACAGTCAAACGTGCGTTTAACAATTTCAAACAAAATCCCCTTCTCCCTCTTCTTCATAAACCCTAGATAATAAGATTACAAAATTGATCCTCTTTCGCTCGCAATTTCAATGCAAATTCTCCAAGATTAGGGTTTCTTCTTCTTATTATTCACATTCTTCTCTGTAGCCATGGTTGGAAAATCCATGACTGTCACTTCACGCGAAAAGCTCGCAAGTCTCATGCATTCAGCCAAATTGGCCATTGATATACCTTCAAAGCTTGAATTATTGCGTAAATTGAAGAATGAACTTCCTCAGGAAGACCCTGTTATTCTCACTGAGTTCCTCCCCCCGCTTTTCGATTTCCTCTCCGATCGTTTCAGTCCTGTTCGAAAATTCGTCACTGAGTATGTTCAATTTTCATCTTTTTTGTTCATTGCATTGCATTGGTGTTTGGATTTGAATTTTGATGCAAAATCTTTCGTTTCTTTTTCCTGGTTGAAGGATGGTTGGTGAAATTGGATTGAATAACACTGAATTCTTGCCTGATATTGTGCCTATGTTGATTGATATCTTGGATGATGATACACCGGCGGTTGTTCGCCAAGCTATACTGTGTGGAATTGATTTGTTTAGTTCCACACTCGAGAAAATTGCGATTCAGGTAATTCGTTCTTCCTTAATTCCGAAAAGCTTTCGGTTCAGTTGATTGTTGTTGTAACTGAATTGCCTGATATCAACATTTCCTTTCCTGCTTTTATTTTGTTCCAGGGTCTATATTCTAGTGAGTTAGAAAGTGCACTTGAATCTGCATGGGAGTGTATGCTTAAATTCAAAGACAAAGTATACTCAATAGCATTTCAAGTAAGTAATCGCCGGTTTCTTGAAATATGAAATTACGTGCTATTGTATATTGTCTGATGGTTGTACTCTGTAACTTATTTAAAAGAATGGAAGGAGTGGAGCAAAGCTGCTGGCACTGAAGTTTGTTGAAGCAGTTATTCGTCTTTACACACTTGATCCTAATGGTTCCACAGAACCGACTTCTCATCACGGTATTACGTTTCAAGTTCGGTCGCATAACATGATCACTCTTTCAAAAACGTTTGTGCCAATCTATTGTTAGTGTAAACCTGAAATCACCTGCTTACGTGGCTTCTTAATTTTTTGTATAGGAAAGCCACCGGTATTTAATGTATCATGGCTGAGGCGGGATCATCCTGCACTTAACATCGGAGATTTGTCAATGGAAGCCAGTAATAGTTTGGGTCTCTTGCTTGATCAACTCAGGTTTCCAACTGTGAAGTCTCTTAGTAACTCAGTAATCATTGTGCTAATTAAAAGGTATTGGAACTTTTCTTTCATGGCCTCATCTCTCTCTCTCTTTCTCTCTCTCTCCTCTCTCTCTCTCTCTCTCTCTCTCTCTCTCTCTCTCTCTCTCTCTCTCTCTCTCACACACACACACACACACACACACACTGATCATTGTGCTAATTAAAAGGTGTTCATTCAATTATTTTATGTCTGTTGATTTTCTGCCCAAAGTGACTGCTTAACAGTCACATGACTTGTGTTGTTTTCCTGATGACACATGCATAATAATGAGATGACTAATATATTCTCTTTTACATCTGCTCACAAGGAGAATATTATGTTTTCACTTACTGATGATACATGCATGATGAATAGGTGATTAGTATTTGCTTGCTCATCTTACCCTCACAAACTTGCTAATGGCTACACAGGCATTCCGAGAGAAAAACCGGACTGGGTTTTTTGGTTGGAAACAAACCAAAATATTATGTTTGCCACTAATTTGAGGATTGTTTTATGTCTGTAATCAGATTATTTTTTCATTTCCTGCAATTACTGATTACTGTTAACGCTGTTTGTAAAAATCTATTGTTCAAATGCTACTTTATTACTATTAACTTCCTCTTTGGTCTATTCCCAGCCTTTCAGCCATTGCCATAGACAGGCCTGCATTCTATGGCCGTATCTTGCCAGTTTTGCTCAGTTTGGAACCCTCTAGCTCTGTTGTTAGTGGGGTCTGTGTGTCTGCAGCGCATCTTGCTCTAAAGAAGGCCTTTCTTACGTGCACGAAATGTACACATCCAAGTGCTGCCCCGGTATTTCTTTCAAACCAAGATGTTACTGATATCATGATTGTTTAATCTTAATGTGAAGTTATAGTTTTCATTATTTTATCTATTTTTTGGTATGTCTCAACTTTTAAAATTTTCTTCATTTTTATATATCACAAAACTTCATATTTGCCAACCCCACCTAGAGAAAATGCTTTTATTGTCGGTAAACAGCTTTAAATTACTTCCATATAATATTTTGCATGTCATATGGGGTGATGATTTTGTGGCCATGGCTTGGTAGCTTCTATTTCCATGACGGGCATGCCATCCGTGCCAAGAAGCTCCGAAAATAGAGATGGGTAAAACAGACCCAATGGAATTTAAACACGAAAAAGTAAAATTCCATTTTCACACTCAGCTCACTGATTTTTTTTGCCATCTTTCACCTGCACTTCTCTGTTATCTCTCTCCCATGAGCAAGAATTTTGGGCATTGTGCAGGATTTTTAGTTGACCATTAAAAGACCACCCATCAATAAAAAAGGCTTAACCCATTTGCTATCCAAGTCTGAAGCCTGAAATCATAATTATTCATAAAAGTACTGTATCCTTAACTCTGGCATAGCCCTAACTTTTTCTGCTGTTGTGGATGCAATTGTGGGGGCTGGGGTGGGAGAGAATGGTGAATCAAATCATGGGTGGGTACCTGTTTCTGTAAATTGAAGATGAAAGTTGAAGATTATATTCATGTGAATGACAGAAATCAGAAAAGAATAAAAATTAGGGTTGGGCCTTTCAAAACGTTGAGAAAAGGAATACATTACAAAAATGTATGAGAACCTTCCCTACCTTTCCTCTAATCTGCCAAAATCCAATGGTCAAAGCAACCTGACCTACCCTGCCTTCAACCCGCTGCAACGTAACTGGCCTACAATGGCGGGTAAATAAGGATAAACCAACAATTAGACTCGTTTTGCAAAGTATTTATTTTGAAGCTGGAGAACCAATTCTTTTATTTGTAAATGTGTAACAATGCATTAATTGTCTCAAAAATGAATATTACATTGTAGGAGACTGAAAACTTATGGTATTATATTATGTCTGGGTAAAAGTCAATGCACTGTGTATGCCCATTTCCATGTTTATAAAGTATAAACTATGAAATTGATTGTTTATGAAGAGGGAGAGTTTAAAAATATCAAATAGATACTTTCATTCTTATTACTTTTCCCTTAAACAAGGTTTATATACTTTAAAAACGAGAACATAGAAGACTGATTTTTTATTTTTTATTTTGAAGTGGAGAGATCGTTTGGCTGGTGCCTTGAAGGAGATGCAGTCTGAAGGGAAGGCAGATCAGGTGTTCCATCCAATCTCTGCAAGTAATGGAAGTATATTACAGAGAGAAGAGGATTATCACCCAGTTATCAAGGTAACCAGTACCTTCTGTTGTTTTATTGGATATATTTTTATTATTCTGTGTTATAAATTTTCATTTGAGTTGTTTATTGATGAATATGAAGGTGTGTATATGATGGATGAAATATTACTAATGTAACAGGATAGATAGAAATGCATTTATTGTTCAAAATTGTTTTGCTTGTAGAAGGGATTGGCACTACTCGCACCATTTCAAAATATCTTCCAATTTTTAGCCGAATAGTTTTGTTTCATTTCATTTGTTGCTTTAGAAAATCAAGATCACATTTTTTTCACAATTATGTTTTTTGTCTAATTTTTTTATCTCCATTGATTGGAACTTGCAAAATGCATTAATGGGGTGTAATATACTATAATTGACGGAATTAATAAAAAAATTTAAAATTACTAGAATGCAATATTTTCCATAGTCGATAATTTAGTAAAATGCGGTCATGTTTTCATGTAATTGAGGCTAATTCTGGCGTCACAGTTGGGGTCATGGCTGTGATTACAAATGAATTGCCAATCGATATTTTAGAAACAAAGAAGTAATTTAGATTTTCCAAACACCATTGGGTCATCTCTGTGTGATGATACAAATGACTCTTTATGGATTATTTATTAAATACTTATCTTTCTTTATGAGAAAGTTTTACAAAATCCTGTGGGCCAAAAGAACTTGTTTAATTATAATAGTATAGCAGTACATTTATACACTGGAATATCAGGTGTTGCTTTTCAATTATTGATGACCATATTATCATTTTACAGGAAGAGGATGCTTCAGTAAGTTCGTTTGATTCAGGGCACATTAATCTGGGAAGAAAACGGCCAGGATCTCAAAATGGTGGTGATTTAGCTCAAGATGCAGATGGTCCTGGAAAACGTGTTAAAACAATAACCGACGTTTTGAAAAAACCTAAAAAGGAGTTAGATGAAAGTACTGCTAACATACAAGATGACACTCCTTCGTCTGTACCAGCATCTTCAAAAGGAGATGTGGATAATGGGCCTGTACAGCAGCTTGTTGCCATGTTTGGTGCTTTGGTTGCTCAAGGTGAAAAGGCTGTTGCGTCTTTGGAAATTCTTATCTCAAGTATTTCTGCTGACTTACTAGCGGAGGTGGTGATGGCAAATATGCGTTATCTACCTCCAAATTGCCCTAATGCTGAAGGAAATGATGAACAGTTGCATGACATTAGTATATTTGGTTCTCACGACAAGGCTAAGTATCCACAATCATTTGTGGCTGGTGTTATGTCACTTTCTAGTACTTTCCCACCCGTTGCTTCACTTCTTGATGCTCATCGATCAGTGTCCAATGATTTAGTGGTATAATTTATGCATTTGGGTTTTTTTTTTTTTAACCTCGCGTTTTTATTGTTTATTTCTGATAGTTATTGTTTGACTAAAACTTTGATGTACACAAATATCGTAGAAGTCTCACGAGGAGGAAGAAATTTCTTCACCTGGAGTAGATAGTAGTGCCATGAATTCTGGCATGATTCTTTCATCTCAAAATGCACCATCGCCTACTGATTTTCCATCTTCGGATACTTATATACCTGGAGTAGAGAATGTCAGCACACCTCTGCCTGACATAGATGATGTTGGCAACTTAGAGAGTGGAATCCCTGGCCTGGATTCTTTTGGTCGAATTGATGCATTGTCAGAAACTTTGGCCCCTTCTTCATTGGTTTCCACTGATATGCAAATAGAAGATGCCAGTCAAGAGCAGGTTACGAGTTTGGATAATAGGTCACCCTTGAACTCAGTTCCATCAGTATCAGCAGATAAATCTGAAGAGCTGAGCCCAAAAGCAGTTGCTACAGATGTCAATAGCTTGGTGTCCTCAACAGCTACTTCAGTTGTGTTGCCTGCGCGTCTAGTCTTGCCAAAGATGATTGCTCCAGTTGTTGATCTTGCAGATGAACAAAAGGATCATTTGCAAATATCATGTTTTATGCGTATCATTGATGCATATAAGCAAATATCTCTAGCTGGAGGCTCAAAAGTTCGATTTTCGATACTTGCTTATTTAGGAGTCGAGGTAAAAATTCAACTTATCAAGAATGTCAGATTTTTTCTTTTCAGTTGTGTAATGACAAATGAGTTTAACTGTTTAAGTGCTCGACATAGTAACTAGTATATTCAAGACTTTTCTATACAGTTTTCCCCCCCTTCTAGATAAATGCTTTTAACTAGTGGAATGTAACCATTTTCTTTTTTCATTCATCATGCAGTTTCCTTTGGAATTAGACCCGTGGAAATTGTTACAAAAGCATATTTTGATTGATTACTCTAGTCATGAGGTAAGCGCTTGTCCTGTGTGTTAATCTGCTTGTTATTTTTATTATGATCAAGTCTCATTATACTTTTATGGGTTCATTTTGTAACACGTTTTGTACTTTTTTGGGTTAATCTGCTTGAAATTTGTGCCACACTTTATGCTTAAAATCTAAAAAGAGCCTGTTTAATATATTATGTTGGTATGCCATGTCATAAAAGTATAATGGATACTGCCGTTTGTAGAACTAACAATATACGAAGAACATGTTAACCTATAAATCCAGTCAACTTGTGTTCTTGCTGAACTAATTAAAGACACTATTGTTTAAATAAATTGTAACTTTGTAAGTTAGCAAATATTATGTGCCATCTGCATTTGTTAATAATCTACAGATGCTAACAATGAGTGCCTTGTGTGTCAGGGACATGAGTTGACATTGCGTGTCCTCTACAGGTTATTTGGTGAGGCTGAAGTGGAGCCTGACTTCTTTTCTTCCACAACTGCAGCTTCTGTATATGAGGCATTCTTCCTAGCAGTGGTCTGTTTTTTTATTTTTTATATTTTTTTATATGGTTCTTGTATGTCCATTTGCTAGGCAACAGTTGAGCTTTTGGTTCACTTCTACTGCAGGCAGAAGCACTTAGAGATTCTTTTCCACCTTCGGATAAATCATTAAGCAAACTGCTCGGTGAATCTCCTTATTTGCCAAAATCAGTTTTAAAAATGTTAGAGAACATGTGTTCTCCTGGAAATGGGGATAAAGCTGAAAATGAATCAAACACATTGAATGCGGATAGAGTCACTCAAGGTCTAAGTGCTGTATGGAGTTTGATTCTTTTAAGGCCTCCTATTCGAGATGCTTGTTTAAAAATTGCTTTACAGGTTTTTCTCTTACTTTTTATATTAAACATTTGTGGTTCTTTTTCTGTGTAGTTGTGATTATTGTCCTGAAAAAAGTAGGAGGCTAAATGATGTTTGAATACCCCCCCTCCCAGTTTTCCTTGAATTGTAGGACCTGAATGTTCAAACCTTGCTTCCCTTACTATTAGTAAATTTCTGTGTCTAACTAACTAACTAACTGTTCTTTGATCTTTTTATCATTTTTCATTGAAAGAGTGCAGTGCATCACTTGGAAGAAGTGCGTATGAAAGCAATACGCCTGGTACTTAAGCATATTTTCCCGTTGATGAATTTAATTGACTGCATAAAACCACTTGTCTTATACTTTTGGCTCTTCTTGCAGGTAGCAAATAAACTTTATCCTTTATCACCAATTTCTAAGCAAATAGAAGATTTTGCAAAGGAAATGTTGTTCTCAGTGATGAGTGGTGATGCTTCTGAAACTACTGATGCTGAAGGGTCCATTGCTGATGCACAGAAGGTATTCACATTTTTATGAATTTTATTTTAGTTTTTTAGTAGAGTTTATTAACAGCAGGCTTTTGCCATGTTTTTGTTGAACAAGATATACTAGTTTTCTTTTTCTCTTTTCCTTTTCAGGGACCTGATATTGAAAAGCTTACAAATGAACCAGTATCTTTGAGTGGCAGTACTAAGGATGTCTCAGATAATCGACAATTAAGCACATCTGAAGGCACCTCATCACTTTCAATTTCTGAGGCTCAGAGAGGCATGTCACTGTATTTTGCCTTGTGCACAAAGGTATTGTGTTGTTTACTAGTATATATCCAGTTGAAATTATAGGGGCTAGTCCTTCCCGTTACTGAAGGAGAAAAAGTAAATAAAAATAAGGGTCTTGCTTGGGGCACTTGTTAAGAAACTAAAAAGAGAAATAAAAAAAGAATTTTGTGTTGAAAAAACCAAAACTTATACTTTCAAGGTGTTGAATACACAACTTTCAAGAGAATATTCCTAGCATTTGCCTAAAATTAAATAGGATGTGAATGATATGTTTGGTAGTACTAATAGACTTTTAATTTGATGGTAAAAGGAATTAAATCATGATTTATAAAGAAATATGGAGATCAATCTAAGAGATAATCTATGTCATACTTCAAATTACTAAGATATAATAAAAATGGTATCTTTTTCATATGGTCTAACACTTTTCTTCAAGCTGAAGATTATTGTACTTTGAGCTTATTATAAATGTACCCATTAATAAAAGAGAAATGCCAAAAAAATGTAATTTGAAATTGGAGACTGGTGGAGACCAGATCACATCTATAGGACCAATGACCAAAAGGAGGGGCTATAGAATGCATTTGGAGCAAAAGTCAAGTTCGGACTGCATCTGAGACAGAAGTTAGGATTTAGGTCAAACCATCATTCGGGGAAATCTAGGGCAAAACTGCTTTTTTGAGATAGCCGGAGCCATACTGTATCTTTAGGATGTCCAGGGTCCCTGCTGAATAGTCGGAATCAAACTGCTTTTGGGATATATGGACCAAACGCTTGGACAAGTGTTGAGAGGGTTATGAAGTCTATGGTGAATGCCTAAGTAGGACACTAAAGTTGTACAAACTAATATAAGGATCTTAGATTGGTTGCCGATGCAGCAAGTAGAAAACCCCATTGACAAGGAGATAACTTGAGAGAGAACCGGGGGGTGGGTTGACATCCCACAATGAATATATATAGATGCAAAGAATATTTTTATAAGGCTTAGATAATCCTCACATCTTGGACTAACTTTTTGGGTTGAGGCCAAAAGCCTAAATTCTCTATTCTCATACAGTATTAGATTCTATCCTAAACTCCTAATTAAATAAGGAAATAGATCAACATATATAAGAAAATATAGGGGCTAGTCCTATGAGATGATCTAAGTTGGAGATACAATCAAGATATTATGAGATATTGTTTATATATATGTTGACAGATTCTTCTTGCCTGTTCTGTAACTTTTAGTTGTTTGATCAAAAGTACCTTATGTTGATGCTTTGTGATGACAGAAACACTCTCTCTTTCGCGAAATATTTGTCATCTATAGAAGCACATCAAAAGCAGCAAAGCAGGTTTCAGATTTTGACATATGGTATTCTAATGAATATTGTTAACCATTTGTTTTTGGTCACTAGGTTTATGTCATTACTTGTATGCTGCAGGCTATTCATCGTCAGATTCCCATACTAGTGCGTACATTGGGTTCATCTTCACATCTCCTTGAAATTATATCGGATCCCCCAAGTGGAAGTGAGGATCTCCTAATGCAGGTTAACTGGATTACCTTGTAACTTTTTGCAAATGTTAAAAATTTTATAAATATATCGAATACTGTTTTACCATATAATTCTTGTGAGAGTCTTTTGGTGATATCTGATATTTTTACATTGCCCATGTCAGGTGTTGCGTACACTCACTGATGGTACGATCCCGTCTAAGGATTTGATATTTACTGTGAAAAGGTTACATGATTCAAAACTTAAGGTATGTTTAAATTTTGCCCTATAAGTGTTGTAGTGAAACTCGGGAGCCTGCCTAATACCTGTTTGGTCCTTTACAGGATGCAGAGGTTCTTATTCCAATATTGCCATTCCTACCGAAAGATGAGGTACTTCCTAGTTTTTTTCTTTACATTTGGATGTAAAATAAACTCTTAGTAAAATTGTAATGTGAATTCAAATCAAGAAGATGGATCATGTAAGAACTGTTTGTCAGTTGTCTTTTTTATTTTTTTGTTTACTTTCTAATTATCTTGAAGTTTCTTATTTTTCATTTGGTGGATATGTTTTTAACAATTCTTTAATAGGTAATGCCGGTTTTTCCCAACATTGTTAACCTGCCTTCGGAGAAGTTCCAAGGAGCACTTGGTCGTCTATTGCAGGTATGTGTCACTCCTTTGTAGCCAATATTCAGAGTTGCTAATTTATGTGGGACCTAAGAAGACTTTTTCACTTCTTAAAGGTGAAGTAGGGTTAGAACCAAGTATTGGATTCTATTTACCAGGTTGTCCACCTAAATTGAAAGCTATTATACATGCTATAACAGAATATATCGAGAAATCTAGGATTGTAAGCTATGGAGCTTTTGAAATTGTAACTTCTCAAGATATATTCAAAGGCAAGAATTAAATGAAAAACTGTGATAAATAAACTGTTAGATATAAAACCGTTCATATGTTTTCACCTAACAACTTAAGCTTTAGAGTAGGTTTGAATATTTTAAAAAGAACTGAGTGCAGTAGAGAGGAATGGATCAAAGGTTTCATTCCATTGTTTAGATATTTTATGATGCAAAAAACTTAAGTTTTCATTTCCGTTGTTTGAGAAGAGAACAAAATGGAATGCATATAACATTTGAGATGAGAACTGGTTACGTGGTCGCGTGAGGCGGTGTTTGGGGATGAGTCTCTAAGCATGAGCTGATTAAGATATTGCGCTTCTGATGGTGGGGTGGTCGGCTAGAGAGGTTGCAGGAAAAGGTTGAAGCTGACGATGGTAGAGGTTAAAAACGATCGAAAAAGATTTTGGAATGGTAACAATCGCAATAGTGAAAAAAAGAGCAAATTGAAGTTGGAACGTTGTTTGCGAATAATATCATAGGGACTTGGGTATATGGGGTGCCCGAGTTTCACATACGTGAGGCTCAATGAAGTATTTAAGTGGCTTCTTCCCCCTCAACACCTAGCTTTTAAGTGAGGGTTCCCCAAGAGCTTAGATACTTATCAATTGGTATCACAGTGGCTCGAAAAGATTTACCTACGTAGGGGTTGATCGGAAAGGTTGAGTTAAGCGTCATAGAGTACAGCAGCTGGAACATCGACTTGCTGGGTCGGTGCTATGATTGGGACTTATATTATGAGGTCCCTAACTCCCACATTTAGTAGTATGGGATGCTTGGTGGAGTATTTACGTGGCTTGGTTCTTCCCCCTTGATAGCTAGATTTTAAGTGATGGTTCCCAAGTGCTTAGATTTCTATCAATTGGTATCGGAGCTGGTTGCTAGTGGCTCGAAAAGGTTTATCTGTGGAGGGGTTGACCGTAAAGTTCGAGTAAAGCGTCATACAGTGCAGCCGTCAGGAAGTCGGCTCACAGGGGCAATTAAGTGGCTTGGTTCTTCCCCCTTGATATCTAGCTTCTAAGGGAAGGTTCTCTACGTGCTAACATACTTGTCATAATATGTCTCAGTCTTACTTAGAATAATCGACCACTGGGTAAGCACGGTTGTAGGTTTGCCTCTGTTAAAATCTAGATACCATGTTGAATAAGAGAAAACAAAACTATGAGATGGTGAATCTGCGTGTTTCAGCTACACAACATAGTTTTATTTAGGCTCAAGGCAATAAATACAAAATAAATATAGGAGGGGAAATGGAGGAAAACTAGACATCAGAACTTTGTAAAGACATTTTTTTTTACTGAGTTCATTCAATTTCTGGGTGGGGGAAGGTGGTGGCAGAGGCGTATGGGAAGTGGATGGGGTAAGGGTGTGGCTGAGGGGGTGGGGGTACAGTATGCGAAAATAATATTTCACTGTGTTTAGATAACTTTCATGATCGACAAAGGTTGCGGGAAGTATACTCCACAATGTTCTAATAAGAAAATATTGTTCTGAACCGGGAACACATTTTAGTTATTGAATTAATTGCAAAACTTTTATACAGGGATCATCACAATCTGGTCCAGTGCTTACACCAGCTGAAGTATTAATTGCTATTCATGGAATTGATCCTGAAAGAGATGGAATTCCCTTAAAAAAGGTTGGGCTTTTGTGCTGAATTAGTTTGTGCATCCTGCTTAATCGAGAAATCAAGATAGATTTTGCATAACTGAAGTGTCTACATGCAGGTAACTGATGCATGCAATGCTTGCTTTGAGCAACGACAAACTTTTACTCAAGAAGTTCTTGCCAAAGTTTTGAATCAATTGGTATGTTGTATTGGAATTGCTATATATAATTGGAAAGGATATTCAACATAGTTTGATCTCATACAGCAAATGCTCTTCCCTGCAGGTTGAGCAAATTCCTCTTCCTTTACTGTTCATGCGGACAGTATTACAAGCAATAGGTGCTTTTCCGACACTGGTAAGAAGCTTACTTATACAAGGAAGTTTAATAAATGCAAAGAAACATTTTTTATTATTTGTGTATCAGAATTTAGGAATTTTATTGCTTAGCGTACAGAACAGTTTTGAAACCCCATGAAGATCCCTCTGAGCTACTTTGCTTATCTTTCACAATTGAATTATTTCCTTTTTTTCCGATTAAAAATCCACCATCATTCCTTGTTATATGTTTTTACTGTTTGATTTAAATGTCATATATTTGTACAAATTATTGACTTGATAGGTGGACTTCATCATGGGTATTCTTGCTCGCCTTGTAAAGAAACAGGTGATTATTTGATCAATTTAATTTTTTATAATCCACTCAGCTGTTCAGTGTGCATATGCATGACTAAATGAGTTGTTGTAGATATGGAAGTACCCAAAGTTGTGGGTGGGATTCTTGAAGTGTTTGCAATTGACGAAACCTCAGTCATTTGGTGTTTTGCTTCAGGTATTATCATGTATCAAGAACTTACTATTAGTTGTAACTGTTTGGTGTTTGCATAGTCCTAAGCTCTTGTCTCCATCATACAATATTCTTAAATGCTTATAAATTTTATTTTATTTTTAAAATACAATTTCTCAAAAGTGTTTTTTGGCTCTGTTCAACACTCCACATTTACATACTTATTTTGTATAAGAATGAACATTTTAATAATGTGTTTCTGGTTGCGTCAAAAAAAAAATAATGTGTTTCTGGTGGTGTATGCTTCCGTGCAGCTACCTCCACCGCAATTGGAAGTTGCATTAAATAAAATTGCTGTACTGAAGGCACCATTGATTGCTCATGCTAGCCAGCCAGATATACAATCATCACTTCCCAGGTTCATTAATCATTCGGAAAAATAATTATGTTAATTTACTGTTTCTTTCCCCTTCTATATTGATTGCTCATGGGAAAACAATGTTTTTATTGTTGCAAATATAGATTCTAAGTTTAATTTTTGTTCAGGTCTGTGCTGGTTGTTCTTGGCATTGTTTCCGATTCACAGGTTTCAAGTCAGCCACAAACTAGCCATACACAAACTAGCCAGCCACAAACTAGCCAACCACAAACTAGCCAACCACAAACTAGCCAAACACAAACAGGTGAGACAAGCAACTCAGATAAGGACACAATGACAGAAAAATCCAAAGAATCATCTACAGCGAGCTAAACTTAAACAATCATGGTTGAGTGGCGGAATCTACTGGTCAACTGTGAGACTCAAGTTAAATTATAGCCTCGACCTTACTTAGACTAAACTGCTACTAGCTATCTCAAGACTAGGGAATGAAGAGCCAGAATTGATGAATTCGCCATGTGCAAATTGCTGAATAGTTGGGCCAGGTGCCAAGGGTTGTGAAAATTTGCATCAGGAACATCCTGGCTTTGTACATTTTTAGGTGGAGTGATGTATATTAGAATGGTATTTGAAGAATCATACTATCTCAAATCGGTCCCAATTTTGGGTTTTTGCTAGTGCTGAGTGTTGCAATTAGGAATGTATACATGATGTATTGATCTCCTAGTGGATGCCTTTCTTGTTTAGACTTGAACATTACGTATCTAGGGTTTAGAGTTAGACTTGCATCTTTGAGTATTTACTTATCCCTGATGTAATAATACATTCGTTATTTACTTCATTTTTTGTAAACTTTGCAACGAAATAAACAATGAATGGCACAATACTTTGTGAGTTGTTGGATGACTTGGTAGTTGGTAGCTGCAAAGTTTGATTATTACCATCTGCAAAACTAACAATACTAATTACTAGCATCGTCTATTGACATCAATACTAATTTTCACGTTTATTCTAGTAATAAAGCACCCAAATTCACAAAGGATGGTCCTTGTTTCATTTTTAGAATGTCCCTAACATACTCAATTTTGATATCAACATAGGATCTCCGGTCTTTATATTGTGCCTATATTTAAGGATGGGGCGTTCTATGATCTGGTGTCTACTAGGTTACACCCTCACTGTTTTTTGTTGTGTTGTAACATTGTTTGTTGAGTCCATTTTGCGTATGCATTGTGGTTGAATAGCGTTTTAATAAAATTGTTAGATTTATATTGAAAAAAAGAAAAAAGAAAAAAGAAAAAGTAAGGTGGTACAAGACAAATTTGTGATTTTGTTGTTCCCACAATAATTGAGGGCATGATAATAAAATTTGATATTGTTACATCTATTTTATATTTTCTTATTGTTATAATTGAAAACCCAGACTATTATTGCACTCACCTTTGTGCTTCGGCTGCTATTGCTTCTTATTTTTTGGCAGCTATCGTCATTTTGTAGCTTTCCATAATTTTCTTATGTATCAATGGGTTGGTGTGTCAATTATGAGTTAGATGAAAGCGTAGATGTTGAACGTCGAATCATAGAAAAGTGAAGATATTCATATATCTAATATATTAAAGGTCTGTTTGGTGCATGTAATAGAATAAAAATATGATATGATAATTAGTTGTATAAGGATATGATAACGAGTCAAGCAGGGACGGATTTACAGAGGGGCAAGCAGGGGTTTGGGCCCCTCCCTCCCTCTTGTTATCATATACTTAATAATGATAATGATATATAATACTACTAATAATATATAACCATGATTCCAAGCTTGCAATTGTTCTGTTTAGTGATAAAATTAAATTATATGTGTCCAACTTTGTGTGTATAATAATCAATAATATATTTTAGTTTAATTGATTTTTGGTTGTTAACTATTTTGAGATTCTAGTAATTTGAAGTTCAGTAAAAAAGTAAGTAAAAATTAACTAAAAATTGTCTAACACACATGAATTAAGTTCAGGTTCTCTCAAACAATCTAATTAAGAACTTTTCCTTTAATTTGTATACTTATAAAAATTAAAAGTAGGCGTCAAATGAATTAAGGGTAAAAAAAAATCTAACCTTGTAATGTAATTTTTTTTAACATGTGTGCTCAAAGGTTAAAAGACAAAAAAAATTAAAGACCGAGGAAGTATTACATTTTTCGGCCCCCCATTTTATAAATTCTTGGATCCGTCCCTGAAGTCAAGTCTTTTATATATTAGTCTATTTCTAGTTGATTTGAGACTAATTACTCATACTTAAACTCTAACAATAATATCCCCTTCACATATATATAATTGCACGTTATCAACCAACCAAACATGTCGTGTAAGGTGTAACTCCACCTCCATAAAGAATTTTGATACAATAATTCATTTCACATGGATTCACTCCCAATTCCTCATCACACCGAACCAGATTCTAGCATCAGATGTTGGTTCGGTGTGAGTTGATATGGACAATAAAGATACCTAAACACCTCATCTCTAATCTAAACCTTAAGTACACAAGTTATCTCATATATCATTCATTTAACATATTTTGAAATTTGAACCAATGTCGAACTACCCAACCAAACTTAAACTCCAACAATGATGAATTCAAGTGTGAGAGTTGAGTTGTTAGTCTTACATCAATTATAAATAAACTAAATTAATAACATATAAGAGAAGGAAAAGAACTTGTATACTCAATGTTTGAAACTTCATATGAAGATGTGCATGTGTATTTGTATCTTTATTGTCATGTATTTACCATGATTCCGGTGTTATCCAAACTTTCAGACAAATGGTATTAGAGTTTTTGTTCAACACCATGATGATGGAGAGTGAAAGTGTATTAAAGTGAAATTAATAATTGTATCAAAAGTATTTCGCCGCAAGGCCGGCTAATCGTACGCAGTTGGCTCGAATACCCCCGAGTCATACAACATGTTTTGTTGATAATGTCCAAATATAGAAACGCTTACAAAGACGTATGTAAATACTTAGCCGCATGTAGAGAAGCCTCTGCTAATTATATTTAATATATTCCTTCTAACTAGTATCTTCAATCCTCAATATAAGAGATAATTGAAACCATAAAAGTTTATCTATTAAATTCAATATTTTGCCAATAAACCAATTAATTATAATATCCGCTGATACAATATTTTACCAAATATAGTCTGAATTGAATTATTTTATGTTCTTAACCTATCAGATTTTATAAATGAAAGTCTCTATTTTGTCCTATCTTGAGGAAACTCAATTGTTAATTTTTAATAAAAAAAGAAAGGTCTATTGATAACCATATATTTATTTATGAATATAGTAGTTACACCAAACAACCGGAGAGTCATAATATATTCTAAAAATTTATTTTATTATTATGCATACCAAATATAGTGTAGCTACATACAAGACATCATTATTCATTAGATCTTTTACTTCAACACATTGTTAGGTCAGATTGAGTAACACAAATCAATAACAGATTTAAATTATCGGTGGTTGGTTGTCTTTTTATAGAAACTAAAATCCTTAAAAATAATTATGAGTATATGGTGTACCAAGAAAACAAAAAAGTGTAAAGATATCAATCGTTAATCGGTCATGTTAGGAGATAAACAACAAAAATTGTTTGATTTGAGAATTGGAAACATTAGATAAAGCACTAACTAAGGATATTCATTCATTGAAGAAGAAGACTATTACAATTAATCCACAATGTAAAATATATTTATACTAACAATATATGCGAATTAATTTTTACATTTTACTATTGAAATTAATAAATATGCATAGTAAATATAAAATTATTTTACATTCACATTCACTCTTAATTTGTCACATTATGTTTAACAATTTTTAAATAAAGACAACTATTTAACTCTATGTTTTTTTTATCAGATAGTTTAATGTCTAAAAAATTCACCTTTTCAAAGGCGAATAAGTGAAATGTTCGGGGTTCGAATCCCGACTTCTATATATAAAATACCGATGTCCTTACCAAATGAGCTAAGTTCACGGGAATACTATTTAACTCTATGTTATATCGGTGAACTGTGATTGGTTTCTAAATGGAAAATATTTTTTTTTCCTTTTAAATTTATATTTATTTTTAATAATAAGAAGATAAAAAATTAATTATTTGTCATTTTTTACGTCATTCTAGCTTCTTTTTTTCATGTTTGTATATCATTTTTTTTACGGGGTTTGTACATGATTTTCTAAACTTTAAATCTAAATTTATTTTGAAACATAACATATATTTATAATTGAGTGCAAATGAAAAAAGAAAATTATAAATTTAAAAAGTTTAAAATCTAATTTAAACATTGAAAATTTTAATAAAAAAGTTAAATTATTGTTTGAAATTAAATTAAGAGACCAACAATAATTTTTATAGTAATTAGATAAAATGACAAAATCATTATAAACTCACACATAAATGGAATAATCGAAATTTGAACCTCATCCATGACATCCGATAACAATTTCTTCGCTATTTTTTACCGGTTAAACTACAATTTTGAGTACATATTAATGATAATTTTACCAATAATTTCAAAATTTCAAATAAAAAATGATAATTTTACCAAATAATAATACTAGAGCATGATAAAGTTGGGTCTAAGTCTAATCCTAATCCTACTAGTACTAGGTGACATCAAAGTAGTACATGTATATTTTTATTTTTTATTTTTGTTGAACCCAGATATACTATTTGTATACATTATTTGGATATGTTATATTTTTTGTTTCAGCTCATTATTATTCTTTTCCACCGGTGACACACACGAACACACACATTGTTCTTTCTCTCCGGTAACAACCCAAATCGGAGATGGGTGTTGATTACTATAAAGTCCTTCAGGTAGATCGTAATGCCAAAGATGATGATCTCAAAAAAGCTTATCGCAAACTTGCCATGAAATGGCACCCTGATAAGAACCCTAATAACAAAAAAGATGCTGAAGCCAAATTCAAGCAAATCTCAGAAGCTTATGATGTATGTTTTGCATTTTTTGATACCCCATTTTCTATTTTTCAATTTACTTTATGTAATGTTAATTGGGTTGTGAACTTTTTTTGTAAAGTTTTAATTTTTGGGGTTTTGGGGTTGTTGTTTGGAATTTGGGGGTGTTAAAGGTTGTATTTTTATTGTGATTTTGGATAATTTGGAAATTTTGGGGTTCTGGGGTTGCAATTTGAATTGATGGGTTATTTTATTTTGTGTTTTTATTGTGATTTAGAATAATTTAGAATTATAGGGTTTTGGGGATGCAATTTGGAATGATGGGGTGTTTAATTTTGTGTTTTTGAGTCATTTGGAATTGTGGGGTTTGGGTGTTGCAATTTGAAACATTGGGATGTTTAATTATTATTTTCTTGTGATTTAGGAATTGTGTTGGTTTTTTTGTTTTGCTTGTGATTAGGTTGACTTTTGAGTGATCAACAAATGAGAGAAGTGTATGATCAGTGTGGTGAGAGGTTTAAGATTACAATTTGAAATGTTGGGGGTGAAAATGTTGTGTTTTCTTGTGATTAGAATCATTTTGGAATTGTTTGTTTTTGCTAGTGATTTGATTTTTGAATAGGTTTTGAGTGATCCACAAAAGAGAGCTGTGTATGATCAATATGGTGAGGAGGGATTGAAGGGGCAGGTGCCTCCGCAAGGTGCGGGTGGATTTTCTGATGCCAGCGATGGGCCGACGATGTTCCGGTTCAATCCGAGAAGTGCGGATGACATATTTTCGGAGTTCTTCGGGTTTCAAAGACCCTTTGGTGGTGGAATGGGTGGTCATCCTGGTGCTTCTGGCTTTCCGAGCGGAATGTTTAGGGATGACCTTTTCTCTTCGTTTCGGAATGCGGCTGGTGAAGGATCCGGCAATGCGCCGAGGAAAAGTGCACCGATTGAGAGAACATTGCCATGCAGTTTGGAGGATTTGTATAAAGGGACCACCAAAAAAATGAAGATTTCCAGGGATGTTTCTGATTCTAGTGGGTGAGCTTTCTAGTTTAACCTGCTTCCATCTTTTTCCTATATTAACCTAGTTGCTTTGGTTTTATTGGACATATTTAAATTATTGAATTCAAAGTCTGGTTCGATGATTCACTTTTGTTATGTGTTGTTGGTTTATGGTCATTTTCATAGTATACATTTTCTTTATTATATGCTCTAAATAATCAATTTTCCACTAAGGCTCTGTTTTGATAGTCTCAGTTTGGATAAACAACTTAATTAAACGTTTGTGTATAAGCCATTTCTATAACAAAAGTTAAAATAAAGTCAAAATGTTTTCCTATAAGTTGTTTTCATATGCTATCTTGATAAGTTACCTTGGAGAGCTTATGCAAATAAGCTGAAAACAGCTTATGGACATGTCATAAACTGTTTCCATAAGCTCTCTCGAACAATCTCAACGTTTGCTTATGTCAATTGCCAATAGATAAGTTCAAATAAGGCAATCCAAACAGGCCATAATAAAGTGGCAGGTTTTGCGATGGATTGGGACTTGAGAATCTGAAATCTTTGATCTATATGAAGTTCTTATACTTTTAGTTCTGTGCACATTACCTTTCTATATGCCGTTTCATTAAAAAAAATTATAATTTGCTGGCATCTACATCTTATCACAGTAGCTGTAGACCAACCTTCTTCATCATGTTTATGAATTGCATTTTATAATTTGCATTATTCATTCAAACTAGTTAGTTGTGATGTGACTACTAAAGCCGCTATTAAAATAATGCAGAACATGCAATCAGACACGTTTAAGTGATAATTTGAAACTTCATCAAAATTGATATGCGAAAATTTGAAACAGTCCAGATTCAAAATTGACCATGTCTAAAGTTTAAACGCTGTGCATAATTCTTTAGTATATATGTAACAGTCCAGACTCAGAAGTTTTTTAGACTGATGTTACATCTCAGCGAGTGAGAATTCATCTTTCCCATTTCATGCTAACTGAAGTCATTCACTTTGCACTTTATACAATGTTTTTGTACGTCATTTTTTGTTTTATCTGTCAACATGAAGTTCACATAGGATAGGATGTATTCAAAGGCAGTGTTGTCAATTGCAGATCATGAAAAATAGTGATTTGTTCAAATTCCTCTACGCTTCAGTGCTATAGCACTACAATAGACGTTAGTTGACATCTCTTTGTACTAAATTGTGTATCGTAGAACAATAGCAGTTTGTTACATTTCTGCGATGCTATAGTGCCACTATTTGACGTCACTGTTCAAAAGTAACAGCAAATTATAGGTGTGAATTGAATTGCCATAGAACTAATCAACTGTATATTTTCTTATTCTGAAGGAGGCCTACCACAGTCGAGGAAATTCTAACCATTGAGATCAAGCCAGGTTGGAAGAAAGGAACAAAAATAACCTTTCCAGAGAAGGGAAATGAACAAAGAGGACTTATACCTGCAGACCTTGTTTTTATTATCGACGAGAAGCCTCATAGCCTCTTCAAGAGGGATGGCAATGATCTTGTTGTTACTCAAAAGATCTCTCTTGTAGAAGCTCTGACAGGTTACACAGCGCAAATAGCAACCCTTGACGGGAGGAATCTTACGGTCCCCGTCAACACCATCATTAGTCCATCGTATGAAGAAGTTGTTAAAGGAGAGGGTATGCCGATTCCTAAGGAACCTTCCAAAAGGGGAAACTTGAGAATCAAGTTCAACGTTAAGTTTCCATCTAGACTTACATCAGAGCAGAAGACTGGCATCAAGCGATTATTGACATCTTCATAGACACCGATGGTTTTTCTCCCTACCATATATGAAACCGTGATCGATTGGAATTTAATTTTATTTGCGGTTTTCAATCAATTGGAAATTCGTGGCGTTTGTGAACTATTTTTCAACTAGGAACAGTTTATTAGAAGTTTGTTATTTGTTTGTTGTTTCATATGTTATTTAGTTTCTGGTCTTCTGAGTGAATAATTCTCTTAATCACCTGGCTTACTTGTGGCTTACTTGTTTATGTGAAAAGTTTTGGTGGGATTCAATTTCTGTGTTTGGATATTTGGATCTATATTTCTTTTATTTTTCATTTTTATCATTATTCTTTTCAACAATTTCATCAACCTCTCTACACTTAACAATTTACTGTTGAAAGATGAGAGTTCACTCATTTGTATTACATGCAGTCAGAAATACGTGCACTCATGCGGTCAGGACTCGGGGCTTCAATGAGCATTTGTGATGGTCTAGATTTTAAATTTGGTATTTTAGATTTAAAACAAATAAACCAAAATCTGCATGTTTTTTGCGTTGTCCAATCTTGATCAAACAATCACCGATGTCGCATGAAAGCACGAATTTCTAACTGCATACACTCCAAATAGGCAAATACAATCTTCACACAAGATTGGTAGTTAACATATTTGGTGGTGAATGTAAGAGGTCACTAAACTAATTCTTTACTATCCTTATCTTGCATTATGCTTCCATTTCCTTGAGTTTGGCAGCAAAGGCATAAAGATATAATCGTAAAATTACATCTTTAGTCCTTTAATTTAATTTTATGCAAGGATTTAGTCTTTTATATTATTTTTTTTACGTAATTTTTTGGTTTTTTTGTCCTTTATTCATGTTTGTATATAATTTTTTAAACTTTAAATCTATAATTTTCTTTTACTGTATAAGATATATTTATGATTTTGCAAACAAAGAAAGAAAACTATAAATTTGAAACTTAGAATTTATATCCAAACATGACAAAATGACTTATAAAAAAAATGAAAAACTAAAGTGTTAACTGAAATTAAGTTAAGAGATTAAAGATGTAATTTTCTCAAAAGTAATTAATCAAAGTGGAGAATTTTATAATGGCATGGATATTAAACCAAATGTAATAGCTTGAAACTGAACATACAGTGGATTATTGTTTTGAGATTCAACTTTCCCTGCTTTTGAGATATTCCTTTTTGACTAGTGAAGAATTCTGCAATGTAATGTGCAGGTTCCTCATCAAACTGCAACTGTCCAAACTACTTTTTTTTTTTACTTTTTACGTAAATGTGTTTATAGCATTTCATTAATCAGGATATGTTCAATACAATATGGTATATCAACCAAAATTTGGGGACTAGCTAAAGATGTGGCCGCCTTAGCTAAACTATGAGCAACCTCATTTGCGTGTTGCCTAACAAACTCAACACGAGAGTTATTGTAAAATTGGGAAAAAAGACTCTTACAATGTGTGATTATATCACCGAACTCAGTAGCATCATGTGTACGTGCATGGAATCTGTCTACCACTTTCTTTGAATTGAGCCCAAAATCAACCGGTCCCAAGTTTAACTCATGAACCCAAGTAAGAGCATAGAGTAAGCCAAAAGCTTCTCCAATATGAACCGCACACATAGGAATAAATTGATTATACATAGCCAAGACAAAGACTCAAAGCTCGTCTCTAATGCATATGTCAATTCTCACTTTATTATATTGAGATAAGAAAGAAACATCTATGTTACATTTAAAGCGTCTGGTGGCAGGCTTGCTGTCCAAGCTACTTTTGTCAAAACTATTTTTACCATCAATTCAAAAATTTATTTTATTATACTTAATTATAAAATATTAGTTTAATTGCATCGGTGACTCTTCATGATGTGTTTGATTTTAGTGAAAGTAAAAGGGAGGAAAGAAAAACACATAAATCAATGAATGAATTCGGACTAAACCATTAGGGTCATCTAAACTAAAGAAATAAATTTGGACTAAACCAATGAATAAATTAAAGGGTCATCTAACAAAATTGACATTAATCTAATAATATTTGCATGTATTATTTTAAGAGCATGAAAATACTAAGGTATCTTGGAAGTGAGAGCTTGAGAAATAATGTTGAATTGTGTCTTCATTAACTTAATAAATTTATATGTAACCAAAATAATAAATAAATAAATTTACACAAGATGAAACTTTTGAATGATAGATTAACTATCCTAATTTTTTTAAGTATCTTTTGTGTGATTAAACTAAAAGTCATCTGCATGCAAAGTGCATACATTAATCTCTTAATCTCCCATCCCAAACCATAATAGGACTATACTGAACATAATTAAACCAAGAGTTTTGATAACGTTGCATTTCTAGAGCTGAATTCAAACATATAGATGTGTGATTAAAAACGTATACAAGCAAAGGCTTAAGAGTGAAACTAGAGGGAGGGGTTGCACTTGAAAGACATCTCAACAATAGAAGGTGTCAACTCAATATGTAAATATCAAAGAAAATTTATTATAATTTTTGTCATCTTATTTAAATTTCATTTACTTATAAAATTGATTTCTCATTTTAAAATCATTTAATTGGGGTCTTTTCGTTAAATAAATTTACTCGCAAATGCTGATGTGCCTTTTAAATGATGTATCACACAATATGATGATGTAAAATAATTAACACCCATATGAAATTATAAGAAAATTCTCTAAAAACTTCAATTCAAATATAATATATCATCATTTTTTCAAGTTTAAAAATAAAAATACGAGAGAGGGATCAAAATTGGGTGATTTGAATGAGTAAATAAAAATAGAGGAACTAAGACCGTAATTAAGAGTTAAGTCAATACAAAAATATAATTTTTTTTGGTAAACTAAAATTATTCTCCACGCACAACTGCAGAGACTAATTCTCTCGAGGTAAATGATATTCATTTAAGAAAATATAATTTTTATTTGTGAAACTAAATATTTTATTTGGGTGAATTAATCCAACAATTAAAGTCAAACTCAAAGTATACACATATCATTCCAACCATATATCAACTGTCGAAATAATTTAACGATCAAAATTAATGTATCTCCTACCTATTGAATTTTATACATAGTCATTTTAACCATACATAAATCGTTAGATTAATCAAATTAATTTTCAACTCATTACACCATTCCAACCATGGATAGAGGTTCAGTAAATTCACAAATATACTAACTGCAGTGCAGTCAATCACATGTAAATCGTCCGAACAAAATCAGACGATCCAAATTTACTAACTACATAATCAACCGCACAAAATCCAATTCCTTCCAACCATACTTCAATCACCAAATCAAACCAACAATCAAAATTAATATCATAACCATTAAGATTTTTTTTTAAGCTTAAAGTAACTTTTAAACAAAAAAAAAAAGGGTCAAACGCACCGTAATTCATAACCATTAAGTTTTTTTTTGATAGGGTCTGTTTGGTAAAAATAAGCTATAAGCTAGCTGATAGCTGATAAGCTAGCTGATAGCTGATAGCTGAAAAGCTAGCTAATTGAAATTAAAGTGTTTGGTAAAATTAGCTTTTAAAGTGGTTAATAAATATAAAATGACATAATTGTTAGTGGGTAATTTCTTTTTTAAAGTGGGTAATTATTAAATTAAAGGGTAAAAATGAAATAAAGTGTAAAAAGCTATAAGCTATAAGCTCACACGCTACTTGAAATAGCATATGAAAAAAAAACTATAAGCTAGTAAAAAAAGCTTTTTACCAAACACCTTTAATTTTTTGAAACAAGCTTATAAGCTCATGTAATAAGCTATAAGCTAACTTATTTGTGTTACCAAACACACCCATAAGCTAACCATTAAGATTATTAACACAACCAATCCAAATCAAATTAATCCAACAATTAAAATTAAATTCCCAACCGTTAGGATTAATCCAACGACCAAAATTAACCCTAATTATAAAAGTCCTAAATATAAGCTCTAAAAAGTAAACACACTACATAACTATACTCTTATTTTTATTTTCGTATATTTATTTTTCCAACCTCACTCTCTCTCTCTCATTAGGTTCTTTTCTTTCCATTACGATCGATCTTTTCTCATGGCTTAGTAGTCTCTTCTAACTGAAACTTCAAATTCATCAACACCGTTCATCTCAATTTCTAGAACCTTCTCAAATCCTAACCCTAATCGCGTAGATCTCAAATTAGGTTTTATGGAAATGGGGTCAAGTCCTCGCACCGTTGAAGAGATCTTCAAAGATTTCAGTTCTCGTAGAGATGGTATCGTTCGTGCTTTAACTCAAGGTATATTCACTCAATTCAATTCCAATTTTTTTTTCTTCGATTTTTCAAATTTTCAACTAACCAATATTTTTTTTTTTGGATTTTTGTTTCAGATGTTGATGAGTTCTACGCACTCTGTGATCCAGGTAAATGGGTAGTTGAAGATCTGAACTAATATTTTATAATTTATCTAAAAATATAATTTTTTTTCGATTTTTTGTTTGTTTTGTTTTTCAATTTTATTGTTTCTGTGTGAAATTGTAGAGTTGACGAGTTGTTATAGCTGAGAGAGTTATCTTTTATTTTTGGAGAAATTGAGGAAAAAATAAAGTCAAAGTTTAGTATGTCCCATGTGTTTTTTAATTTTTATATTTTTGTTTGTTTTTATTTATTTATTTATTTAGGCATGAACTGACACACATCAGTTACTACCTTTTAACTACAAGACAGTTTGTCAGTTATTAGTTATTAAAATAAATAAATACATCCAGAAACAAACTAATAATCTATTAATTTAAGATTGGTAATGGATTTTAATCTATGAAGCACATACACTTTTCAAATTAGAAGGCTCTCAAATTATTATGAATTATGGCATTTTCTCAAATTATTATTGGTGTCAACATGTCAGTATGTTGTGTCTGATGTCTGTGCTATGATGATTTTAGGATTTTAGTTGATCAATATTTTTGGATCTTACTCCTTTGGATTGAGCAAACCCCTATCTATATAACTAATAATTGAGTGTTTGCTAACTGTTTTAGAATAGTGTGATTTTGTGTGCTAATAATCCTAGCTGTTTATGGTCTTTTGGTCTTGTGAAATTGTTATTCTTTTGAGCAAGATTTTAAACAGCGGGTGGGTTGCTTTGCGTTCCTTGGCATTGTAGAGAATTACTGTCAAATGTGGTCTCATTGCTGTTACGTTGTGATTTCAGTAACATAAAACCGTCTCGCAACGCAACCCAGGTTGCGGTTGCAGACATTTATTTGAAACCCTGTTCCTGAGAGTGAGACAGTTCAATTTTTTTATTTTTGAATTTGGATACGAGACCTAACAGACACCTAAGTGGTTGAGTTAGACTCATGCTGGAATTGCTCAAAGTTTTTATGGTTTTGTAATATAAATTATGAATCTGTGTTGTTTTGTTTCACTGACTTCAAAGTTTCTGTATTGTGCTTTTTTGTTTTGAAGATAAGGACAACTTGTGTCTCTATGGACATTCAAATGAATCATGGGAAGTGACTCTTCCTGCAGAGGAAGTTCCACCTGAGCTTCCAGAGCCAGCTCTCGGAATCAATTTTGCAAGGGATGGCATGAACCGTAGGGACTGGCTTTCCTTGGTTGCTGTGCACAGTGATTCTTGGTTGCTTTCCGTTGCCTTTTATCTCGGAGCTCGGCTTAACCGCAATGAAAGGTACTGTACTGTCTATAGTGAGTAAGTATGTGGTTATAGTAACTTAAGTTGCTTCTGGTTCGTTATCTGTAATTAACATGCTTAAGAACCTTGTGATATGCTGTAACTGAGGCTTGTAATTGTAGTAGTTTCTGAATTGCATCGATATCATCACTGTTATCTGTTATGTGAAAGGCAACTCTATTTTAACTTTTAGCTTCAATTTGCAATTGAACAATTATATGGGATAAATTACGTGGTTTATCTCTCACCACACCAGTAATACTTTCCCCCCTCCTTACCAGTGTTACAAAGTGAATTACAGGTTCCAAAGATTATTTAGGGCAATACATGCAACTGAGTTTGATTTATCATTTTAACGCACTTGATTGTTTTAGATTTTCCCTCAACTACTTTGAAGCGGGTTTATGGCTCCCTCTTTCTATTGATGATTCCATTGATTTATGGCAGGAAACGTTTATTTAGCTTGATCAATGACCTTCCAACTGTGTTTGAAGTTGTAACTGAGAGGAAGCCAATAAAGGACAAGCCAACTGTAGACAGTGGAAGCAAATCTCGGGGCAGCACCAAGGTTAGTGTTATTTTTGTTGTGTAAATCTGAGTTAGATTAGAAATTGATAGAAACATGGATCAAGTTTTGTAATGAACGTAGAGATATCAATGTCATCAAATCTTTTTAAAGCTTTTTACCTATTCTATCTTTTTGGTGTTTATCTACTATATCATACACACGAACTATAATGAAACGTTTGACTTGTTTATCTGTTGTAGTTGTCGGTTACTTGGATAACATTCTGAAACAGCTGAGTACAGGCAAAAAACTAAACTAGCTGTGGTTTTTTAAACAAAGTTCATAATCTATCACACTGTCCAATTCACACATTACTTTTCTTTTTGCTTTTGCATATGATCATGAAAATCGAAACCAGAGTACACTTGGCCTTCTTATATATACATGTTTGTTCATTTATCTTCAGAGATCAAATGACGGGCAAGTTAAAAGCATCCCAAAGTTGGCAGATGATCAAGGTTACGAGGAGGAGGAAGACGAGCATAGCGAAACCCTTTGCGGGACCTGCGGTGGAAACTACAATGCTGATGAATTTTGGATTGGCTGTGATATTTGCGAGAGGTGGTACCACGGGAAATGTGTGAAGATTACTCCTGCAAAAGCTGAGAGCATAAAGCAATACAAGTGCCCATCATGCAGCATTAAGAGGGGCAGACCCTAAGCCTAAGACAGCAGCATGTGAAGTGAATAATGCTTTGTGGTGCTGATTGGATACCTTAATATTGTCAAATCTCTCTTGTAGAAAATTCATTTAATGGGTATAGTTTATATGACTAATGGGTAAAACTTTCAGATATTAAAGTTAATTTCTTCTACTAAGATGGATCCTCAGTTTATGTTACAAATTTGGCTTCTCTTATATTGAGGAGTGGGGAAAATTCAAGGTTATAATTATCTATTGAATGATTGAAAGATTGAAGGAGTAGATTTTAATTTTATTTACAATTTGTTACATATATGCATAGATTTTCTTTATAATTTTTATAGTTGAGTTTTGTTATATCTTGACTCCATCTGTTGCTAGCTATTGGATCTAACATTCTTTGAATTAAGTTTTTAGGCAAATTTGTTTTCCTTAGCGCGCCAATGTGAACAGTTAATTTATAAACATTAGACAAAAAATTAAATGCAATATTGTTTACTAGAAAACTAATAAAAAACATTAAAATAAAAAAATTATCCCTTCAATTTGGATTTTGAAATATGAAACATAGAAAAAAGATGAATGAATAACATGTACGTTGGATCATATGTTAACTAGTGTCCTTTAAGGAATAAAAAAAGATTTTTTTTTTTGTATTGAAAATAGTATTTATTTTAAAAATATTGATCACATAACATAAGTTCTAAGACAACTTTCTTATTTTTGGGGTTTTTCTAAACTGTTTACATGAAATTAAATTAAAAGTTACAAGTGTAAATTGGTTTTTTTTTTAATATAATTTAGAGACACCAATCGATGATTTATTCATTCAAAAATTTAAACAGTTGAACCTAATAAACATCTTTGTTCCCCTCCACTTTACCTATTTACTTTAAAAACGCAAAATTTTAATAAAGGTTATACTAAACAGTGCTCCCGGAACATGTATTTGATTCTTTCATAGTCATCCAATTTAAATTTATAAGTTTCATCTCTATAAATTTCTTACTTCATTTTCGAGCATATTAACAAGGATGACTATGAAAGAATCGAAGACATGATCATAGGAAATAACAAATTCATGAAGAGTAATGGTAAAATAGACAGTTCAAGACCCAACATTATGGGACTCCAGTAGTGGGTGTGTGTGTTTCTTAGCGGTAACAACTGAGCCAATTAATAATGATAGAACTTAGGGTCCGTTTGAATTAACTTATTTTTGAGTTTATACAAATAATTTATGCAATTTTTATGTATTATTTTAAATTTGTCAAGATAGTTTATGATAAAATAATTTATAAAAATATAATTTTTACTAGTGGTGAACTTACAAAATAACATAAAACCTAATTTATATTCACAATATTGCATAAGCTATTTTCTATCATTATTAATATGCACCTAATTGTATATAAGAAACAAACGCCTTGCCATAAATAAACAAAAATAGTGTGAATGTTTCTTATAAGAAAAATAGGGAATGTAATTAAGACATTGAGTTAAGTGATTAATAATTTTTTTTTATAAAACGAATCTCTCGAAAGAACCTAAGTTTGACTTCTGATAAACTTAAGTGAGTGAACTCTATTTTTGGCCAAAACATTTGGCTCAAATGATTAATAATCTCTTGATAAGACTTTACTTATATACACAAAAATAATTTATTTTACTTTTCCATTTTTCTTTATTTAAACCTTGATAGTGAACACTATGTTGCTATGCATCCATACCTTCACCATCAACAATGAATATCATTAGCTCAGCTCACACTAAACCACCTGCCTCACATCACACGGCTTACTTCACATCTTTCATTTAATAAAAAAAGTGAAACTTACATCAACATGAACACATCAAAGAGCATGAGTATTAAGAATGGATCCAAGCATGAGTAGTTGAGAAGTTATACCGGTGCAAATCGACAGGAGCGACCGCACATTGCACTAAAATTTTAGGGGTATCAATTTTTTTTTATATATACTTAGTGTGTGTATGTGCATGCATGCACTCATGTGTGCGTGTGTGCGTATATTAAAATAAATTAAATAATTATTATAACTAAATTTTAAAATAAACTTAGGCTCTTATAAAAAATTAAAAGTTATTAAATAAATTCAAACACAGAGTTATATTTATTTAATATGGAGCGTGGAAGTATTTTAAATAAACTCATATATAATTAACAAATCTATAATTGTGATTTAATATATAGCAATCTAAACAAACTAGTGCAAACCGAGTTTTTTTAGACTTGAGTAAATATGATATTATTGACTTAGAGAAAGTCAACATTTGTGAATTTAATGAATTCATTGATAAAAAAATACTCTTGAGGAAATCTTTTAGATTATAAGCCTGTTAATAAACAATGAGAGAAATGAGAATTAAGACACAAGAAAACTATGAGTGATGAGAACCTAATACTTGTGGTTGAAGATCCCGTAAGAGATTCATACGAAAAAAACAAGTTTTTTATTAGTTTGAAATAAAGTAGATGTATTTTTATTTTTATTTTTTTTAATGGAAAATTATTAGTTGTTACGATATTTTGTTAACTGTTAGTTTTTTTTTTCCTCTTTGCCAGAACATTAATCCCGAACCTTCAACTTTTGTAATTCTTAACTCAACTAGTTGAGCTACTCATTCCACTTAGTACGATACATTGTGTACGATGTATTAAACTATTTAAAAATTATGAATTTTTGAATAATAAAGTTTTAGATGTAAATAAAGTTTCAACATAACCCCTAATAACTGATCCGTTCTACCTGCCACTCGAACGACCCGACACCCGAACAAATCAAAGATGTAGACGATCGAAATTGAATCTAAATTAAATGGTTGTGATTTTCATCGATTTGATAATTTTCGGCCCAAACCCAACCGATAATCTACCTAATCCCACCCACATCGAACGCTTCTTCACACCCAAAACAAAAGAAAGATACAATACTCCGTATTGAATAGGGAGTATTATTTTTTTGAACAACAATTTTTTAAAAGTCCGCGTTTTAAAACAGGGGTAAAATTCCGATTTAATTTTTTATTTATTATAACCACAAAAACAGTGAACTCTAGGAAACAACCTCAAAAACACAAAGCCTAGAGTAACACAAAAACCAAGCAGCACCAATCGGTATTTTTTTTTTAATCTCTTTTCCAATAATACTAATATTCCTTATTATTTTCTTCTATCAAATTTCAATTAACTTATTAATTACATGATTTTCTCATCGGTACATGTACTAGAGCCATTGAATAAGTAGCATGAATAGCATATGGAAAAGAGGATTTTTTTAGTCAAGTTATTGGAAACTTGTTGCAGTAAATTATCAATTACACAGTTGCATTCACAGTGTGTGAAATTGGGTCTTGTTCATGATAGTTTCATTGTGACCAAACTCAATGTACTTTATGCTAGATATGCATCAATTCATCATGCACATAAGCTGTTTGACGAAACGCCTCACAAAACTGTTTATCTATGGAATGCTTTGCTTAGGAGCTATTGTTTTGAAGGAGAATGGGTAGAGACTTTGTCTTTATTCCGTCAAATGAATAAGCACAACGTTAGTTCTGTATCGGTTGAAGAAAGTCAAAGACCGGACAATTACTCGGTATCTATTGTGTTGAAATCGTGTGCGGGTTTGAGGAAGGTTTTATTGGGTAAGATGATTCATGGGTTTCTCATGAAGGTGAGGATAGATGGTGATATGTTTGTTGGATCTGCTTTGATTGATTTGTATACGAAATGTGGTCTAATGAATGATGCTGTGAAGGTTTTTATGGAGTATCCGAAACCTGATGTTGTTTTATGGACTTCGATTGTTAGTGGTTATGAGCAGAGTGGTAGTCCGGAACTTGCGCTCGCTTTTTTCTCGCGAATGGTTGTCTCCGAGAAAGTGAATCCTGATCCGGTGACGCTGGTTAGTGTTGTTTCTGCTTGTGCTCAGTTGTCTGATTTTAAGGTTGGAAGAAGTGTTCATGGATTTGTAAAAAGAAAGGGTTTAGACACTAAGTTGTGTTTGGCCAATTCACTACTTAATTTATATGGAAAAACCGGTTCCATCAAGAATGCAGCAAATTTGTTCAGGGAAATGCCTGATAAGGATATTATATCTTGGAGTTCAATGGTTGCGTGTTATGCTGATAATGGGGCTGAAACTAATGCCTTAGATCTTTTCAATGAAATGTTAGATAAGAGAATTAAACCGAATTGGGTTACTGTGGTTAGCGCATTGCGAGCGTGTGCTTATACTTCCAATTTGGAAGAAGGTATGAAGATTCATGAATTGGCAGTGAATTATGGTTTTGAGATGGAAACCACGGTCTCTACAACTTTGATGGACATGTACATGAAGTGTTTTTCACCTGAAAAAGCAGTTGATCTTTTCAATAGAATGCCTAAGAAAGATGTAATTGCTTGGGCTGTTCTATTTAGTGGCTATGCTGAAATCGGAATGGTGCACGAGTCAATGAGGGTTTTTGGCAATATGTTATCTAGTGGAACTCGACCAGATGCTATTGCTCTAGTTAAGATTCTCACTGCTGTTTCAGAACTGGGGATTTTTCAACAAGCCGTATGTTTTCATTCTTTTGTAACAAAAATTGGGTTCGCAAATAACCAATTTATTGGAGCAGCACTTATAGAGTTGTACGCAAAATGTTGTAGCATAGAAGATGCTAACAAGGTTTTTGAAGGAATGGCATATAAAGATGTTGTTACTTGGAGCTCAATAATTGCAGCTTATGGATTTCATGGTCAAGGAGAAGAGGCATTGAAATTATTTTATCAGATGGCTAATTATTCAGATACGAAGCCTAATAATGTAACTTTCATCTCAATTCTTTCTGCTTGTAGTCATTCAGGTTTGATTAAAGAAGGGATAAAAATGTTTGATATCATGGTTAACAAGTACAAATTGATACCAAACTCGGAGCATTATGCGATAATGGTTGATCTTCTTGGTCGACTGGGAGAGTTGGATATGGCGTTGGACGTAATTAAGAACATGCCAATGCAAGCTGGGCCTGATATATGGGGAGCCTTACTCGGCGCATGTCGCATACATCAGAATATAAAGATGGGGGAAGTTGCAGCTAAGAATCTTTTCTCATTAGACCCTAATCATGCAGGGTATTATATTCTCTTATCAAATATTTATTGTGTCGACGAAAATTGGCATAGTGCTACAAAACTTAGGAGACTGGTAAAGGAGAATAGCTTGAAGAAGATTGTTGGTCAAAGTATGGTGGAGTTAAAGAATGAGGTTCGAAGTTTCGTAGCAAGTGATCGATTTCATGATGAATCCGGCGAAATTTATGAAATTCTGAAAAAATTACACGCTAAAATGAGAGAAGAAGGTTATGATCCTCAATTACAGATAGAGGAAATGCTATGAGTTATTGGAATATGAAAAATTGGGGAGAAAAGATTTTGGAATATGCTGTTGTTTGTATCTTTGTTTTGGTTCTCAGAGTCATTCTTTTAGTTGTATAGTTGTAAATAAATTAAGTGGTTTTAAGTAGTACACATCAATGCTAAAGGTTACACAAGTTATTTAGATTTTAGGTGAATGACTTAAGATTCATTTCTTAGAGTTTAACAATGGAAGACAAGGGTATCATTTTCACCTTATTTCATTTCTTTTCTCTGCACAATTTCACTTTGTTGCTTCTTCTGTCTAGCTCATGTTTTAGAGGGAGGCATGGACATTGGCCTCCCTTCAAAGCCAAGTTAAATGCATTTTTTCTCTCCATTTTTTCCAACAATATTAAATTATTAATAGTGTATTATTATGACATATTTTTTCTCTCCATTTTGTTCATTGTTTCTTTGGATGATTTATCGCGAGTTTCGTTACAAAAATGCATTGCTTATGCTACCAAGCTACTGAATTACAGAATATATGAAGAAATATTAAGGTTATAACTCATATTCATGTTGATGTATTACTTATTGTTGAAAGCTGTCTTCTTGCAGTTGATGGTGCATCTTCATCTTTTTTCCTTCTTTGGTTCTTTTCAGGCCTCCCTAAAAGCCTGCGTAATGGAGGCATTGCACATTTTCTTCATCATTTTAATTATCTTAATTTTGTGATTTTAGAAGAATTAGAGATTCTTTTGAGACTACCAATGATTAATAGCCTTGTTACTACATTTACTAAATTTTAATATATTTTGAGTTGCGTATAAGCAGGTCAAGAAATATGTATTTTATTAGTATTTGTGTCTTTTGAATATTTTTTAGAAGATAAAATGTTAGTGGTAAAAACGTAGTGAAACTCGTCTGAATGCATGCGTATTTTGCAAGTTTTTAGAATTTTTTTTTTATTCAAAAAAGCATAATTCAACAATTTATTGTGTTTTATTATTTTTATTTGAATTTTTGCCCCTATCTATCATAAAAGGCTAGAAATTTTATAAAAAAAAATGAGAAATCGAAGGTTCCCTTATCAATTGAGCTAGCTAAACGGGCAAATTGGTTACCTATGTCACATTTAATATTTACTCTAATTCTATTTTTTTTTAAGATATATAAGTATCACAATTATTTATCAACACAAATAAACAAAGCATAGAACTTTTACAACTTAAAGTGATTAATAAATTTCTATTTGTTGCAAGCTTTGGAGAAAAATTATGGCTGAAATTATTAAGTTTGCTTATTTAATGATCTTTTTTATTTCTTTGTTTGTTGTTGTAACTGATGTTAGTGGTAAATCATATTTGTCTCCATTTGAATTTTCTTGTTTATCTTATACAAAATATTTTGATTCCTTGTAGTAATTTTTGTTTCTTATTTTTATATCACAGCATTTTGGAAAAAATGCAAAGAGGATGCTAATTGTCAATTCTTTCCTTGTGTACCTCCTTATGTTCCAAAATGCGTTGTTCGTACATGTAAATGTCTTCCTCCGAAGAATCCTCTCTATATCAATACTCGTTTCCCCTGCTGACGTTTTTCAGTCTTTTATGGCCGCCACACAATAATATTGCAAATGTAGATATTTTGCAAATATCAGGGGTTTCCAGCGGTTCCACCGAGCCAGTTGCTTTGGTGAGTTGCAGTTTACTGAGATCTGTGTGGAGTATGTTTGGTTGACGAAGTTTACCTTTAGCTGAACAAGGGTGCTTATCGGTGAAAGATGGTTCTATATATTCTGCTTCAATTCTGAAATGCCCCGCTCTGGTTTTCATTTTTGGTTAGGAGTTGGTGTTGGAGAAGGACGATAGTGTGTTCTTGTTTGAATTTCAAACGATGTTGTTTTTATATTTCTTTGTTGTTTAATATTTTTTTCTCACCATTTATATGTCTTATGCTTATGGTTGAACGTTATAATATACTCCAAGGAGTATATTATAATATGCTTATGGTTGGTGTTGGAGTACTGTATTTGCTAATAAAAAAAACTATAACTTCAAGGAGCGTAGTTAAATTAATTAAATTTCAAACGATGTTGTTCTGTTCCTTCTCTTTTGTAAATAAAAAGACGACTACAAAATTAAAAGCATTTAAAGCATTTTGTCATTTATGATGTCCTCCTAGTAAGAGAGATTAGTTGTAGCTTGGCAGCTACAAAATGTGATTCCCTTTAATGAATTCAAATTATTTCATTGTAATTTTTTTTTAAAAAAAAGATACATATGATATATTTCAGCCTATGATGGAAGGAGGATATATGTAATCAAACACCAAACAATTGATTGATCGTACTTTTGGATTTTCCTTTCACCAAACAATATGAAAACAACATATATGAATTTACAAAAATTCAAACAAGTAAACCATGCAAGTTGAACTTACTTTCAACAAATCGAAATTAAGCTTTCAACAAAATTGTTGGCATCATCCCAAAATAAAGGGTAAATAGGTTTTTACACGCCTACAAAATATGTGATTTTTGTTTTATCCCCTGCAAAATAAAAAATTGTGATTCGCCCCCCTGCAATATGAAGATTCCATCATTTACCCCCTCACTGCCACTTGGATTTGAAATCTTCATTTTTTGCTGATGTGGCAAGCCTATGTGACACTTGACTGGACAAAATTGATTACATGACATGCTTACGTGGCGTTTAGTTCATTTTTTTAAAAAAAAAAAAAACAAAATTCATTTTTTTAAAAATATCAAAATTCTTGATTGGACACTTATTTTTTATTTTTTTTAAAAAAAACAATCATCACCATGTCATCTTCAATCATCCAAACCAACCATCACTAAACAGAACCCCCATCCACACCATAACCAAAATCAAAATACCACAATAAACAGAGGCTTGGAAAACAAAGAAACAGAACCGCTCCTCAACACAATTTCACAACCATCAAAGACCACCTCAAAAATCAAAAAGGGGAAAATTAGGAACGAGATCTAGGTTTTCAAATTTTCGGATTACTGAGTTTATGTTGTGGTGTTATGTGTTGAAATTTCCAAAATTGGGGTTTGTTGAAATTGGGGGATTTTTGAAGAAGAAAAGTGGAAGAAGTGTAGAGTTTGTGGAAATTGAAGGTTTGTAGAGATATATATATATATATATATATATATATATATAGAGAGAGAGAGAGAGAGAGAGAGAGAGAGAGAGAGAGAGAGAGAGAGAGAGAGAGAGAGAGAGAGAGAGAGAGAGAGAGAGAGAGAGAGAGAGAGAGAGAGAGAGGGGCGAAAAAGAAGGGTAGAGAGAGGTTGAAGAGTTGGAGTGAGTGAGTGATTGCACGAGAGAGAGAAGAAGGTTGTTCTTGGTGATGGATTTGTTCTTGCTGTTGTAAACTGATGTTGGTAGGGATGAAGAGGAAAAAAAAAAGGAACATTATAAAAGAATTTTGTTTTTTTTAAAAAAAAAAATCAAAAATGAACTAAATGCCACGTAAGCATGTCATGTAATCAATTTTGTCCAGTCAAGTGCCATAT
The DNA here is from genome assembly GCF_020283565.1 of Trifolium pratense. NCBI lineage: Eukaryota > Viridiplantae > Streptophyta > Magnoliopsida > Fabales > Fabaceae > Trifolium > Trifolium pratense. The sequence goes on along the minus strand of NC_060062.1, from coordinate 6,910,159 downwards.
AGGCTTGCCACATCAGCAAAAATGAAGATTCCAGATCCAAGTGGCAATGAGGGGGGTAAATGATGGAATCTTCATATTGCAGGGGGTGAATCACAATTTTTTATTTTGCAGGGGATAAGACAAAAATTACATATTTTGCAGGGGGGTAAAAACCTATTTACCCCAAAATAAATTATTGTAAGTTTCATCATCAATAACAGTTTTATGCACGCTAATTAACTCATGATTTCTTCACTCTACGATCTCTCCAATTATAGAGAATTTCTTGGTTCTCTACAATACTATGGTACCGTTTGGCCTAACTTTTTTATGGTCTAAAAGCTACTTTAAAACAAAGTTTAAAATAAGTGCTTTATAAATAAAGTTAAAGTTGTTTGGTGATTTCATTTTTAAAAAACTTAAAATAAATTATAATTTAAAATTTGTTTGTTAAAATATTTTATGAAATTTATAATAATATTAAAAATTATTATAAACAAATAAAATAATTTAAAAATATAATTAACAAATATTAACATTTTGTGTGCAATAATTTAAAAACATAATAAACAAACATTTTAACGAATAGTATTTTATAAAATCTACCGTTTAATTATAAGTATATATTATTTAGATCATTTATGTAAAAATTTACACAAATCTAAAAAATTTGATAGCAATGTTGTATCTCCTAAAACTATGAATCTTGTTTTTAAGAGAATTAGTTTTGCCATTTAACCATTTACGACTTTTATTCATAATTTCATATGTAATTATCCTATATTTATTAATGAAAATATTATCTTATATTTATTAATGAAAATTCATTTGATACGTTATTGATATTCATAAAAATAAAAAATATTCAATAAAAATGCATAAGTTCTTAATTTTAGATGTCTCAATAACATATAAAATAATTTTAAATTTGTGTAAATTTTATATGAATAAGCTAACAATATAAATTTCAAATTCATTAAATATTTTATAAAATTTATATTTGTTAGAATGTTATTTTTTTATAATGTTAAAATGTTAATACGTGGCCATAACATTATCGGTCTAATTTTATCCATAATATATATATATATATATATATATATATATATATATATTGAAATGAATAATTTTGTAGTTTGAAGAAGAAAAATACTACTATGCATGGTACTACATTTTATTTGATTATTTTAAATAATAGTAGTATATACTTTTATTGTGACTGTGAAAATTAATAAATTGTGCATTTTTCAAAATAATAATATGAGTAAAAAAAAAATTATAATAATAGTGCACATGACTTGTGGAAATTAATAAATTGTGCATTTTTCAAAATAATAATATTATAATAATATGAGTAAAAATAATTATTATAATAATAGTGCATTATTATAATAATAGTGCACATGACTTGTGATCAAGAAAAGTAAAAATAGTGGTGTACTGTGCACATATGAGGGCCGTGAATATCACAAATATATGATTTGCATTTGCTTTTGGTGGGATTCGAAGAGGTGAACCACCGAAAAGCTAATTTTACTCAAAAAAAGTTAAAAATATTAGCTTTGCCAATTGATGTATTTTACACATGAAAATAAGCAACTTTTTTTTATCAAGTACTTTTAAAAAAAATTGTTTGGCCCGACTTCTCCTTTTTTGGAGTAAAAAGTCTAAAATAAGCTGGGCCAAACGGTACCTATGCAATACCATTGTATCACCATCCTTAGAAAGAAACAATGGCCTGATATGAAAATTATATTTCTCGTTAGTAAAGTCACAATTCAAATGAAGATCGTGAAAACTTTTTTTTCTTGAACAAGCCAAAATGAAATATATATATATATATATATATATATATATATATATATATATATATATATAACAAGAACAATCTTCTCAGCACAAGATGTGCTAAGATAGACTACCAAAGTTTACAAATAGTCACAGAAAGAAATACAAGCAATCATATAAGGCCCAAACATAGCAAAGGACTAGACCACCAACTATGGTAGTTTAAGACTAAAGTAACACTCGTCGTCTTCAACCACCTATAAGAAAAGAGCTTGATCTTGTCCAACATCTGATGAGGAGTGCTAGCTGAACCTCGAAACAATCTATGATTTCTTTCCGTCCACACAACCCAAACACTAGCAAGCCAAATGAGCTGCAGAAAAGACCGACGTGCTCTAGATCCACCAGCTGATAAAGTAAACTGAACAAAATGATCCCGGATAGAAGTGAAACCCGTCGATGAAATGCCAATCCAAGAGTGAACTAAATCCCAAATAGAGCCGAAAGTACTGCAAAAGATGAATAAGTGGTGGGTCGATTCAGCAGCCCCACAACCAGAAACACACTGATGAGCTGTAGAAGATAAAATGCCTCGGGTGACAAGGTTTGACTTTGTAGGTAACCTGTCACGCAGTAATCGCCACGCAAAAATGGAAACCTTCAAGGGAACCTGAGGATGCCAGATAAGATGCTCTGCATCATCCACAATAATCGAATCCGTAGTAGTCAAAAGCTAATAAGCGCCCCGGACAGTGTAACCTGTATCAGGGTCTGGCTGCCACTGCCACCTATCCGAAGAATGTACCTGTAAAGAAATGACATAGAGTAAAGACTGACACTCCCCCAATAACTCCTCCTCTCATGCCCTCAGCTGCCTCCTCCACACCCACGCCGCCCCATCCAACCCCCACCCTAAAGAGAACATCTCAACCACCGTAAGCGATTTGGTCTCAGCCAAAGCAAACAAGCGCCCAAAACGCTCACAAAGAGGAGTCTCATCCAACCAAGGATCTGTCCAAAAAAGAGTATCGGATCCATCTCCCACCCTCCTAACAACATGGTCACCAAACCACCTACCGCCCGGCTCACCACCACCCTCCCTAATACTCGCTATCTCTTGCCACCACAACGATCCACGCCTCCCTCCATCCCGTAATCTCCCTCCCTCTACTCCATACCTAGCCGCCAACACTCTATACCACAACCCTTCTCTATCCACTAACAACCTCCAACACCACTTACCTAAAAGAGCCAAATTAAACTCCCTCAACTGCCTAACCCCCAAACCTCCATACTCTTTACGCAAACAAATAGTTTTCCAGTTTACCCAAGCAATTTTCTTAAAATCCTCACACCCCCCCCCCCCCCCCCCCCCCCCCCCCCAAAAAAAATTTAATTAAAAGAGATTCAATAGAAGAAATGATACCTGAAGGAGCTTTGAAAAAGGATAGCGCATAGACAGGTAGAGAGGTTAAGACAGACTTAAGTAAAACCAGACGACCACCAAAGGAAAGAAAACGACTCTTCCAACCAGATAATCTGTTCTTTAAACGAGCCAACACCGGTTCCCAGAAAATCAGACGCCTCGGATCACCCCCAATAGGAAGACCCAAATAAAGGAAAGGAATATTTCCCACTTTACAACTCAGAGCAGCCGCAGCCTTGCCTAACCAGGAGACAGGGATATTCACCCCAACCAGCATACTTTTATTAAAATTACGTTTCACATCAGCGGACGTAAGAAACAGATGTAAAACGTGTCTAACTTACTATATCTAATACCTTTACATCTGACTTAAGCCGGACGTAAATAACACTTTTTGCTAGATGTAAAAAGTACTTTATGCACTAGTGTGGACTGTTTTCTAGGCATTGTTTTTAGGAAAATGCTAACGAGTGTCTCTGGTGCACTCTTTAAGACCTTAAATAGTAAGTTTTTTATAGAATTTTTATGGGAATCCGTAAAGTCAACGCATTGGAAATTGTAGTATTTAATTTTTTGAATAAAAAGTTTCTTTAAATAAAATACTTAAAGAGTGTCCCGGGGACACTCATTAGCAAGACCCTTGTTTTTATGTTTCTTTGATTGTGGTTGCGTTAGTGTTATTTGTCTTTTAGTGTTGTTTTGTTGGAATGTCTGAATTTCAAGATCATAACTTATAATGTTTCCCTTTTACGTACAGAACCAACAATCTTCATGCATGTTGGTGATTTTAAAGCGCCTTATTGCACATGTATCTTAATTGTGATGTATTGATTGAATATCCACAATTTGTACATTTGATTGTTGAAAGTTGTCTTCTTACAGTTGATGGTGCGTCTTAATCTTTTTTCCTGCGTAATGGAGGTAGTATCACATTTACTTCTTCATTTTAATTATCTTAATTTTGTGATTTTAATTAGCCTGCTACTACATTTACTAAATTTTAATATATTTTGAGTTGCGTATAATAAGCAGGTCACGAAATATGTATTTTAATATATTTTGAGTTGGGTATAAACAGGTCACTATGTAATACAATTCACTTTCGAATGCATGAGTATTTTGTAAGTTTTTAGAAAATCACTTTTTAATTCAAAAAAGCACAATTCAACAAATTTTAATTGTATTTTATTATTTTTATTTGATTTTTTACCCCTATCTATCATAAAAGGCTAGAATTTATTTTTTTAAAAATAAAAATAATGGAAGGTTTCCCTTTGAGCTAGCTAAACGGGTAAATTGATTACCTATGCCACATTTAATATTTACTATAATTCTATTTTTTTTTAAGATATATAAGTACCACAATTATTTATCAACACAAATAAACAAAGCATATAGAACTTTTACAACATAAAGTGATCAATAAATTTCTATCTGTTGCAAGCATTGGAGAAAAATTATGGCTGAAATTATTAAGTTTTCTTATTTAATGATCTTTTTTATTTCTTTGTGTGTTGTTGTAACTGATGTTAGTGGTAAATCATATTTGTATCCTTTTGAATTTTCTTGTTTATCTTATACAAAATATTTTCATCCCTTGTAGTAATTTTTGTTTCTTATTTTTATATCACAGCATTCTGGAAAACTTGCAAAGAGGATGCTGATTGTCAATTCTTTCATTGTCACCCTTTTTATCTTCCAAAATGCAATTTTCGAATATGTAAATGTCTTCATCCGAAGGAAATAGCCGATCTCCTGAAAACAGACTAAATGCTCGACAATAAAGATAATACAACTAACCAAGATTTGGGATCATTAAATTCAGTACCTGAGGTTACGGGTTAGGATTAAGAATCACACATAGTTAAATTTTGCATGATTACAGTTAGGCAAACAAGGGTGACCCTACCAGCGGTTGACCATATATATAACTTCTTCAGTTGCAATACGATAAGAAATGGTAACTCTGAACTTATCTAATAGAAATTAATCCGTCAGATAATAAGGAATAATAAGCAGGGATAACAACAATTACCAAGTAGAAATAGGGGAGGGATTTGAAAGGACTTAACCTCCCGTTCTCATCTACTCGCAAGGTGCGTAGTTAAATTACCTCATGTGAGACAATTGTAAAATAACTATTAAAGTTACTTTTATATTAATTAATAATATTTTCATCCTTTCCAATATTTTGTTTAAAATGTTACCGTCAAAGATAGTAATAATTATAATAGTTAGTTGTATTTGCTTCGAAGCCTATAATTTTATTTGCATATAAAAAATATTGTTACTTTTAGATTTTTCTCACTTTTTTTAAGCATATAATTTAAGTACATATAATGGTGTATGATAAAAAGTATTCCTCCGGTTTTTTAATTGTAATTTGATTACGGATTTAATGTTTTATTTAACCATCGTTTTGGTATTTTAAGGATACGATTTATCAATTATACATTTTGTCAATCACTCTTATATTTTTAATAAAACTAATTAATATTATATATTTGAAAAACTAAAGGTTAAGAAAACACGGGTATATCCTGTTAACCTAGAATGAATAAACAAAGACTTACTAGCCCTCATCTTTCGAAGAACGTTGGACATCTCCTCACGCTTCTTCTTTGCGCGTTTATGGGTTCCAAGCTTTCTCATGGCCATTTTCAGGGCCCTCTTGTATATCCTTTCTGTTACGATATGTTATGATTCTCTCATTATAGTAATTTATATTGTAATTAAGTTAGGATCATTAGTCTTTATATGTATTTATTTTCTATGTCTCCAATCCTATAATATAAATAGGAGCTTTTACTTGTACATTGATCATCACAATGAATACACAAATACTTTCATATATTTTCCTGAGTTTCTACACTTTCCAACCTTCAGCAATTCAGTGATACATTTTTCGTAAGGTGCAAAAGCCAGCAACATGATCACAAATGAGGTTCCTTACAAAGTGCACACGCTTGCTAGTTTTCCATTTACGACTAGAGGGTTTTGGAGCCAATTCCTTGTTGGTAACAATATGACCTTTGTTCAATCCAACAAAAAAGACCCGTACTTGGTTGCTTCAGAGCCATTTTCCTGCTGTAGCTTTAATTTGAAAAACTAAAGTTTGTTACGAGAGAAAAATAACATATTAAATTTTTTTATTGGTACATAGCATGTTATATTTATTGAGTGCAAAATATCGTAGATCAGAATGAGAATATAATAGGAAGAAAATGTATAAAACTATACTTCGTTAATTTAATGTTCTTATTCCAAAACGACCATTAAAAAGAAATGGAAGGAGTTCATAAATATTAACGTATATTTTATGAACCATTTTAAGTAGATAACTCTTTATGATTAAAGATAATTTTTTTAGGTATAGTACGTGTTTAGTTACATACTTCAAAAATCATATAATAGAATATAATATTATATAACGGTTAACGGTGTTTGAACTCTAAACACTTAACTTATTTATTTTTAAGGTGGATTTTCTAGCCACTAGCCAAATTAAGTTAAAAAAAAAAAACACAATGGCTGGCTTTATGTTTTGTGTGGTCAATCTTAAACATCTCTTATCTAAAAGAGAATGCCATGAGACAAAACACTGGCTTTGGCTAACATGTAAGACTTCATCAAGTCTTCCATGGTGCACAAGTTGCCCATATTATTATAACGAATACGAATTTTACAAAATCGATCGTTGGATTGAAAGTTTATATCGTATAGATCATCCATAATTTTTTAAAAAAAAATCGAAAATCGTTTGATATGTTATTGAGACCAATCAAGATTAACGGTATACAATAAAAACTCATAAACCGTTAATTTTGATGGGTCTCAATAACATATCAAACGATTTTCGATTTTTTTAAAATAAATTATGGATGATCTATACAATATAAATTTTCAATCCAACGGTCGATTTTGTAAAATTCGTATTCGTTATAATAATATGAGCAACTTGTGCACCATGGAAGACTTGATGAAGTCTTCCATGTTAGAATTGGCCCAAAACACTATATATAATAATGTAATAAAGACAAAAATGATCAATTTTGTTCATTCCACAATGGTACCATAAAATAAAAAATGCTACCACAGATATAACTTTTCAAATTGCTATATACTATTATTTTTTTTGGGTAAAGAGGTTATTTGTGCCCAATTTTAAAGACCGAATCCTTGAGTCAAGTAGGACCGGCTATAATAGGTGGTAAAGTTCTTTCTCTGAGAGTTTTATAACATCTGTTGCACTTTTAGACGTTGTTTCTTCATTCAATTTTTGTTATTTTTCATTTTTTGCCTGTATCTATCATAAAAGGCTAGAAACTATTTTTTTTTTAAAAATAATGAAAGGTTTCCTTAATCGATTGAGCTAGCTAAACGGGCAAATTGATTATCTATACCACATTTAATAAACAAGGCATAGAATTTTTACATAATAATAAATTGATCTATAAATTGCTATTTGTTGCAAGCTTTGGAGAAAAATATGGCTGAAATTATTAATTTTGTTTATTTAATGATCTTCTTTATTTCTTTGTTTCTTGTTGTAAATGATAATAATGGTAAATTATTTTTTGTATCCTTTGAATTTTCTTGTTTATCTTATACAAAATATTTCATCTCTTATTTTTGTATCACAGAGTGGAAAAACTGCAAAGAGGATGCTAATTGTCAATACTATTATTGTCTACCTCCGTATGTTCCAAAATGCATTTGTCGTACATGTAAATGTGGTCCTCCGAGATCCTCCTTTATTAGAAGACAACTTAGGTATAGGGTTTAGGATATGCATACTTCAAAATTATAGAAAATTATATACAATGGTTGGCTTTATGTTTATTTTTATTTGCCAAAGTGGTTGGCTTTATGTTTAGTTTAGTCATCTTAAACATTTATTATCTATATAATTAATGTAATAAAGACAAAAAATGATCATTTTTGTTCATTCAACAATGCTACCATCAACGCAACTTTGGGTGAAGAGGTTAATTTGTGCGCGCAATTATAAAGACTAAATTCTTAAATTAAGTAGGACCGGTCATAATAGGTGGTAAAATTCTCCCACGAGAGTTTTATAACGGGTTGAATTCTTAGAAATGAATTCAAAATATTGTCTCTTTAAATAAGAAAAAGGAAAACCAAGTCTATTATATTATTATCAATTTCTTGTGAATTTCTTGATCATTTCTTTTGAAAACGCTAATATTTAGTTCCTGTAAAAGTTTACAACAACTTTTGTTCCCTCAAATTTTTTCTATTACAATTTTTGGTTCCTAGTTTTAATTAAACTCTTGTGTACTTTCACATTTTTGAATGATTTTTTTATTCATATTTATAATATATTATAAGAACATATCCCATAAAAATTTCTAATTTTTTAACAAAAGATAAATTATTTATGAATTTTTATGTGCAAAATAACCAAAAAAAATCATACTTAATTTCATCTGTTGTTAAAAAAATTTAAACTTTTGCAAGAGAGATTCTTATAATGTATGACTGCAAAAAAAATTAAAATTTCAAATGATATGCACGAGTTGACTGAAACGTAGAGACCAAAATCATAATACTTTACGGACTCAAAGTTGCTGGAAATTTTTATATTAACTAAAAACGAAATTTGAGATATTTATAGAGACAAAAAACATATTTAACCCAATAATTATATATATTTTTTCCAAATAGGTGTTCTTTAGATTCTCAATTTCAACGCATATCTTTCATATGATTTTTGTGGATTTAACTTACCTTAGAAAAAAATAGGCCAAATGCATTTAAGTTTCACGTTTGTAACTGTTATATCTTTTAAGTTTTTTAGATAATAAATAGGTCATTTAAGTCTCTAACTTGTTGCACTGTTACCCTTACGGTCATCATCCGTTACAAAAACTTGTTACATTGTTACCCTTATATGTGCCTTTTTCATCAAAATGTCCACCATAGTGGAAGTCAATATTAACGGCCACAATGCAACAAGGTAACATGTGGTTAACTAGAAGGATAATGATGCAACAAGTTAGAAATATAAAGATCTATCCACTACCTAAAAAACTTGAAAGATCTTATAATTAAATGATACAAAGACAAAACTTAAGGATTTGGCAAAACTATTTTTGGATAAGAGGGAGGACAGATAAATTGGGGATTTTTGGAAAAGGTTGATTTGTGGGATTATCTAGGAGTACTTGTGGTTCCATCGGAGTGACCACAAAGTAGGCTAGGGTTTTAAAAAAAATATCATGACATAACATAATAAAGGTTACAAGCAAATATATAGTTAAATTTAGTGGACTAAACTAGTAACTTTAAAATCTAAAAAATCCAATAATATATTATCTAAGTACATCTCCCCGTCAAACTCACCATACAACAAGAAGAATCGAAAATTTGTCAAACAAAAAAGGAAAGGACGGTGAAAGAGATAAGCTCTAAAAAATAATATGAATATAGATTGAATGATATGAATATGAGATTTTTTATTGAAGATTGATGAATATTGAATTGATGACAATGGATAAAAATTGGGTTGAAGAGATGAATGAAAGAGACAAATTTTTTTTTTTTGATCATTTTTGTTGTAATAGTCCCTAACAAAATTAATTAAAATAATCTATTTATGATGATTCATCAAAACCTTGCGTAGTGAGGCTCTCTTGAAGACGTGGCAATGCCAAGTCAGCAAAATCATGCCATGTCATGGCCTAATATGATGACAAGGTTAATGAAGGAGGAAAATCAATGAGTTCAAATTTTACATGGAGAAAACAAATGAATTTCTTTTAAGGACTAAAACTCAGATTTACTAATATTACAGAAATGAAAAACATTTTTTTTTATAAGCAAAAATTGAATTATAAGGAGTACAATGGGGTACTCAACCCTTACAATTCTTATAGCAACCATTACATGCTAATAATGCATTTTAATGGATCCTTACACCAATCTGAAAAAACACAAGAAGACTTACTAGCTATTTTACCTATAAACCAAAACCATGAAATATAAATAATCTTGTCTTCTAAGACTTTCCAATTAATAGTTTCTCCTCTAAAAACCACATTGTTACGCGCACGCCATATACACCAAGTGGTGGCCAACCAAATAACGTGACGAGCTTTTTCATATTTCTTATTTTTCAATAAAGCTCCAAAAGAGGAAAAATGTTTCCACCCGTCATCAAAAGAGATGAAATCCACATTCATCCATTTAAAAATCCGCTTCCACAACTTTTGAGAAAAAGAGCAATTAAAGAGCACATGAGATAATTCCTCTTGTTCTTCAAAACAAAAAATGCAACATTGCTCATGCGGATTAACAAGGATAGATTTTCTTGCCAAGGCCATTCGAGTTGGAAGTCTTGATAATAATAACCTCCATCCAAAAATGCTTACTTTGGATGGAACATCATTTAACCATAATTGTTGTAAAGCTTTCACTACATTTTCATCAATAGCCACAACAACTTCGCGAGAGTGAAGGAACTCGTAAGTCGAATTCACCGAAAAAATACCTGATTGAGTAAGCCCCCATCGTCTGCTATCTGCGCCATTGCTCACATTAGTCCTGAACCACGCATCATTCTCAATACCCCCAATCTTCATAATATCACGCCACCACAAAGATTGACCTTTGACATTGCTAAGATTAGAGTGCAAAAAATTATCAGCCAAACTCCCATATCTATGTTCTAATAGTTTGGTCCATAAAGTATTATGATCACACAAACCTCTCCACTTCCATTTACAAAGTAAAGCTTGGTTGAAATAATTTAGATTCTTTATACCCAACCCACCTTTATCTTTTGGTAGGCAAATTGTGTTCCAACTAACCCAACAAATCTTCTTAATATCAGAACATCCTCCCCAAAGAAATCTCCTTTGGATACTAATCAATTCTTGTAACACACACCGGTACCTTGAAAAAAGAGAAAAAATATAATGGGAGGCTAGAGAGTACCGAATTAATGAGTGTAACTCTTCCGCCAAATGATAAATTTCGACCACTCCAAGTATTAAGTCGTTTCTTCATAGCTTCCACTATAGGATTCCAAGTGACCTTTCTCCTTGGGTTAGCTCCAACTGGAATTCCTAGAAAACGAAAAGGTATCGATTCTACTTCACAGTGTAAAAAGGAGGACGCTGCGGACAAAAAATTATCATCAAGATTAATGCCATAAAGCTTACTTTTGTAAAAATTAACCTTCAGTCCCGATACTAATTCAAAACTTCTCAACACAGTTTTAAGCGACCACAAATTCTCCCACTTCCCTTCACCTACTAGAACAGTATCATCTGCAAATTGAAGAGTGTGAAACTGTAAGTCATCACGAACTTTAAAACCATGATAATTGCCATTGTCAACAGCCTTCTGCATTAAGCGAGTGAGACCTTCCGCAACTATCAAGAAAAGAAAGGGAGATAACGGATCCCCTTGTCTCAGCCCTTTACCAACAACAAAATCCGCCGTAGGACTACCATTGAGCTAGTAAAAATACAGGCTCTCATCCACTTCAGCCACCTCTGCGCAAATCTCATTCTCCGCATCATATACTCCAAAAAATTCCAATTTACCGTATCGTACGCCCTCTCAAAATCAACCTTCAATAATAAACACCTGTCTTTTCTTCTCTTGGCAAAATCAATCAGTTCATTCACTACCAAAACCCCATCCAAAATCTGACGATTAGGAACAAAGGCTGTTTGACAATCTGAGATCAATTTACCAATAACTTTTTTTAGACGAGCCGCCAACACCTTTGAAAGGATTTTATACAAACAACCAACAAGGCAAATGGGTCTATAATCTGATGATACTTGAGGATGATCCTTTTTTGGTACTAGTGTCAAGAAAGATGCAGTGATCGCCTTTAGAAGGAAAGCACTACTGTGAAATTCGTTCAAAAACTCCATAACATCTGTTTTTAGGATGTCCCAACAAGTCTTCAAGAAGTTAAAGTTAAATCCATCAGGACCCGGACACTTATTGCCATCACTATTCCACACAACCTCTCTAACTTCCTCAACCGAAAAGGGAGATAATAAAGAAGAATTATCTGCTTCCGTCAAGGAGTTAAACGAAAGCCCATCTAGAGTAGGACGGTTATGCCATTCTTCGGTGAAGTTATTAGCAAAATAATTTTTTACAAAAGACTTGATCTCATCGACCCCTTGAACCCATTTGTCACCATCTCTCAACGCCACTAGTTGGTTATTCCTCCTTCTACCCTTTAAAGTCTGATGAAAAAATTTGGTATTAGAATCCCCTTCTTTAACCCACTTTGATCTGGACTTCTGTTTGAGTAAGCTATCCTTAAATTGAAGTTGCTTCCAAAACTCCTTATTTAGGCCCTCTAACATAAGGTAATCAGCATCCCCATTAGTACTTGAAAGAAGGCCTTCAAACTCATTAATATCGGAGACTGTCTTCTCTATGTTTAGATCCAAATAACCAAACACCTCCTTGTTCCACTTCTTTAGACTCTCTCTAAGAAGTTTTAGTTTTTCTTTCAAGACAAAAGCTTGTTTACCCCTAATATCGTAACTTTTCCATGCTGATTCCACAAAACCATTAAACTCTGGATGTTCTAACCAACCGTTTATCACCCTAAAAGGTTTAGGGCCCCAATTACACGACGAGCTGAGGAGCCAAACTGGACAATGATCAGATATATCACGGTCTCCGATCCATTGCCCCTTAACACCATTCTTCTTCAAGAAGCCCTCTGATAACAAGAACCTGTCTAAGCGGCTCATAGTTATACCGTCTGGGCTGAACCAAGAAAATTTCTTCCCTAGCACAGGTATATCGATAAGTTCCATGTCATCCACAAACTCTTTGAAAAAGTTAACCTCACTCCTCCTTGTAGCAACACTACTTCCTTTTCTTTCGGATAAATGAAGAATAGCGTTAAAATCACCACCAATACACCATTCACCACTATCCCCTCTTCTAAGATTCAATAAGTCTTCCCATAATTTTCTTTTGCCCGCTAAATTACAAGGAGAGTACACATTAACAATGTTCACCCTCATACCCTCCCAATCAACACAAATCCTCACAAAGCCGTCACCATAAAAGATATTTAGCAATTTGAATAAGTCAGAGTTCCAGATTGTTAAAATACCTCCAAATGGTCCTACCGCCTCCTTAGCCGCCTAGTGAACATCTTGATGCCCCCACAAATTATGAATCATAGAATCATCAAAATGTGCTCTCTTTGTTTCTTGTAACATACATAAATCAAACATACCTTTTTTGAGAAACTGACTCAACCTCCCCCCCCCCCCCCACCCCCCACCCTCTCATATTCAAGAATACTATCTTCATTTGGCACACTTTTTCTGTTGCGCCCTTTGAATTCTACCATCCTCATCTCTTCTTTTATTATTGTGAATGTGGTGAATACAAACATCTTCATCTTCCTCTCCTCCTACACCAAAGTCTCTGGCCCCCTTCCAAATTTTTGACATAACTTCCTTTTCTCTATTTTTTAAAAATACCTTGTTACAATTTCTAATATCTGACGATTGCAAAGAGCTACAACAAAGTATCGTGCCTGTTGAAGAAACAGAGTTGGAAGCAATAATTGGTTTCTTAATTTTTCCAACAGGATTACGCGTGCACTTGTCGTTCTTAACCTCGAGACCTTTAGCAGATAAACCAGTAGAAGTTTTATTTCTACTAGTGTCATACAAAGGGGGGCGATGATGAATTATGTTATTCTCCTTAATCAAACCAATGCTTTTTTTCTTCGGGTTGTTTTTAACCCCTCCCTGCGCAACACAGACAATAGGCTCCAGAATAGGATTCAGCTTAGAATTAGCTATGGAATTAGTGCATCCCATGACTCCCTTAGATACTGGCTTGCAACCCATTCCCCTTTCTTGAGATAAATTCAAGTTGCTGGACATCACTGGACTGTTAGCATTGGGTTCACTGCTAACTGTACCTTTCTCCACACTATTGACCATCGGGCTAGAAATAAATTGACTATTATTAAAAGAACCATTATCATATACACCTAACTCACCCTGGTTATCGTGAGAATCTGAATGTAACGAAAAAACATTATTATTGAGTTGATTAGGAATAACTTCTTTAGGCAAACTTTCCTCTACGATTTCTACAACCTCAACTCTGTTGACATTTGAATTTGGAAGAGCAACCAAAGCCAAAGAATGCATTGTCTCCTCAACTAATTCTCTATCTTGCTCAGCGTGATCAAGGTTATCACTTGCTGAAACTACATCCTCCATGGATCCCAACTCTTCTTCCTCGTTAGAACTATCAATCGAATCGTCACGACCATCATAATTGGGCTTTGCAGGACTAAGAATACGCATAGACCCATAAGAATCCTCAATAATTCTCATCGAAAAAATTTCTCCATTAATGATTGCCTCAAAAACATCATCAATAACCTTGTGACTTTTGGTCCTCAACATCAAACGTGCAACATCCATGGTGTTTTTCTTCATGGTGCCATCATCCGCGTTAATAAACATACCATAAGCCTTACAAATGAGGTTGAAAAAATCAACATTCCAAGCATGTGCTGGAATACCGTACACACGAACCCACGACACTCTTTCATTATCCACTGCGCTAGTTTCCCAAGGTTTTATAAGGCTGAACCATTGTTCCAGCCAGTCTTTTGCATCTGCCTGAAGTGCCTGAAGCTCGCCCTCCTCTTGTTCTTCCATCAAGACCAGGTTCGCACCTAAAGGTGTGATCTTTACTCCATAATAACCTTGACTATGAAAACCTTCTTGAATATTATACGACATTCCAGGTTGGACAACTTTTCCCACAAAAGCTCGCTTAAGACGTTGTAGTTCTTCTTCCTTTGCACCAAAACTCACCCTACGTAATCCTTGATTGATCTGGTATGAAGCACCATTGTTCTTCGCCCCCTTCTTGACAGCCTGCGCATAAGAATTGTTATGATCTTCAACGTGAACATGAACAGCTTCTCTGCCATGTTGTCTTTCTTCCCTCGTAGCCCCTGTGCCATTGTGGCCCTTATCTCTAGTCACATTATCTCGCTGCCTAACCTCTCTCTGAAAACGTGAAATGTTAACAGAGATTTTGTCCCTGCCAATTATGATCCCATCGAGTTCATACTCAAAGCTCCTTGTGTTACTAACATTTTCAAAACGTGCAAACCCAAAGCGCCTACCTCTCTTGTCCCTCCTATCTAGGATAACAACTTCTACGATATCTCCGTACTTGTGAAAAATGTTTGACATTGCCTTCGCTCCGAAACTATCCGGAAAATCAGTGAAAAAATAAGTGACATAAGGTATCTCCTTTTCCCTATGTTGTCTGGTGGTTGTTGCGATATCGATTCTGCCGTGGCCGTTATTTCTTCGTCTCTGGTTCCTACCGATCACTTCATTCCAATCTTGCTCGCTATTGCGTCCCATAGTTGTGAATATATGAAAATAGCTCTGATCGCTAGAGTGTAAACGAAAGAAAGATGAACAACACAAACCCTGACATCAAAACACAACTCAAAAGATCAAATGTATACCGATAGTTGCTATATCCTTGATGTTGCTTGATATTGCTAATTCTGATCGCCGTCCCCTATCCTTCAGAAAAACCTCTTCGCCGTTCAGTTGATTCGCCAAAACTGGTCCCCAGCCGAGGGAATCTCTGTTACCAGAGAAACCGGACTAGGACTTTAAACTCTCGTTTGGCTAATCAACCGACAATGAAGACTGTGAAAAAGGAGGGAGGATTCATATCAGATGTTTAAAAAAGGGTTCACAAGATTGTTGTTTCATTAGCAAAACAAAAATAGACCTGCCTCGTTAAAAAACCTTCCTAGTAAAACCCAAAGGGATAAAACCTAGAGAAGGAAAAAAGAGTACAGATCAATAACCATATACACCAGAACTTGATCCTGCTGATTGTTATACAGAGTAATTAGAAGAAGATTGTCAATGCCTGATATGATGTTGAGTTGAAGATGTGTCGAAGATTGTTATTCCGAGGAATTAGAAGAAGATTGATCCTGAAGATTCCTCACAAGCATTTTATCAAACAGTTGGAGAGTATCTTTACAAACAATTTTATGTAATAAGACTTGTGATACAACGAATCCATATAGTAAAGCCCATAGTTACAGAAGTCTCGGGAAAACTCCAGTCACGAGACAGAAATGAAAAACATAATTGGCCTTTCTATTTTTGGCCCCTATCTATTATAATATAAAGTTTCTATTCTATTGAACTAGCTAAATGGGCAAATTGATTAACAACGACAAATTTTATAATTATAATTACTATTATAAAATGGTGATCTATAACTTATAAGTGCCAAAAATATTTATTTAAACAAATAAACAAAACTCAGAACTCTTACAGCATAAAGTGATCAAATAAATTGATATCTATAGCAAGCTTTGTAGAAAAAGTATGGCTGAAAATATTAAATTTGTTTATTTAACGATCATTTTTATTTCCTTGTTTCTTGTGGTAACTGATGTTAGTGGTAAGTAAACCATTTCGTATTCCTTTAAAGTTTCTTGATTATCTTATTGTACAAAATATTTGAACTGTTATAGTAAAATTTGTTTCTTATTTTTTTTTTGTATCACAGCAATATATAAACTTTGCAAGGAGGATCATGAATGCGCTTATATTGTTTGTGTAGCTCCTTGGGTTGGAAAATGCTATCGTAATCATTATTGTAAATGTTTTCCTCCTCCTGATTTTTATGATCCGTTTGTTTCTATGGAAAAAAAATAGAAAGAAAGAAAATTACGCATACCAATATATGAATTTAGATTAACTTTAGTCTAAGTTCATGTATTGATTTGTGTAATGTTTTTTCCTCCTACTTTCTTTTCATAGAACCAAATGGGTCCTTCGTGAAGGATGCACCTAGATTTTTAAAATTTTCAACAATATTCTTATTTTAATTTTTTTTTTATTTTGCTCCCACTGTTTTTTTTGTTTTGCAACACTTACATAAAGCTGTAAAACACTTTTTACTATTCTCTTTTTTTTTTTTGTCTTTCAATTTCTCTCTAAAATTAATTTTTTTCAAACAAATTACTAATCCAAATGCATACAATTGTGACAAATCCACCAACAAGTTTGAAACAACACTAAGGTAATCAATGAAAAATCGATAGTTTAGGGTCTTAAAATTTGGAATTTTTATATATAACTTCAATAGTGATAAATTAGTCGGTTGATTATTCAATTGGAGGTTCTAATTAATAACATGTTTGTGTGTTTTGTTGGTTGCTTGTTTGTAGTTGCTAATTTAGTCCAAATGCATCTTTGGATTTCCGTTTTACAGTTTCTAGTTTAGGCATCCACATATTTGTTTCAATTTTAGCCATGTGAAAATCAGTGTTTTCATGAAGCCAATATTTTTGTTGGTTATTGTCCGTATATACTCAAGTGATAAATAGAAAGAATTGACCAACATTGAGCAATGAGAAAACTAACCACATGATTGTGTATATGTGGCATAGAGGTGATTGTGGTTTGGTTTGAATCGGTTTTAAGGCAAAAATCATCCGATCCAAAAATAAATTTATTTTTGGTTCGCTTTAGTTTTGAATAACAAATTAAAAAAAGTGTGATTCGATCCAATTTTATGTGATTTGATTTGGATCGATTTTTGGATATCCAACAAATAATAGGTTATGCAATATATCATACTAATAAAAAGATAAATAACTATTAAAAATATATGTATGCGATTTGGTTCAGTTTAGATCGGTTTTGAAAAACCAATCCAAAATTTGACGTGACCTAGCGGTTTTCATAAAAAGACATTCAGACATATTCGGTTTTTGCGATTTTTTTGGTTCGATTTACGATTTTTATTTGGATCCATTTGAATTTGAACACACCCCTACTATAATTAAGGCATATCGTCCTCATAGAGCTTCACCCACAACGTATAAATGACACCTCCACAAATTCACCATATTCTTACAATAAACACAAGGAACACAAGCAAAAAATAGTGTCATATACGACGAGCTCTGTCAAAATATAAGAAGAAAGGATCCTCTCAAGTTTTTTTTCCTCAATTTTCCTCAATTTGTACATCTTAACAATTGATCAACTTGTCTTTACTTTTTTATAATTAAAATATTATTACATGTTTTTGATCTAATGGTTTAAATGCACATATTATTTCCTCAATTTTTTTCCAATGGTGAGAATTCATTCCGAAACATAAGTATGCTTTGAGCTATACCCCAATTGGGGTTTGATGGTGTCGACCATGTTTGGGAGAACACAATTATTTTTTTTTTAAAAAAAAGAAAAAGACTTGGACTTCGAAATACCTTAATCTGCGTTAACTACACTCATTTCTTTAAATTCTCTTGATTTATTTTTAATAAATAAAGCCAAAATTTTAATAAACTTTAAAAAAATTAATTTATTAAATAAAAATACTATTAAAAAATATACATATTTGCATGTCATGTTGTATCCATAAGGTCACAAAGCTTTAAAAGTCTTGCCGCAAAATAGTTATTTTAGTGGCACAATTTTTATTGTTGAATCAATCTCAAAATATGTGATATTTTTAACCGCTCTTAAAAAAAAATTGAATGTGATATTCTTAATTGCTCTAAAAAAATGACAAAGAAAACCTAAAAAAGAAATTAACTGAGTTACAAGTTGATGATTACATTGAATGAGAGTTTGACTATGAATTAGAATAAAATAAGCAGAATTTAACTATGAATTACAAAATGCCCGTTGAAAAGGTAAAGAAAATGTAGAATAAAATAACAAGAGTTTAAGTATGAATTATAAAAGTGAAATTTGATTATTACATTGAATATAGGTCCAATTTATAGCCTAAATGCCCTAAACTTTGTTTATAAATAATGTGCAAGTTGATGATTACATTGAACTAAGGTTCAATTTTAATCATTATCAACAAAAAAAAAAAGCTCTATTTTTAATATTGTTATACTTTTAAGTTTTAACCGCTCTAAATAAAAATTGAATCCCAAATTTTATTTATCAACGAAAAGTGTCACCATTAACTTAAAGGACATGGAAATAAGATTATAGAATAGAAAGAAAGGGTTGGAAGTTGCTTAAAACACTAAATTACCACAAATTAAACTCCCTCAATTTCACATAACAGGGAGGTAGGCCTACTGCCTCGTGCCTCGCAAGTCACAACATACACAACATTCCATCATGAAATACGAACTTTGACACAGATACCTGAAACGACATGAACACAAATACATCGATAGTGCTAATATAAAAAATGTAGGACATTGACACCGTCATATTTTTGTAAAATATGTAAATTGATAATCAAAATATATACATATGCATTTAAGTTGAGCAAGTTATTTCACTAAAATAAAGTTTTTAAACAAGATAAGACAATATTTGATCTTTATTTATCTACTATTGAAAAAGCTAAAAATAATCTCGTTGATCAACATTGTTGTTTCGACACATCTTTAACTCTTGTGGGTTTATGTTCCGTTATGTGTCTAAGGACACTTGTCTGGCATGTGTTGTACGAGTGTCTTATATGTTTTGGACATCTGTGTGAGTTGTCCAACACGTGGCGTACAAGTGTCAAACACTGACTAGTATCGGACACCATGACACGCCTAATTATAGAGGTATTTGACATTCAAATAAAAATATTATCGATCTGGATCCTCAGCTGCCATAGTATCTGCAACCTGCTCTGCTGCACCATTTTTATTTGTGTGATCAATCCGACGGTTGTAATATAAGATGAATATAAAATATTTAAAACACATGACCGTGACCTCTATTTCTCTGCTACACACCACCATGACAGCTATCAAGTTAATCTCTTCATCTTAATGTTAAAAGAGAACAGGCAATAACTTCTATATGCAGTGCGTTCAAGTGATGAGCGGTTTGTTCTTCTTTAAAAGTCTATCTATTGTCTTGTGATCTTGGCTTAAATTAATAAGCTTAATTGGGATTAAGTGAATGACATACTAATTATTTACTTATTAAGTAGTTTGGGATATTACATTGCCATATGAAGAAGCTGTATAACTCATTTTTCCTGTGGTCAAATATTTCTCACCATTGTTACGACTTATTCTAGTACTACTAATTGGTTCATGGATGGATATGGTCACAAAGATCTTCTTTGGGGTTAGCCACAATATATAGTAGGAATTGCCACATATAACATGTACTATTTGGTCATGTTCGCATATAATAACTTTTACTATATACTATATTGTATTTGTGTACTATTTTCAACTTCTTCTATATTTGAATTTGTGAGGGAAAACTCTACAAAATAAGATTAAATCTATATAGAGGATCGACTTTTAGAGTATCAAAGACTTGACTAAAAGGTTACGTTAATACGGTAACCAATAACACGAAAATCATGGAAATACATCGGTATTTTGCTAGATTTTAGAAAATCATTTTTCTTGAAATTAAAACAAAATACACAATTTGAATTTTTTATTGTTGTGTTTTATTAATTTAATTTTTTTTTTTTTTCATTTCTTGCCCCTATCTATCATAAAAGGTTAGAAATTAAAAATTTTAAAAATGAAAAATAATGGAAGGTTGCCCTTATCGATTAAGCTAACTAAATGGGCAAATTGATTACCTATGAAACATTTAATAATAACTCTAATTCTTACAGATCTATAAGTACAAGAAAACATAGTGACCAATAAATTTCTATCTATTGGGAGCTTAGGAAAAAAATGACTAAAATTATTAAGTTTGTTTATTTAATGATCTTCTATATTTCCTTGTTTTTTCTTGTAACATAACAATTAACATGTACTAATTTATGAGTTACGTAGAATATTGTCGATGAACTATTCGGGAGAATCCAAATTCCATATTTTTTGGAAATAATTTTTTGTCAGGCTTAATTTACCTGGTAACTGAATTTTGAATTATCGGGACTCTCATCTGGTAAACCTCGTAATCGTTCCAACAAATAAACTTCTTACAATATAATGATCAATGTAAACTTTTTTTTTACAATGCCGACAATGAGGATCAAATCTAGAACCTCATATATAATACAAAAATTTATCACCACTAGATCAAACATAGGGACTTAATATAAACTTTTATTTTATAACCAAAATAAATCATAGTAAAACAAAGTATTTAGTGTTGCCTTGATTTTTCTTTAATGCAAATGTCTTTTCTTAGTTAGTGAGCCATTATGAAAAATATTATTTTATACCTTTTAGTTAGAGGACGTTTTCTCTCCCAACCCCCCTCAATTCTTTTCTACCCCTGAATTTCCGTTTTTGCCCCTGGGGGGTACTGCGATTTATACGAACCGAAATAAGCTGACATTCTGATAAATTTCGGTAACCACTTACCGAAATCTGGGACATTTCGGTTCGCAGGTACCGAAACCATTATTTCGGTAAATTTCTACCGAAAATGGCCTAATTCCAGCGACCAACGTACCGAAATCTAGGACATTTTGGTTCATAGATACCGAACAAGCTGACGTTCGTTTTTTGTGTACCGAAAACGCTAATGTTCGGTTTGCAGTTACCGAAATGGTCTAATATTTGGCTTCGGTGAATGCGAACCGAAGTTTTTTGGCAAAAATGTTTCAAATCGCAAGGGGCAAACTTGGATTTTTGGGGGGTAGAAAAGAATTGAGGGAGGTCGGGAGAGAAACCATCTTAGTTAGAAAGGTGTGATAAATTGTTTTACAGTGGCGAACACTAGATGAGATTAACAGGGGCGGATAATATGTACGTAGGGTGGGTACTATAGCGTCATTCATCTTGAGGGTGGCGACTGCCCCAATTGTTATCTACCTAGTTCCGTCTCTGATGTTCGCATATAATAATTAATAACTTTTACTATATGCTATTGTATTTGTGTACTATTTTCAACTTCTTCTATATTTGAATTTGTGAGGGAAAACTCTACAAAATAAGATTAAATCTATATAGAGGATCGACTTTTAATTTAGAGTATCAAAGACTCGACTAAAAGGTCTACGTTAATACGGTAACCAATAACACGAAAATCATGGAAATACATCGGTAATTTGCTAGATTTTAGAAAATCATTTTCTTGAAAAACAAAATACACAATTTGAATTTTTTTATTGTTGTGTTTTATTAGTTTAATTTCAATTTTTTTTATTTTTTTTTTCATTTCTTGCCCCTATCTATCATAAAAGGTTAGAAATTAAAAATTAAAGGGTAAATGATCATTTACCCCCCTGCAAAATAAGCAAATTTTCGTTTACCCCCTGCACAGATTTTTTTTCTGTTTACCCCCTTGCAAAAAATAGATTCCCTCATTTCGCCCCCTGGGTGTACAACAGGACAAGTGACTATGCAAACTTGTTGACGTGGCTTGTATATGTGGAAAAAATCATTTATATTTATTTTTTAAATTCCACGTCAGATAATATTTTTTTAAAAAAATAAAAAATAATTTTTTTCCTACAAAATAAAAAAAAAAATCTGTTTTTTTTTCCCAAAATTTTTTAAAAAAATTCCTACAAAAAAAAATTAATTTTTTTTCATATAAATGATTTTAAAAAAGTTTCCAACAAAAAAAAATTCCTCCCAAAATAAAAAATAAAAAAAAGAATTTTCTTATTTTGCTCCCAAAATAAAGATTT
The DNA here is from genome assembly GCF_020283565.1 of Trifolium pratense. Classification (NCBI taxonomy): domain Eukaryota; kingdom Viridiplantae; phylum Streptophyta; class Magnoliopsida; order Fabales; family Fabaceae; genus Trifolium; species Trifolium pratense. The sequence goes on along the minus strand of NC_060062.1, from coordinate 6,887,325 downwards.
ACTCTGAAATAAAGTTTATTTCCGAAATAAAAATTTTAAAGATTTATTTTTAAAATTTTTGAATTAAAAAAAACATAATCTTTATTTTTTAAAAATAAAACTTTATTTTTTGTTATTCTCTTTGAATTAAAAAAAATAGAAAAAGATTTTCAAAAAAAATATAAAATAGAAAAACAAGTTTTATTGGTGTTTTCCTCTTCTATCAAAACCATTTGCCCTAAAACTAGAAAAATATAAAGAAGCAGAAGACAATAATGAAGTAGAAGATGATTTCGGCGATTGAAGAAGACGACGACGAATACAATCATGACGGTGGAAGCAAACGATTACGGCGAAGATTTTGTTTTTTTTAATTCAAAAAGATTTGAAAATAAATCTTTATTTTTGGAGTAAAATAAGAAAATTCGTTTTTTATTTTATTTTAGGAAAAAAATACTCAATAATTTTGTACGAAAAAAAAAAAGTTATTTCTAGGAAATGTTTTTTAAAATTTTTTAAAAAAAAAACAAAATTCGTTTTTTAAATTTTGTAGGAAAAAAAATATTTTATTTTTATTTTTTGAAAAAAATAATATCTGACGTGGAATTTAAAAATAAATATAAATGATTTTTTTTCCATGTGTACAAGCCACGTCAGCAAATTTGCACATTCACTTGTTCTGCTGTACACCCAGGGGGCGAAATGAGAGAATCTATTTTTTGCAGGGGGGTAAACAGAAAAAAAATTTGTGCAGGGGGGTAAACAAAAATTTTCTTATTTTGCAGGGGGGTAAATGATCATTTACCCAAAATTAAAAAAATGGAAAATAATGGAAGGTTGCCCTTATCGATTAAGCTAACTAAATGGGCAAATTGATTACCTGTATATGAAACATTTAATAATAACTCTAATTCTTACAGATCTATAAGTACAAGAAAACATAGTGACCAATAAATTTCTATCTATTGGGAGCTTAGGAAAAAAATGACTAAAATTATTAAGTTTGTTTATTTAATGATCTTCTATATTTCCTTGTTTTTTCTTGTAACTGACGTTAATGGTAAACCATTTTCGTATCCTTTTGAACTTTTTTGATTACTTACACAAAATATTCCATCTCTTAATTACAATAATTTTTTTGTTTTTTTCATGACAGCGTTGTGGAAAAAATGCCAGAAGGATGTAGATTGTAAACGTTGTGTTTGTGTAGCTCCTTTTGTTCCAAAGTGCCATATGGCTACATGTTTATGCCGTTCGCCTTCATAAGATATCAGCTCAATGGTAAGAGATTGATATTTTAATCTCAAGGAACGGAGTTAAATCTCATTTTGAGACAATTAAATGGCCATTAAATCCATTGTTATATTTATAATTTATAATACTGTACTTCTCCAATATTTTGTTTAAGATGTTATTGCTGACTATAGTAATAGTAATTATAATGTTGTTAATGTTTTTTTCTTCCAAACATACAATAAAGCCAATAAACATCATTCCCACTCAGTAATTATAAAACAAATAATAAAGTGAAAGTAGAGTTTTAATGTATTAAGGTTCAATTGTAATCTCCAAATATCAAGCCGTTCGTATGTCGGTTGGTAATAAAGGGCAAAAAAGGAAAATGTTATGTAAACACATTTATTTGACAAAAATATAACAAATATATTATTTTTAATATTTTTTGCGGCAAAAAATTATATCATGCATGTTTGAGTTTTTACAATGCGCGCCAAGTTAAAAGTAAATGAGTTCAAGCCTCAAATTTGTGTGTGAATCATGAGAAAACAGTTTGAAAAATCAAATCAATCTTAATACTATTTCCTATTCGGATGTTACCGACAAGTTTTTACTAATAAAAATTTAAAAAAAAATTATTTTACACGGGGTTAATTCTAACTCATATATAAATTTTAACTATCATATACGAGATAAATTTTCACTGATAAAAAATTCAAAATAATTATCATAAGTGACACAACTTCTTACTAATAAAAATTTCAAAAAATACACGGGGTAAATTCTAACTGATATATAAATTTTAACTATCATATACGGGATAAATTATCACTGATTAAAAATGAAAAATAATTATCATATGCGAGACAAGTTTTTACTAATAAATTTTTAAAAAAAAAAAACTATTTTACACGGGATAAATTCTATTTTTTTTTTTTTGTGAACTAAGAGTATAATGACATCAAAGGATCTAGAAGGATAAATTCTAACTGATATATAAATATGTTATATGTAATTGTTTCTTTCAATTTAAATATTTATAATTGCAACCAATTTTGATTACTAAACTATAACTTAAAAAAATATCGTCGTAACATTACGACCCGTGTGATAACACGGATCTATTACCAATGAAAAGAAAAAGAGTAAAAAGACCTGGAGTATAACTCTTTCAATATCATCAAATTGTGCAAGAGTTATACACGACTATTATAAATAAAATACAGTATTGGACAAGTACACTATTATAAATATAACAATGGATTTAATGGCCATTTAATTGTCTCAAAATGAGATTTAACTCCGTTCCTTGAAGTTAAAATATCAATCTCTTATCATTGAGTCAAAAAACTCTTGACCATGCTCAAACTAGTAACTCCATTGAGGAAGCCTACATTTGGAACAAGTTGTGGAAAATTGAGGCTCCTCCTAAGCAACTTAACCTCCTATGGAGGATCCTTCACAATGCTTTTCCTGTTAAAGCAAACCTTATTTCTAAAGGAATTATATGTGATTCTATTTGCCCCAGATGTAGCAAAAGCCCTGAAACAATTGACCACACCCTTATCCATTGTGAGTGGGCAAGACTTGTGTGGTTTGGTTCTCCTTTAACTATCGAGACCACAAACATTCAGACCCAAACATTCTCAAAATGGATTATCTATATGATGAAAAATTCTCCAACAGAGTGTCTACAAACTATCTCTACTATAACTTACAGTATATGGCTAGCTCGCAACAACAAGATTTTTCAAAATAAAAACACACCTGCTTCAGAAGCTGTTGAACACGCCATGAAGAACCTCACTGAGTATCACCACCTCCTTATTGACAAACGCATCATGACGCCAAAACCATCAGATTCAGTTGTCCGTAACAACATTTGTTGGAGTCCCCCTCCCTCGAACTTCCTCAAGCTCAACGTGGATGCTCATCTTTCGGATGATGGACGTTGGGCTTTTGGAATGATCCTGCGGAGGGACGATGGCCGCTGCGTTGGGGCGGAAACGCGAATCTGCTTTGGTACTCATGATGCAGCAATGGCGGAAGCAACAGGTCTACTTGAAGCACTCTATTGGGTGGATCGAAATCACCTCAGCAACACGATAATTGAGATTGATGCAGCTAATATCGTCCATGCTTTGAATCAACGCGTTTTTCCCAGAACTGATTGGGGTCAGGTCGCTCGCACCGGTGCTAGGGTTCTTTCTCGATTGAACAATGTTTCTGTAACTTGGGTAAATAGAAAAGGAAATGAAGCAGCACATGAGTTGGCTAGATGGGCCTTAGTGGAGCCCAATAGGTCTTGAACCACTTGTTTTCCTATGTGCATTCTAACTCATATCCAAAAAGATATGGGTTATGTAACTCTTTTACCTTCTAATTAATATATTGGTTTCTTGTCTTCAAAAAAAAAATATTAATGATCAAAATTGTGCATCGGCAAGTGTGCAGTTGTAAAATGTGACAATTATTTTGGGACGGATGGAGTAGTTTATGAGTTTATAGCTTATCATTTTTTCTTCTAATTTTACCTCTACCATCTTACTTAAAAAAAATAATTAATTAAATTTTTTTCATGTGATTTCATACTTATAAGTTATTTCGACCGTTAATTTTATAAAACATTAGAAATTCAATCGGTTAATTTATTTCTCATCAGCTATCACCTTAAAAAAAATTACTATGACCTTTAAGAATCTACTAGAAATAATAAGAAGGAAAAAGCTTTGTATCCAAGTAATGTGGTGATAATGGTCAACAAGAAGAATAAATGTGGGACATTGGTCAGCGTGACGATACTTAAACGCAACAATGGGAACGCTAAACAAAAGTGGAACACAGACAGAATACAAAGTTTCCGCGTAGACAGATCATCAGAATAACAACAACATGGGAAACAAACCACTGTGACTCTGTATGTACCTGTGACAACTAAATCACTTAATTACACAAATAAAACAATAAAACATAGTACAAAAAAAAATACAAGAGGCTGAGATCTAAAATATAATTTACTCAAGAATTTTTTATTTTGTCAAGATTTCTTCAAGTATTTTATTTTATAGGTTGTAATTAATTGAGTAATATTTAGCATTTTTTATAAAGAGTTTAATTTGTATATTTAGATATAGTTTGAAACTATTTACAATGTCATATGAGTTTAGCTCAGTCGATAGGACACTATATAATATATATGTAGAGAATCAGAATTGGAATCTCTGCCATCCCACTAAACTACCGACAAATAATAATTTTTTTACCATTGTTTAACTACCTAAAGGAATTTATTGAGCACTACATGAATATTATTGTACACATACAGATTAAGGTGTTTGAACTCATCAAAAAAAGATTAAGGTGTTTGAATCTCTTATCATTGGAACCAATCTTATATTTGTAAATAATATTATATTTATATACTAAAAAATTTAGAAAAGTAATATAACACCACTACTGTCATAACTTTGACTCTCATTTTATAATAAATTAAATTAAATAGTTTAATGCAAATTTTAATAATATAGCCCAATTTTCCCTTTAAAATAATTAATCATCTTTTCATACTTCGTCAAAAAAAAATTTCATACCACTATTTTCATATAACTTCGACTCTAATTTATTCTTGAAAATACATGTCGATTTCTTTTCTTATATAAGGATTATATTTTATTTCGAGGTGATTGTGTGATTGTTCTTTCCTCGGGAGACCAAATTATTTATATATCCTGGTTTTGATTTATAGGCTGTTTAGAGAGAAATGTAAATTTAACTTTTTCTGATTGGTGTAATAATCCTTCAATATGCTTTCAAATTATATAAGGTGATTGTTCTTGAATTGTAAAAATTGAGTACCCCTTCTACTCCTTCTCATTCAATTTTTGCTTATAAAAAAAAATTAAGAATTGTACATTATTTTTTAAGAATCAATACTTCCCAGTAAAGATATATTTGTGCAACTATTAGAATTTTAGTAGTAAAGGTTGACTCATCATGATGTTGATGTTAAGTACACTTACCTTTTTTTCTTCTTTAGAAAAACATATATGACATGAATTTATCAATTTTACGATATCTTGTTAAAATTTCACATTAGATGAAATATGGTCGAAAGCCATATTTATAAGTGAGAGATATTTTTACTTTTCACTTCAATTTTGTAGAATTGTGTAATAGACTTTAACTTTTGAAAGGTTTGGTAACTAACTTATATTGTTGGTTATCGGTATTTTTTATAAAAAAATTATTTAAAACGCAAATTTTTAAAATACAAATTTTAAAATATAAATTAATATGAAAATATTACATAAATTTTAATTTTGTCTATAAGATATCAATATCTAAAAATGTTAGTTGGATATTAGAATTTTCATCTTTTTTTTCAAACTGTATATATCTAAGATTTGTTGGACCACTCGAGCCTATGTCGACTTCTACATGGATGAGACATAACTGAAAATTGAGTTAATAATAGTTAGATGCATTTTCAATTTATAAGTCGGTTTTATATATCTTATATAAGAATTTCTTTATAATTAGTAAGCTTTTTTTACACATTATCTTGCATGTTTTGCTCATCTGAATTTTCATTCATATATAAAAAAGTGCATGTTAATTATTTTTTCCATAAAAAATCAAAAGGAAATAACGTACTATATATCTAGAAACAGAAAAAGAGTGTTAGCAAAGCAAATCTCTCTTTTTCCTTCTTCTTCTCATCACAAGCCATTCACATCACAAACTGCGTCATATGTTCACACCACTCACATATAAAAATCTTTCTTTTACTTTCTCTTCTTTTCTCTCTCTCATATCCTTCAAAACAAAATCAAACCCATCTTTTATTTTTTTTCCTTGTAATCAGAGAGATCACCATCTTTTCTTTCTTTCAAGAAAAACTCAAACTTTAGTTAGAAACTTTCTTTTCTTTTTGTTTTCTTCTTTTTTTTTTTCATTTAATTTCGATGGAGGGTCATCATCAATTCCATCATAAAAACCAAAGACAACAACAAAATCTTCATCAAAATATTAATAGTACTACTATTAACGTCGTTGATGTTGTTGATAGATTCCCGCAATGGAGCATCCAAGAGACGAAAGAGTTTCTTACGATCCGAGCAGAGCTAGATCAAACTTTCATGGAGACTAAAAGGAACAAACAGCTATGGGATGTTATCTCCAATCATTTGAAAGAAAAGGGTTATCATAGAAGTGCAGAACAGTGCAAGTGCAAATGGAAAAATCTTGTTACTCGTTATAAGGTATGTTCGATTAAATAATTTTATTCCTATATTTAATTCAAAGTTTGATTTTTGATCGGTGCATATGAAAAAATAGTTGTCACCAAAAATCAATGAATAAAATAGATCTGAGTTACTTCGTTATAGCATCTATAATTTCGCACACAGACATCTTATTTGTCATATCGAACTATTAAATCCCTTTAATTTTTTATTAATTTATTGCATACATTTTTTTTTTGCACCTAGCATATGGTTAATAAAATAAAAAATAAGGTGGATACTAAGAAATATTATAAACTAAAACTAGTTTCATTATTAAAAAAAATAAAAATAATAATAATAATAACACAAGATATAGACTTGAATATAATAGTTAAGTTTAATTGGTGTTTGTAAGAGCTCTTGACTGATTAGTGTCAATGTAAGCAAAGGTTTTATATTGTCATGTGTAATTTTTTATGATATAGTATACTAAAATCACTACTACAAAAATCAAAATCAGGAGAAAAAAAATTAAATTAAAAAAAAATTCTTCATCATAAAATTTAGTGAGGTGATTAGCCGCAAATGCCACTTTTTTTCTCCAAATCATGTATAACTTATATAATTTTTTTCAGACAGTGAACTTAAAAAATGTTGCATGGTTTCAAAGATTTATATATATGTGTGTGCGCGCGCGCTAAAATATGCAACTTTTATTTTTGAGATGTGAAGGGATGTGAGACAATGGAGACAGAAGCAATGAGACATCAATTTCCATTTTACAATGAACTTCAAGAAATTTTCACATCAAGGATGCAGAGGATGCTATGGGCGGAAGCCGAAGAAGGATCAAAGAAAAAGGCGACACAACTTTCAACCGATGACGAAGAAGAAGAAGAAAGTGAAGCAATATCTCAAAAGGGTAGAAATAGAAAGAAGAAAAAAGCTAAGATAGTTAGCGAAAGCGGCGGTAGCAGCAATAGTTTCTTCACCAATTTGAAAGAGATTTTAGATGAATTCATGAGGCAACAACTACAAATAGAAGCACAATGGATGGAAGCATTTGAAGCTAGAGAGAATGAAAGGAAGTTGAGGGAAATGGAATGGAGACAACAAATGGAAGTGTTGGAGAATGAGAGGATATTGATGGAACAAAGATGGAGAGAAAGGGAAGAACAAAGGAGGATTAGAGATGAAGCTAGGGCTGAGAAAAGGGATGCTTTAATTACAGCTTTGTTAAACAGGTTAGAAAGACAGTAAGATGTAGCTAGGTTTTCAATTATCATTAATTTTAGTTTTGTATCTTTGAAATAGATTATTTCATAAGTTTAGGGATAGATTTGGGATATGTGAATTGAAATTGTAGTTTAGGGATAGATTTCGATATGTGAAATGAAATTGTAGTTGGATTGATTTTATAATTTAAAATCTTGTACATAGTTTAGTTATATGGTAGTAATCTACCTTTTTATTTTTAACTCATAATCTAATATTTCAATCAATTTTTTTTTTAAGAAAATAGATGGATTCTAATGGTAAAGATTTGAGAACTTAAAATGTGCTTCTCTCAAAATTTTATGTTCGATTTTTTCTATTAAGGGTTCGTTTGATCTGCAAAATATATATATACTGGACAGAACAGTACAGGACAGTACAAGATAGAACAGCACAGGACAAACATTTAAGGTATTGAACAAACTTTGTGTTGTACGATGTTTAGTGGACAAAAATGTATTTTGATATTTTAGACAACTTGTGCTGAGGACAAAAAGTTGTCCCATGGTTCTGTGGGGGACAAAAATTTCAGTTTTTGTCCAGTTCTTTTGCCCCCAATTTGTCCAGTACCAGGAAAGTTTTAAAATCAAACACAGTACAATAAAAGTTGTCCTGTCCGGTCCCTTATTTTTTAGCAGATCAAACACTTTCTGTATTGAGCCTGGCTATAAAGAGTTATATTTGATCAATAAATTGTTTCATTCAAAATTTAAATTTCAGTTCTTCCAAACAATATTTTTTTTTTATGAAGTTTACTAATCATTTAAATTGAATACAAGCTCATTGTAATTTTGGTATCATCAAATCATGCGAATTTTGAGAGCTAGCTGATTTAGTTTTGCATGCACACTTGGTCTCAAATAATGGTTATTGACTTGACCTGTGCACGTGACGTGAGAAAGCTTAATTTGGAGCATGAAAAAGTTTTTAGTACTATCAAATATGAATGTGTGACTTATAATTACGGAATGTCGAGCTAGGTGTATATTGTATGGATAAGGATTCGGTGCATATAAAAATTGAAACTGTAAAGTTTTAGACTATTCGATTTTGATCAGACAGTTTAGAATTTGGATCGGTTTCATTGCATTTAAAAATTGATACAGTCATGCGGTCAGCAAGTTCTAGACTATTAGATTTTGATCAGACAGTTCAGAATTAAGCATAAGGAACATGATTAGGGATTTTTACTCCTCAAATAAATGACCATAAATTGATTTGTACTTATAGAAAAAATTTGGTTAAAAGACATTATATGCACATGCACATAAATAAAATAAATTATTTATTTATTTGTACATGAATAACATTGCAAAATTACAGGAGCAAAATAATTATATTCTGAACTTTTTTAATAAACTTCTTACCCCAAATTTAAATCTGTCATATGAGAAACTCGTCATAAAGACGATGATAGACAGGTTTGCAAGTAACTCGCTCATTATTTGTATGCTGACCAATTAGAGTTACTATAACTTCTAGTAACAACTTATAAACTCTGTCTCCTTCAACTATATCATCATTCCATTCTTAATGCACACGCAATATTCAATCCAAATTTTTCGTGGTAGTAATGACTAATAGTAATGAGACATATATGACTTTTATTGTGAGACGAGACTAAAATATATATAGTCCGTTAAAAATGGTGGTTAATTTAAAAATAGTGGTAAATTGATAAGTTATTCCGACCAGTCAAAATCTCCTTAGACGTCATGTTTTTAGGGAGGCTTCTATGTTCTTCTGTGCTCTATGTGGGGACTTCGTTGAGTCAGTTGACTATTTCTTCATTACCTGTGACTGCATCTCCATATTTTGGTATAAACTAGCCCGGTGGTTAGGGATGGAGCTAGTTTCCCCTAATAATATTTCTAGTTTGTTTGAGTGGTTCCTAGGTCTAGGAGTGGGTAGGAAGTCTAGGTTAGGTTGGAAGTTAATTTGGCATGCGGCAGTGTGGTCTATCTGGATCTCTCGAAATGATTTAATCTTTGCTAGGGGAACTATTTTTGTTGAGTCTTTGGTCGATAAGGTGAAACTTTCATCCTGAAAGTGGTTTTTGCAAAAAAAACTCTGGTTCCCCTTGCTCCTTCTATGAGTGGGAGGTGCAACCAGTCATGTGTTGGAGCCGATAAAGATTTGTGGGGTCTGGGTGTTGGCTTCAGATGACTCTGTTTGGTGGCTGGGTTCATCATTTTTCTTCTTCTTTTGTCCTTTTTCTTTTCTCTTCTTGTTCTGTTTTGGTTGCTAGGTTTGGGCAGACTGGTGTCTGTCAGTATCATCTGTGTGTTTTTTTGGTTTTGGTCTTTGTCTCCTCTTTATGTTTTTTCTTCTTTTGGGAGTACTCCCGGTACTCCTCTTTGTTTGTGATCTCCCCTTGTATTGGTGACTTCTACTTTATTTATTTATATATATATATATATATATATATACTCCCTCCGTCCCAAAATATAAGGGGATATTGGTCAAACAAAATTGATGTATTTAGTCCAAATTTTTAACCAAATACATCAACTTTCTTTGATTAATTTTCCCTTATATTTTGGGACGGATGGAGTATATATATATATTTGCCATTCAAAAAATTTGATAAGTTAGTTTTTAAAAATATAGAGAATTTTGATTTTAGTTTTTTTTAACAAGCAAAAATGGAATATATTAATATTTAACACCAAAAGAGAGCTTTGCTTGCCTAGCACATTGATTTTAGTTCTTAAAAATAAAAATAAGATGTTTTTTTTTATTTTCACAACTTTTTTTTTATAAGATCTTTTTGTTTTATTTTTAATCTCCAATGATCAATTTATATTCATTTTAATGTCAAATAATTACTCTTTTGTTAAAGATGTGTATATATTATGTCTATCATTATTTATTTTAAAAATATGTACATAAGCTAATATGATGTTCAAAAAAATATCAAAAACATGTCAAAATTTTGTCAATATTAGGAATAAAAGACAAAACAGAAAACAATTTAAGGTGAGATTAAAATCAAAATTCGAAATATTAAAATTAAAAGTTTGGTCCAACTCAACCCTATAAAATCGGTTTGTAAGATGATGATTGTCTCCTACTTATAAATACATGTCCATGTCAACTCACGTCCAATGTGAGACATCTTAACACACTCCATCACAGCACTATTGTCTTGATGCGTGAATATAAATGGTGTGTGTCCCGATAGCAAGTAGCCCAACGGATCTAGACTTTGATACCATATTCAAATTGAGAGTCGAACTCAACTCTACCTTAAAAAAACTATTTTGTAAGGTGAAAATAGGTTAACTTACATTCAAGGCGGGACTTCTTAATAAAAAAAGATAAACTTATTATTTAACTCAAATTATCAGCATGCTATATATTATATATAGGAGTGTATGAACTAGGGATTAACTCTGATATTGTTTTAATTAGTTCTACAAAATTGTTTAATGAAATTATTGCTCAAAATCAATTATACGTTGTTCTATTTTTCTTGTGATTCCATGTCTCCGCCTAGTGATGTAGACAGACACAAAGATAGCGAAATGCAACATTGGACATAATTAATGAGGTTCAAATTGAATTTCTATTTTATAAGTTTTTATTTAATAAAACACTATAACTAAATTGTTTATTTTACTTGTGATTTCATGTCTCCACCTAGTGATGTAGAATTATAAAAATATTTAAACGTGTCTTCAAATATATTTCATGACGCGTAGAAGAAGAAGCTGTTCCCACCTTGTGAGATATTCTTTCACCTCATTTCCAGCTATATGTAATGTAAATGTTCTAGTAATTATTATATGAGCATATGCCATTCGATTAGGATCAAATCAAACATCTAAAAACATATGTACGCGTTTCTGACAGAACATTGTCATTCTCATTATAAATATATATATGTCACCAACTATGTTAAAATCTCTCATTATAATTATGAATAAAATTTCAATTTTTAAATTTATTGAATAACTGATATATATCGGTTATTCAATAATTTTAAAAAAATGAATTTTTCATTATAGTTATGCCGGAAGGGATGGTAATCTGAACTGTTTTATTTTATTTCTAAATTTTCATTTTTAAGAGGTTACACCTACTAAATTTTAGAAAAATAAAGAACCTAAAATTTGAACCTACATTCCAACATTTTAAGGTTATATAAAACTATATATTTTTTTAATATATAATAATATTATGTCTCATAAATTTATTGATGTAGTTTTTAAGAGCGTTGTTTTTGCAATTAAAAAAAAAAATAACTATTCCAGGTTTTTGTCTGTTTATTTTTCATTCATGCCTAATAATATTCGCCACCTAAATCTTTAGTGTGGCTTAAAAATTTAGCCACGGCTAAACCGTGACTAATTGTTGTAAAGGTTGTTAAAAAGTGTATTTTAGCTACCGTTTTAACCATAACCAACCTTAAATAATATTTGCAACTTTGGTAACTGTGGGAAACTTTTAACCTGCATTCCAGCATATAAAATGTTTTTCACTACCAGTTGAATTTGGTTCAGGAGTCAGTTCTGGCATCAAGTGGTTCCAGCCCCCTCCCGATCGCAGTTGTGGGGATCGAACTGTGGTACTCCTGTTATCCCATATTTTAGCTCAAGGTAAAATATGTTATAATCTCCAGTTCCAAAGACATTTATTGCTATAAAAAACCTGTTGAGATGGCTTTAGGTAGCCTTAGTCTTTAATGTCTTCAAGAACAAGAGAATCTTAATGGAAAAGCTTCATAGCTCGAAACTGAAAGAATCTTTCGATGGAAGCCAATGAATCGAAGTAATCAAGAATTGTGGACTTAGAGCAATTTTTATCATTTAAGGGTGATTCGACTTCGACGGTTACAACGGTTTACAGGCCTTGGTTCATTTCAAATGCAAAGGACGCGTGGCTGAAGTTTAGTAGTTTAACGTTAGGATAAACGTTGCTTAATTTTCTATAAATAGAAGTATATGTAGTCGAAGTAGGGGTCACAATTCATTTACACAAAATCTCAAACACTCAAAGTATCCATGTTAAGGCGAGAAACGAGTTATTCGAGAAAGATGTATGAATCGGTGAACCTTTACATTTTCTTTGTAACTTTTACATTCCAAATGCAAATTTATGTTTCATAAGTTTTTATTTTCTTAAAGCATTTACAAATTCTGCTTTTTATTAGTTCCCTCGTTCGAGTGAACTTGCTTTAATTGCATTTAACATATGTTTCAGAAATCAAACATATTGTTCTTTTATAAAATAAGGATGTCTTCCAAAATAAACTTCCAAGTTTCCTTTAACAAAATGCATGAACAATTGTCCCGAGATTTACTAGTTGATCTCTCAAGTAATTAATTTAAACTAGCGGTTGTTTACCAAAAATCAGTGTAAACAAATTGGCACGCCCAGTGGGACGGGTTGTTTTGTGCAATTTACGTTGTTTAAAAGAAGTTTATTTTCTAAAAATCCTTTTACAAGTATTAAGACAGTTAGTGTTTATAGTTTGTGTTTTGATTTTGTATGCATTTGAGAAGTGGTAAATCTTTACCAAATTTAACTAGTGTCAAATCTAGATCAAAAATGGTTAGACCACCAAATAATAATCAAAACAATAACAACAATGTCCCAAATCCTGAAGGACAGCCAACACAAGCGTCAATTAGTAACGCTACTGTCATGGCCCAAGGCTCTGGAACATCTGCTTCGAGCGTTCCTGCAGTCAGTTTTGGGAATATAGGGGTAACAATGCCCTCAACGAGTTCGACTGTATCTGGGTCGATATCTTCGTTAGTATCACATGGTATAGGGGGCAGTCAGCCTGGTGCTGAAGATGTAAGGAGCCCCATTCGATCGTTTCTGTTGAACCAATCAGGATTAGGAATGCCAGATTCTCTGATGGCAGGCTTACATAATTCTAACCCAAATCCTGACAGGAGTACCATGCCTTCCCCAGCAGCCTCTGTTGTGGGAAATAGGACTAGAGATATTGCCTTACAAAATTTAACCAATGTAACTATGATGTCTTTTCGACAACAAATGGACGAGAGTAATCATGAAATGGTTAATACTCTGACTTCACAATTGGGGACTATTTTGAACCCTTTAATCAACAATACAAATAATAATTATCAGTTGCTAGCCCATCAGATGGGGCGGATTGCAGATTTCTTTGGCACTCCTACAATGCCTAACCAAAACCTGCAGCCCATTCGAAACCAAACACAGGTTCAGCACCAAGGGTTTCGTGTGAACAATGAAGTTCCAAACGATCAAATACCACAAGTGGTACAAGAGGAACCACCGGCTCCAGTGGTGCACCATGTGCCAGAGCCTGAAGTAATTTTGGTTAATCGAAATCAGAATGCTGACGAAGTGGTTCGAAATGTGCAAAGAAATAATTTTGCGCAACAAGATAACTTGGCAAATTTAGTCGAAACTATTTTAACTCAAAATGGTTTCAATGTTGGCCTACATAGGCCTAACTTTATTTCCCCATTATCTGAATACGTGTTACAAACTGAATTGCCAAGGGGATGGAAGATCCCCAAATTCACAAAGTTTGCCGGGGACACAACCGAGTCAACAGTGGAACATGTGGCAAGATTTTTTGCCGAAGCAGGAAATTTGGCAGATAACGAAAATTTAAGGTTGAAATATTTCCCAAATTCCCTAACAAAAAATGCTTTCACTTGGTTCACAACTCTCCCCCCCCGTTCGATTCAGCATTGGACTCAATTGGAAAGGGCTTTCCATGAACAGTTTTATATGGGCCAATCTAAGATTAGTTTGAAGGAATTGGCCAGTGTCAGGAGAAAGACACCAGAGTCCATAGATGACTATTTGAATCGATTTAGGCTACTTAAGGCCAGATGCTTTACCCAAGTGCCTGAACATGAGTTAGTCGAAATGGCTGCTGGAGGCCTAGATTATTCAATTCGAAAGAAATTAGATACACAACATCTAAGAGACATGGCACAATTAGCAGATAGGGTAAGACAGGTCGAACGCCTTAAGGCTGAAAAGGCAAGATCATCGAAGTTTCAAAAAAGGGAAAAGATTGCTTATGTTGAAACTTTAGATGATGATGATGAGGAATATGTGATAAACTATGGAGACATAGAGGATAATGAAATTAATGTGGCCGAATTAAAACCTGGCCCTCCCTATGTCTGCAAATTACTAAAACCTTCGAATGGAAAAAATCCTGTCGAACCCAAGAATGATAAATTTGTCGCTAAAACTTATTCGTTTGATATAACTAAATGTGATGAAATATTTGATTTGTTGGTTGCTGATGGCCAAATTGTTGTTCCAAAGGGATTGAAAGTGCCTCCCCTCGAACAGCAAAAGAAAAGAGGTTTTTGCAAATTTCATAATTTTTTGGGTCATAAAACCTCACAATGTGTTCTTTTCAGGGATCTGGTTCAAAAGGCTTTGAAAGATGGAAGGCTGAAGTTTGGAGAGAAATCCGGACACAAGATGAAAATTGACGAAGATCCACTGCAAATATCTGATGCTTCCTATGTGGAACCGGTTGAATGCTTGATGATCGATGCCATGGACTTATCAGGAGGCGCTCAATTAGTTTCTATTCCAGAGAATGAGTACTATGAGAAAATGAAAGTAGTATATCCTGGGGCTGAAGAGGAACTGATTGATTTTCTACAAAGGTGTAAGCATAACAAGTCTGAGGTGATGCTTTGCCCAAGGTGTAGTGCTGTATTCGACAAGAAGGCTACTGAGGGCCTCAACAAGTTTATACCATTCAGAAGAAACAAAGAGAATTGGCCAAATTCAAGGCCAATGAAAAAACAGAACATGGCGCATGCTAAACCAATACATCAAAGGTTGGGCAACCCAAATACTTTTGTGCCATCCAACAAATCACCAATGAACAAATGGGTTCATGGTCCTGCATCCAACTTTGTCAGAAATTCTGTTGACAAAGGAAGTTCGAGTCATTCTGTTGATTCGAGGAAGTATGTTTACAGAAACAATTACAAGGGAAAGAATCCCATGACCCGCACACAATGGCGTAGGCATCAGCGCCAACAAAGGCTCTCCCTTCAAGAGACTCAAAAGACTGAAGACAACAAAGGAAAACAGGTTGTCGAAGTGGCTAGAAGGCCTCTGAAAGAAAGATTGACTCAACCAGAGGATGATCAAAAGGTTGAGAATGAGTTTGAAGGAGAGAACATGGAAGATGAGGATCTCCTTGATTCAGATCCCGAGTTTGATGTGCTGGTGAACGTAGTTTCGATCCTCCCTGCTGAATATGACGTGTGGTCAGAAGTGACTGAAGGGGAGGATGAATTCGATGAGTCTGAATTGGCTTTACACAAGCCAATGTGTTATTATGTAATGAATAATGGCTGCTTAGAGGAACAGATGGCCAATTTTGAGAGGCCAACTGAGGGAATGAAGAATCATTTGAAACCCCTCTTTATTCAGGCCAAAGTAAACAATGTGGGGGTCAACAAAGTGTTGATTGATGGAGGAGCAGCAGTAAACCTGATGCCAGAATTCATGATTACCAAGATTGGTAAATTCTCTACTGACTTGCACCCTCACAACATCGTTCTTTCGAATTACGAAGGTGAGACTGGTTTCTCGCTAGGGGCAATTCAAGTCGATGTGGCAGTTGGCAGCACTGTTAGGCCAACTTTGTTTTTGGTTGTAGCATCGAAGGCCAATTATAATCTGCTTCTAGGAAGGGAGTGGATACATGGTGTTGGAGCAGTGCCTTCGACTCTCCATCAGAGAGTGAGTATTTGGAGAGATGATGGTGTGGTAGAAAATATCGAAGCTGATCAAAGTTATTTTAGGGCTGAAACACACCACATAACCAAGCACTCATTTGATAAGAAATTGGCGAATATATCGCCATGCACTGAACAGGGATATGCCTATGCCCCTGCTGATAATGTCTACCATTCTGTCAAATTGGATCCAACCCATGGATTCATTTGGGAGAGAGAGGAGATAGACGAAGGTCCACATGTGGATGAAGGCAAAGTCCGCCCAACTGGGTGGGACCTTGAAGAATACTACGATGACTAAGCCCAATGCTTGGGCCAAGATTTCGGCTTATATGGCCGAAAACAAGATAAAGATGGCTTTAGAAGCCACAATGCTGCAAGAAAATATGGCTATCGAAGCCAACAACTGTGAAAATGGCAAATTATTGCCAATGACTCAAAAAATGGACTGCATCTATGATGAAGAACCATTAGGATTTGAGAAAGATCCTTCCAGTTCCAGTCAAAAGATGCAGGCCCAAGATCCTTTGGAAGAAATAGATATTGGAGATGGCTCTATCAAAAGGCCAACGTACATAAGTGCCAATATCCCAAAGGACCTGCGTGATAAACTGGTCGAACTCCTTAAAGAGTTCAAAGATTGTTTCGCTTGGGATTACAATGAAATGCCAGGTTTAGACAGAAATTTGGTCGAACATAGATTACCCATTCGACCAGACAAGAAACCAGTTAAACAATCACCAAGAAGATTCGCACCAGAAATCCTATCTAAGATCAAGGAGGAAATTGAAAGGCTGCTGAGAAGCAAGTTCATCCGGACTGCCAGGTATGTCGAATGGTTAGCAAATATAGTTCCTGTCATTAAGAAAAATGGTTCTCTTAGAATATGTATAGATTTTAGGGACTTAAACAATGCTACCCCTAAAGATGAATATTCGATGCCTGTAGCAGAAATGTTAATAGATTCAGCAGCAGGTTTTGAATATCTTAGCATGTTAGATGGGTATTCTGGATATAACCAAATTTTTATCGCTGAGGAAGATGTGGCAAAAACAGCTTTTCGATGCCCAGGGGCTTTGGGTACCTATGAATGGGTCGTAATGCCATTTGGATTGAAAAATGCTGGAGCCACATACCAAAGAGCAATGAACTCAATTTTCCATGATTTTATAGATACTTTTATGCAAGTATATATTGATGATATTATTGTTAAATCATCATCACAAAATGATCATTTGGTTTGTTTAAAAAGGTCATTCGAAAGAATGAGAAAATATGGATTGAAAATGAATCCATTGAAATGTGCTTTTTGTGTGCATGCAGGAGATTTCCTTGGTTTTGTGGTGCATAAAAAAGGCATTGAAATAAACCAAAACAAGACAAAAGCGATTTTGGAGACTAACCCTCCAACAAACAAAAAGCAACTTCAATCCTTGTTAGGAAAGATCAACTTTCTGAGAAGATTCATTTCGAATCTAAGTGGTAAAGCTCAAGCTTTTTCACCATTGCTTCGACTCAAGAAAGAGGATGTTTTTACTTGGGGGCAGGATCAGCAAGAAGCATTCGATGCAATCAAAAGATACTTGTCTAATCCTCCAACTCTGATGCCACCAATTAGAAATAAGTGTATGAAGTTGTATATTTCAGCATCTGATATCACATTAGGTAGCATGTTAGCCCAAGAGGACGAAAATGGCGAAGAAAAGGCCATTTATTATCTAAGTAGAGTCCTTAATGATGTTGAAACTAGATATAGTAGTATTGAAAAGCTTTGTCTCTGTTTGTACTTTTCTTGTATGAAATTGAAGCATTATATAAAGCCTATTGATGTTTATGTTTATTCTCATTATGATGTTATTAAACATATGTTGCTAAAACCAATTTTACATAGTCGAATTGGGAGATGGGCTTTAGCTCTTTCTGAATATTCACTTTCATACAAACCTTTGAAAGCAATTAAAGGCCAAATAGTGGCTGACTTCATTGCTGATCATTCAGCAATCGAATCACCTCAAAATTACATTGCTCTAGAACCATGGACTCTGTATTTTGATGGGTCTAGACATCAACATGGTACTGGGATAGGTATTTTGATAATTTCCCCACAAAAGATTCCTACTAAGTTCAAATACAGGATTAATGGTATTTGTTCGAACAATGAGGCTGAATATGAGGCTTTGATAGCAGGATTAGAAATATTATTAAGCCTGGGGGCAAGAGACATTAAAATAAAGGGTGATTCAGAACTAGTTTTGAAACAACTGACCAAAGAATACAAATGTATCAAAGAGCATTTAATTCGTTATTTTGTCATAGCAAATGCGTTACTAAAACGTTTCGATTCGATTGACATTGAACATGTCCCTCGAATAGAAAATCAAGAAGCTAATGACTTAGCCCAGATTGCTTCAGGATACAAAGTGTCCAAAGCAAAGCTAGAACAATTAATAGAAATCAAAGAAAAATTGATTTCTAATGAGCCAATGCAATTGGAATTGTCAATACCAAAACTTGAGGGGGCAGAGATGTCACAAAATGACATAAATAGTTCTGATAAAGAAATGAATTATGATGAACTCCAAATTTTGGTCATTGACAATTTAATAGATGGTGATTGGAGAAAACCAATTGTAGAATATTTGGAAAATCCAATCGGGAGTGCTCCTCGAAAGATCAAATACAGGGCATCAAATTATGTGATCATTGGTAATGAATTGTTTAAAAAGACCCTCGAAGGAGTACTATTGAAATGCCTTAGTGAGAATGAGGCCTACATAGCAATATCTGATGTTCATAGTGGGGCTTGTGGTTCTCACCAATCAGGCCATAAGATGAAATGGCTTTTAGTTCGACAAGGCATGTACTGGCCATCTATGTTAAAAGATTGCATAGATTTTGCTAAAGGTTGTCAAGACTGTCAAAAACATGCAGGAATCCAACATGTACCTGCAAGTGAATTACATTCGATAATAAAACCTTGGCCATTTAGAGGTTGGGCATTGGATTTAATTGGTGAAATAAAACCAGCATCATCAAAAAATCAAAAGTACATAATAGTTGGTGTTGATTATTTTACCAAATGGATCGAAGCTATACCTTTGCCCAATGTTGATCAAGAAGAAGTTATAAGTTTTATCCAAAACCACATTATTTACAGGTTTGGAATCCCTGAAACCATCACAACTGATCAAGGTTCAGTGTTTACTGGTCGAAAGATGCAAGAATTCGCCAGGCAAACAGGGTTTAAACTTTTGACTTCGACACCTTATTATGCACAAGCAAATGGTCAAGTAGAAGCTGCCAATAAAATTATTATTGGATTAATCAGAAAACATATTGCTCAAAAGCCAAGAAATTGGAACAAGACTTTAAATCAAGTCTTATGGGCATGTAGAAATTCCCCTAAAGAATCAACAAATTCTACTCCATTTCGATTAACGTATGGTCATGATGCTGTGTTACCAGTAGAAATTTATGTGCAATCTATCAGAATTCAAAGACAAATGGAGATACCAACTGATCATTATTGGAGTATGATGTTCGATGAATTGGTTGATTTAGACGAAGAAAGGCTAAGAGCGCTTGATACTTTAAGCAGACAAAAAGAAAGAGTAGCAAAGGCCTATAATAAGAAGGTTAAATCAAAAACCTTTGACGTGGGGAATTTAGTTTGGAAAGTTATTTTGCCTATGGACAAAAAAGATAGAGTTTTAGGCAAATGGTCTCCAAATTGGGAAGGACCTTTTAAAATAATACAAGTATTTTCGAATGGTGCATATGAAATAGAAGAATTAACTTCAGAAAAGCGAACCTTGAATATAAATGGTAAGTATTTGAAAAAATATAAACCAACACTTTTAGAAGTTAATATTAGCACAGAATAAATATTCGAAACGAAATTGAAATGGCATAAACGAAGTAAAAGTGCCATAAAAGGCAATTGTCAAGGTTACAAACCAAATAAAACAAAACCAGATAATTGTTCGAGAAATAAAAACAAAACATCAAAAGAAAATCTAAGACAAACACTTAGATTTGAAATCAGCATAATGGTCCTTAATAAGGCCAACTTCGACAGTCTGGATCTTGATTGCGTCTTCGAGAGATTTGATCTCTTCTTTGATCACAGTGGCAGCACTGAAGTGAGAGATACCTTCCTTCGCAGCTTCGCGGATAGATTCTTGAGTGGTAGCAGCAACAGCTTCTTCAATCTTTGTGCGCTTTGCTTTCTCTTCGAGAATCTTTTTCTCTCGATTGGCAATCTCAGCTCGAAAAGAATCTATTTCTGCCTCCCACTTGGAAATATTGTTGGTACATTCTTGAATCCCAAGACCTGGTTGCTGAACTTGTGCTTTCATTTGGTCAACTTTTGATTGAGCAGCCATGGCCTTCTCAAATAATGCATCATAAGCAGCTTGTTGACCAACAAGTTTTTGAGAGTTGCGTTTCAGGTTTTGCACTGTGGTAGCAAACTGGTCCAAGATCGATTCGAGCTGGATGACTTTTCTCAAGGTTTCGAGGTCAGTTTGAGGATTGTGCAACTTGTTCAAAAAGGACTTGTGCTTGAAAGCATTAGCAGGGTGTTCCTCAACTGATGCCAAGATGTCTCCATTGATGAAGTCCGTATATAGCTTCGAAATCAGAGAGTCTTGTCGAACAGAAGAGTTGATTTCTGAATCTGAAGCAGTCGAATTGCTGGGTCCACTCGAACTCACAGGATCAGTAGTGGTTTTAGAAATCAGAAGTTTTAGAGCAGCTTCAGGATCATGAATTTGCAAGGAAATGAATTCTTCTTCAGCGAGCCCTAGGCTGGCTGACAGCTTCGATGTCGAAGTTTCAGGTAGCAATTCTGATCCACCAGCCTCTGCTTCCTTCATGGCTTCAGAATCAAAGTCTTCCTCTGAGGAAGATTCATCAGCATCGACCTCGACTGTTGGATTTTCGTTCCATTCCTTGAAAGGAGAAGTCTTGTTATCAATCTCTGCAGACATAGGAGGCTCTGATTGATCTTGACTAGGCTCTGGTATGACTTTTTCAGAAATAGTGGTCTCACTATCTTTGAGAGTATCACCACTAGACTTGTTCGATAGGATGTCCTGAAAAACAGAATCGAATATGAGGGAATATAACTTTACTTATTATAAATCAAAAAATAAAAGTAAAGTAGTACAAGTACCTCTGGATTGTTGTCTTGCTGGGGCATGTTGTCCGATTCTTTGAGTGTAGCATCAGGCATAGCAGCATCTTCTTGAACTTCAGCGTCAGGGATAGGCTCTTGTTGTTCATTCGAGATCGAAGGAGATTTAAGGTTGGTTGCAGAAGGATCACTTGAGGACTTTGACTTTCTATGTTTTTTATCCCGGGTTCGATCCTCTGAACTTTTCTTTCCTTCTTTCTTCTTTTCCTCTTTCCTCTTCGCTTTCCTTTCCTGCTTCTCTCTCTTTTCTTTCATCTTCCTTTCTTTCTCTTCAGTAGAAAGATTATCAGAGGTAGTTTCTGGGATATTTGTTTCAATAATCACAGAAGACTGGCCCCTCTTTCTCTGGAAACTTTGTTCTTCTTCTTCTTCCTGCAAATAGAAGTCGAAATAAGAAGTATTCGAATTAAGGGATTTGAGTTGAGAGGAACTTTGGAAATAATTTAAAAAAAAAAAACTTATACCTCTTCTTCGTCACTGACGACTATTGTGTTAGGTTTTGGCTTCTTCGATGGGCCAGTCTCAGTGGAAGGGACGTTGGTTGGTCTTTTACGTGCCTAGAAGAAGTGGGTTAGAAAAGTAAAGATTTAACTTAGAATGTTTCAAAGGAAAACAAGTTTCGATTCAATATGTACCTTAGAAGGCTCTTCAGACTCAACTGACTTTGATGTTGTTTTCTCTTTAACTGTTTTAGCAGAATCTGCAGCTTGTTTTTTGGTAACTAGGAAACATAAGCAAAAGGTTAAATCGAAACAATATGAGAATATTTGGTAAGAGTGCATATATAGACAAAGTTACCTGTAGTCTTGACTTGCTGTTCGATTCTCTTTATCTGAGGTCGAGTAAACCCACTCTCCAACCTCGAGATAAGCACTGCATCTCCTAGGTGTTTACTGTCGAAATATCGCCTCCACCAGTTGGCAAACTCTTGTGTACAGTAGTAAGAAAGGTTGAAGTCAAATGGCTCGAAGCCATAAACGTTGTCACGACTAATCTTCATGTACCTTTCATACAAAGTGGAAGTCACAGTTGTCCCAAGCACGATGTTTTTCTTCCTTATATACATGCTCTTTGGTCGAAGCTGTGAAAAGCCAAACTGTCTAGAAACCAAGTTCGGTTGATACCCAATTAATGCATATTCAGAAGATAGGGTACCAATTCGAATAGACAGAATAGTAGGATCTAAGTAGGCTGTCCAAGTTTCATTTATTTCCTCCTCAGCGTTAGGATTCAACACTGGTATCTCTTTGACGAACCAGGAGGGACCAATGGTTCTCTTCACAAATGGAGCGTGTTCAGGCTTGAATTGGTCGATGGCTAAGAAAATTTTCATGTACTTCATGAATAGTTGTTGAGAGTTCTGTTCAAGGGGATTAGGTTGAAGCCTTATTAAACGAGTACCTTCGATTTTCCTTTTAGCTATCGAAGCGTGATGTTCAGTGGGAATGAACAAACCAAGTTCTTTTTCAAAGGTGGCATTTAACCACAACTGTAATAGCCACATTGGCCCAGCAGCTTGAAAACATCCATCTGGCGCGGCTTTCTTCGATTTCGACTTGGCAGGAACTAAACCTTTCAGGTTATCACAAACTTCCCCAATCGACTCATACAGAGTTGCCAGCAGAAGGCGTCCTAAGGCAAAATGGCATCCTTCATGTATTTGCACAGCCATGGGTATAAATTTCCTAGCAATTTGGAGAGATCGAGAGCAAAATACATAATG
Source organism: Trifolium pratense (assembly GCF_020283565.1). NCBI lineage: Eukaryota > Viridiplantae > Streptophyta > Magnoliopsida > Fabales > Fabaceae > Trifolium > Trifolium pratense. The sequence continues at coordinate 6,863,958 of NC_060062.1, read as the reverse complement.
GGATAGCCATAGAGTGAGAAAGGCCACATGTTCTTCATCTGAGACTTCTTCATTCTCAGGTCCTGAATGTTTGAGGATAAAGGCAGAAAAGGCGTTTTCTTTGTAGTTTAAAGTGATGTTATCACTAACATCATCAGGGCTGTAAGTTTTGCCAGTGGGTCTTAACCCTGTGATAGCTGACACATCGAACAGGGTAGGTGTCATCATACCACTTTTAAAATGAAAGGTGTTGGTAGATTTTTCAAAGAAATGCATCGCAGCAATGAGCATTTCAGGTTGGTATTTGGGTCCTATCCTAGAGAACTGTATTAACTCAAAGATTCCGTAATCTTTCCAGAATTTACCAAAGGATTGTTCCATTCGATCAAGCCAAGTAAGGTAAAGGCTATTTCCGTAATAAGGATGGGATCGAAAGGGTTTATAATTTGTTAGCATATATTCAAAGTTATAGGGTTTGCTATCAAAGATTCTAGGCTCGCAAGTTTCTAGACATGGAAATATCTCGTCTACTTCCCTAGTCAAGTTCATATCGTCTGGGATCGGACCACCGAAAGCATAAACATTTTTATCAATGGCAAAGGGAATCATTACCTGACTTTCCCAAATTTCTCGGTGCTCTTTGCTACCCTTGGGTTCTGGAACATACTTCATTCCATCATCAGCAACAGAGAAGTCGTTCCATTTTCCAGCGAAAGGAACTTGAAATTTGTTAGATGAAGACGCCATGAAAGTTCTTGGGAAAACGAAGGAAAAGATGTAGATCTGAGATCTTGAAAGATGCGAACTGAAGAAGGTAATCAAAGATCCGGTAAGATCAGATTTGTTTTGAATCTTTGATGTTTCAAGATTTGGAGAAAGATTTTGAGAGATTTTGGAGCGTGAGAAGCTTTGAAAGAAGTTGGAAAGTTTTCAACTGAAGTGACAGAGCTCTATTTATAGGCAATCTTGGATTAAGACAAAATTTAATTAAAAAGATAAATGCTGAAAAAGCGCTTTTTGTCTATTCCGATTCAACTTCTCAGGCTGACGCGTGTCCCACTACTCAAAAGGGTGCAGAACGTGACAGTTTTGAAAGAAGTGAAACGGTTATCTTCTTAAATACCATGACATCATCAAATCGAAAGAAAAGGAATGGCATTTGGAAAGAGGTACTTTGAAAAAATGCCAATCTCTTATTTCATTCGAGTCATTCAAATCGAAATAGGCATTTTTGGGGGCAATTTGTTATCCCATATTTTAGCTCAAGGTAAAATATGTTATAATCTCCAGTTCCAAAGACATTTATTGCTATAAAAAACCTGTTGAGATGGCTTTAGGTAGCCTTAGTCTTTAATGTCTTCAAGAACAAGAGAATCTTAATGGAAAAGCTTCATAGCTCGAAACTGAAAGAATCTTTCGATGGAAGCCAATGAATCGAAGTAATCAAGAATTGTGGACTTAGAGCAATTTTTATCATTTAAGGGTGATTCGACTTCGACGGTTACAACGGTTTACAGGCCTTGGTTCATTTCAAATGCAAAGGACGCGTGGCTGAAGTTTAGTAGTTTAACGTTAGGATAAACGTTGCTTAATTTTCTATAAATAGAAGTATATGTAGTCGAAGTAGGGGTCACAATTCATTTACACAAAATCTCAAACACTCAAAGTATCCATGTTAAGGCGAGAAACGAGTTATTCGAGAAAGATGTATGAATCGGTGAACCTTTACATTTTCTTTGTAACTTTTACATTCCAAATGCAAATTTATGTTTCATAAGTTTTTATTTTCTTAAAGCATTTACAAATTCTGCTTTTTATTAGTTCCCTCGTTCGAGTGAACTTGCTTTAATTGCATTTAACATATGTTTCAGAAATCAAACATATTGTTCTTTTATAAAATAAGGATGTCTTCCAAAATAAACTTCCAAGTTTCCTTTAACAAAATGCATGAACAATTGTCCCGAGATTTACTAGTTGATCTCTCAAGTAATTAATTTAAACTAGCGGTTGTTTACCAAAAATCAGTGTAAACAACTCCTTACCAAGTTCAGCGTCAATCACCACTGACTAATGATTGGTAGCTAGCATATAAAATGTTACTGACTTCAGCCTTTCCCATTTTAATGGTTGCAAAACCGACGAATAAAAGGTTGGCCTAAATACAATACACCAAAGAATAACCTCATGTTGCACTTGCATCTGCCTAAATATGATAAATAAGAATATGCAGATAGATTATTAGAATATGCAGATAGATTATATATGTTTAGTAAATTTCACTGTAATGATTAAAATTGAAGTGGCATAATAAATTGTAGAGTGTCCAATAAAATTCTCGGGGATCCAATCCCAAACTTGATAAACATATGATTGTATATTGATTCTGATTTTATTTTTATTTTATTTTTTTTGACAAAGATGTACTTTTGCCGCCCTATCAGTTAATCTCGCACCTTACGACTTTCTCGTTTTACTTTTTCGCTATTTAAATAGCGGACGTTATAAAAATGAAATTTTTTTTGGAAATGTAGGGTTGTTTTGGGGTGTCCGCTACATAAGTAGTGAACGAGAGTATTTTGGTAAATTTGTAGGGCACGAGGAAATATCGATAGCGTGGCAAAAGAAAAACTCAACGAGGAGGGTATGAGTATAAACAGCCCACATGATAAAAAAAAACACGTCCAGGGGATAGAAAGCCCATATAGAAAAACTCACATGGCCAAAAAAACCCCTAAAGCATAGTGGAATGTAGACCAAAAAAAAAAACATTGGGGAATTGATTTTACTAAATTTTTTTTAACATAGTTATAAAGATAGAGACTATACAAAAATATAGTAAATCATAAATAAAAATATAGTTCTAAAGTTTCCACCACCTCTATCCCTCTAAAGCATAGTGGAATCGTTGGAAAAAAAAAATAGTGGAATCGATATATTTTACTAGTTATAAATTTAGAGTATAAAAAATATAGTTATAAAATGTTTACCGCCGTTTAATGGTGATTATCTCCGGGTAAAAGTTTATGGATGATGCAAATTGAATTCTTTCTTTCTAATTAAATTTTCTCTATACATAAAAGTCACATATCAAACTCGGGACTTGGCTCGCCTCGCAAGGTGGTACCAAGTATCTACTAATTTTATCCATGGCTAATATGCACCAAAATACTTATGTACCAAAAAAAAATGTACCAAAACTTGATCTTTTTGTGGGATCTCTTCTCCAACCACATTTTTTCCTTTGTAAGACTCAAACCGGAGACTTTACTAAAAGATATGAGTCTATTTTCACTTAGAAGAATGTAACATTATCAAAATAATCTATCTATACGGATATATGCTTTATATACAAAAATGACAAATATTTAGTTCGAAATTAAATTCTAACTAGATTTAATTGTTGGTCAAATATTAGTAACCTCCCGACTGAACTCCAAACTATCGATATATTTTATTAGTTATAAAGATAGACTATAAAAAATATAGTTATAAATGTTTATCACCGTTTAATGGTGACTATCTCTGGCACAAAATGTATTGATGATGCAAATTGAATTCTCTTTTCCTAATCAAATTTTCTCTATACGTAAAAGTCACATCAAACTCGTGACCTGATTCACCTCGCAAGGTGGTACCAAGTATCTACCAATTTTATCGATGGATAATATGTACCAAAATACTTACTTAATCCTTTGTGAAATCTCTCCTTTTAATCGCGTTTTTTCCTTTATAAGACTCAAACCGAATACTTTAGTGAAAGATATGAGTCTATTTTCACTCAGCAGAATGTAACATTATCAAAAGGAAAATGATATTTCAACACATACTTTCAAACAAGAATACGTATTTGTGCACTTTTTAATTTTTATAATATTTTTTGCACTCCTCGAAAACCTTCCATAGAATGAAACAAAATACAATATTGTATTTTTGTTATTGAAAATGTATTTAAATAACAAACCTCCTAAATTAATTATTGGTCAAATATTATCTACCTTCCGACCGGACTCCAGATTATCTATATCCTTTTCTTAGAAACAGGAGTATTAAGATTACAAAAAATTAACAACATTTTTAAGAAGAAAATTCTACAACTTCATTCAAGAGCTCAAGTAATAAATGATCAAAAACAGTTTGTTCAAAAACCAAAACAATTTCCTCTAAGCTTTCCCTCTTTGAAGTACAATCTGTCTCCTTTATACTTTCTTCTGTCAAAATACGAAGCTTCAACATCAAGTCTGAGTAATACTCTGCTTCTCTGTTGATGTCAGTGTGGGCATAATAACTTTTATTATTGTTTGCTTTCTCATTAACATCTTCATCCAAGGACACTTCCAATAAAGATTTAGATTTCCTCTTTGACTTTGAAGCCAAGATGCTTGTACTTCTACCTATAATAATTAATCATATATGGAAGGGCCAGTTATTTATTTTGAATTAAATGCTTTTTTCATCAAACAGGTATGTGTAGAAAAGTACTATATTTCTGCTCTTATTATAGGTAACATCTAGGGTAAGAGTGTTTCATATGATTTATAATTACATTAATTATGGAATGGTTGAAAATAGTTTAAATTTAGATTATATGATTAATCACTTGCGCTAGGTTGTTCGTTGTCTGTACAAACTTATCGTATCATTAATTGTCAAGATTAAGACATTCATGTATTAAGTGTCACGATAGATAAAAAAAAAACAAGAAAACAAATATTTGTTATATTTTGTTTTTTTTTCTTAACACGTGAAACTCAACTCATCTTAATCTTGACAATTAGTAATACGAAATTTCATTGATTTGTTATATTTGCACTAGGAATTCAAATATTTGATACAGAAATCAATGAAGTTAAAAAATTAAAAAATCTTAAATCATGTACATTATTAATCAATTGAAAATTTTAAACACTAAATAATTTATCTAGAAAAATTGTGTTAAAAAATTTTAAAAATGAATAAAATTAAACCAAACTAGCCAACTTATAAACTAGAAAAAGGTTAACTCCAAAAAATATAGCAACAAGAGATTAAGTAAGCAAACCTGAATAATCAGCTCCAAAAAGAAAAGCATAATCATTAACATCAAGAACAGAAACAGGACTAAGATTTTCCAAGCTATGTTCTGTCTGAATCTTCTTTGGTGATACATTATTTTTCACCTTGTTCCTTATTTTTGGTTCAACAAACTCTTTCTTATGCCTATTTGGTGGTAATGAAGATATTGAACATGAACTTGAACTTGAACCAACTTCACCATATCCATAATAACTACAATTATTACACCTTGGTGAAACACTTGAAAAATCTTTACTTTCATAATTTCTAACTTTTGATTTATACTTAGAAGAATTTGAAGAAGAAAATGGAACTCTTCTTGGTTCATCTTTTAACTTAGAAATTTTCTTGTTCTTCCCTTGATTCTTTTCCTTCTTCACTCTCACAATTTCCTTGTTCTTTTTCTTCAACTTTGTGCCATTTTCTTCTTGAACCTTATTACCCTTTTTATCATCAATATCAAGGACAAAAAGGTAATTTTTTTGCTTCTCAATAATTGTAGGAACTTCTCTAAAAGAAGCTGAAGTTTTCACACGACGATGGTTTGTAACATTTTGATCAAAATCAAGTAAATAGTCAACAAAGTTAACTGATTTACTTCTTGGAACAGAATCTAAGGTTGTTCCTTTAACAACCTTTTTGGTGCTTGGAAGTGAATCTAAACCCATTAATCTTGCTACTACACCAGGAGTAGTAATAGATTCATCAAAAAGTTTATCTTTTTTGTGAAAAATTGGTTCTTTTTCTTCAACATTTTCAGATGGATACACTGGTGGACTAGTTTCATTTCTAGCACAAATAAGCACTTTTATGAAACTAGAAAAACACCCTTGTTTTGAATTTTCATGTTTTGCCATGATAAACAAGGTTGGAACTTCCAATTGAAATTTTCACTTAGAAAGGTTGAAACTTGCAATATGGGTGATGGTTGAAAGTTTTAGAGAAAAGGGGTGTGATGAAATTTCAAGGTGAAAATAAAAATTGAAACTTTTTCTTTTGGGTAGAAAAAATTGAAACTTTCACTTAGAAAGGTTTTAGAACTTGTAATATGATAATGTAATGATTGAAAATTTTAAAGATAAAGGGGTGTGGTGAAATTTCAACTTCAGAAGAAAAATTGAAACTTTTAATTTTTTTTGGTAGAAATAATTGAAACTTTAACTTAAGAAAGGTTTTAGAAGTTGCATGTGGGTGTGACAATGGTCAATAATAAAAGGTGTGTGTGATGAAAGTTTCAATGTGAAAGGAAGAAAGGTCATTATCAATGATTTTGGAATGGATGCATACACAAATAAAATGATTTTAGAATGGAAAGGGTGGGTGAAAAGAAGTCTTTGAATTCACATTAGATTGAGAAGATTTGGATGCTATTTTGGTGAGATTATAGTGTACGGATTAGTACATTATTAATTTTGGATGAAAAAGCATTGACTAGTTCACCTTCTTTCTGACTAAAGAATTTCTATTACTTTGCTTAGTTGGATGAATATCATGTGCCTATTTTATCTGATTGCTTTGTACTAAATCATTTCTCTTCTAATTAATGAAGTGTACTAATCATTATAAAACCATTATTTCTCTAATTACTACTCTCTTTAATCTTATTTATAAAAAAGAAAAGGAGAATGTTAACTTGTGCCCTTAAGGCACATGTTAAGGAAGTAAAAATAGAAATTATTAAATGTTAATTTGTGCATTTTGACTTTTGAAGCATTAAATTTCTTGTATCATTAAATGTTGAATTTCTATTTTGGTATATCTTATCATGTGCCCTTAGGGCACATGTTAACAAGACCCAAAAGAAAATTACTTTTTTTAGATGAGGAGTGCTAGCATCACACTCTTTAACAAACACACTCTAACACACTCTCTTGTATTGGTTAAAATTTATATGGGTCCCATAAAAGTTATATGGGTCCACATTTTTTTATGAGACCCATGTGAATTTCAACCAATAAAAGAGAGTGTGTTAGAGTGTGTTTGTTAAAGAGTGTGTTGCTAGCATTATTCTTTTTAGATTTATCAAATTATTGTTTGATTCATTTTTTAATAAAACAATCCACTATATTTTGAAGGTCTAGAGCTGAAATCCTGTTTAGCAGATAATATGTAGATGATAATAAATCATATATTTGTTAAAATAACAATTTTTTTTTTCTCATTTTATATTTTACACACTTTAAAGATCAAGTTATAATATTCGGAGAATAAGCACTTGTTTGGTAAGTTCAAACTGCACAAGATTATGGAAGATAGTTTATACAACTTCTATATTTATTTTACGAGACAATTTTGGAATATTTATTTGTCCTTAAAATATAAGATATTTTACAAATTTTGAAATATATGTATTAGAATATGAAATATTCTTAGTCAACATCTATCTTTAATAGCCTTTAGTAATATTATTATGTAAATTAAATAGGCTTTGATTATATAGATTCAAATTTGATTCAAAAGCATGTGCACGTCTGTATATAAACATATTTCATATATGTAAAAGACAAGTCAATTATAAGGCAAATGTGCACGTTTGTATATAAACATCTTTAACCAAATAGTCAAATCCATCAAGTTTTTTTGACATACTTTTGCTTATATTTTGGGACGGGGAAGTATATTTATATACAGATGTGCATATGCTGTTGAATCAGCTTTGAATCTATATAATTAAAGCCTATTTAATTTACATAATAATATTAATAAAGGCTATTTAATTTACATAATAATATTAATAAAGGCTATTGAAGATAGATGTTGACTAAGAATATTTCATATTCTAATTCTAATTAAAATATCATTTTATTTTCTATTTAAATTAGCTGTAAATTGGCAAAAATTATGCTTTCAAACTTCAACAAAATTATACTCCTCTCAATGGAATTTTATGAATTCTTTTTGTTATCCCGAACATGTGTTTAGTCCAAAGTCCTTTGATGCAGAAATGTGTCATTGTTGTTTGGCCATATTGAAACAAAGTGCTGCCGGTGTTGCTGACTTTTGTGGTCAGAGTGAGTAAGCTATGTGTGTTGTGGTCCTTCTCCCTATAGATATAATGGGAATTGTGTTACTATTCCTTTGATGATTTTGCACCGACTTTGTTGAATCTATGTATTGTTGACTTATTTTTAGGGGTTTTTTTGCCCAACTCGTGTTTGGTTTTTTAATGGAAAGCCTAATTAAGTTGGTCTTTATAAATTGGAGATCTCAAGCTTATTGCAATTTAAAATTTGTAGAAACAACAAAGCTGTGAGAATGTTGTTAATTTATTGTTAATAATGAAGACCACTTTTAGGACTACTCCTATTGTTTATTAATCTCCCAAAAGGAACACCACTTTAGGGAGGTTGCATTTTTTTAATCCTATAATTGATAAGATTAGGTGTGTGTAATGTGTGTGCTTTTAATTATTTAGAAATTTAGAAAAATGGTGTTAGAGGTTGACGTTGAGAGCGGAGAATAATATTGATCATGGTTTAATGTTTCGGTAAAATGTTATATATTGGTTGATAAATGGTATGGTTTAATGTTTCGGAATGACCAAGTTAGTTGGTTTTAAAAAATATAAACTTAATTAGTAAAATGGTCCCTTAAAGATATTTTTAGTTTTAAATTGGTCCCTTAAAGAAAAAAAGGTCCAAATTGGTCCCTTAAAGAAAAAAAGTTCGAATAGGTCCCTAAAAGACATCTCCGTTAATCAGTTTGGTCCTATTTAGACCTCTTTTTAGGGACCAAACTGATTAACGAAGATGTCTTTAAGGGACCTATTCGAACTTTTTTTTTCTTTAAGGGACCTATTTGGACCTTTTTTTCTTTAAGGGACCAATCTGAAACCAAAAATGTCTTTAAGGGACCATTTTACTAATTAAGCAAAAAATATATATAAAAGGTGGGTACTGGTTAGTAATGGTAATACATTGTTTTGCCATGATATTTGGGTGGGGGTGTAGTGTTATGGTAGGGTTGTCCCTGCTTTTTAGAGATTCTGCTTGAATATTAAAAATGAATTTTCGATAAAAAAATACATAAGAGAATTTTTTTTTAAAATAAAAATCATCCTCTACTAAAATTTATATATAACATAAAAAACAATTATCATCGTATATAACATTAGAAAAAAAATATCTTAATCTAAAATTAAATTTGATGTAAAGGTTAAAATGATCTAGTGATTGAGTTTGTGAATGAGTTATATATGTAATAGTTTCAATTTTATGTTTTTTCTAAAAAATTATGGGTTTTAATTTAATTTAAAATGAGTAGAATTAAAATCAGGGACCTTACACACCAAAAAAACATAGTCTACTAATAATCTATTAATGTGCATATGGTATTTTATAAACATTAAAAATATATAACTATTATTATATAATCTTCAAGTTCTAAAGCCTCTGTTAACAAGAAAAAAAATTCTAAAGCCTCAAAATTTTGAGGTCTAATGTCTAACATCCTGCACATCGATGTATGCAAGGGATGACTTTAGGCAAGTGATAAAAATGCGTTTGTGATTGATATGGTAAAACAATGATATGTATCCTGCTGAAGTAGCATTTCAATTTCAACATTGAAATGTTGTATGTGGATGATTTTGTATGGAATAAAGTTGTTTTGTTGAAGGTTTTCTCCTTTTGTGTGGAGATTATTGTGAAATAGACTTTTTACATAAGATAATCTTGCAAATTGTGGAGAAACCAACTCATGATCACATCGTGTAAATGGTTGCAGATTACTTGAATCTTCTCAACATTTATTTGTAGAGTGCAATTTTTTTGGCAAATGTTTGAAATTTAGTTTTAGATTGTTTGAGTGCAATGCTAAATATTGTGCTGGAATTATGCTTAGACATTTCATGGATTATTCTTTTTTCGAAAGGTTCATTGTGACATGTTTCATGTCAAACTTCCCCAAAATGTGGACACATTCTAGTGAGATCCTCGACTTGAATATGGTACACATACCTTAGGTCCTGTTTGACACTACTTTATTTTCTACTTTTCTTCTTCTTCTTAAAAAAAATCCTAACCCTTTTTAATAAAGCTTCTTTCTTTGTCTATTTTTTTTATTAAGTAGTTAATGATTAGAAAATCCACTGAATATATAAGTGAAGTATTCGGGGTTCGACCTCCAACTGAACTAAACTCACTGTAACTTCTTTATTTTTTTTATAGAGCTTCGCATTCACTTTTTCTTTTTCACATTATAGTACTACTTTTCTTATTTTTCATTTTCTCCTTATTTTTCATTATTACAGGCTTCTTCGGCTCTTTTCTTTCTTCTATTCATATCAATATCACTAAAAGCAAATTAACTTTACGAGGAGGGATCTGTTGACTTCAGGAGTAAGTCTTCATTGACTTATTCTGCTTAATAACTCGATATCGGCATTATATTTTTTCAATCCAACCGTTGAATTCAAAGATCTTATTGAGTAGATCAACTCCACAAATTTTTATAAAAATTCAAAAAATGTAGTTATGTATTCAGACTATTGAAATTCAACAATTTTTTTAAAAGTTTGTCGTACGTTCAATTGAAGTTATCAGAAAAAGTATCAAACGGTTTTGAATTTTTATAAAAATTTGTGGAATTGATCTACTCAATGAGATCTTTGAATTCAACGGTTGAATTGAAGAAATATAATGCCGATATCAAGTTATTAAGCGGAGTAAGTCAATGGAGACTTACTCCTGGAGTCAACGGATCCCTCCTCTAATTTTATATTTATATTTATTAAAAAGATTAGTTAAGTGCACTTAATTTTTTTTATCTTATACGTGGATGGATTATCAAATCTTCATAGAATTGAAATTTGTTATACTATTAATGTATAAAACCAAAAAAAAAATGTATATTAATTGTGAGATATTTAAAATAGAATAAAAATAGTTATTTATATATAAAAACATCGAATATATGTAACTTTTTAAAGGATCAGAGAGAAAATGTTATGCTAGAAAATCATTCTTAACCATAGACTCATATCTATTGCCTTATTCCTTAAAAACAAAAATATAATGGGTTAAATAGTGTTTATCTCTTATATAATGTTAGTGAATTTCAATTTACAGCTCCTATAATATCTTAAATAGTAAATTTTTATTAAAATTTATTGAAAATATGTGAAGTCAGTGTATTATATTTGTTTTATTTTGTGATTTCTTTGCCTAAGTGCATCCCGTCTTCGTGCGGTTTTTGTTTGATCGTCGTCTTCGTGCGGTACTTATTTGCTTTCCTGTTTTTTGCGGTGTTCGTTTGGTTCAGATTGACAGATCAACTTTGATCAACTACCGATTCAATCAATGACAAGGTCATCAACGATGAAGATCCGAAGACATGAGTATTTCGGTTACTTTTATTTTGTCACATTATTTGTAGTCTTAAGCATGCCGTTTTATGCTATTAACTTGGATGTTGTGAGTTTGTTCACAGATTCATCTTTTACGTTTTTAGCGACATTGAATTTGTGCTTGTATATGATGTATCTATCAATTTGAATAAATGAATATTTTATTTTAGTCAAAAAAAAATTAAAATGTTTAACATTTTAAATAAATAATTTCTTTAAATAAAATGCTAAAAAAGAATATCCCGAAAGCACTTGTTAACTTTTAAAAAAACAATGTAACTTTTAGTTTGTCTAGATTCAATCCTATGCAAATTAAAAAAAAATAAAAAAATACTGCTTTTAGTTCCGTCGTATATGGCCAAATAAAATGACAGCATGCGACACAATAAGCTAATAGTAAAGACTAAAAATAATTATTTTTAAATTTGTAGAACTCAAATAAAAAAAATTTATAAAGGATCCAAGTTAATAAATTATAACAACTTTTTTGTCATGTAGTTTAGTGGCTAGAAATTCAACTTTAAAGGTGGATAAATGGCATGTTTGGGTTCGAACTCCAACCCCTACATGTATAATGTAATATTCATGTCAACTGAGTTAAGCTCACGAGACAAATCACAACAATTCTATTAACTCTTTCCTCCTTCGTTCTTCCGGAACACAAATGAGTCCCAGTGCTCTCTATAAACCACCGTCCAATGAGGATCACTTGAAAATCTTCAAAAACACCCAATTATAAATGACGTCTGTGCTTAAAAGTAAAAGTTCATTATCTTGCTTAACCTACGAAAGTGATCTAATCAAATGATTTGGCAAAAAACAAAATATGTATGCCACAAAACTCTACTCATTTGTTTTCTCATATATTTATTAAATTGACATCGGTCATATCACTAAATTATGAAATCGAAAAGCACCCTAAGATTACACTTCAAAAAAGAAAAAAGAAAAATCAAAATCAATCATCATCGATGCTTTAGACAATTTTCAACTATCGGTCCAAGACGGATACATCCACCATCATGTGAAAAATATTGGGAAGATACATAGAATTAAGTGTCTATTCATGCTAGCGGTGAATGGCTAAAAATACCGTTTCGAGTGAAATTTCAAATATTAACTTCGTAATATCACGGCAGAATATGCATCAAAATGCAAGAAAGACCCGTTCAACGCCAAACCAAACGTAGTAGTATATGAAAAATGTGTTGAATTGGGTCCACTCATGAAAGGCACATAAGTGGAAGCATTATACTTTACAACCTTGCATTGATAGAGCACTCTAATGTGTCACATCTTAAAAAATATCAAAGTACCATTTGAGGTCAGAATTAACCAATTAAGAGATAGACATAAGAAAGTGACATTAGTTGCTTCAATTCCATTCAATAATAATCACTCAAATTTTTGAGGTTGAGAAAAAAATTATTACTTTCATGATGACAAAACTTCCTCCATCAAGAATAAACAATTTACACAAAACTTGATCTTCAATGAAGAACACACTACATATATCTTGCTCATACTTCAATCATTGAGTAGCACCAAGGCACAATCCATTTTGTCAAGCACCTTTACCCTTTACTTATGAGGAATTTTTCACTCTTAATATGTATAGGGCTATCATATTTCAAGCTCAGACACAATTTTCAAAGTTATTTATGAAAATGTGTTATGTCAAGCCATATAATATTATGTGGCCTCTAATGTTTTTTTAGAGGAAAAAGAATGAACATCAAATATTATTACTTTGATGTAGAAGAGCCACTAAGGTTAGGGTCTGTTTGATAGTAAACAATATCACCAGTGTCACTAACAAAATGGTCTTTTTTCATGCTTTTTATTAAATCTCCAATGAGATGAAATGGTATAGGTGTTGATTTCTTTGGCTCCCTGTAATATCTTCCAAGAACTGGTTTTGCAGCCTCAGTCTACAAGTAGAGGAAACACAAATTCAAATTCATAAGAAATTTAATTCATTTCATTTATTCATCAAGAACAGTGTAAAGAGATATTTGGATTCTCTGCCGTCAGCATGCAATTTGAACCATTGGATTAAAATCAGATGCCTTCTGTTCACATCTAATCTTGATTCGATGGTCTAAATCGATGATTGTGTGAATGCAGAGAATCCAAATGCTCTCTCTAGTCTTGAATATAAACAAAAAATACACATATTGTGATCACAAATATAATCAAATTTAACAACTTAAACTCTATTTAATGATATCATTCCTAAAATACCTCTCGGTTAATATATTACATTTGTCCCTTATTATAAGCCCCTTTTGAAATCGTGACTAATATGTATATTGAAGTTCCTAAAATACCCTTTTGTTATAGATGTGTCCAACTCTGATTTTTTATCTTCAAAGAAAAATTTGTAGTATTAATAGGGTATATTTGAAAAATATATATCTAGTAATTTGAAACGAGACTTACATTTAGAGACAATTTTTTTCTCAAAGAGGTTTTATATTAAGGAACCAAGATAGTTTGTTTCGTTTTCGTAGAACAAGTTCTAATGAAGGGCACTTTTGGAAATGCACTTAACTAAATATCTTAGTAAATATGAAGTTTGTTACTTGTGCTTATAATCAAGACGAGAGAGAATGGAAAGAGATACTCACAGCTTCTATTAAGTTGTAGTGTGGGATTTGAGGAAATAAGTGATGAATGACATGAGTTCCAATGTCATGATGGATGTTATTTATCAAACCATAGTCACGATCGAGAGTCGTAAGTCCGCCTCTAAGATAACTCCATTCCTGTCCACATATAATCAAGGATTAAAGATGTGAAACTATACTTGAATTTGAAAACTTCCAATTCCACATAAACAAGAATTAAACTTGATAAATATGGAAATGCTTAGTTTTTTATCCTATATGCTAAACATAGATTAAAGTAAAGGAAAAATAACAAAAACCTACGGAAAAATTAACAGGAAAATAAAGGAAAATGATACCTGTCCACGATACCATGGTAGTTTGTCTTCATGGCCATGGTGGTGCAAATAAGTCACCAAATCCAACCACATGACGAAAAGCTTCAATTACAAGTTATACATAAAATTAGGATAATTTTGATTCAAAAGGAGAAGGAAAAAGTGACTAATTGATGGTTAGAGAAAAGTGATGGAATGGAATTTACCACATAGGGGATGCCATAAAGTTTGATTAATTGAATTGGACCCATTACAAATCCTAAACCTACAAGCAAAGCAGCCATAGCTGTCCAACAAACTGTTGATGTGATAACATCTTTTCTTTCATTTGGTACAAACAAATCACTGTTTGGATCAAAGTGAGAACCACTTTTCCCAGGACTCCTGCTCCACTGAATTCATAAAACATCATCATAATGTTAACAACAAATTTCAATTCTTATGTAGCACCGATACTTCAGATGGAAGATGTGTTCGTGTGTCTGACACAGACACGGCACTGACACTTGTAATTACATACAATCACTTCTATTTTTTTTTAATTATTATCAATGTTTATGTGTCAGTGTCGTGTCTGTGTTTGTGTTTCATGGAATCATAGTCCAATTCATACACCGGAACTAATAGCAAAACAAGTTCAAATTCTAGTAAAACAGTTAGGTACTACAACTTACAAGGTAGAAAGGATATGCAAGCATTGGAAAAGGTATTGTAAATCTTAAAGTTTTTGTTGCATTGTCCAAGCTTCTGAAGATTTTCTCTGGCAACTGCAAGATTAGGAATTAAATGCCATGGATTAGAAACTCTGAATTTTGAAAGAACATGTTGTCAATCTCATATAGCAGAAAATAGCAGTTTGTTCAACTTCAAATTCCACAACACAATAGTGCTACAGCGTATTGCAGAACAATAGAGATTTGTTCAAATTCCGCTACACCGTAGCGCTATAGCACCACTATAGCCTACAAATTTAACAACACTGTCGAAAGATAAGAGAACCGTGATTATCTACTTACAGGGTGCCATGATTCATCATTTTCAACATGGCCATGATTTTGATGATGTGTTCTATGACTAATTCTCCTGCACAATTCATAAAAAAACTTCAAAGCTTAGACAAAATCAATGCAGAATAAGATAATAAAAAAATATACAATACAAAAACAGTACTAGAAAAACAACTTTTCCTGCATAAACATACCATCCATGATATGGTACTAAGATTGAAGAATGCAGCAAATGTCCAGCAACACTATTAAGCTTGGGATTGTTTGAAAAGCTTCCATGACCACTAAAATATCCAAAACATAGTTATTAATGATCATAACAACCAAGTAACAACCAATAGAGTCAAACATAGAGTCAAACTTTGCAACCAAGAAAGAAAAAAAAACCAATAAATTCAACATTATAGGTTAAAAATACTAAAAAGATGAAATTTGCTATTAGTATTTATTGTTACCAATCATAGGTTCATAACCAAAAACAAAGAGACCCCAAAACATCAACCATAGTTATAATTATCATAACAAACTTCAAAAATCAAACTTTGCCACCAAAAATAAAAACCAACCAATGGTAATTTAACAAAATACAACATAAAGGCTAAAAGAACAAAAACAATAAAAGATGAAATTGGCTATTACTAGTATTTTTTTTAGATAAGATATATATTCAAGATAATTAGACAGACGGACAACAAGTTTCACCGCTAAACCTTTATGTAATTGAACTATATATTATACTTACCAATCATGACCAAGAACAAAAAGAGCCCAAAACATTGTTCCTTGAGCAGCCCAATAAAGAGGCCAAACAAACCAACTATTGACATAAGCAGCAACAGCAGCCAATCCACAAACAACAACAACATCTCTAACTACATAACTCATAGACTTCCATGGATCCTTAACCCAACAATGTTTAGGTATAGCTGCTCTTATATCAGCTAATGTAAATGGTGGTGGTGCACCAGGGTCAAATTTTGGTAAATTTTCTACACCCTCTTCTTCTTCCTCGGTACTAACTCTCAATGGAGCACTCACTCTCAATTCCCATGGTTTTGAATTGAACCTTAGATCTGAAGATACCCTTTTGTTTGTTTTGTTTAAAAATCTAATCTTTGAAGGTTTTTGAGATGAAACTGCGCCTGTTCTTTGATTAGGGTATAATGGAGGAAGTGGCCTAAAGCTACATTCTGTTAAAAACCATGTTGCCATTGGTAAAGAATGAAGCTTTTTTTGAGGATGAAGTTGGATTTGGTTGATGTTTGGTTCTAAGAACTTAAGTTCTTGCTAGTCTCTTAAAAGGGTAGAATGGTAAATTTAAAAATGCAAAATTGAAATATGTGATGCAAAATTGAAGGATTGAATGGAAGTGAAAGTTGTGTATTGCAGAAAAAACAAAAAGAGACAACAATTGAAGGAGACAAAACAAAGAAGTACAGTAAATATATTGAGACTAGGTATGGATATGGTGTTGTGTTGTGTTGTGTTGTGTGTTTCAATGAGAGCCGCAGGTTTGTGTTTGTGACAGTACTTGTTGCTGACCTCAAATTGTTGTTTATGAAATCTGAGAGAAAAAAATCTAGGATTTAACAAAAGGGTAAGGGAAAAGAAGGAGTGAATGAGATTGAATTGAAGAGAGAATAAGAGGGTGTATCGTAGTTCATGTTGTGGCCTTGAGATTATGTTAAATATTTATATATGAAGAGGGGGTGTAGGGTGTATGGTGGTGGAGGCATAAGAGCAATTGGGCCATGTTGCATTTTCTTCTTTTTGTGGTGATCTTTTCGGCTATCATCATATGGGAAGAGGTCGGTTTATGCGAAAGATAAGTAAATATTTGTTACTCTTTTACCAAAATTTAAAATTGGATTAAAGATTTTTTTTAGGTTTTTATGTATCTGGCTCGGTGCATTGTACAATCTGATTTGGAGGTCAGTTGTAGGTACCGTTTGACCTAATTTTTTTTCCTCTTCTTTTGAGCATATGCAATCAGCTTATGCAATTTTTATGTATTATTATAAGTTTTTCAAAATAATTTTTGATAAAATAGCTTATAAAAATATAATTTTGACTAGTATGAATTATAAAATAACATAAAACCTAATTTATATTGCATAAGCTGTTTGCATAAGCTCAAAAGAAGAGAAAAAAAACTAGGTCAAATGGTACCGTAGGAAAAAATGATTCCAGTCACTTTTCCAATCACAGTTGTGTGGTATCTAACCGTGATCCTCCTACCCGATTCAATATCAATTACCATTAAACCAACTAATTGGTTGATTAAAAATTATTTTAGTTATAATTTAAATTTGATTTATGTACCAAAATAATTTATTCCCTCAAACAACAGTGCTTCAACCATTGATTTGTTGAGAGAAAAATTATCCATCCATTGTACAATATGTTATGAATATTATGTGTTAATAATATAGAAAATCCTTTAGACCTCCACATCGTTTTTAAGTTGCAATTCGCATGTGCTTATACTTATTAAAACAGATTGGCATAATCATGCAACATAAGTGAAGGTAAAATAAATTTGACGTTTGATGTCCCCCGCGTAACATCACCAATGAGGTCTGCAAGCTTCACATCTAAGTGGACATCTAAGTAATACCCTATATATTTTACAACAACTTTATAAGTTAAGAAAGGAGATTTTTAGATATCGGTAGTCGTACCCAACTTATTTTGTACGATGATTTATGTATTAGTAAAAAGTAGGTTTAATTAGTAAAATGATCCCTTAAAGATATTTTTGGTTTTAGATTGGCTTCTTAAAGAAAAAAAGTCTGAATAGGTCCTTAAAGATATCTTCGTTAATCAGTTTGGTCCCTAAAAAAATATCAGAATAGGACATACTGATTAACAGATATGTCTTTAAGGGATCTATTCGAACATTTTTTTTCTTTAAGGGACCTATTCAGACTTTTTTTTTTCTTTAAGTGATCAATATAAAACAAAAAAATGTCTTTAAGAAACTATTTTACTAATTAAACCTAAAAAGTATCATGTAAAAATAGATGATCAAACGATTTTGATCGCGTCTTAAAAAGCAACATGGACACAGGGTCAAGCTTAAATCACGAAGACATGCCAATGATTGAGAAGTCAAGTCATAAAATCATTGAGATCTCCACATCATTAGTCTAGGGGACCTGAGATACCATAACGGTATTTTTTTTTTCATATGAGAAATTCTTTTTCAAAAGTTTTCTACCGTTAGACCCATTATCTATTATCATAGCTAAGGGTATAGGGGAATGAAAAATTCTCTTTAGGTCTTTCAATAAGGCCTCTCAAGATGTTTAAAAATTTTGGAAGTTCTTAGAGCATACTAGGTCACCAAAAGAGAGTTTTTCTTAGGGGGATTGTGTACTAATATGTGCCAAAAGGATCCAAC
The DNA here is from genome assembly GCF_020283565.1 of Trifolium pratense. Taxonomy (NCBI): domain Eukaryota; kingdom Viridiplantae; phylum Streptophyta; class Magnoliopsida; order Fabales; family Fabaceae; genus Trifolium; species Trifolium pratense. The sequence continues at coordinate 6,845,224 of NC_060062.1, read as the reverse complement.
ACACCAAGTACATCTAAGGTGCTCTTCAAATTCAAGATGACGAAACGTGGGAACATACCCTAGTCACTCCACCTCAACAACATGATTCAAGAAGCATCAACGTGATTAACCTTTTCTAGCATCTAGAGATGTATCCATACCAGATAAGTACTAAATGTCTCATTGTTTCTAGTATTTGTAAAAAATCATGAATATTTCATAGTTAATGGATCAAATCAAGACAAATCAAACAAATCATTGGAAAGTAATTTGTCAGAATGCATTGCTCTAATACATGGAATCAAACCCAAAAATACTCATAAAACCACTTAATGATATTTCCTTATGTCATCTATTATTATTACCGTTTGGTTTTAGTCAAACCAAATAATCTTCATAAAGCTACATTTCCACCGTTGGCTAATTATATAGGCATATATATATCCATATGTAATAGTTACACAAGTGAATCGACAAAGCATACACAAGAGTATAGCTTTCTACCATTTTTCCTACTTTGAATATTATAATCTCATTTTCACCATTTTCATTTTCATTAGTATCAAAGTAAAAATTCAAATAAGATATTCGGTTATTCCTCAATAGTTTGAACATATCTTGAACATATCATAAAATTCTTTTTACATACCTTCCCCGCTTGGAGAAGGAACACACAATCAGTCGCAAGGATACAACATTTCTTTGCTCAAGAGATACACCTTGCAAGTTTACACAAGAACAGGGAGTGACACACATAATATTCAAATAATAGCTTTTTAACTAAGGAGGGTGTATTTGATTGAGACTTTATGAAACAATTTTGGCAAAAAAAATCTTGATGATTTTATGATATTTTGTTAGACTATATTGATTTTGTGAGATTTTAAAGAGTTTTTTTACTAGAATTTTTTATAATCAAGATTTTTAACACATGATTTGAATGAATTTTGAGAGATTTTTTTCAAAAGACTTTTTACAATCAAAATTTCATAATACTTTATATATTAGGAAACTTTTGTATATTTGAAAATTTTTAAAAGAATCAATAAATTTTAATAAAAGAAATTATATTTTTTTGGGAATGCAAATATTTAAACAAAAAAATAAAAAACTCTTACTTTTTTTCGTATATATTTTTAATCACCAATAAAAAGGTCACCACCACCGCCACCATTGATGGGAAACAGAAGCAGATGAATGTGACGAAAAAAAATCCGTTTGCTATAAAAAGTTGTAATGAATCAAAAGTTTGTAAAAAAGATGTAGAATTTGTTAAAATATTTTTTGCAAAAAAACATATTTGATAGGTAATGAAGAAGAAGAAAAAAAAAACTGGTACAATGATGATGAAAGTAAAAAGCCTTGAAGAATTTGAAAAAATCTCAAGGCTTTTTAGTGAGATTGTTGAAAAAGTGAAAAAAAAGAAAAGAAGAAGAAAATCATTGATGATGAACCGAGAAAGTAATAAAGAAGAAGAACAAAGTTGATATAGTGATGATGAAAGTAAAAAGCTTTGGAGAGTTCAAAAAAATCTGAAGGTTTTTGGTAAGATTGTTGAAAAAGTCTATCAAGTGTATTTTCAACTAAAAAGTCTCTCAAAATCAATTCTAAAGAAGAATCCATCAAAATCGGTAGACTTTTGAATACCAATAGACATTTTAAAAGTAGTAACAAATCTCAATTGAATACTAACGAATTTTGTTGCCCTAAAAAAAATCATGTTTGTCTTAATTGAATACCACGAGATTTATTGAACTTTTATAAGTTTGTCAAATTAATTTATGAAAAAATAACTTATGAAATAAGAATTTTCGATAGTGAGAACTTGTATATTTATTAACATAAAAATTTATTTATTTGTATACACTATTTTTTTCATAAGCTCAAAAATAAATCAATATAAACAGATCCTAAATTTATCTATTCTATACTATATATAAAGAGAATATATGAGTTTTTGTGTGGACTTTTCATAACACCAACAATATAATACCCTTATTGTAAAAAAAAATAAATAATATAATAGCCTTAATTATTTTTAATAATAACAAAAATCTTTTATTAAATAATATAAGAACATTTTTGTTAACAACAAATTTTTTTTATTAACAATATACCCGCATATTTTTGGAATTTTTTACGTACTAGTAATAAAACTAAAAGATTTGCTCAAGGTGGATGTATGTGTTTGGAATTTGGATTTACTGAATCCGATAGACATCGTTAGTGTCGCTGTTCTGTTATCAAAAGTCAAAAACTCTCTCCCATCAGAATCAGATTCTTCAACAATCTCTCCCTCTCTCTCTGCAAATTATTGTTGCAATGGATCGCACACAAATTCTTCTTGTTGGTTTACCAATCTTCCTTTTCTGCACAGACATTTTCAATCTTTTCACTACATCACCACCTCCCAAATCAACTCATCATAATCACAATCACCCAATTCCTCAACCTCAACAACAATCACATCTTCAACAACCACTTGATTTTCCAACACAGGTTTTTCTTATCCCTTAATCAATTATCTCACTTCAATTATCGCAAATTAATCCCTTTTCTTAATTTGTTTTTTGTCTTATGCATAAAATTCTCTCTTTTCTTATAAAAATTTGATTTTTATGTGTTTGTATAAATGCAGAAACAAAATGGAATTGGCCCAATTGGTGGTGTTGGTCCAGTTGGTGTTGGCAATACTGTTAGCATTGATTTCTGCACTTCATGTTCTTACAAGTTTGTTCCTTAATCTATTGTTCTTTTAATTTTCAGTTAGTGCATGTTTGGACTTTGGATTCAGTTTTGATAGAGCCAAAACTGATTCTTAAACTTAAAATTGATTTTGGATATGTTTATGTTTAGGGTTTCTAATAGTGATTAGAATTGATTCAAACTTCAAACTAGTTATAGTTTTTAACTATAAATGTGATTTTTACACTCATTAGGTTTTAAAAAACGGTTACCGCGAAAACGGCTGCGCCAAAACGGCATTAATAGTGTGAACAGAAATCACATAAATGATCGCGACAATAAGCCGCGATGAAACTCCGTTACAGCCGCGGAACAAATTCTTTGTCTCATTTGATTTTTTTATGCCCTTGTCTTTTCTAAAAATATTAAAACCTGAATTTATTAGTGGTTAATGTAGTTTTTAGATGAACAAATTCACTAAAAAATTATGAATAGAATTATAGTTATGAAATTTTGAATAAACAATGAGATATTAAGTTATTATACATAACATGATTGCAATAATAGTTTTAATAAGTAACATGACTGTAATATTAGTTTTCATAAGATTTGTGTATTGTTGTGATTAATTCACACTGCGACAACCATAATCTGTAGAGCAGCCTCCGTAACAGCTGAAAACCCTTAAACCTCGACCGATATTTAAAACCTTTGTTCACTTCACTTTCATGTGAATGTATCCAAGCATCTTAATATAAATAATTTTACCTAAAAGTCACTTTATCTAAAATTAATTCTCGCCACCATAGAACTAAATACATGATTAATTATATAATTAAGTTGAAGGGTTCTTTATGGAATATATGTGAGTCCAGTTGGAAAAATAGGCAACTTTTCTGGTACACAGTGGACCGGTACTTAAAATTTGTTCAAAGTTTCAATGATGATAGACGTCGTCTTTTGGAAGCAGAAGCTCACAACCCTTCTTGTTTTCACCGAGACAATGAATTAATCGGGTCTGGTTCAACAAAAACAAGAGAAAACTCAACTCATATTCGTTTTTCCTCGCTAACACCAATCAAGTCATTGTGACTTTTCAATGATTTTTAAATACTTGTTCACCGTGGAGTTAGAACCTGCCAGAAAAATAGTGTAATATTATTATTATTATTTTGTATTTTGAAAGGAAATGATGGAGGAAGAAATATAAAAAAGTGAAGTCAAAACCAGATGTTAAAAATATAACTACTTGTGTGGAAGCTACATTAAAACAAACAAGTCATGCGTATCTATATGGAATCTAGTATTACTTATTTGTTAAAGATGTGTTTGGAAGAGTTTATTTGGACTTATCTTATGTCTTGAGTGATTATGTAAGTATGTAGAAGAACGTGTAAAAATAGGTTGTAATTTGTCCACAAGTTGTTTTCACTTTTCAGGTTACTATCACAAGCTCCTCGTGATAGTTTATAGAAACAACTTATAGAGTTTAAACTCATTATGTAGAATCAACTTATATATTAGTTCTTATATGATTAGTTCTTATAGAATAAGCTCTCAATTAAGTTGTTTATTAAACACACTAAATGAGTCACTGCACATATTGGCATTCTATTATCCTGTCCCTCTGAGTCTGGTCTCAGTAGTCGCTACATATTTATACTAATAGATGTGAAGTATGTGTTTGTTTTTCTTTCTAAGATCGTTGAAGTATATAGATCCTTGCATTTCATTTCAGAATGTTGTATCTTTTTCAAAACTGTGCACTCATCCATTGGTCCTATTTAGAAGTTTTTATTTTTGGTCATAAGTTTTGTATATCGGTGGCAATATTAATCTTTCCATAACACTAAGAATTTAGCTAGTGTTATCTAGTTCTAGCTGCATTCTATCTTAGCTTGTTTCATTTGTAGAGTCCATATGTATGTAAGCAAGAGGAATGCTAGCAATACTTACCAATTTGGCATTCCAAATTTGCAATATGCTATGAAGTGTTCAAGCAGAACAAACTTTAGTATATCTTGTTTAATTTTCATGATATTTTCTGCAGGGGAACTGCGGTAACAGTGAAAAACATGCTGGAATCTTTATTTCCAGGCATTAATGTTGTTTTGGGCAACTATCCTCCCGCACTTCCGAAGCGCGTTCTTAGCAAAATAATTCCAGTGGTGCAAACTGGAGCTGTTATAGCTATAACTGCAGGTGACCAGATATTCCCGAGATTGGGAGTGACACCACCACAATTGTACTATTCCTTGCGTGCCAATAAGTTTAGAAGTATTGCTAGCATATGGCTTCTTTCAAACTTCGTTCAATCCTTCTTACAGAGTTCCGGTGCTTTCGAAGTATATTTCAATGGCGAATTGGTAAGTCCCTTGTTAATGGTAGCAATTGATTTAGTTTTGCTCTTTTTTATGATGGTGTTAACATGTTACATCTATAATAACTGCTGGGAGGGGACTCTGAAATTTATAAATTGGGTCTGTTTGGTTTGGTTTGGTTTACTTGATCTTATCTACTGCGGTACTGCCATAATGACTTGTGGGACTATGTGGTAGAACTTAAAGAAACAACTTTTCACATGTCCATAAGCTATTATCAGTTTATTTTCACAAGCTCTGTAGGATAGCTTATAAAAACAATTTAACTCTATTTTATCTTTTGATGTTGAAATATCTTATACATAAGCACTTATATGATAAACAAATCTATTAGCACCTAATTAAATTGTTTATCCAAACAATGCCAAAGTCATACGCATCTATCGAAACATTGATTTGTTGAGCATATTGCACCTGTGTCTACTTTTAATAACTTCGTGATCCTCTTGTTGATTTGGACCTCATAGGTTTTCTCAAAGCTGAAGGAGAACAGATTCCCTGGCGAATTTGAGTTGAAGGAACTTATTGGCAGAAGAATAGGTACACATGTGATTTGAAGCAGAGAAAATTGAAAGTAGAGAAATCAATTATTATTTAGTTTGTGCAACTTGTTATCTAATCTGTTAGGTAAGATATTGAATACTGATGAAGCATTAGTTTTACCAAGCCCTTTTTAAAGTTCTCACTTTTGTATTTTGAAACTTCTCTTTCTTTGTAATGATAACTAGTTATCATATTCATAGAGTAGTGATATATATGGCATTATTCATTCATTGACAAACACGAAGAAATTAAATCGGAGCTTCCCGTTTGAGTTTTGTAAGAAGATAGTTGAAATGAGATTGCTTGAGTTGAAGTGGAGTGACATATAGTATTTGTCATCGTAATCACATGTGTGCAGTTCGAGGTCCTATATTACAAACTAAGGTTAAAATGAAAATGTTCAAGTTTGGTCATTCTGAGTTCAGATTGACATGAGGCACTAATCCAATTTGTGTAGATTTATGCAGGATCAGTAGGATTTTAAATTATTGTTTTGTTGTTACAATTGTGTTTCTGGTTGTTGCAATATTATGCTGTGAACTGCAAGGTTTTTAAAATTGTATTTGCAATCGCAGTCACATCTAGTTATGTGATTTAGCGGATAAAGTTGTATACACACACACATTCAAGATTAAAATGAATGAAAGGTAGACGAATAACAAGTTGTGCCGTTAAACATTTTTGTATGACAAAACCAATCATTCGAAAAGTTATATCCATAGACCTATGAGACACAACAATGTCTACAATTTCAATAACCAATGCTATTATTTATCTTTGTCAAAACAATGTTATTATATATATTAAAGTTTTTGAGTCCTTCATAAGATTAGTTGATTGAGTGTTGTTTTAGGGTGGGGAATGAATCCCCACCTTCAATTCTAAAGGAGCGAGAAAGATAATTTACAAAATAAAATTAAAGAGTATGGATATAGATACTTCAAAAAACATAAAATACAAAAATTTAGAGAATTTATTTTTCGTTAGGTTGCAACTTCTATAGATGACTAGAGCAAAAGCAATCGAAAACAGATACAATAGTAAACACGGTATATTTGTCTAACAAAAACAATAGTAAATATATATTTGTCTGAAAGTTTGAGCGGTTGAAGTTGTCTTCAGAATTGACATTATTTTATATAAAAAATAAATAAATAGTAAACAAGATATATTTTATTTGATAATAGTAACACAATATTTGAGTTAGAGTTATGTGTACTGTGTAGAGTGTTTTTTTCATATTAAAACAATAGATAATGATGTTATTTTTACTAAAATAATCGTATAATTTTTTATGATATAATTTAAATTAAAGAAAGTCAATTAAATTTTTCAGATGGAGAGACTAATAATAATTGACATTCTTTAATGTACAAAATGTAAATTGCCGTTTCACCAGTTTTCTCACTTGATAATAAAGCTTTTAATTCCTTCAAAAAAAACAAAAAAATAAAGCTTTTAATAATGAGATCATAAACATCACGGGGATGTAGCTCAGATGGTAGAGCGCTCGCTTAGCATGCGAGAGGTACGGGGATCGATACCCCGCATCTCCATTTTTTGTTTTTCTGGCCTATCGCTTTCTAGTTCTAGCTTCAAACGCGCGTTTGCAAGTTTACAAAAACCTGCTTTTCTGTTATGATGATGATAATTTATTTAGTCGATTTTAATGTTTTGTTCTATGCACAAATATTCATCAAGAAAAATTATTAAAATAGACACACCTTGATGTATAGAAATTCTTATATTTTTCTTATATTTTGTTTTGTTGCACCTTTATATATATAATTTCCTGCACAAATGACATATTAATTAAAAGGAATAAATTACTGGTATTACGACTTATTATGGCCCTTTCCTTTTCGGCAGCTTTACTCACCTATCAGTATTCGGCGAAACACTTTAATTCAATTTATTGGTTATTTTTTCGTGGCTAAACTCTCAATGAAAGCACAAATTGTTAGGACTAAGGAGAGACTAACCCAAAAGATAAGTTCAATAGATGAGAGAGTCACACGACATAAGTACAAAATTGACCACTTTAAAATATTTGATGTGAGACTCCTAACAAACAAAGCCCCATTTATAATGATGCATAGTTATTGGTGATATGTAGAGTTATTGGTATGACCCATTTAAAACTTTTTAAGAGATGTTAGGTTGAAAGAATCGGCTTATTATTATTAAGTAAAAGTATTAAAAAATTATAAATAAATAATGTGTACACCGAGACCCAGTTAAGTAAAAAATACGGAGAACTCCATTGATGATGTTCGTAGGACTTTTAGAGCACTTACAAAGATCATTATATTTATTTACCTCTATAGCGAGACTCAAACGCAAACCTCTCGGATCCAAATCTATCTTTTTACTATTGGACCAAATCATTAGTGTGAAGATTTTATAATAAATATGCTTATTCAAAAAAAAAAAGATTTTATAATTTATTATCATTATTGCTATTACACAATATTATATAAAATATATAAATCAATGGGAGATAAGGTAATAAATTAACCAACAATAAAATATTAGATATGCTTAAAAAAAAAATTAGATGTACCAAAAAAAATAAATATATATATTAGATAAGACACACATAAAGGGTTTACGTGTGCTTCAAGCCAGAACCCACAAAACCTCTTCACAGATTTTATAATTATTATTTTTTTCTCTCTTCCCAACCTCACTCTCACAAATTCTCTCTTCCTTTAATCGTTTTTCTCGAGAAAAAAAAGAGGAACCGTTTCAGATTATTGAGTTTAATGGTTGTAGAAAAGTAAAAATTGAAGAACAAGGAAAAGTGATTATGGTGATGCGCAAGTCTTTCAAGGATTCTCTCAAAGCTCTTGAAGCTAACATTCAATTTGCCAATACTCTGTAAAATTCCCCTTTTATTTTTATTTTTTTTTTATATTTTTTTTTTAGTATATAATATTGAATTCTGTCGTTTTGAGTGAGAGAAAGATGAATTTTAATTATTTATTCTATTTTTTTTTTCTTCCTTTTTTATGATTGCTGAACTATGGAGTATTGTTTGTTCTGTTTATCTATCCACATTCAAGGCTCAGAAAAAATTGTTTTTTTAAATAAATGTTTGGTGTGTTCCTTTCCTTAAAAAGTATGATCCTTTGATTGGTTTTATGTCTATGTTTCAACTTGTCTTTTTAAGTTTTTTTTAGAAGATTGAGCAATGAAAATAATGAATTTTTCTAGTGTTTTTCATGGTGTGCCTCAATTCCATGTAATTTAGCTTGCTCTTCCTGTTATGAAGACAAATCAAGTGTAGCTTCGGTTTTTTCCACTTGTGATAGTGACAAACTATGTAGCATTGACACTTCAAATCATGTTGTTCGACAGGGACTGTTGGACACAACAAGACATTTCAAATTAAAGATGTCTCCAAGTGTCTGACACGTGTTGGTGTTGGATACAACACTGATACTTGTGAACCGTGATTAACTACTATCACTTCACTTCTATTTTCTAAAATTATTGTCAATGTCTACGTGTCGGTGTTAGTGTGCATTGTCCATGTCCGTGTCAGTTCTTCATAGGAGCAACTATTTAACTCTAAGACTTCATCACTTTTATCTTTTAAGCAACCTCATAGTACATGCTTAAATATGATTTTTTTGCTATATAGTTTTTAACCTATTCATTGGTACAGTGCTTCGGATTATCCAAGAGACAGTGATGGAGCCTGCTTTCAAATGAGATTGTCTTATAGCCCAGCTGCTCAATTTCTCCTTTTTCTGGTTAAGTGGACTGATTGCAATCTTGCCGGAGCATTAGGATTGCTTAATGTTCTCGTATACAAGGTACATTTGTTAGTATGTTACGTTAGTAGCTGGAATTTGAACTCTGAACCTTCTCAAACTCTTTCGATTGTCTCAGCTCAACCACTTGAGCTACGACTTAAAGAGTACTCTATATAGATGCAACCATAGTGTGGACCAATGTGGTCATTTTACCGTCAATTTTGTAATAAAATGTTGGGATTATTGAAGGTATTTGATGATGGGAAGACAACTATGTCTGTTTGCGAAAGAAAAGCCACTCTAAAGGAGTTCTACGGTAAGTAATTAGTCATGCTATGGTCAATTTTTTCAAGAAAAGAACATGAGTTTGATTCCTTGAGCCTCCCGAGTGGGAGGTAAAGTGTGTAAACAAAATCAGATCTTACACTGACGACTCGAGGATTAGTCTCATAGCAGACCCTTTGGACTTAAGCTGTGGGATACCTTGAGGCGCTTACCAACTAATTAGGTTAGTTAGCCCAAAAAGGTCAATTTTTTACAATGAGCAGTAGCTTAACTCACACCATGTCCTCAGCAATTTTCATGCCACTTCTTTGTATGATTGCGTTCACTTACAAAAATGATGACTCAAAATTCAAATACAGTTGTTTTTACATTTCTTAATATCAGGTGTGATCTTGCCCTCTTTAATACAACTCCAGAGAGGAATCACGGATGTAGAAGAGAGAAAACAAAAAGATTTATGTGCTACGAAGTACAAGCCTAAAGATGTGATTAGAAAAGGAAAGATATCTCAAATTGATATAGAGAGAGAGGAAGAATGTCCTATTTGTATGGAGATGACCAACAAGGTTGTGTTACCCAAATGCAACCATTCTCTGTGTATGACATGCTATCATGACTGGTAAGTGGACTATGACTTATAACTTACAAGTAGTTACATTTTGGTAAGTAAGGGTATCAATATTAATATATTATCTCCCCAAACATGGTGTAGATTTGAGTTGGTGATGGAGAAAATAGTGTTTGGATAAATCATTAATTAAGCTCTTATATTATAAGCTCTTATCGTATAAGTGCTTATGAATAAGCTAATTTAGAACAAAAGATAAAATAAAGTTAAACTGTTTTCATATAAGCTATAAGCTGTTTTCATCAGCTATTTTGAAGAGCTTCTAGAAATAAGGTTTATATAACTTATGGACATGTCATAAGCTCTTTTAATAAGCTCTCCCAAACAGTTTCGTAAGTGTTTATGCAAGTAGATAGGATCAGATAAGTCAATCTAAACAGACAATCAAGACATTTATGATCATAACTATCTAGAATTGTAAATTAATACACATGGATTGATGTATAAGAACATATTTGTGAAGAAATCTTTTCAGTGCAACAGAAACAAACAAAAATCGGATTGTAATTTTTTTAGGCCTAGAAGAGAACTTAATATAAAATAAATGAGGTACCGTCAGTAAGAATGATTACACTTTTGTCAAATAGCGGCGTGTTATAGTGACAGCGTGTTATAGTGACAGCGTAGCATAATTTGAACAAATCATTGCTTTATGCACGATACACTATTTAGTACAAAATACTGTCAAATAGGGGGCTATAGAGGCGCTATAGGACTGTTGTGTAGCGGAACTTGAACAAACAGTAATTTTCTCCAATCCGCAACTGTCAACACTTAATGACTAATAGTTTCTCATCTAATTGAAAGATGTATAAATTCATCCTAAGGAAATTTTCAACTGAGGGAATAAACATTAGAATGCCGATTTATTTCTCTGATGTTTTTAAAATGTGATTGTTTCACTTCTAAGGACTAATTTTTTGCTGCTTGTTTTAGGCATTCAAGATCTCAATCTTGCCCTTTCTGTCGCGACAATCTTAAAAGAGTAAAGTCAGGTGACCTTTGGATCTTGATGAGTAGCTGTGATATAAGTGATTTGGAATCAATCAACAAGGAGAATTTTAAAAGGCTATTTATGTACATTGAAAAGTTGCCTCTGATTTTGCCGGAACAAGTATTCATCGCTTATCCTCAAAACTTTTGATTTCTATTTAGTGAATTTTGAGGATCTTTGGATCTTCATGAGCACTGAATTCAATCAACAAGGAGAGTTAGGCTAGTTAAAATTAGTGTACACACAAGTTACCTATGATATTTTTGAAATGACAAATATTAGCCGTTATTTCTGATCATGTGTATTTCATCTCAAAACTCTTGATTCTCATTTAGCGAATGCTAGTTTATACTCCAATATTAATTGTCACTTTGAGCCGGAACTTTACAAAATGTAAATACTCGATTCCGTTTTTAGTCAAATGATAATTTAACTATACATTAGATTTCTTAGCTCAAAAGTTCCTTCACCTTTAAATATTGGTCATAGAGTTGTCTTCCAAATGTCTTTGTGTCGATGTTTTAAAAACCGGACATCAAATTGGCGAGATGCCTGCGTCATTGTTAAACCGCCTTAAATTGTTCAAACTGAGATCTCTAGCTAATAGGCTATGAAGCACCGACACTTCTCAGATTAGGCGTGTCTGTGTCGGACACGTGTCAGACACCGACACCGACACTTAAGATTACACTAAATTATGTCATTTTTCCAAATTTTTATCGGTGTCAACATGTCAGTGTCCGTGTCGTGTCCGGTGTCTGTATCCGTGCTTCATAGCTAATAGGTTTCTTTTTCTCCTTGGTTTGTCTTAATTCGGTGGATTGTAGATGTTAAGTTTATTTTTTTGCATTTTTTAAATTTCAGCACTACATCATGTAAAATTCATTTATATTATGACAAACCACTTTTAGAGTTCTTTTGTTTTTGTAGATTAGTCTAGTTGTTAAGAATAATTCTGTAAAATTACAACATCCTTTAATTTATTTATAGTTTTTTTAATCCGTGTGAAATATTGAAGATGTCAATTATTTTGAAATTATGAGAGTAAAACTATTTTACCATGTCCTTAGAGTTTTTTTGTTTGATAAACATCTTTTTGTCAATAAAGTGATTTGAGTGAGTTAATCTAAATCATTAAGTCCACTAAACCTAAATTGGACAGGGATAATACCCATGTTTGTTGGAAACTATTTATACCGATGCCTTAAAAATTTATTGAAAACAATGTTAACCCAACAACACCTAAAATGATGTCGCTTATTGAAAACAATGTGAAGAATGAGTCGAATATTTTTAGACATGCAAGCCTTTGAAATATCCTCAAATAAGATATTCTGCAACTCTCTCGGAGGGACCTCTAAAACTAAAACAAAGGGCAAAAAAGAATCATTTGTTAAACTATATGTAGGCAGGTAGCTAACCAATTAGCATAAATCAGCATATTTGTTGCCTTCATGTAAGGTGTGGTTGATTTGAATCTGCCAAAGAGGATCAATAAGATCTCAAATTCGACGAATCAGAACGTGAATAGCCACCATTAATCTTACAATTACTTGTTACTTGTTAAGTCAAACTCAAATTCAACCTTTAAATATTAACATCGTAAGACTGAACACCTTTATTTGAGTTTGAACACATATTGTTGTGTGAGTTTATCTTGCTTTTTCTAGGAATTAATTTAATTTATTTTTTAACTAGTATTCAAACTCAATTTTTTTTTCCATGGTCAAGTATTCAAACTCAATTTGATTAGGTGGAAATACAATTTAATTGTTGAAATCACCTACCTATTGGAGTAAAAGGCAGCTCAAGCGATGTAGTATAAATATATGAAATGATGATTCCCATTCATTCCCACTCACTCAATCAAGTACAAACACCCTAACACCACACTACACACCACGCATGCTCATACCAAAAACGAGAGGACCAAACTTAAAAAACAATCACAGCGCTATATCCCTCACTCACTCATTTCACTCTCTTTCCACAATCACAAAATGGCCGTTGTTGGTGTTCTCGCTTTACAGGGTTCTTTCAACGAACACATAGCAGGCATATTCTCTTTCACTCTTTCTCTCTTTTCGTTTATCAATTTTCATCACTCATTTTATGACTCTGTGTGTGTTTTTTGCAGCTCTGAGAAGATTAGGTGTGAAAGGTGTTGAAATTCGTAAACCTGAACAACTTCTCACCATTAATTCTCTCATCATCCCTGGTGGTGAAAGTACTACTATGGCTAAACTCGCCGAGTATTTCAACCTGGTATTGAATCTCTCTGTTTTTGTTAGATGAAAAACGATAGAAATTGCTTCTGTTGTGCTCAATATGCATCATATTTTGTTGATTTCTATTCTATTAGTCAAATTAGTTCTCATTTTGTTCAGTATGATATTGATGAGTCAGATTCAATGATAATTAAAGTAGATATTCATTCCAGTGTAGCGTAGCATAGCATAGTATTTAAACACTGTATTATACTCTATAACCCTAAAAACTACAACATTCACTTTGTGGTTAGAGATGTAGACAAAATGGGTTGAACTCTATGATCAATTGTTTGCAGTCTTGCGTGATTTGTTTACCCGTTTACTTTAGAATCGGATTTGTTATTCTGACACGTTTGATTGAAGAATTGTAGGTTTAGAAGAAGAACCTTGTTGTTAATTTCATTATACATGAATTAAGTGTATGTTTGGATCGAAGTTTGTAAACTTAAGTTTGATTTGAGTGAACTTCTAGCTCTAGGTCAAATTCATCAAACTCAATTGAGAACAAAACAAGAGTGTTTTTTTTTTTGTTTTTTTCTTTCTTTTTGAGTGTACTTCTAGGGTCTCTCGACGGAAAACCTAGCAGGCTCTAATATAAGCGGTATTATATCTTTTAGGGAATGGTTTATTAGAATTTAGTAACTATACACAGACAAGTGTAAACATAGTTTAGATAGGTGTTTCATTATATTTTATTGTACCGACACGCGTCATATTTCACTATGGCGGGAGTTTCAACATGTACGACAAAATGATTAAATATCATGTGATAAATATGGTTGCACTGCCGTTACATAATTAACGTAATTTTATACTAAATAAAACATTATCAAGTCATGATTTTGGTATTGATGATGAATAAGATGATAGTCTGTGCTGAATGTTTCAATTTATCAGTTTCCAGCTTTGCGAGAGTTTGTGCAAATGGGAAAGCCAGTTTGGGGAACCTGTGCAGGACTAATTTTCCTGGCAAATAAAGCTACAGGTGGGTTGTTTCTCTCCAAGGTTTTATAAAATGTGGTCGGCAATCACAATTGCGTTCTAAACGTCAAGGATTTTGGAGCCTCCACATTTGCATTTTGATTGCAATTGTGATTGCATCAGGCCGGCCCGTATCTGTCTACAACTTTCCACAATATCAAGGATTGTAATGTAATTGCAAGTGTGACTGCGGCTGCAATTTTAAACCTTGCTTCTCTCCTCTTTTCTGCCCTTTTGTTGGATTTCAGAAATATCAAATGTTTTGGTCTTATTTTACCTGTCACACAAAACTAATGATTGTTTAAAAAATTCAATGACAAACACCATTTCAGGACAGAAGACTGGTGGACAAGAACTAGTTGGTGGACTTGATTGTACTGTGCACAGAAATTTCTTTGGCAGCCAGGTAATGCATGTATTTGATGTGGCTTCTTTTGTTGGCTAGCAATATCAGAGAGCAATCAGCTTTTTATTTTGTTTCCTTTTCTTTTATTCCTTTTACTTTAATTGTTTTTTTTTTTGTTCCGTTTCTGCTTTTGATTCAAGGCCAATATGTCTTTCCTTGTTAGTAAAGGTCTTATCTTATCAATTAGGATCCCTTTCCCTTTTGTTATTGTGCATTGTCAGTTGAACAAACATAAATAGAAGCCCATCTTATCCACAATTGCTAATCAGGAACATGAGAAACAAAGACCTCTGCTTAGTCATTTGTTTTTTATATGGTGATATGATAAAGTTGATGGTCATTCTAAATGGACTAACATTTAACACGTGAGATTGTCATAATGGTGCCAACTTATAATTATTGGGGGCTCTAAGGTGACTGATTCATAGCTAAAAGGTTTAATACTCAAGTTCTTATGAAGCTTTTCCTCTTTCTCATCCTCCCGTATACTGCCTGCTCCATTCTTGCTTCAGGTTTCTTATTATCAAGAAGCATTCAAATCTAAAAAGTTCACGATCCTTGCAGCAGTTATTTTGTCAAAACAGCCATATATTGTTGTTAAACATTTAACATACTCTCCATTATAAGTGATAAGATTCAGGGAGTTCTTCTATGGATGTAAATATAATAATATTGTTCTAAGTGCAATTTGGGTAATTTGTGAACACATTTAACCTAATGAAATGCTTACTCAGATTCAAAGCTTTGAGACAGAGCTTGCAGTACCAGACCTCGTATCCAAGGAAGGCGGTCCTGAAACCTTCCGTGGAGTTTTTATTCGTGCCCCTGCAATTCTTGATGTGGGGCCAGAAGTTCAAGTCCTAGCTGATTATCCTGTACCTTCTGACAAAGTGCTGAGTTCTGATTCCTCTGTTGAAGGACAAAAGGTTAGTTGTTGACAATGTCTATATGATTGACCACTTTTAGCTGGCTCATGTTTTTTGTTACTTGTCAGTTGTCACTAAATACTAAATAGTAAATATTTCACCGATGTATAGTTTATTTAGAGCATGGAGTGTTTGTTAATTCTAGTTTTAGGTTGTAAATGGTGGTTTGTTCTAGATAGCTATTAAAATTTAAATGGTTTGTTTGATGATAATAAGAATAATGAAAACATGTCAGAATGTACACGATCATATAAACTTTATGTTTGATTGATAATATAGAGAATGATCTAGGAAACGGGACTTTGTGAATCAGGGATAGTATTTTGCCTTCAAGCTACTATAAAGTCAGTATCAGAACATGGGTGGTGTGATTAGTCATATTCTTTTGACTGTTAAAATAAATGAATGCCATCATATACATGTAGCAGAATCACAGGTTTATAGGGGATGAGCACAAGGTGGAGATAATTTTGAAATTTGCTGTTGAAGTGCAGTAAAATAAATCCTAGTAAAGATAACAGATGGAATGATGACTAGGGCACTAGGCAGGTCATAGTGCCCCCACATAATGTAGTACTACATGGCTTGCTGCTGGAAGTGTTTCTTCTGCTAATAGTTCCTTCCTATGTTATATTATGTTAGAAATTTAGAATATAAGATATTATCTTTATGTTAGAAATTTAGAATATAAGATATTATCTTTAATATTATATTAGAGTATCGTAGTTTATCCCTTAGGTCAGTTTTCAATCTTAGCATATCTTAGGTTATGTTAATTTCATATCTCTTATTATTATTTGTTACTTGATTTCCCTTTTTACTTAGAATTGAGTCTATGTATTCCTATAAATATAGATTACTAATTTACATTTGAGTTTTTTTTGTATCAAACTACTTTCAAGTCAATATCAAGTTGTTATCAATGACATTCAAAGTTGTTCTTTTTTTCATCCTTTTAATCTAAAATCTCATAACTTCATCATTCTATGGAAAGATGACAAGTTTAGTTCCCTTAATGAAGAATTGGCAATCTCTTGTCTTTTCAATGCAGTAAATATGCTGTAGTTAATTTCTTAATCTTACAAGAATAGATTTGGCCGTACACCTGAGTTTTACTGGAGTCTAGATGAGTGATTACTCCTCAGTAGTGGCCACATTTACCATTTTTAGTAAACTTATTTGCTTGAGGGGAATCTATGTTTGTGTTAGGTGATTTACAAATCAATGTTATAATGCAAGTATTCTATATGGTTCGAAACCACTAAACAGCTATAAAAAATGGTCTAATAGTATGGATTTATGTAATATTTTTATTATTTTAGTTCTTATCTTGACGAGATTGATGCTTGGACTCGGCTCCTCTCGAGCAGAGCTCTCTCTCGTCTCTCTATTTTTCTACTTCATAATCATGTACCCTTCCTCCCACCATCAGTCTCTGCTCTCCCACTTGTCTTTTCTCCTACAGAGGTAGGAGGGTAGAAGAGGATCCAAATACGTAGGTACAAACACCAACTTTTTATTGCCACTGGATAGTGCTTTTTATAGACAAATGTTAGTGGAAATGCGAATTTGTTAGAAGTAGGGATCAAATTCTGTATCTCCTGCATAATACTCTTTCATCGTCCCAATTCATATCACTAGGCTACATAATCAGGGGTGCCACTGGGATATTAATAACTTCTATTATGCATTGGCCATTTTTCCCATGACATATTAGATGTTTCTTATTATTTATGATATGACAGGAGAATGCTGAAGAACAAAGCAAAGTTATAGTTGCTGTGAGACAAGGGAACATACTAGCGACTGCTTTTCATCCTGAATTGACGGCTGATACTCGATGGTAAATATAATTTGTTTTTGCCTTTGAATCTTACAACGTTATATGATATATGAAGTGGAGTTCAAAAGTTATATTTTTGCAGGCATAGTTATTTCTTAAAGATGGGAAATGTCATTGGAGAAGAGGCCTCAAGTAGCATTGTTCCAGTAGAAGTGACTACAAGTTCTAAGCTACAATCACAGAATGACCTTCCTATCTTTCAATAGGACCAGAAACTCACTGACTTTCTTAAGCAGTTGTGGGTGCTTATTTAATTTATAATTTTCTTTTGGAAAGGAAACAATACCTGATAATCGATAGATCTTAGAAGGTGTTTTCGGTAGTTATCTATTTTGGATAAATTATGTTTATGGTCTCTCAATTTTGAGTTATACAGTATGTGGTTTTGATCCGAAAGATCACGAAGATAAATGAAAAATCAAGTTTATATTTTGAGAAATGAGAGAATCAACATTTTGATTGCAAGAACTTTTTGGAGTAGTGCAAGGAAGTGTCGCGAGCTTGGTAGAATTAATGGTATAAAAAAATGGAAAAAGAAAAAAGTTTGCAGTAAAACAAAAGTAAGAAAGGTTTCAAGGTATTTTTATATGGTCACGCGACCAAATAAGTAAGTGTACGATTAAATTCGTGTTTTCATGTGTCAAAATTGATTACATCTTTGCAGTTTTTTATTTTTAATTTTCTCATCTTTGAAGATTCTTTATTAGATAGTATTATTTTTTGAAAGAGATTCTTAATTGGAATTGATTTTGTCTGTGGTTGTATCATCACCTGCCATCCTTCTTCATCCTTCAAAAAACAAGTGTAAGAGCAGAGATCAAATGAATAATAAAAAAAAAAAAAACGAGAGAAAATGCGGAGAGACAGAGATAGCGAAAAAGAAACGAGAGAAAATGCGGAGAGACAGAGTGGGAGAGATATAAGGAAAGGAGAGGATCCAATTTCAAGTCTATTTTGTCTATGTCATTGATTCCAACTTAAATAAATCTGATTTTTACATGTATTTATTTTTATTGTTCAATTCACTTTCACTTATTTTAAATTCAATTTTAACTAATATTAGTTTTACAAAATTGATTCAATCAAATTAATTTTTGTCATAATATAACTGTCACACAAAAAATGGCTCGAGAGTTGAGTAAAATCCATTCTAAACCAATTTTAGCTCATGTTTTAAAAGTGTAAGAATTGTAAAAAGGAAATAAACGGCGTAGTAGTTGGTATTGTGACTCGGCAGGATTTGGATCCTTTTATACTCGGTTCTCTCATGTTAGCACCAATCTCGATCATTTATTAATTTTTTCTCTCTTCTAATTTTTTTTTTCTTCTTTATGAATCATCACCCTTAGATGAGGAAAAAGAGAGAGCAGTTATAAAAGAGCATGAGAAGATCCAAATCCGATTTGACGATGACTTTGCTCGAACAATGTCATGGTTGTGGAAGCAACGACTCATCAACTAGGGTTATCTTTTGTTGTGGAATGTTGTTTCCGAGAGAATGAAGTAGAATCTGATTACTCTCCTAAATCAATGCAATGACACACAATGTAATGTTGGTAAAGAAACTAACTAATGACAACATTGAAGACCCAAGTTGACTAAAAGAAAATACATTAATTTTTTTTTCTTTGATAAAAAAAATAGAAAAAAAAGGTTTTTTCTAATCTACTTTTCATGATTTAAAGGTATTTACTATATTGTTAATTATCCCAACATTTAAAAAAACTCCAGCAACTTTGTCAAAAAAAAAAAAAAACTCCAGCAACATTCAATAATTAAAATAAAAAATGACCCCACACTATTAGAAACATGAAGAAATCCCAAATACATTATAGGACATGATTAATCACACAAAAAATCATTAGATATTTACAAATCTTCAATGTAATGTAATACACCTAAACCATACAATAAAATCAGTCATCCACAGCCACAAGTTCTCTCTGAGCAAATCACTTTCACAGTTTCATTCAAGGACATAAAATTTGTCCACATTAAAATCCACGTCACCAACACCAGATAAGCAAGAGGATAAGCCATATTCTTTTTTCACCGTCAGATGGATACTCTCCATAATCCAACGGCCAAAAACACATAACCTTAGATTATCCATAATCATCATCATCACCACCCACATCAAATACACTCATTTCCAATTCAAAAAAACTCACAACAACACAACACTCCATTTTCTATTCACACCCCCCCTCCAAATGGCATCCGCAACAGCCACCGCCGCTGCCACCTCATCCCTCATCGGAACTCGTCTCCGCGGAGTTCAATACAATTCCGGCCGAATCCAAGCCCGATTCGGCTTCGGAAAAAAGAAAGCAGCACCAAAGAAACCATCACGATCGAGTCCAACCACCGATCGTCCATTATGGTATCCAGGTGCAAAGTCACCGGAATGGCTTGACGGAAGTTTGATCGGAGATTACGGATTCGATCCATTCGGTTTGGGGAAACCAGCTGAGTATTTGCAATTCGATCTTGATTCACTTGATCAGAATTTAGCAAAGAATCTTGCCGGAGATGTTATCGGAACTAGAACGGAATTCTCCGACGTGAAATCGACACCGTTTCAGCCTTACACTGAAGTATTTGGACTTCAGAGGTTTAGAGAATGTGAATTGATTCATGGAAGATGGGCTATGCTTGCTACTCTTGGTGCTCTTACTGTTGAATGGCTTACTGGTGTTACTTGGCAAGATGCTGGAAAGGTTTGTTTGGTTATGAAATCTCTTAATCTTTAGTGGTTATTAGTTTAATACTTCAAAAAAATACTTTAATTAGTGTTTATTATTGTTAATGTTGAGTAATTATCACTAATTAGAAGACATGACTTATATTCAAAGTGTGTGTTGGATGCATGCATGCATGTATGCTTGTGTTTAGATTCTATTGTTGAGTTTATGCATGTTAGGACTAGATGTGAGATTATTAGAATCACGGTGAACCGCCGTAATTTTGGCAAAAGTTACACTCTATGAAGAACGCATAAAGACACGGACACCAGACACATCGACGCTGACACCAATAATAATTTAAGAAAATGACATAATTCAGTGTAATGATAAGTGTTGATCTCCAACATCGGGACACACCTATTTTGAGAAGTGTCTGTGCTACATAGGTTATACACTTTGGAGCTTTTACAAAATCAGTGTCATTGACTCATTGTGACTTTGACAAACTCACGCAGATTCAAACATACTTTCATTTGTTTGTCGTCACATGTATTTTGATGGTCGGATCCGATAGTCTAGATTTCAAGCTCGATTATATGTGGAGTTCTTTATTTTTTGAAGAATATTTGTTATGTTTAATTTTTTATTTATAGTTAAAAATTATTTTTTAAACGATACTTAAAAATTACTTATTAAATATATTTTCCGTATAACTGAAAATGTGATGGTATAGTCAACCTTATGAAAATGCAAATTAGAAAAAATATAATAAAGAATTAACTTGTATATTCAATAAATTATGGAGTTTACCAACATGTGGTTGGTGCGAGGGTATCCGACACCTTAAACAAGTAGTTATGTGTTTGATTCCACCTCATGGGTTTAATATATTCTTTGGCGAAGATTAGTCATTGTTAAACTACGATGAATACTTCTTATATATGATTTGCTTATAAAATAACAAAAAATTAATTATTGAGTTTTTGTTTAATTTTCAGGTGGAGCTAGTAGAAGGGTCAACATATCTTGGACAACCACTTCCATTCTCCATCACAACACTAATCTGGATTGAAGTTCTTGTAATTGGATACATTGAATTCCAGAGGAATGCAGAGCTTGATTCAGAAAAGAGACTATACCCAGGTGGAAAATTCTTTGACCCACTCGGTTTAGCAGCCGACCCAGAAAAGAAAGCAACTCTTCAATTGGCCGAAATCAAACACGCTCGTCTTGCTATGGTTGCATTCCTTGGTTTTGCTGTTCAAGCTGCTGCTACTGGTAAAGGCCCTCTTAACAACTGGGCTACACATTTGAGTGATCCTCTTCACACTACCATCATTGATACCTTTTCTTCCTCTTAGTTCTTATTAACTCATGTATGCTTTTCTACATATATGTATGTATGTATAAATGCTATTTGGCATTGGTTGTAAACATTGTGCTTAGTTTGATTAGTACTTGTGAGATTAGTACTTGTGATGAAATTCCTAACGTGAATTGGAGCAGTTAAGCTTAATTTTGTTTTCTGCTTTATAATTAAGCACAAAATTTGAGGGCAATGAAGAACATTATAACACGATTATGAATAATATTAGTCTATATGTAAGTCATGTCGTCTCTAACATTGGAGCGTCTTTTGTGGATAACATGTAACAGAAACCAAGAGCAAAATAAAATTTAGAAAAATTAAGATAGAGTTCAAAGAGAAGATGAAATTAGAGAGAAAAGAGTACGTCCCATTAAGCAACAAAATTTGTTGGGTTGATTGTTTTGATGAAATTGGACAGATGGATATATGGGTAAAAATATTAAAATCTGATATCCGAATCGAACCAAACCAAATTTAAATGAGTTAGTTCGAGTTTGTGCCGATCCAAATGTCTTATCCAAACGCCGCGGATCGGTTTGGCTTACAGTTTGATCAAATTTTACCCGAACCGATGAACATTCCTATTAGAGTTTTTGCGTAATTTTGTTGAGGACGGAAACTCCAAGTTATTGAAACAATTTAAAACAAGTATTTTCTAATGCTAAGTGATTCATTCTCTTCTCTCTAATTGCCGTAATTCGTATATATCTCCACTAGTTTCTCACGTATTCATTCTATACATGTATCAGTAACCAAAAAAATTCTATACATGTATCAGCAAATAGCTTGAAGTATGTAACACATATCCAATAAAATATTTTTATAAAAAGTAAAATAAATAATTTCAATACTTCTAAACTACTTATTGTATTTTTTTTTGACAATACATACCTTATTGTATTGAACACCTCTTGATTAATAATATACTATAAATGCATTCCCCCCCCCCCCAAAAAAAAAAGTCTTCAAAAAATATGATGTTATGTAGTATGACTCCCATTCCCGTACGTTGTTAACTTCACAACAATTCACAAGTCCTGTCTTTTTAACATTCCAAAGCAGTTTTCATAATTATGGATTTTGATTATTACTAGTATTTGATTCTCATTTCTTGAGTTGCACAATTAACTACTACTACTTTGGAGTTTGGATTCCATTGTTAAGACAACATGTTACCCAGAACTTCTCAATAAATCAATGCTTTCATAATTAAAAACAAAGCTGTGGTTGAATTATTTTTATATAAACTTTAAGTTATTTTATAAATGTCTTTTTGGTTGAGGGTCTGCACCTCCAAATGTATGTATTGTCTATCCTTACTTCTACGTTCTACCGTGATTTTTAAGACGCTACAATACCAAGCTTCTGCTTTGCTGTGATTTTTTGTCGCGATTTTAGCAAACATGACGCACATCTAAAGAGGCACTAAACTAACTTAAAGAGCTTATTAAAATAAGTTATAATTAACTTATATGGATTTTTGTTTTTGACGAATAGAAGAATACAACATGAGAAAATGGAACATGCATTGTCAGTGTAAACTAGCATTACACTGTCATGCAGTAAAAACCCAATATTTTGCAGTTATTTTAAAAATGCAGTAACAGATTGAGCTTATGTCATATGACAGTATGATAAATTCTAATTGGATGTCTGTATAAAACTAATTTACACGACAGTGCATCCCTTCGTTAAACTCATACAACATCGTCTTTCACGGATAAGAAAAATCCAACAATCAATAGTTATCATCATGAAACACCTTGAGCTCTTATCCATCTTTCCGAGGCCAATAAAAATTTAGGCAAAAAGACGAGAACAATCACAAAACTCATGATCATTTTCAATGAAGAAGATTCCCTCGGTGGTTCTGTAAAAAGTTGACATCAAAGCAATCCAAATTTTGTTAGAAACTTTTTTACTGTTTCGCGGCCCCAGTCGATGTCATTTCGCAATGCATTACCGTGAATTGGCTCTGAGTTTGACCCTTCTTCTATTGATGGTGCCGAATAAAACTGCTCCTCATGGAAATTCAGCTCACCGTTGATTGTTGTGCTTATCTCTTGTTCTGTGCCATCATCAGATTCATCATCTGATTCTTGATCTTTACTTACCTAAGCATTTTCAGTTGAAGCACATGAAAAAACAACATTAAAATTAGCATAAACTATTTAGCAGCTGCATCATATGTAAAAAATGTGCAAGTTTACAAATTGATTTTAATGATTAATGCAAGAAAAATATTGGACCTAACTCAACCCTAAAAAACTAAAAAAACCCTGTTGCTTTTTCATTAGAAGCTTATTGCCGAAAATGCATGATATGAATTTTTGTCAATGGTGAAGAGTTCTTTTATTATAAAATGTGGAAACTTGTATATGGTATTGTTACATTTGAATATAATCTTAGTGCATGTTTGGAATGACGGTGAATTGAACAGAATCACGGTGAGTTACTGAGATTTTGGCAAAAGCTACACTTTTGAACTTCAACAAAATCAGCGACACCGTGATTTCTTCAAAATTACATTGATTCCAAACATACTCTATGCAATGCTAGATGGAATACTTGTTAAGTCCTGGTAACAGGCTTGCAGGGTTTTATATAAAGGTCTGCGGCCGAGATTTGAGCCACAAATCAAAGTTTTGATGTTTTTGCAACCACAATTGAGGTTGCATGCATCAACCACATTTGGCTGTGATTTTCCACAATATTAAGGATTGCGACCGCAACCTTGATTTAGAACCTTGCCAGCCTGTTCCAGACATTAAATTGTGTGTTATTTTTGCTTGTTTTACTCCAAAGCCAAAAGGTCATGGTAATATCTTTCACAATAATAGCTCAGATATTTGTTTACCATAGTTATTATAACACTTCATTATAATGGTTAAGATATGCTTTTTCATTATATGTAAGAAACAAGCAGATTGAACTATGGATTTGGACAAAACTCACTTCATTGATAATAATAAGCATAGATGATGATACAAATGAAACAGGATTTTTCGAATAACTATCTAATAATTTCTTCTCTAAGTGGATTGCATATCACAATGAGCTTTTAAAGAAACGGAATCAATCAATTCGAAAGGGAACATCACACTCATCAAGTGGTTACCTCTGGTATATTCTGATCCTGAGTTTCAAACGCTTCAAATGAAGGCTCTATCGCAGTCTTTTCTTCTTCGACAAGTTCAACAGGACTAGTTTCTTCTTCTTCTTCAAATGAAGGCTTTATCGCAGTCTTTTCTTCTTCGACAAGTTCAACAGGACTAGTTTCTTCTTCTTCAAATGAAGGCTTTATCGCAGTCTTTTCTTCTTCGACAAGTTCAACAGGACTAGTTTCTTCTTCTTCAGTCGGTGGTGTTAAGCCAGGTACAAGCACCGGACCTCCTTCAAAATTGATTAAGCTTCCCTCCACAACCGTCCCTTCCCAATTCTTTAGTCCCGCGGCATTTCCATTGTATCCAAGATCATCTATTCTATCATCGTTTTGAGGACCATCTTCTGATTCTTCACTTTGAACGACATTCTTTTTATTCGTTTTGTGACTTGTACTTTCTGTGTGATCCTCCGAGAAACCTATATTTTCTGCAATAATAGCCATCGGCTTTTGCGTTGATGAAGAAATACTGTCATCAATCAGTTTCTCCTCTGCGTGAATTTGTGTATCATCAATACCAGATACATTTGATACATTGAATTCCATTTTGTCTCGAGAATTATCCGAAATTTCAGTTGAAGTTGACACTTCTGATAGAACCTGAGGTTCTTCATTTGTTTGAGAAAGTCCATCTTCCTCTCTAATTTTCTGAAGTTCTGCATTCTCCCAATCCTCACAAACAATTATTCGGTTCATAGTTTCCCATGTTTGAATAATTCGATCTGACCCTGGCTGCCAAATAATATAACCTTCTTTCCCTTTTAGTATGAACTTATATTGGATTGATTTACCAGCCGGCATATCCTGCTCACATAATGCAAAACATAAAAAACCACTAAAAAAGTCTGCTTACTTATTCGGTTTGCATTTTCCGTGTTCTTTCACCTTTAATTACAAATGTTTCATGATTTCAAAGATTTAACGGTGCAAAAACAGTTTTTTGGTCTTAACCCTCCAAAGTCTAGCAAAGGATTGTTCTAGTAAGGGTTCAACAACATTTTGAAACAGAAAACAAAGTGAAATCAAGGTCGCAATTGAAAATGTGGTAATTAAAAGTGAACACGAGAAAATGCAAATAAAAAATGATTTCGAGCCCTGAAAAAGTTTTCCACCAAACAATTTCTTCATGCTTTAAAATGTTCTACCATACCAGCTCCACAGTCCATAGATGGCCATCGGACCATGTCAAGGGTAATGCATCTAAAGGGTCCCATGAACCAAGCATAGGATTATCTCCAACTATTAAAAACTGTTCCCCAAAGTCACAATCTTTTAGTAGCTGAAATTCGACACGAACAAACTTCAATTCATCTGCATAACACAAATTACAATGTTAGAAATTTGAGTTCGAAAAAATATTAAGTAGAAAAAATCATATTAAGCGATTAGAACCAACTTGTTTGCTCACTTTTACTTTGTTGAACTTGAGGCTCAATAGTTTCCAACTCTACCTCCTGCAACATTGATGCAGAACAACATAATCTCTCATCAAATATGCCAAAATATATAGACCCTTTTTAGATAAACAACTTTATTAAGCACTTATACTCTAAATTATAAATCCTAAAGCGCTTATAGCATAAGCACTTCTCATTGTAAGTATTAATGTATAAGTTACTTCTCTAACAAAAGATAAAATAAAGTCAAACTATTTTTATATAAGCTATAAGTTTTCATAAGCTATCCTAGATATCTTATCAAAATAAGCTGAAAACAGCTTATGGACATGTCAAAGCTGTTTCCATAAACTCTCCCAAATAGTCTTACAAGTGTAGTTTATGTCACTAAATAAGCTCAAATAGTTCAATCTCAAAACAGTTAACATACTCCACCACAGACATGAAACATGGAAGGAAAGGACAAAAACTTCAAACATGAAAAAGGGTTGTTCATAAAATGGCCAAAAACAAAAAACAAAAACACAAAAGTTGCTTTTTGAGGGAGAAAGATTGTTTGTTGTTGAAGTGGTATCATCAATCATGTAAAAAAAATTATTCATTCATAACCAAAAAGTAAACAAAATCTATGCATCAAAGAATGAAACCAAAAGGAACAAGTTCAAGCATTTAACCACTGAAAATTTCAAGTAAACAAAAAAAAAAAATCCAATTAAAAGGAAACAAAAAACTAGCAAATAAAATGTTACAAACAAATAAATTAACAAGGACCCTGATTCAAATTCAAACAAAAAAGAAAGAAAGAAAAAAAAAAAAAGCAAAAAGAAAAATAAACCTGGTGTTCTGCTGGCACAGCATGAAAAGGGTAAAGACCCTTTTTTTGAACAAGTTTCAAGAGACAAAAAATGGAACTTTTTTGGTCATTTCTAAAGGGAGGAGTGAAACAAGAAAAGGGTTTATCAGAAACATGAATAGCAATACTAGGATACAAAGATCCTAGCTTATGAACTATAGGTTTTGAACTAAAACTTGTGAAGGCTTTCATCACAGTAAAGTATGATCTGCAACAAACATATGAACTATGAAGTTTAATTGAGTTTACTAGGTGAGACACAATGATGTTTGGTTCATTATTTGATTAGCTTTTGTTGTTTTGTGTGTTAAGTTTGAGAATCTATCTGATGCTGGTGGTTTTTGAGAGGTTATGTGGGGTCCTTTTTATATTGGTGGAGCCTATATCATCAAATTTTGATTCATGATAGCATTTTCCTAATATAATATGTCATGCACCGATTGAATAAGGTAAATGAATGCATCTACAAGTATGTGTCTCTTAGCTACTCACAAAACTTGTGCAATTCACATGATACATTAACATTTGAAATATTTGTTCAATTTTTCATATGAAATCCATGTGTACTAGAGATAGAATATTCTTCTAAAAAATTTATAGAGCCATATTGCAATTTTTAAAATATTGCAAAAATATAAAATTTGAAAAATATATCGCATTATGGTGAATAATTTTTCACTTTTTAATGGTGTGTGTAAAGTTAAGAACAGTAAAAACTAATACCATGATATGATATCCTCTTAGTAATTACTACAAGGACTAACATCATATTGAAACCTTATAAAGCTGTAAAAAAAACAAAAATGGTAATGTTTTTAATTATCATCAAACTATTGAGTTTATTTTAATAACTTTTAGGGGCTAGGGTGATATATGTATGATGATTGCTCTTTATTTTTTGAATTGCTCACACGAAAAAAATACACTTTTATAAGATATTTTCTAATAAAATTTGCACTACCGAAAGATATCTTCCATAAAATTTACACTAATAAAAACTATCACCCCATATATAGAGAATATGGAGACATTCTAATCAATTTAGGGGGGATAAATAGCAACCATCTATATGTATAGTCCAAGTTTCTCATAAAAGCCCAACTTTCTACAAAATAAGAGATTGAACCAAAACCAATTCCATAAACCCTAGACTTTGTTTTTATTTGTTTTCCTTTTTAATTGGAATCCAAATTTGTTTTTATTGGTTTGATTTTGTTTCTTATTTTGTTGGTATGGACTGATTCCTGTTTCAATATTAACCATGTGATTATTTTGCCGTTTTCAGTGCAACGTTTGGAGTACCATTGAGCAAGATTGTAATCCATGTTATTGGATATAACTTTATGCCAATTTCAGCATAGTCTTTTCATGGATTCAATCATTTTATGCAAACTAACTCCAAATACCAGTTTTTGTTTTGAGTTTTAAAATGATCAAAAGTCAAATTCAGTCTCAGTTTTGTTTGAGTTGTGAAATTTTAGAAAACTGTAAGATTATTTTGTTACTCATAAGTCATAACCAATGATTCTAAAACCATGTTTAGTTTTCCACTAGGAAGATCTCAAAACAATGAAACATGGTTTGAGCAAAAACTCCCTAAAGCTCAAACCATTGTCATGGACTTCTAAACTAGAAAGAATCCAAAATCACACTACAGTTCCAATCATATATAACTTCCCTTTAAACCTAATCCACCTTCTCTACCTAAGTAGTTTTAATCTCACATGTCTAAAACTATTCTAAGTAGCCAAAAACAACCAAATTCTTGAGGGAACATGAACCAAACAACACCATAAAAGTAAAAGTGTATTGCAAATAACTTCTTCACCAAGTCTCTACATACTTTTAATATAACATGTTCTAACATAATGGAAAATTATTGAACAAAATCCAAAATTGAGCACATAAGAATGACTCTGTAACAAGTAACGATAACGACAGCATACACATTGTTGCGAGAAATATTTAATACAGTAAACACAACTTTTCTAGAATTTGGAAGCTATCACTCTACCAACATCTGGAACTTTTCTTTCACATCTAGCAGAACACAAATCCTACGGAAATACAGTCATTTCTCATTCTTTTCTTCCGTTTAAAATGTCTGCTATGTCAAGGTGTTTTCCAAGAGTATTTGTCTACAATTTTCTCGCAAATTGTGACCGGGATTTCAAAACTTCAATTATACTCAGAGAAAGATAGATCATATATCAGAGAAGTGAACTCAAATAATGATAACATACAAAATCCAGCTAGTATATGCCAAATGAAAACCATATATCAAAAACTACAAATCATGAGACTCAATTAAAATGCAGCACTAAAATTAATCAGAAGATAGGTCATCATTAATTTCAATTTTAAGCACTTCATTATCTTCAAGCTTCTCTTTCTTGGTAGGATCCGGTGGAGTATAAATCCTAGGTGGTCCTTTACCCTTGTTCTTGTTCCTTGGCCTTGCCTGATAACATTTCAAATAACATTTATTTTTTTTTCCAAAACAACATTAGAACTAGGAAAAACACAACATAAATTTCAACAAATATCCACAACAATTACTTGTTTCAGTACTAGAAATCACAAAATTACATGTTTTTAGTCCTCTTTAGGGACTAAATAGTCGGTTCATGGACTAAAGACTCAAAACATATTTAGCGTTAATAATAATAATTTAGCAAAATGTCTCCGTGAGTTTAGCTCAGTTGGCAGCAACATCGTATTATATACAAAATTTCTAGCTACCAGACTTCTTGACAAAAAAAATTAGCAAAACAAAAAGGATATAATATAAATTAATAACAATTCAAACAAAATGAATTAATAAGAACTACTTTGCTATAATGTATCTAAGCATGAATCAATTCAACTCACTTTTAACTAAAATTAGTTTTGTTAATGTGCATGTTTGGTATCACCGTGAGTTTGTCAGAATCACAGTAAGCACGTGAATCAATTATATCAAAATCAATTCTAGCCAATCAGAACCAAACAGAAATGAAACAAGTGGGGAATTTGAAAAGGGCAAAATGGTAAAAAGAGATGCTTACATTTCCAAACGAATGGCTGAAGCGTTTCCCTTTTGCAGTTTTCCTATCACCTCTGCCACAATAAACTAAAGAAACAAAAAAAGAACCAAAATTGAAACACAATAAACCAAAAATCATGACAAAGTTTGAATTTTTTGAAGAAATTACCAAAAAGGGTTGATGGTGAAAGAGATGAAGTTGAAGATACTGAGAGAGGAGTGAATGATGAAGTGATGAATGATGAGTGAAGAGTTTGAGAGTGAGAGAATGAAAGATGAGAAGAGGAAGTGTTGAATTGAATTGAGAGTGGAGAAAGTGATGATGTTAGAAGCAATGACGCCATGGCTATGATGAATGAGAAGATGGATAACACATTGATAAGGTTGGGTTGAGGAATATATGATGTGCTGTGTCTTTGTTTTAGATCCAATGGTTTAGAATGCATATTACTTATCAAATCATTTCAACGGTAGATATTAATCTTAATAATTAGTTATATTTAAATACTTTTTTTTTTTGGGTACATTAACACTTTGCCTTTTATAATGTGAAATTTTATATACTTGCCTAAACACAAATAAAAATAGTATTTCTCATATTTTAAATTAGTACCATGCATTTTTGTTTTTTAAATTTATTCTCTCTCCGTCCTAATGTGTCTAAAATTTGAAGTATTTTTTTTTTCTTCTTATATTTATGTTTGGAGGGAGTAAGTTGTTTTAAAATATAAATGAAGTATTTAATGTTGCTTAATATTGCTTCTTTAAATTTTCTAAGGGAAAATAATCATTTTAGTCCCTGCAGCTCGCTGACAAACTAGTCACTGACTCAAGAAAAAACACAAAATAGTCGTTAATCCTGCAATTCGTTAATCACTTTGGTCCTAGATGTTAAAATTGGTCGTTAACTATTAAAAAATAAACTAATGTGATACTTTTTTGAGACACGTGAGAGTTGATATATTTGTGAGACAAATATATAGATGATCTAACTAGGGAATAAAATGACAATATATATATTTTTTTTCTTTTCATTTCTTCATCTTCTTTCACTCATCCGTCTTCATGTTCTTCATACATTCATCAATAAAATTCATAATTTTAAATTCAATTTTTAAAAAATCATACGATAGAACAAAATTTTTACAGGCTTGTCACCTGAATCCATTTCAACAAAATTCTCCATTCTAGCTCCATTTTTTTCAATGCGAAATAGATTCCGATGAATAATTTAATTACTCATAATTTTTTTCAACACAAAATTAATTATACTTTTATGAAATAGTGAGAGTACTTAGTATTACTGGTAATTAATCAATGATTGATTAGTCAATTATAAAAACCTCCTTAAACTAACAACAAATTGGTCACATTTTCAGCGAGTGACATAACTGGATCTCTTCATATTAAAAAAAAAAAAAAAATTCAAAAAAAAGACATAACTGGATCTCTTCATTCAAAATCAAAGGTGTTCCAAGATTTGGTATGTTTTAGTACTTCATCCTTCTTTTTTTTTTCAATTTCTACTTTGCACATATTAACTTTCTGCATTGAGATTCAAAATCATATATAATGAACATATAAATATATTATGTGAGACTTAATTATACCGTTCATCAAAATTTCTAGTTAACCATACTAAACTCCTATTTCTGACAGGAAAACAAATTATACCAACATGTCTATAACCCAACAAAAAAGACACCTCAAGGGGAAAAAAATATCTAACAACAATGGCGATAATATGCGTCAAAGATTATTGATACTATTTTCGGGTACACATCTATCAATAGTAACATTAAAGAAAAAGTAGATGAAAGAATCGAATTAAACCCGAAATTCCTATTGACAGGACACATCTTCCATTTCAAACTTTCAAGTAGGACCAAGTAACAAAATTAAAACGTTCTGAACGGGACATCTACCATTCTAAGCAAAAGAATGAACATATGAGAAGTTCGAATCTTGACTGTGGGATCTATCCACATTTTGTGTCTAACATTGCATCGAACATTATCTTTGAAACCGAATCACAACTCTTTATTCATATAGCTGTAGCGTAAACAAGATTCGACATATGTTTCCATTTTTTTTTTCAGTTTGAATCAAACATTAATACATATACAACATTTTAATGAAAAATCCTAGCCATATATGCCAATAACAAGCTGAAATGAAAACAACTTAGGAACCACTGGGGGATGAGTAATATGTCTGCATAATAGTAAGAACAATGAGAAAAGCAGCTGCAACAACTCCTATGAATTTCCACACCGTAGGTATATGGTCGCGTAACAAAATTTTGTACCAATTTAATCCGTAGTACAAAATAATTTCGAAAATTCGTCTGCATTGATGCCAAACGAGTATAGGCCATTTTTGCAACATTTTTGTGACTTTCATCCCCTTGTAGTTATACACATTCAACCTTTCACAAATCAAACTATAACTCAAATCCATTTGCGTTGCTCCTTTTGAAATAGAGCAAAATAGTCTCAACAAATCTTCGCTGCTCTTGTTCATATTATTTATAATAATCCCTTTTTTCACAAGAAATTCAATGTCATGCTCACAACATATCAAACCCTTAAAGAAAAGTGCATAAGAAGTGTATTTGCATCTAATTGAAATTTTGCTCTGCTCCCAAGCAATTAAATTCCTCCACTTCACTTCTGTTGTTTCCTTGATGTATATTGGTGGAATTTCCAAGTCTCCCAAATCATTAAAACTTATATCAAAATCAAATATATCTACCAACTTATGCTGATTTTGATCTGTGCTATTTAATTTAGCTCGAATTGTTACCCCAAAAGCATGAAGCTTAGTAGCACAGCGCAATAATTCTAGCTTCGCTTTTTTCCCTTCATGTTGTTGGCTTTGTTCCACGGTAGACAAGTGCATCAAATGAAGTATATGAGCACCTCCAGAGCTATTAACCAAAGGGTAACCAAAAGCCTTACGAACAATGTTAGCAACACGATAATCATTTTTGATGTCACTACCATCGGGAAATACCTTCCGGTATAACTTCTTGAGAACAAGGAAGGGAATTTGATTCTCAAGCATTGCTACATCATTCAAAACAGATAATAATTTTTCATCTGTTTTAAGGATTGCATCATTGTTATAAGAATTCGTATTTTGGTTCTCAATGTAATCGCCAAGCCTAATGAGAAGCTCCATAAGAAAACAACCATCTACAATCATTATTTTAGTGATTTCATGTGGATCTATTTTTTCTAAGATGCTGTTTCCACCATAGCTAGCACAAATCACTTTATCTAACTTGAGAATGTCAATGCCACAATCTTTTAACCTTACCTCCGATCTTCGATTTTGTTCTGGTATTGTTCCTTGTCGTTCAAGAAATTCACTCATGTAATGCCATTTGGGTTCTTCCATTAATTGAAGGTGTCTTGTGGCTCCTCTATGTAAGGGTCCAATGGAGATATCTTTTGGTTTGTAAGCATCTTTGTTTGCTTCTCGAAGTTCGTCTGGAACGCTGGAAATGCTACATGCTTGAACTTCTCCATGATTGAGAGAACCTAACATTATTTCAATGGGAACCATCCAACTATAGTCAGTTGCCATCTTCAATCAATACCAACAAGAACAAAAAAAAAAAAATTCGTTGGAGAAATGTGAATAATGCAACTGTTTCAGATAAATTTGGTTTGAGATAAATTTCAAAGAATTGCAAAGATAGGATAGGATGAAATGAAGAGAATATGGAAAATTATAAATAGGGTGAAATAATTGAATGAAAACTAAACAAACTTTAGTGTAGCTTTCCACTCTTCTTCATGTTTTGAATAAACAAATTTTCCCCTTCTCCTTAATTATCATCATCAACTTTATAATATGCAATTGTTTTATAAAATTTATAAATTTTGCCTAAGCTGCAAGACCAAGTTTATGAAAATTTAATATTTAAATCAAAGTGAACACTGCGATATGCCGCTGAGGTGAATAATTATAGTAGGTCCATAAATAATGAAAAATTAATAAATATTTTTTGTGAACTTATCTTTTTATTTTGTTGATAATTTTTGTGAATTTATCATAATTATTCAGCTCAAACGGTGTACCAATACATATGTAAATAAGATGTATATCTAAAAATTCAAGTTAAGTAGTCAAACCGCACAACTTAAACTAAGGTTAGGAATTCTTATGCAGATATAAACTAGTGTTTTCCCCCTTCCAATTATACTGGTGTAACATTTGAATCATGTTATATTGTTTAATAAAGATTTAACAAATTCAAATTCAACAAAATTCAACGCTGAATTGAAAGTTTATGTCATATAGATCATTCATATTAAATTTAACAAAAATTTAAAATCATTCAATATATTATTAAGATTTATCAAAATTAACAATTTATGTATTTTTATTGAATACCGTTAATCTGAATCACTTTCAATAACATAAAATCATATAAAAGTGCTTAATTATAGTCAGAACTATTGTTAGCCAGCATAGATTGTACTGTGTGCGTTGAATATAGAAATTCTTGCATGCACATATAATGTAATAAACTAAAGAATTGCATTACTCATTAATAAATTAAAAATAATTTAGTTACAAGTCAACAAGTGTGAAATCTATTACTAATATATTAAAATCGATTACCACCAAAGTTCCTAATTTATCCTTATTACTTTTAACCACGTTGCAAATTTTATATCCTTCATTGTAATTTCACTTAAAAAAATTTAAAAAAATAATAATATAAAAACATGATATGCTTAAATATAGGAACAAAATATAATATAGATAGGAACGAAAAATAACAATCTATACATAAAAATAGGAAGAAAAAAAAAATAATTAATAATAATATAATAAAGTTACTAAAT
Source organism: Trifolium pratense (assembly GCF_020283565.1). Taxonomy (NCBI): domain Eukaryota; kingdom Viridiplantae; phylum Streptophyta; class Magnoliopsida; order Fabales; family Fabaceae; genus Trifolium; species Trifolium pratense. Next base: position 6,810,186 of record NC_060062.1, on the reverse strand, counting down.
TACCTTAAATATTTCTAATAAAATTTCTAATTTTTTATTAAAAATATACACGGGACCAATATTTGTCACTAAACATAAAAAATTGAATAAATAAGTTTACAAGAAATAATTAACACAATAATTCCACTTATATTTTAACAATATTATATAACAAATTTTTAAATATTTTATTCTAAATAAATTTTTTACCATAATATAACAACAAACTTAAATATCGAATAAAAGTCAATGACCCGTGCGAATGCACGGGTCTTTAACTAGTGTTTTAGAATGGTTACACGCCGTTATGACATGGTGTAGCGTGTATTTTAGTTACAAGTGTGTGAACGTGTAAACAACAATTCTTAACGTGTAAACTATAAACTAGAGATAAATCAAGAGATGTGATACAAATAAGATTGTATTAATAAACCTCTAATCTTGTGTAAAAAAAAAAAAAACCCTCTAATCTAGCACAAGGCGTGCAAAGAAAGAGGAAATTTTTTTCAGGTAAAAGCAACACTCCCTAAGCAACTCATCCTCCGGACAAATAAAAGCTTCCATCTCCCACCCAAACCCATCAACACTCCACCCTCTCCGAACATCTCAACCACTGACACCTCAGACTCGACCGCTTTACGTTACTTTAAAATATATATGATTACTTAATTGTTTAAAATGTATACATTAATTATTTAATTCTTTTTTGTCTACCTTTTAAGGGTGAGAAAATACGGTACTTAAGTTGTGACTACACAAATTTTTCTCCACTAAAAATCTAAAACAATTGTTAGAAATCATAACGTGACAACAAGGGTTTGCAATATTTTTTAATTTATTTTTATTACTTGGTACAAAAGAAAATAAAGTTGAAAAGAAAAGAAAAGAAAAAGAAATTAAATAACATCCTTTTGAATACTTGAAATCACAACAAACAACATATTGTCAACTGTATTTTTTTTTTCTTCTAAGTTTTTGGAATGGCTATTGTCAACTGTATTTATTATTAAATATTAAAAAAATAGGTAATGTTAAAGTATATGATAGTGGATAATGAATGATTAAAATATAGCCGAATCAAATTAACCAGCTAAGCACTATTTTTTTTTTATCAATTCCAGCAAAGCACTAAGAATAATGAATGATTTCATTCGCATATTGTCAACTGTATTTTTTTTTTTTTTTATTGTTTTGGAATGGCTATCGTCAACTGTATTATTTATTATAAAATAAATATTTTTTTTTTGAAGAAGTTAAATTAGCCCACCCAAATTGGCACTAGAGAAAATCGAACCTCAGACCTCAAGAGGAGCACACTCCCAGGTCCCAAGTCAATACCAATGCACCAACCCAAGTGGGTTTATAAAATAAATATTAAGAAAATATGTAATGTAAGAGTAAAGCATACAATAATTTTCAAGCCTAAAATAATTTTCTTTTTGAAGAGGCAAAAAATAATATATATATATATATATATATATATATATATATATATATCCATTGACACCAACTAGTTTGACACCAAATGTTACATCTCTCAATAACGTTTTAACCGATATAATTTTTATAAAATCCACCGTTGGATTGAAAGTTTACATCATATAGATCATTTGTGTAAAATTTCAGACAAATCCAAAATCATTTGATATGCTATTGAGACACATAAAGATTAACGGCATTTAAAAAAATACAAAAACCGTTAATTTTGATTTGTGGAAAAAAATAATAATAATAATATGTTTTGGATGCAATCATTTTAATTTCTTTATAAAATGGACGAAAGTGAAATATACGGATCCATATAAATTTCTTCATATAAATTTCAATATATTTTTCAAGTTTGCAACTTACACTAGTTTATCATTGAAGAATTGGTGTGACAGATTATCCTTCATTACTATTTAGAAATGATTAATTTTTTGCTAATCCTATGCCACTACCGCGAGACTTACCGCGAAGCCCGTGCTCAGCATGTACTCCGTATATGTTGCTAGTTGTAAACCTTTGTCAACTGTATATTTTTATTGTTTTAGAAAGGCTATCGTCAACTATATTTATTATTAAATAAATAAATATTAAAAAATATGTAACGTAAGAGTTAAAATATAATAATTTCCAAGTCTAAAATAGTTAAAATATAGCCGAATCTAATTGACAAGCTAAGCATTATATTTTATTGACAATGACACTGAACTCAAGTGCATGTTCTTATATCACCAGATTTCACGGCAAGTGGGATATCACAAGTTTTTGGCTTAAAATGACAATGAAGATCCAACCCGGGGTGATTTTGTCACCTAGCGAGTCTGGTCACGTGCTCGGGCTCGACATATATATATTTTTTTAACATGAGGTTGAAGATGATGAACAGTGTAACAAAAGGTTATATTAATATATATATATATTAGTAAAACTATTATTATATAACCTCTCGTGTGTTGGTGTAGTGGTTGTGTTTTCGGTTGATCATGTATAGGACTTGAGTTCAACTCTAGCTTCCCCATTTATCTTTTTATCCTTTTGTTTTTTCACTTCATTTTCATTTATTTATTTATATACATTATTAAAAATATCTAAAAATTCCAAAAATATATTTCTTTGTTTTCTTTATCAAAAATACTAAAAGTATCAACTTTGTTTCCTTTTTATATATGGTAAAAATAGTAAAAAATGTATTATTATTATTGTTTTTCTTTGATTTTAATTTTTTACCTCATGCTTAAATATAACCCAAAATACAAAAAAAAAAAATGTTTGATTGCTTTTGTGTTAATCTCAAATATGTAAAATATGTTGTAATTCTACTTTCTTTCATATGTAGGATTGTGGGGAGTTTATGACATTTACTTATGTACTTATTATGAATCAAATATTTAGATTAAATCCTTAAAATTAATTACTTTTATTATAATTTCAGTATATAAATTATATATATTATTATTAGTTAAAAATGGTCTGATCCGGTTGAACCCCGGTCTGAAAACCTTAAACCAATAAACATTTGTGCATTTGCGGTTAAAATTGTGCCCAGGCTTAATATTATTCCTGGAGTCGCCACTGATCGAACCTGAGACCTCATGCATACTTTCTAATTCTCTCATCACTGGATCAAACCTATTGGCTTGTATATCATCAAGTTTGATTACTATACTAGAGAAGTAAATATAAAAATTATTTTTTGAAATTATTTTCTAAACGATAATGCTAACATATGCCTTGTTAAGGAAAGCAAATATTAAAATTATTTTTTGAGACTTTTGTATTTTAATTTATTTTAAAATTATATTTTTTGTATTATTAAATATAAATAATGTATATTAAATGACTCTTAATCTATTACTAATATATTAAAATCGATTACCACCAAACTTCTTTATTTATCCTTATTACTTTTAACAACGTTGCAAGTTTTATATCCTTCATTGTAATTTTGGTAAAACAAGGAACAAAACAAATTACAGATAGGAACAAAACAGAACAATCTATACATAAAAATAGCGGAAAAAAAATTACAGAAAGAATATAGAAAAAAAAAGTAATCGCATAAACATAGGAATATAAAAAAAATAACACTCTATAAAAAAAACATAAATACGGAGTAATATTTTTCAAAGAAACATAAACAATTTTTTTTATAAATGAAACATAACAATATTACTACAAAGTTTACTACTAACCATTAATAATAATATAATAAAGTTAATTAATATCAAACTTATTAAATTACCCTAAATATTCCTAATAAAATTTCTAATTTTTGATTAAAAATATACACGAGACCATTATTTTTCACTGAAACATCAAAATTGAATAAATAAGTTTACAAGAAATATTAACTAACAAAATAATTAATTCCACTTATATATTTTAATAATATTATATAATAACAAATTTTTAAATATATAATTTAAATAAATTTTCTACATTAATATAATGACAAACTCAAATATCGATAAAAGTCTATAGACCCGTACGAATGTACAGTTCGCACGTGTCTCTAAACTAGTATAAAAATAAAATCACATGTTATTATCCAAAATGTAATTGCAAGTGAATAATATCATTGAAAAATAAAATTCACGAGCTTCATATTATTCTTTTACGGCTTAAGTTGTTATCCAATTGATAATGGTTCAATATCAAATATATATTAATTAAGTTATTCTTTCAATAAGGGGTATTTGTTCAACAACCAATAAGGACAAGTTACATTATTAACTTATAAATAATTTTTATTTTATTACATGCATATATCCTTTTTGGTTTTTGGTCAAGACATACATATATCTTTTTATTATTGGTTAATGGATAAATACTCCTAAATAAATTATGAAGATCATTAGTTTCTAATCCAAGATGACATTTATCATTATTAATGTTTTTGAATATTTTTATCGGCATTAGGATTTTTCCTATTTATCTATAGCCCCCTCGTGTTCATGTATATAAACCCCAAAATACATTGTCCTTGAACAAGCAACAACCATTTGAAACCCATATAGTGATATAAGTGTGAATCTTCTTTCCAACTTGTGAAAGATTTCGTAGATATCTATCCCCCACGGTGGTTCCGATCAAACAAATTAAAGTCATGTCTAGTAGCAGGTATGCTTTTGCACGTTTTTAAATATTACTCGATTATAAAGAAGAAACATACATGATGGTTTCGGCTAATGTTATAGACTAATTAAATTAAAATTCTCTTTTTGATGGTTTCGTGTTATATTTTAGATTTCATATCAACGTTTTCGTTCTCCCTTTACACTCTCATTTTTTTTTTAAAATAAAAATTATGAGTTTAACAGACAAAAAAAAAAACGAACAAAAAACTGCAAGAAAAATAAGGAGGCACACAACCAATAAACTAAAACCTCTCAAAGACACCACTATGAGAAGAAGAGAACCCTTTAGGAAGAGAGAGATAAGGACCACCCACAGGTAGGACAAAATAACAAGAGAGCCACCAATTTTTCTGACCTGTCGAGACTCAAGACGACACCCCAACACTCTTATAACTAACATCTAATATGAATAACAACAAAATACTTTTTAACTACTTAAAAAACTCTCCATTCTAGCATTTTTTAAAATAAACTCATCGATCAAATCTTCATATTATATATTTTTTTGTTCACTTTAATGTTTTTCCGGAAGCCTAACTACTTTGAATTGAGCCATTAAATTATTCTTTAACAAAAACATTGAACATCTCTATTTTATTTTTTTAATCAATGTTTTCATATTTTTTAAAAATCTACTACTAAATTTTGTTGAGGCACTCGAAAAATAGAGGTGTGATTATATAGCACACTTTGCTCATGTTTATGACCTGCCTTTAGTTTAGCAACTTCAATTTGTTGGATGGTAAATTTCTTCTTCTACATGTAAATTTGCTAATTATTTAATTTGTTATAGTCATAGTTATAGTTACTATTTTGATATGGTTGTGGAGCGTGAGGTGAATAGTGCTTTGCCGGAGAGACCAGCTGTGACAGCTCCAGATCATGATACCGACGACAGGTTAAAAAAGGATACAAATTCCGGCAACAGGTTATGTTTTATCCCCTCGACTTATATTCTCTGATTCTATTGGTTCCAATTTTGTATAAGCAAACTAAATTATATGTAAAAAATTAACTTTTATCATTTTTAAAATTTACTTTTACATTTTAGTTAAAAAAAAAGATTTACTTTTACATATTCTTATAAAGTTAAATATATATTGCATTTAATTTGATCTATTCCTCCTTTTACCCCGTGATCAAGCTTGAAATAAGTTTTTTGACAAAAGCTTGAAATAAGTTTTTTGACAAAAGCTTGAAATAATAAGTTAAAAACTAGGGATGAAAATGGGTGCCCATGGATGCGAGTTTGATACTACCCAAACCTACACTCATATATTCGGGTGTCACCCAAACCCAAACTCAAATGTTATTCGAACGGGAAATAATTAATGGAGACTAAAACTTGAGAAATTTTTTATAAAAACTAAACAAAATTTAAGCTATTTATAGGGACCAAAACTTATCTAACCCTTACATTGATGATAATTTTATTATGAATATCGTTATTAACGTACTATTCAAAATTTTCAAAATGATGTAGTCAACCACATCCACGATCAGCAATTGTCGGAGTCATCGACGTCAATGAAGTAGCATTGCCATTTTTAAGTGAACATGAACGACGTAGATCAATGAAGCTATCAGGTGAATTATAATTAATTTCTATTAATTTCTATTAAATATAATTCTATTTTTTCCATTTTTTACATTTCATTTTTATCAAAGAGTTGTTGTTTCAGCAATTGTTTCAGAAATGTTTGAAGGAATAGAAGAAGAATTGATGAACCGACCCAATAATGGAGCGATATATGATGAGATTTTGACCTTTTGGACAACCGTCAAAGAACGGTTGAAATTTCTATCAAAGAATCATGGAGAACTTTCAATCGATGAAGCTATTGAAATATATGATGCATCAGTTCTCTCGAATCATTTGAAAAAACATGAACATGAGATTGAGTTGGCAGGGAAAATTGCTCATAGTGGTGTGCTTTTGATACTTCAAGGACAAAGGCTAGAAAAGGAAGGGCACAAAGAACTTGCCCTAAGCAAATCCGAGTTGAAGAAGGCGTATGTTTGAATCGTTGGTATGCCATGAAATAAAGTTGAATAAAACAAAATTTGATAACACAAAGTTCTTTTAACTTTGAATAACCTATTTTATTTCATTCCACTCTATTAATAAGTATATATTTAAGTAATTTGAATATAGATCACTATTATACTTCATTCGCAATGAAACACTATGTAATTAAGAAACCTTTTGGGTTCTCCGGAGTCACCTTGTTGGCTTTCTTATAGCGAAAGCAAACACATCGTAAGGCATGCATGTAGTTTTTCTTTTTGCCGTATCATATATATGGGCATGTTACTCTTTGTTTGTTAGGCTTTTCTATTAGATTAATGCTGGTGTGTACGAAACGAAAAACATGAATGAATCTAAGCCATCAATTTTTAACCCAAGACTAGCATGATTTCCACCAAATATGGAAGTTTAGTGAATTCAGCCAGTAAAACAATCCCATATAAGCATTTTTATATTTCGCATGCCACGTTTGTCGTATCAAGTAGCATTGCTCTTTCTATTATGCTTCAATATTATACTAGTACTCCAATGTTTTAATTTTTTTATTTTTGGTAGATTATAGTATTCCAATTTTATCCAGCCAAATAAAATTTCTCCACAAAATAATATATAATAATATGTTTTGGTTTGTGGAAAAAAATAATAATAATATGTTTTGGATGCAATCATTTTAATTTCTTTATAAAATGGACGAAAGTGAAATATACTCGTCATCCATGGATCCATATAAATTTCTTCATATAAATTTGGGTTTATTTTGTTTCTTAAAAAAAAAATGAAACTTTCTAAAAATGATAAAATCAACAATGATAAGCAAACCCAATATTCAAACAAAAAACTTGCATGCATGCAATTAATTTATTTTTTAATGCTTATAAAAAATGAAAATGGTAAAATAAAAACTAAAAGTCTTGCGATCAGTAGATTACTACTTCATCTAAGACAAAAAAAAAAAAAAAACTAAAAGTATTCCCCACTTATATCACGCATATATTGTCCTAATTAATTAATGTAAGCAACGATTATAAAATAAGTGTACAAGAAGAATAAATTTTACTCTGATATTATATTGGCACTGTGATTTCCATGTCTGATGGTTCTAGTGGAAGTCTTTAATGTCTACTACGAACACTTTAAATAGAAAAAAGAGGAATAGCTTTCACATATGGTATGCCTACAATAACTTTTCCACCACGGGCAAGTTGATTTTAGCCATTAAATCAAATAAAAACTACATCTTTATGATAGTCTCTTAATACTAGATCTAACTACATTCTTTCTACAACCCATCTTCTTCCCTTGTCTCCACCACCTCTCTATTCCCTCCACCGTATTGCAAGTGCAATCCATGGTGGCAAAATTATTGCTTTTACAATATAAAAAAAAATTGAAATGAGAAAAAAACAACAAACTTTGGTAATAATTTGGTGACGTTTCAAGATCCCTTTCCTTTGCTTCAATCCTTAAAAAACCCACAAACCATCTTCAATTTAAAATTAATTTTGAACTGAAATTAATTAACAAAACTTAAGGTAAAACATTAAACAATGATTTATGAACTAATAATTTTAAGGTTTCATCATTATTCCTATTAGTAGTTAAGATTAACAGTTTATAAATTTTTATTGAATTTCGTTAATTTTGGTGGGTCTCAATAACACATCAAATAATTTTCAATTTTTTTAACAATTTGTATAGATAGTCTATAATTTTATATCCAACGGTAAAATTTTTAAATTTGTATTCGTTATAGAGTTATCGATGTTAACCAACTCTTTCAAGTTAGCCTTCAATTTTTTTTTTGGTACAATAGCACCCTCTTAATTCTATTGTTCTGCATACCACACACTTTGCTATTAATACATAACAAAACATAGACCAAAAATTAGTCATTTGATAATTTTTTTTTTATAAGCAAACAATATATTATAAAGGAGTACAAATGGGTACTCAATTCCTTACAATATAAAGCAAATTATAGTATGATTAGAAGACATACAATAGGTTCTATACCCCATTCATAAAAAGAGAGAGATGACTTACGGCCAAACCGACCCCTAAACCAAAACCAAGAAAAAGTTTTAATATCATCTATAAGTTTGGAAGCATCCGGGATAGCTCCATTAAAAACAACATTATTTCTAAGCTTCCATAGACACCATGTAGTGGCCAGCCAAATCAAATGACGAATCCGATTACCTTTTTTTGATTTAACCAAAGAATCAAAGGATAAAAGTGATTCCAACCTTCCAAACCTGCCGGTAAATCCTGCCCTAACCATCTATAGATAGTATCCCACACACCTTTGACAAAAGAGCAATTGAAGAATAGATGGGAACAGTCTTCCTTATGCATATAACAAAAAATACAAGAAAAATCATGCGGATTATTCAATATACCTCTATGATGAAGGGCTGCCCGCGTAGGTAGCTTCTCTAGAAGCAATCTCCAACCAAAAATATCAACTTTGGACGAAACATAGTTTTTCCAAAGCTTTTGGATAGCATCCAAAACATTTGACTCCAAAACAACCGTGTTAGAATATTGAAGCAACAAATTATAACACGATTTAACAGAAAAAGGCCAACCGTACCCCGCACCCACCGCCAATTCGTCGAGAAATCACACCAATAAAATACTTGATGTGTGGAGCAATAGAACGGGAACCAATATCAATAGGATAAACAATAATAATAACAACCAACAAAAAAGATAAAAGAGAATAAAGAACACGATAATTTGTTTACCTAGTTCGGTCCCGCAATGACTTACTCTAGGGAGAGAGCAACCCTTCCGTTCCACTAAATCAAATAAGTGACTTTACCAAGAAATTCCCAAACAAGGGTTACAAGAATTAGCCTATGATATGATCCTAATTCTACCCAAGTCCCGAATCTCTTCCCGTGATCAAGAGACTCACTGATTTAGTGTTTCCCAAGGTGTGGTTCAATTACCCTTTGTCCAACCCTAAAATTATACCAAAATAAATTCTTGTTTCTCTCTCAAACTCTAGCCTTGTGTCGGCAGCAAATCCTAATTAAATTCTATGCCATAGCAACATCTATTTATAGAAAAATATATGTCTAAATATAAGAAACAAATCTGCTTTAAAATAAAATAGAATCCAACCAAAAAAACATATACTATACACGCCAGGCTTGCCCGCTACGCCTAGGCATGACCTCCCACGCTTGGGCGTGACCGGGCAAAATTGAGCCCAAATCTGCACGCCTATGCGCCAGTATCTCACGCCTGGTCGTAAATTGGCAGAAGCTCCCAAAAATATGATTTTATAATTTCTGTAACTAAGATTTCTAGGCATACTCAACTAATCGAATTTTTTTGAGTAAAATAAATTGAATTTTTTATTTAGTTAATTAATTAGATAAATTGAATTTCACACTAACTATAAAATACATCAACTATAACATTTTCACATTTCAATATATTTTTCAAGTTTGCAACTTACACTAGTTTATCATTGAAGAATTGGTGTGACAGATTATCCTTCATTACTATTTAGAAATGATTAATTTTTTGCTAATCCTATGCCACTACCGCGAGACTTACCGCGAAGCCCGTGCTCAGCATGTACTCCGTATATGTTGCTAGTTGTAAACCTTTGTCAACTGTATATTTTTATTGTTTTAGAAAGGCTATCGTCAACTATATTTATTATTAAATAAATAAATATTAAAAAATATGTAACGTAAGAGTTAAAATATAATAATTTCCAAGTCTAAAATAGTTAAAATATAGCCGAATCTAATTGACAAGCTAAGCATTATATTTTATTGACAATGACACTGAACTCAAGTGCATGTTCTTATATCACCAGATTTCACGGCAAGTGGGATATCAATATCAATATCACAAGTTTTTGGCTTAAAATGACAATGAAGATCCAACCCGGGGTGATTTTGTCACCTAGCGAGTCTGGTCACGTGCTCGGGCTCGACATATATATATTTTTTTAACATGAGGTTGAAGATGATGAACAGTGTAACAAAAGGTTGTATTAATATATATATATTAGTAAAACTATTATTATATAACCTCTCGTGTGTTGGTGTAGTGGTTGTGTTTTCGGTTGATCATGTATAGGACTTGAGTTCAACTCTAGCTTCCCCATTTATCTTTTTATCCTTTTGTTTTTTCACTTCATTTTCATTTATTTATTTATATACATTATTAAAAATATCTAAAAATTCCAAAAATATATTTCTTTGTTTTCTTTATCAAAAATACTAAAAGTATCAACTTTGTTTCCTTTTTATATATGGTAAAAATAGTAAAAAATGTATTATTATTATTATTATTATTATTATTATTATTGTTTTTCTTTGATTTTAATTTTTTACCTCATGCTTAAATATAACCCAAAATACAAAAAAAAAGATGTTTGATTGCTTTTGTGTTAATCTCAAATATGTAAAATATGTTGTAATTCTACTTTCTTTCATATGTAGGATTGTGGAGAGTTTATGACATTTACTTATGTACTTATTATGAATCAAATATTTAGATTAAATCCTTAAAATTAATTACTTTTATTATAATTTCAGTATATAAATTATATATATTATTATTAGTTAAAAATGGTCTGATCCGGTTGAACCCCGGTCTGAAAACCTTAAACCAATAAACATTTGTGCATTTGCGGTTAAAATTGTGCCCAGGCTTAATATTATTCCTGGAGTCGCCACTGATCGAACCTGAGACCTCATGCATACTTTCTAATTCTCTCATCACTGGATCAAACCTATTGGCTTGTATATCATCAAGTTTGATTACTACTAGAGAAGTTAATATAAAAATTATTTTTTGAAATTATTTTCTAAACGATAATGCTAACATATGCCCTGTTAAGGAAAGCAAATATTAAAATTATTTTTTGAGACTTTTGTATTTTAATTTTTTTTAAAATTATATTTTTTGTATTATTAAATATAAATAATGTATATTAAATGACTCTTAATCTATTACTAATATATTAAAATCGATTACCACCAAACTTCTTTATTTATCCTTATTACTTTTAACAACGTTGCAAGTTTTATATCCTTCATTGTAATTTTGGTAAAACAAGGAACAAAACAAATTACAGATAGGAATAAAACAGAACAATCTATACATAAAAATAGCGGAAAAAAAATTACAGAAAGAATATAGAAAAAAAAGTAATCGCATAAACATAGGAATATAAAAAAAATAACACTCTATAAAAAAAACATAAATACGGAGTAATATTTTTCAAAGAAACATAAACAATTTTTTTTATAAATGAAACATAACAATATTACTACAAAGTTTACTACTAACCATTAATAATAATATAATAAAGTTAATTAATATCAAACTTATTAAATTACCCTAAATATTCCTAATAAAATTTCTAATTTTTGATTAAAAATATACACGAGACCATTATTTTTCACTGAAACATCAAAATTGAATAAATAAGTTTACAAGAAATATTAACTAACAAAATAATTAATTCCACTTATATATTTTAATAATATTATATAATAACAAATTTTTAAATATATAATTTAAATAAATTTTCTACATTAATATAATGACAAACTCAAATATCGATAAAAGTCTATAGACCCGTGCGAATGTACAGTTCGCACGTGTCTCTAAACTAGTATAAAAATAAAATCACATGTTATTATCCAAAATGTAATTGCAAGTGAATAATATCATTGAAAAATAAAATTCACGAGCTTCATATTATTCTTTTACGGCTTAAGTTGTTATCCAATTGATAATGGTTCAATATCAAATATATATTAATTAAGTTATTCTTTCAATAAGGGGTATTTGTTCAACAACCAATAAGGACAAGTTACATTATTAACTTATAAATAATTTTTATTTTATTACATGCATATATCCTTTTTGTTTTTTGGTCAAGACATACATATATCTTTTTATTATTGGTTAATGGATAAATACTCCTAAATAAATTATGAAGATCATTAGTTTCTAATCCAAGATGACATTTATCATTATTAATGTTTTTGAATATTTTTATCGGCATTAGGATTTTTCCTATTTATCTATAGCCCCCTCGTGTTCATGTATATAAACCCCAAAATACATGTCCTTGAACAAGCAACAACCATTTGAAACCCATATAGTGATATAAGTGTGAATCTTCTTTCCAACTTGTGAAAGATTTCGTAGATATCTATCCCCCACGGTGGTTCCGATCAAACAAATTAAAGTCATGTCTAGTAGCAGGTATGCTTTTGCACGTTTTTAAATATTACTCGATTATAAAGAAGAAACATAAATGAAAATTTTCGTCTAATGTTATAGACTAATTAAATCAAAATTCTCCTCTTTTAGATGAAGTTCTTCTACCTTGAATGTATTTTCTTATAAATAAATTCTCCTCTTTTGGAGAGATATTTTCTTGGATAGATATGATCTTTGAATCCCTCGCCTCACCTAAGAGGTTGTCCATCTGGATTCTGGGGCCCTGTGGTGGAAATATATTTCTCTAATGGGGACCTCTGATACTTTTTTTTAAAAAAAAACTTTTTTTGTATTTTTTTATATTAATATATAATATATTTGCATTTAAAAATTTAAAAATATCATATGCTATTCCAAGTGTCACAACAGCGTTTGCATATTGGTGCGATATTTATGTAATTGGGATGATGAAGTTTGGGGTTTGGGAATTTAGATGGAGGAGAGAACTCTTAGTGTGGGAACTTGAGTTATGGAAAATCTTCTGGAGGTTGCGACTAATATGGTATGTCGTGAACCTCCAGAACTTGAGTTTGGGGTTTTAAGAATGTTTTTTTTTTTATTCTCATAAAATTAAATGTAAATTGCATTAATTTTTTATTTTTCCCATTTTCTCAATAAACAACAACCAATAAAAAAAATTTGTCAAAAAAAAAAAAACCAATAAAAATTGTTTTTACATCTTTCTATGTAACTTATTCCAAGAAAAACCCACAAAAATATATTTCTAATTATCATGTTTTATTTTTTCTTAATAAATATGATTTTTTTTTTCTGTTATAATTTGGGAAGAAGGGAGTATTTCTTATTACCCTTCACGACATACCATATAGTTAAGTTAGCATATAGATAATCTCTTACATGTTTTTTCACAAAATAATCTCTTACATGTTAAAGGTGAAAGACAGAAAGTTTACCATATATATGTACTTCATTTGTGTATAGCAAATCTTTGCACCATATATATATATATATATATATATATATATATATATATATATATATATATATATATATACCGAAGCTTTTTATATTTTATTTTGGTGGTGTTATACTGAAGCTTTTCTATGCATCGTAGTTACTCCTTTGATATGGCCGTGGAGTGTGCGGTGAAAAGTGCTGTGAGAGAAGATCAAGATTATTATACTGATGACACGTTTAAAAAGGATTCAATTTCCGACGATAGGTATTTTTTTTATTCTCATAAAATTCAATGTATATGACATCTAATTTGCTTTATTTTTCCTTTTATCTATAATCAATAAAACTTATTTTAAATGCGATTTCATTTTTCTTTCTTTTGTTTATAATTATCAACAGATGGTGTCTATTATAAGCAAAATTCAAAATATATTGGTTTTATACTACAACCAACGTTACTTGTGATCCAAGCAACAAACATAACTACTTTACAACCGTAAATAAAGCTAATAACTTCCTAACAAACTTAACTTTAACTGCCATAACAGAAAACTAACTTTCATAATGCTTGCTAAGCCAGTCTTAGCTTGCTAAGCCAAAGAACACGATTCCCTCCTCGCTATAGTTCGCTTAGCCACAAGCTTCAAGATTTGAATTATTGCCTCAACAATTACTAGTTAGACATTTTAAAAATATTTGAGTGAAAATTATAATTTTTTACAGTCCTATTTAGTTTACTAATAAATATAAAATTTAAATTAGTCTATAACATTTTTTTTTGCAAAGGATAAATTAGTTTTCTATTATAACAAATCAAATAATTATTTTCCTCCAATATAAAAACATCTTGAATTATAATTTGAATTTTATTTTTATTGAGAACTAAATTGAGCCGTAAGAAAATTGTGTGGGAGCAAAATAGATCTTCACACAAAATATTTTATATATTACAAATATCAATTTTAATATGAATCAATTTTGCACTACTAAATAAAATAATAGTCTATAGCAAAGTGAACGAAAAAAAATGATATATTTGCCACAACCAATTAACAACATAAATTTATTTACTCACAAACAATATAGTCTCTGTCTACCAAAAACAATAGTAGATAATTAATAAATTAACTAATAGCAGATAAATTTATATGGCGAATAACTTATGAGTTAATTTATAACTTGTAGCTAATAAATTAGTTGATTGAACTAACTGTTAAATTAACTTAAAATATTATTTTTTGGTAAAGGAATTAATTTATAAATATAAAATGACATAAAAAATATGTTTAATTAATATTATATTTCAAGTAAGATTATTGGTTACTACTTCATTTTATTTCAAAATGTCTTCTCCTAATTATTCACTTAATTTTTCATGAAAAATAGTAATTAGAACTCCTATAAACTTATCTAATATTTAGAAATAGGTGGTCTAAGTATTTGAGATTAATTAAGCCTTGTTTTTCAACTTTTCTAAAAACCCCAATTCAAACCTCATGAACCCAAAAACTTCACTAATAAACACCTATGATTTTTCAATCTTAACACCTCTCTTTTAGACACAAATACCACACATTCGTAAAGGTTTCACCTTCAATTTACAACCAAATTCATATTTTCAAAATTACCTAAATGGAAGCAACAACATCACAAAGCATATATTTCCACGTATGTCTATTGAGCATGAACATGCATAAACAACAACAAATTTACTCAACTAAGCATATGTATTTTATCATTAAAAATCATCAATTATCACCAATAGAGAAACAAGTGAAATATGTCATTATTTCATCATTTTCTTATAGTCAACATCATCCACAAGACATATTCATTAAGCATGGGAAATTCATATTCAACACCACCAATAACAAGAAAAACCCTATCTCATACTTGAAGAAAAGCTAAGACAAATATAATTATGAGAAAATAGTATCTAAGGGTTATAGACAAACCCTCCAAGTATCTCATGAAACACTTGGGAATAGAGAGAAAAGCATCTCTCCATGCTTCAATGAACAATCCAAAACCCAAAAATATAATTTCCCCTTACCTTAGCAAAATGGAGAACTAGAGAAAGATGAACTTGAAGCTTTAAGAAAACCCATCACCAAAATTTCAAGCTCTTCCTCACGAAGAACTTCAATCTCCTATGCAAGAGCTTCTCTCTCTACCTCCTTTCTTATTTTCAACAACCTTAAACCCTCTCTACTCTTATCCTTATATAGCCACTTCAAAAACCAGCAAAATGACCTAAAAATGGGTCAAAACGGCCAAACAACACCTAGAATGGCGCCCCGCGCAGGCCTTCCTGCGCCTCGCGCCAACCCTGCGCAGTCCCCCTTGTGCAGATCATAAACCAATTCGACGTGAAAAGGAGTAAAAAATTACGTTTTCTTTCCAGACTTAATAGAAACAATCCATTTCCCATTAAATACAACTCTAACACCTTCAAATTCTAACTTCCACTACTAATCTCATGCTAACCCATTCTCCTCTATCCTAGTCCTCTAATAAGGACACAAGTGAACACGAAAATACACCACAAGACATTAAATAAACACGATTACTAATAAAATAACACTAATAAAATTTGGGGGGTACACCCACGATCACCCCCGCCTATAAAGATTATGCCTAGATAGAACCTTATCTTGAAGGAGTTGTCAAGAAAAGACAATAACCTTTGTTATAGACCAGGAATCACAAATTTTGGCGAGAATAACTATAACCTCCCTGGGGAGAGTTTGTTGAGACCTAGATCTCTGACAAGAACTAAGTAAGCTGACTTAACCGAAAACAACCCACTTGGATTATGTCTCCAACACCACTCATCCACCCTGTTTGATAATTGGACCCGACTCAAGCAATCCAACAATTCAGTTAGGGAATTCCGGTCGCACGTATCCAGGTTCCTTCTCCACCTAAACTCCCACTCATCCCCATGAGTTCAAAGTTCAAACTCTGACAAAAAGAAAAAAATACTAATCTAACAACTAATTAAACTAACTTTAGCCGTTTCAAAAAAAAATTGAATTATAGTTTATCAAAATATATAAGTTATAAGATTGAAAACTAAGCTATATATACCTATGAATAAAAAAATGTTATCTAGCAACTGTTTTTTTTTCCCTTCATAAGAATTGAAGAATTTATAAGCTATAAGTCATAATCATTAAAATGTGGCATTGCCAAATGAAATTCAGGCACACAGTATACAAGTGCTACATGCACACGGTGCTGGAGCACTTATCGCACAGTAAGTGCTGCACAAGGTGCGTGAGCACTTGTCGCACAGTAACACAGACGTATATAATAAATTGCAAAACGATAAATAACACAAGCAAGTTGTTAACTCAGTTCAGTGCAACGTCACCTACTCTGGGGGATACCAATCCAGGAATGAATCCACTATAATAGTTCCAGTTCAAAGCCCTCAGCAAACCCACGGTTTACGACTTATCACCTAGACACTACCCGTGCTAATTCTACCTAGGAACTCCTAGATATGAGAACCCCGTCCCAATTCCTTCAAACAACACAGACAGTGTCGTTTTACACTCAGCAATTACAAGATATGAAGACCACACTCCTAGACACACTAGAATCCACTTTTGCTTAAAAGCTTCAAGTGAATCGCACAACAAACACAATACAATACTCCGTACTTCAAAGCTTAGGAGCTGTCAACACTTACAACTCAATAAAACACGTTCTAAGCTTGCATCAATGTGACACAAGAAAGGCTCACAAAACACAAAACACAATTAACAATTAAAACTCTAAAACCCTAAAAACTCACGCTTTGTAGTAGACTCGGTTATAGATGCTCAAACCATTACAATTTCCTTCGTATTTATAGCTGTGAATTGCTTGGGCTTCAAGTCGAAATTAGGTCAGAAAACCTTTACGGCAGCTGGTATATTTTTGAATCAAATAATTATATTTTCTAAACTCATAATATTCCTTTATAAAAGATAACAAGGTTCAGAAGCTTCCAGTAACATGTTGAACACGTGCGCCTTGTAACACAAGTCAGGGCGACTATATTCTTCCATTGAATCCTTGAAAGATTGCGTTTAAATAAAAACCTCCAGCTGGCGCGAAATCCTGTGATCCTGTTAAGCAGTGCTTGAGCACTTTGCGACACACTTTGGCACATGCACATTTGTCTCAGCACTTTGGCTAATATGATGTTTTTGCAAAATGTAGCCAACATACAAAAACCTAACACCAAACATCCTTAAACCTTTTTAAAATATTTTGTTACATCAATTTATCTTGTATTTTTAAGTTATTTTTTTCTGAAGTTTTTTAACATATTTTTTTCTTCATATATATTTTGTATAAATAAAATTGATAGTAACATTATTACATTAAGGGTTAAATAATATTTAAAGATGAGTTTTGAACCGCAAACAAAAAAATCATATGTAATTTATTCCTCTTTAAAAAATAATCTTTTGTAAGAGAGATGTTTATAATGTACTAAATATGACCGCGACATAAGATTTAAAATTTTGAATGATAAACATGAGTTAATTTAGAAAGCTCCAATGGAAAAAAATTGGAGAACTAAAACTTGCCAAAATCTTTTATAAAAAAACAAAAACAAAATTTAAGATATTTATAAAGACCAAAATTTATTTAACTCTTACATTGATGATAATTTTATTTAAGATATTGTTACTAACTAACTATTCAATATTTTCAAATTATGTAGTCAACCACGTCCACGATCACCAAATGACTACGGATTGCCAACTATAAGTGAAAATGAACGACATACAATGCCTACTAATAGTACTGAACTGAAGCTATCAGGTGATTATAATTAATTTCTATTCATTTGGCATAAATATAATTCTATTTTCTGCATTTTTTTACATTTCATTTTTGTCAAAAGGTTATTTTAGAAATGTTACAGATTTTCTTTAAAAAAAAAAAAAAATGCTAGAGATTGTTTAAAAAAGGAACTGTTAGAGATTAATTTAATAAAGAACAAAACCCTTGCATCTTTGCAAGGAAGGACTAAAATTGGAGTACGGTATTAATAAAAAAAGTTGGATAAACATATTCATGATTTTGTGTGTAGAAGAAATAGAAACAGGATTGCGAAGTGTAATCGAGCCTGACGTCAAGTCATTGATCCTTGAGGGTGCAGAATGTGATTTGGAGAACCGACGCAAAAATGGAGCGATTTATGATGAGGTTTCGGCCTTTTGGACAACCATTAACGAACGGTTGAAATTTCTATCAAAGAAACATGGGGAGCTTTCAATCGATGAGGCTATTGAAATAATCGATGCATCAAAACTCTTGAGTCTTTCGAAAGAACATAAACATCATAATATTCTGTCTAAACTGAATATTGGTTATAGTGTGCGTACGATACTTCAAGGACAAATGCTAGTAAAGAAAGGGCGCAAACTACTTGCCCTAAGCAAATCCACGTTGCAGAAGGCGTATATTTGAATTATTGGTATATGATGAAATAAAGTTGAATAAAATAAAATTTGATAACTCGAAGTTCTTTTAAATTTGAATAACCTATTTTATTTCATTCTACTCTATTGATATGTATGTGTGCGTAATCTGAATATAGATCACTATTTTATATTTACATTCACAATGAATGAATGAAACACTATCTTTGAATGCTATGTGAGATCCCTTTCGGCTTTGCTTTCCTACAGCTAAAGCAAACACATCGTAAGGCATGCATGTAATTTTTATTTTTGTGGCATCATGTATATGGGCATGGTATTCCTCAGGCTTTGTGTGGCATTATATATTATTACGAAGTTTCCTCACCGCTGTTAACGATGACTAATCTCAATTGGGAATCTGTGGGGCACATAAAGTGGGTTGTTTGCTTAGAAACTTTGGTATTAAGCTCTGGTTCTCTGGGGGGATGTCCCGGTAATTCAGAATTTGACCGTAAAATTTAAAAATCTGACAAGAATTGTTCTCATTAGAAATCAAATTCAGATTTTCCTGAACGATGTGTTCTTTTAGCTATCTCTGATTAATGATTCCTCTAATAGTAATAAGGGATTGTATGGTATCATAGCTAGTTATTATAACGGCAGCTATTTAAGCGCAGTTATATGTTAAAATAAGCTCTATTTTGTACCAAAATAAATAAATAAGCGCTATTAAAACTCAATGTTTGTTGTAGTGATTCAACTAACACGTATGTTCTCACTTCTCAAATATGTGACGTAATTAATAATTCATCATTTGTGATGCTGTTAATGTGATTATATACAAAATAAATGTAACAAATTACTTTTTATGTTTTACGCCATTGTTGGACTAACAGAATGACAACTTCTTCGGCGCGGGCACATCTACCATTCCAAGCTATGAAGCAGAACTAAGTAGCAGAATGAACAAATGAGAAGTTCGAATCTTGACTGCGGGATATATTCATATTTAATGTCTAACATGTTGGGTGGATCCCTTCTCAAGTGGGAACCACACACAAAATAAAAGAAAAAAAAATAGAAAACGATTTGAAAAAGAAAAAAAAAATAGAAAAAGAATAAAACAAAAAAAAAAAAAGATTTCTTTTATGTGATGGGCTAGGCCCGTGTGTGTGTGATATATATTTAAAGGGAATAAATCCCTAGTTTGAAAGTAGCAAACTGTGAGAGGCAAGTGCAGTGCCTACGTGAATTGCAAATTGTGCAATTGGTTAGTGCGTGAAAATAAATTGCTAGCAGCGCATAACCGTGAGAAACAGAGAGCTCGCAAAGAGGAAGAATTAGGTACCGGTGACGAAAGTGTGTTCGGCAAACGTTCTCCGTTTCGGCTGAAATTTGAGTATGTTATTTTTGTCACTTTGTTAGTTACTTAGAAAATTGTTCTGAGTAGTTTTGTCTTCTCTTTGTATTTGTTTGGAATACCCACTAGGTTGTGAGGTTGTCAGCTCTCTTGTTATTAGTTTCACCATAGGTGGTGATTATTGTACTCATTATTTGATAATAGTGGAGTTATTTGTTTGGTCTACACGACCCGTGGTTTTTTACTCTCACATTGAGAGTTTTCCACGTTAAAATTGTGGTGTCCTTATTTACAGTTTTTACTTCTTTAATCGTTATTATTATTGTTGGTGTTGGCTGCGCTGGTTAATTTGGTTGTTCAGGTTTCACAAAAGAGATCATTTAAACGCTTCCGTATATTCTGATGTGCACTCTGATTCCCATCAACTAGCATCAGAGCTTCGGTTCTTTTGTGGAATTAATTTGTGGTGAACAATGGAAGTCAACACAACTCGTATGGTGACCTTGAATGAGTCTAATTATGCTCTTTGGAAAAGTAAGATGGAAGATCTGCTTTATGTGAAGAATTTTCACGAACCTGTGTTCGCTACAGAGAAGCCTACTGGCAAGACTGATGATGAGTGGACTCTTCTACACAGACAGGTGTGTGGGTACATTCGACAGTGGGTTGATGATAATGTTTTGAACCACATTAGTGGGGAGAAACATGCAAAATCCTTATGGGATAAACTTGAACAATTGTATGCGAAGAAAACAGGTAATAACAAGATGTATCTTATTAAGAAGATGCTGAGTTTGAGGATCCATGAAGGGACTTCGTGTGCAGATCATTTGAATACTTTTCAAGGAATTATGAATCAGCTGTCTGCTATGGGTATTAAATTTGATGATGAAATTCAAGGGTTATTTCTTCTCGGTTCTTTGCCTGACTCGTGGGAGACATTTAGAATGTCGTTATCTAATTCGGCTGCCGATGGTGTGTTGTCAATGGACCTTGTTAAAAGCAGTGTTTTGAATGAGGAGATGAGAAGAATGTCACAAGATTCTTCTACACAGTCAGAAGTATTGGTTTATCAATCAAGGGGGAGAAACAAGAACCGATATTCAAATAATAAAGGCCAAGGTAGAAGCTATTCGAAGAACAGGTACACAAATGTTGAGTGTTACAACTGTGTTGAAAATGGCATATTCAAAAGGATTGTCGACTTTTGAAAAAGGATGATAAGGACAAAGATAAAGAAGATAGTTCAGATGAAGAGAATACTCATCTGCTATTAGATGATTTGCTTCGTATTGAAGATCATGGTATTGGTAATATTGTTGATAATGCATCCGATTGGGTGATTGATAGTGGTACTTCAGTACATGTCACTTCCAGAAGAGATATTTTCAGCTCATATACTTCAGGTGAATTTGGTGATGTGAAGTTAGCTCATGATGGTGTGCTAAAGTGTGTTGGCCTTGGAGATGTTAATTTAGAGATGGCTAATGGTAGCAAGTTAACACTCAAGGATGTGAAGCATGTTCCAGACATTCGGTTGAATTTACTTTCTGTGGCTAAACTATGTGATGAAGGTTATAACAACTTGTTCTCACGGGACACTTGGAAACTGACCAAGGGTTCTATGGTTGTTGCTAGAGGTAGAAAGTGTTCTACTCTTTATGTTGCACATGCAAAAATAGTTAAAAATGTGCACGTTGAATCAGCTGAAAAAGTTGAGTTATGGCATAAGAGGTTATGTCACATGAGTGAGAATGACATGGTTGAGCTAAGCAAGCGGAATGTGTTGTCTGACATGAGAAATCCACATTTGAAGAAATGTGATGATTGTTTTGTTGAAAAGAAGAATAGAGCTTCTTTTAAGATTCACTCACCTAGAAGACCAGAAATTCTTGATTTGGTGCATAGTCATTTATGCGGCCCTATGAAGACAAGAACAGTTGGGGGTAGTGCATACTTGTTGACGCTTGTTGATGACCATTCAAGAAAGACTTGGGTTTATACCTTGAAGAGTAAAAGTGGTGTTTTGAGTGTGTTCAAGAAATTTAAAGCCTCAGTTGAATGTGAAACTGGGAAGAAGTTGAAGTGCATACGCACAGATAATGGAGGTGAATATTTGAGAAAGCTTGAAGCTTATTGCAGAGAGAACTGGATTAGATATCAGAGGTCACCGCGTTGGAATGATGTTGCTGAGAGGATAAGTAAAACATTGGTGGAAAGAGTTAAATGTTTGTTGTCACAGGCAAAGCTTCCAGAGTCGTTTTGGGGAGAAGCATTGAGCACAGTTGTGCATGTCCTAAATCTTTCACCAAGTGTGTCATTGCAACATGAAGTACCAGAGATGATTTGGTCAGGTAAGAATGTTTCTTATGACCACTTACGTGTTTTTGGATGTAAAGCGTCCGTAGAAAATCAACCGTGTGTGTTTATTGGTTATGGCCTAGATGGAGTTGGTTACAGGTTTTATGATCCTGTTATGAAGAAACTTATCAAATGTTGTGATGCTGAGTTCAGAGAAGACCAGCGGTTGAAAAACATTGATGGAGTTAGAGATGTTGATCCAACTCATGAAGAAGAGATGCAATCAGATGCTGAAGCTGATGCAACCACCCTAAAAAGAAAGCCTTTGAAGAGGTACATTGTTGAAGAAGACCTTGTTGTTACAAGTAATGTTGAAGTTCTTGCTTTGGTTGAAGATACAGATGACAAGATGAATGAGACTTGCGGCATAGTTGTTGGAATGACAACTGATTGCCCCACTTGAGTCGTGAGGGGGAGAATGTTGGGTGGATCCCTCCTCAAGTGGGAACCACACACAAAATAAAAGAAAAAAAAATAGAAAAAGATTTGAAAAAGAAAAAAAAAATAGAAAAAGAATAAAACAAAAAAAAAAAAGATTTCTTTTATGTGATGGGCTAGGCCCGTGTGTGTGTGATATATATTTAAAGGGAATAAATCCCTAGTTTGAAAGTAGCAAACTGTGAGAGGCAAGTGCAGTGCCTACGTGAATTGCAAATTGTGCAATTGGTTAGTGCGTGAAAATAAATTGCTAGCAGCGCATAACCGTGAGAAACAGAGAGCTCGCAAAGAGGAAGAATTAGGTACTGGTGACGAAAGTGTGTTCGGCAAACGTTCTCCGTTTTGGCTGAAATTTGAGTATGTTGTTTTTGTCACTTTGTTAGTTACTTAGAAAATTGTTCTGAGTAGTTTTATCTTCTCTTTGTATTTGTTTGGAATACCCACTAGGTTGTGAGGTTGTCAGCTCTCTGGTTATTAGTTTCACCATAGGTGGTGATTATTGTACTCATTATTTGATAATAGTGGAGTTATTTGTTTGGTCTGCACGACCCGTGGTTTTTTACTCTCACATTGAGAGTTTTCCACGTTAAAATTGCGGTGTCCTTATTTACAGTTTTTACTTCTTTAATCGTTATTATTGTTGGTGTTGGCTGCGCTGGTTAATTTGGTTGTTCAGGTTTCACAAAAGAGATCATTTAAACGCTTCCGTATATTCTGCTGTGCACTCTGATTCCCATCGTAACATTGCATCGAATAGTATTACGTCCGGTAAGGAAGGGACATATGAGAAATATAAAGGAATTGTACTAACACCAGGAATTAATTCCTTCTTTGAAAACATTATATCTTTAAAACTAAATCAAGATTTTTTATTCATATAGTTCAAGCATAAACAAGATTCAACATCTCTTTCAATTCTTTCACTTTGACTCAAAGATTAATAAATGCAACATTTTGATGAAAACTCCTAGCTATATGCCAATAACAAGCAGAAAAGAAAATAAATTAGCCATTGCGGGATGAGTAATATGTCTGCATGATAGTAAGAACAAGGAGCGCAGCAGCTGCAACAATTCCTATGAATTTCCACACAGTAGGAATATGATCACGCATCAAAATTTTGTACCAATTTCTCACATAGTACAAAATAATTTCAAAAATTCGTCTGCATTGATGCCAAACGCGTATAGGCCATTTTTGAACCATTTTTGTGACTTTCATTCCCTTGTATTCATAAACATTCAATCTTTCACAAATCTCGCTATAACTCAAATCCATTTGCTCAGCACCCTTGGAAATCGTGCGAAACAGGGCCAACAAATCTTCATTACTCTTGTTCAACTCATTCACAATAACCCCCCTTTCCTTAAGCAATTCAATATCATGCTTACAACATATCAAACCATTGAAAAAAAGGGCATAAGAAGTGTATTTGGATCTAATCCAAATTTTGCTTTGCTCCCAAGCAATCAAATTCCTCCACTTCACTTCCGTTGTTTCCTTAATATATAAAAGTGGGATGTTCAACTCTCCAGAATCACTAAAACTTATATCAAAATCAAACATATCAACCAACTTATGCTGATTATGATTTGTGCTATTTAATTTAGCTCGAATTGTTACCCCAGAAGCACGAAGCTTTGTAGCACAACGCAATAATTCTAGCTTCGCTTTTTTACCTTCATGTTGTTGGCTTTGTTCCACCGTAGACAAGTGCATCAAATGAAGTATATGAGCACCTCCAGAGCTATTCACCAAAGGGTAACCAAAAGCCTTACGAACAATGTTAGCAACACGATAATCATCTTTAATTTCGCTACCATCAGGAAATACCTTGCGGTATAACTTTTTGAGAACAAGGAAGGGAATTTGATTCTCAAGCATTGCTACATCATTCAAAACAGATAACATCTTTTCCTCCGTATTAAGGATTGCGTCATTGTTATAAGAATTTGGATTTTGATTATCCATGTAATCGCCAATCCTAATGAGAAGCTCTAACAGAAAACAACCATCTACTATCATTATTTTAGTGATTTCGTGTGGATCTGTTTCTTCGAGGATGTTGTTGTTACTTCCACCATAGCTAGCACAAATTATTTTATCTAACTTGAGAATGTCATAGCCACATTCTCTTAACCTTACCTCCGATCTTCTATTTTGTTCTGGTGTTGTTCCTTGTCGATCAAGAAGTTCGCGCATGTAATGCCATTTGGGTTCTTCCATTAGTTGAAGGTGTCTTGTGGCTCCTCTATGTAGGGGTCCTATGGAGATTTGTTTCGGTTTGTAAGCATCTTCGTTTACTTCTCGAAGTTTGTCTGGAACGTTGGAAATACTACATGCTTGAACTTCACCATGATTGAGAGAACCCAACATTATTTCAATGGGAACCATCCAACTAAAATCAGATTGCATCTTCAAGAAGAAGAAGAAGAAGAAGAAGAAGAAATTGGTTGGAGAGATGGTTTTAGCACTAGAACACTAATTTGATGATAAATTTTAAAAAATTAAATAGATTGGATTTTTTTTGACGGAAAAAAGATAGGATATGAAATGAAAAGATCATAGAAAATTATAAATAGGGAGAAATAATTGATTAAAAACTAAACAAACTTCAGTGTAGCTTTCTACTCTGCTTCGTATTTTGAATAAACAAATTTTCCCCTTTAACTTATCCACAACTCATTTTATAATATACAATTGCTTACACAAGTTATTATATGACTAAGCTGCAAGTCCTAGTATATGTAAAATAAATATTTAAATCAAACCATGTGCTTAGCTTAAACTAAGGTCACGAAAATAAACTAGTGTTTTCCCCTTTCCACATTCCAACAACTTTATAATATAAAAAATATTTACATAAAAATTATAATATATTTTATGACTAAGCTGCAAGGTCTATGAAAAATAAATATTTAAATCAAACCATGCATGTACTCATTACTTATAGTTAGAATTATTGTTAGCCAGCGTAGATTGTACTGTAATTTTTATTCATTCATTCATTTATTTATTTATTTTTATTGAAGATTAATGTATGGTGTTGAATGAAGAAGTTCTTGTCTGATGTGAAGTGTAGGTTGTTTGTTTGTTAGGAAAAGTCTTTCATGGGTACAACCCTAAATAAATATTATTTGGGCACACTCACATGAACTAACAAAATTAATCATGATATATTGTAATTTTATTTTCCTTTAAATTTTTCTTGGTTTTGAATGTGTGCCTAAATATTTTTATTTGGATTGTGCCCAACCAAGTGTGTCTCTGTTTGGTTGTATTGTGTATTGCAGTTTCTAGGATGGGGTCGTAGATTCCCTTTGAGGCTTGGTATTTCTTTGGCATGTCTCATGCCTCATATCCCAATGTACAGCTGTTAAATTGGGTTAGTCTGAATGGGCCGGCCCGCCAAGCCCGGTTTTTTTTTCGTGTTCGGGTCTTGAAAATACTAACCCGAATTATTTTTGGGCTTTTTAGCCCGGCGTGATAAAGCCCGATTAAAATATGGGCTAGCTCGAATGGGCCACGGGTGGTCCGCAAGCCCAAAAAAATTAAAATAAAATTAAAAATAAATATAAATAATTTGTTTTGAATGATTTGAACTTAGCTAAACCGGACGGCCCGAAAGCCCGACAACCCGTATCGGGCCGGGAACGGACACTAATTTTGGTAACCCGCTTTTTTACCCGGAATTTTTAGCCCGGCCCGATGAAGTCCGAAGCCCGACCTGGCCGGTCCGAATTTGGCCGGGCCGTCCGTTTAGCTCTATCCCAATGCATCAGAACTGAAGACAAGAGGTGGACCATGATCCACCCCATCTCAATTTTTTTATGGATAAGATATTAATCTATATATATAATTCCTAAATAGTTGTGGAACCACTAATCTAACCCTAATCCACATAAGCCACTTACATCCAATTAAATCACTCAATAATGTCACATCACTTTCTTATATTATATCATTGTCATTATGTACTCTTCATATACTCACATCAATAATATTTATATAGATGACTTTTCATGTTTTGTTTTTTTTTTGTTGTAAATTTTCAAGTTTTTATTGTAAATAATATTCTTCACATTGTCTACTAAAATTTGATTAAGATTTTTACTTTTCAAGTTTTTTTCTATTTTTTTTTGTAAATAATCACCCATATTAAAATCTCAGTCAATTTATTAATTGTCTAACTAATTATTATTTTTTGGCTAAAGAAATTTTCTAATTATTTTAGTCCTATTCTTGGATTTTTTTTCTTTTTTTGGGTACATACATATTCTTGCATTCTCTTACTTAGTGATTAGTATCAATTTTGTTGATAGTTTACTCTAGATTTCTTTAGTTGTTGGGTTATTGATTTGTTGTAATATACTAATGTAATTTCAAATATGTGGTGCATAGAGAAGTTTTTCGAAATTTATAAACACATATTGACATCAATATATTATATTTAGATGATTTTTTTTATTATTATTATTGTTATTATTATAATTTTGATAATAATAATTATTTCAACTTATACAAATATTTTTTCCGCGTTATAATGTAAAATAGCGCATAAAACCCGTGCATCGCACGGGTAAGGGTCTAGTTTAAATGTATTATTTGTAATTTTAGGTTATTTAATATACGTATTTGTACAAATATTAATGTCAATATTAATTTTTTATTATTTATGATTGTAAGTAATTTGGTACACATCTTAATTCAAGTATTAGTGTAAATATTAATTCATAGTCTATTATAGATGATTTCAAGTCACTCAATATACTTAAAATATTAATGTAAGTTACACAGTTTTATTTATAATAATTAAATTAGACTTTGTTTGCCAAAAATAGAGGATATATGACTAATTGAATTTATATCAGTTGTCAGTTGTTTGTGACGGATGTATATCGGTTGTGACGACTTTTTCCATCGCAAATTGTGATGGATTAAAAATTTCCTCACTAAGTGTTTGCGACGTTGAAAATGTTTACGGACTTCGATTCGTCGCTAAATCTGTCACTAAATGTGTTTGCGACGGAAATTTGACCCATTAGTGACAGATTTCACCCCTCTGTGAAGTTAGTTTTTCTAGTAGTGTGAAACTAGTGTATGAATTTCTTTTTTAATTGAATCTTATATGTTAAACATATTTTCAATGCTTGCTATTTTTATAACTAATATTTTTAATTATATATTATAAAAATTTTATATTTTGAAAATATTCGTCGAGAAAAATTGAACAATATTTTATATCTTAATATTTATTTTTATATATTAATTAAAAAATTACTGTCAATATAGATTACATGAATAATGCGCACGATTATCAGAACACAAGTTAGCATTTTTTTATTTTAAATTAGCACTATGCATTTTTGTTTTTTTATAATAAAAATTTGAATTATTTTGGTTTCTTAAATTTATATTAATAATTAAGTAGGAGTATTAATTAATCTTGACTGATTAGTCAACTTTACGTGTTCTAGCTTTTGGACTAGCAGCGAAGTTTCCTTGCATTGCCTCTATCCGGGTTATTGTGATGTCCCATGCATGTTATTATAAAAACCTCCAAATACATCCTTAAACTAACAACAAATTGGTCACAGTTTCAGTGAGAAGAAATAACTGGATCTTCATTCAAAATCAAAGGTGTGCAAGATTTGGTATGTTTTAGTTCTTCATCCTTCTTTAGTTTTTCAATTTCTACTTTGTACATTATTATGACATCAACGATTTTGGAAGTTTATTTACATAGGCATTTTATTTTTTGTCAAAAAAAAAATTTACATTGCCATTTTTATAATGTATTTATGTTTCTTTTATTAGCATCAATATATAAGTTATTGAATATCAAAATGATTCTTTTAATTAATAATAAATGGCATTGTAACCTGAGATCGACTTGAATTTATCAAATTTCCTAGTTAACTATACTATTATTTCTGGCAGAAAAACCAACTATACTATTACCAACATGTCTTACCCAGTAAAAATCGCACCTCAGGGAAACAATGGCGATAATATCATATCAAAGATTATCGATACAGTTTGGGAGTACACGCCTTTCACTGGTAGCAGTAACGAAACAGTAGATGAAAGAATTAAGACCAGAAAAGCCTATTTTGGTACATCTCCCATTACAAATTTTCCAGCAAAAGTAAGTGACAGAATGAAAACTACCTGGACAGACACATCTACAAATACTCCAAGTTATGAAGCAGGACTAAACAGAAGGATTGCAACTCAGGAGCCACGTAAAAAAGGATACACCCAGGGACGGATTCAAGGGTTGGCAGCCGGACCACAAAGAAAGCCAGAGGGAAGGAAATACACTAAATGACGCTAAATGCTACTTGTGGCAGTTGAGCACCTGCAACAATTTTCGGCATCGCAAGAGTGTTTTGCGGCAGTTAGAGGCAACTGCTGGAACAAGCGCCACAAGAACATCTGGCGGCTGTTTTCAGTTGCCGCTATAATATAAACTAAATCTATTTATTTGATTGGTTTGCAGCGGTTGTAAACCGCTAGTAAACCCGAATTGTATTTTGATATTTTATTTTTGCCAGTATGTAACCGCTGTAAAATGTATTTTTTTCTGGTGCCAACTTGACTACCCATTCTCATGAAATGGGTAATGTAGCCCATCCTAAATGTATTAGATATATTGGTTGAAAAAATATCATTTATAATATAATTAAAATATGAATAGTTTTCAATAATGACAATACAACTTTTAATAATTGTAGATTGACCCCATATTAGATTTCACAGTATTTCTCGTGCTATTCATCTTCTCTCTTCCACCTTCCTCTTCTTCTTCCATCTTCTCCGACGACGGCGACGGCGAAGACCACCGCCACCACGGTTTACAAATTTTCTGTCATTCTTTTCCATCTTTTTCTACCTTCCACCTTCGTCTTCTTCTATCTTCTCCGACTCAGCTTTTCCCTCCGTTCAGATTACAAACCATTGTTCCTTCTCTCCCTCCTTTCGTTGTTATTCTCTCTTATTTGATCCAAATTGAAAACCCTATTCATTTTTTTTTATAAACCAAAACCCTATTCCTTAATATTAGATTCAAAACCATATGGAGAGAACCCTAACTTTTGTTTACCCCAAATTTCGTAACATGACGAGAACCCATCTTTACAAATTTAGTCTATAACAAACAAGAAGACAATTTATTCTCTTTTCCAGTCGCTGAGTAATTTTGTTGAGGTTAGAAGATTTCAATTTAATTATGAATTGATTTATTATTAGATGCTTTGTAATTGAATTGAGTTATTGTTGATTTGTTGTTGTTAGGAACATTGAATTTAATTGAGAATATTGTTAATTGATGTTGTCTTTTATATAGTTTCCTCATTATATTACAATTTAGATTTATATTCAAAGAAATGTATTGTCCTTTATAATGTGTTTGGAACTTGCTGCCTACCTCATGAGATATAGGGATGAATGGTTTGTAATTTGGGAGGGTTCTCTTCATGAAAGCTTTAACTGTAATGGACATGAATATGAAAATGGATTGGTTTGGTTTGGCAGGGTTAAATTCAAAGAGCTCTGGTTCAGCTGGAAATGATTTGAGCAGTACAAATAGTAATTTATTAGTGTAAAAAATTCAAGCAGCTCTGGTTCACCTTCCTGTCGATCATCGGCTGCTTGTTCAAAATCTTACCGCTCAGGTATTAATTGGTTACTAAACACCCTAGTTACACTTGGTTATTTATTAGTGTAAAAAATGATTATTCTGCTCATGTTTTTTTAAATGATTATATTTATGCTTGTTACCTTGTAATCAATCTTGTTTATTGTCAAAATTGATGAAAGCTATTTATACAAAATGGGAATTTCAAATCCTTCTGAAAAGAGTTTTGGTAGTAAAATTTACAATTTGAAGTATTTACTGTTTCCTTCAAAGACTAGGTTGTGTGATGTTGTGTCAGTACCCCCTATCCTGATTCAGTAAATGACATTACACAAGTAATATAATTGCAAGCTTTTTTCAATTGCAGGTTTTCAACAATGGTTCTGTACCAGCCTCAGCACAAGCTACTTTCCCATATATATTTGCAGTCAGCAAGTTGTTGCAGGTATGCCGTTACTTTGAAGGCAACTGCTTTTAGTTTTTGAATGAATGAAAACATAAGAGAGCACTTCTATACTCATGATCTCATAACGTGTAATGATATTTATGAATGCAGCCTGGTAGTTTTGATCTTGTTGGTACTATTATATATGAAATAGACGAGCATCCATACCAAAGCACCTTCTTTAACGGCACTGTTGAAGTTGTTGAATATGTTGGTTTTCTTAGCATCGAATCTATTTTTCTTGTTACTCTTGGAATTGCCCTCCTTGTCCTCCTAGGGCTATGGATTCATGGTCACGTTCAAAACCTATCTAAGGTACTAATGTCTATATTTTTCTAGATAATGCGCTATTATTGAACCATCTTCACATTTAGAGTTTGCTAATTTTACTCATGTCATAATGGTTTGTTTGGTTTATGAAAATGTTTGGTTTATGAAATGATTGCAGGATTATAACGCAAAGCTTTCTGATTTCGGGTTGGCAAAGGATGGTCCAACAGGTGACAAAAGCCACTTCTCTACCCGAGTAATGGGCACCTATTGATACGCAGCTCCTGAATATCTAGCCACATGTATATTTGAGTTCATGTTGTCGAACCATATATGTTTTTCGATTCTCCTTTTATAATTTTGTTAACTTATTCTCGGTTCAGCTTAGTAGCATTTCAGTTAATAGCAAAAAAATCATTGTTACCGCAGGTCATCTTACTACTAAGAGCGATGTTTATAGTTATGGAGTTGTCCTGCTGGAAATGTTATATGGTAAGAGGGCAGTTGACAAGAATATACCATCTCGACAACACAACTTGGTGGAATAGGCTAAACCGTATCTCGCTAACAAATGTAAGGTTTTCAGTGTGTTAGATAGCCGACTCAAAGGACAGCACTCATCAGAGAATCTCTACGAGGTTAAAGAAAGCTTTTAGTTTCATTGGCGTAGCTGGTGCATGCAGGAGGTTAAAGAAAGTTCATGTAAAGTTGTGTGCAACTTGATAACATTGTAATATGTATTTGAATTATAATATGTATTTTTCGTTTCATATCTATTAATTTTTTTTAGTATTTACCCAAATCGTCAATGTGATACAAAATGTTCCTCGGGTCTTATAAGTATTCAATCTTAAGTTTCTTAAAGGTGTACGGTAAATGAGCCTCAGAGAGTAACCAAATCAAGCATGTTAAGTCCTCTTTCTTGAAAAAAACCAATCAAACCTGTGATGTTTTCATGTCCTAGTGGAACCAATTTTGCTTCTTTGGCTAATGAAATCACAAACAATAATTTATTCTTATATTTTCACACAAGTTGTGCTAAAAACAGTACTCGAAAACAAGTCTGGTATATGGGATCCTCAAATACAATAACGAGAGCCCTCCCCCTATTCAAATGCTCCAAATTATATCAAGCAAAAATTCCTAAGCTAACCAAACAAAAAGCAACATCGCTACAATCAGCTGGATAACAAACACAGAATATTGCGGCCAGTCACTACAACAAAAACTAAACTCCCAAATACAAAGGAGACAAAACAGATGAGCACGACCTTAAATGTAAGCGAAATAGGACTGATTCTGATCCAAACAGATGAGCACGACCTTAAATGCTACCTCTCAGGCCTTAGAAGCTTTATCTCGCTTCTAACCTGAGATAATTGGACAAAGGCATTTTGAGATACAACCAAAAACAGAATACAAAAGGGAGCATTTGAGGTTAAAAACATAAAAACATGGCTGCCAACGCAGAACCATGAACAACAGTTCCAATTACGATAACCCTTTAGAGAACTTAAATATATTAATGTAATAATAGAAACCGTCAAAACAAGCTGCAATTTAGAGAGACAAATTCCAAGTGGTCATCACACAGACTGATACTAAAGTGATAAATGTACCAAAAATATTCCAATTACATCATATCGATGTTCAAATTAAAAACCATAGTCAACTACCAAATATAATCCAAAATTAGATAACAAACGTAGTTGCTACATAGTTAATAACCAGCAAAATACTAAGTCAATTTTACTCAATATTACAACTCTTCAAAATTCATCACATCATCCAGCAAAATACTACCAAATATAACCCTCTTAAGCTTTTCCCCGCTTGTCAATTTGTTGCATCGACCTCGCCAAAATCTCATCATTCAGCTTGTTGTAGGAATTCATTGTCAAATTTAAGGCAACTCTTAATCGTGTACCATCATCAACCTACAAAATAAAATCTTGTTGTCATTGGTTAAATTCACATAATTTGAAAGTGTTCAACTTATTAATTAAGAGTAACGTACATCAATCTTATACACATCCGCCTTCATTTTCTCCATCCATGTTATCACCCATATTGCACAATCATTCCTACATTTTAGTTTCAGCATTAGACGACATATTGATGAAATTTTTTAAAAAAGTAAATTAAAACAGAATAACTTACGAGTTGTTTGCCTGCTGTCCCAAATCTTTCGGAATGACAAGGCTAAACTCAGATACTATTGGATTAGGTGTTGTCCCTTTTGTATAGAAAGAGGGATCCAAGAGTAAGTCCTCCATATACAAAGCCTAAAAACCAGCAATACTCGTGTTGGTAAACATATAAAATAGGTATGCAAGTTTCAAATAAGACTATTATGAACAAGGAGAAATAAAAGTATATTATTTTACCAATTTCTTGATACATCTCATTCTCATCCTTCGGACATGTGCTGATTTAGACGGTAAAGAGTCAAGATAAATCAACTCTTTTTTTACCAAATCAATGACTAGAAGGAACCAGTGCATAGAATCCGGATCATGAATTGGTATAAATATCTGTATATATCCAAAGTCAAATAACTAAAATTGAAGTTGCATAAATGTATATTGATCTAAGTAGCAGTATTATGTGGCCCTTTGATTACCTTTGAAATTTTATCTACTTTTCCCATAAACATGGCTTGATATTTTTTAATCATGACTTTAGTAGTTGTATTCCAATCCTGCACATATTGCTACAACATAATAGACATTTATAATGTCAGCTATGTTTTTGTGAAAATTTAATGTCTAAAAACTGAATAGAATGAAGGTTAAAGTTGTGTCAAATTAATACCGAGAAAGTTGTTGGTAGAAACCAAAATTTTGGAAAGATGTCCTTTTTTTCAGCATAAGTGAACATACTTACAGCCAAATCAATTATCTGGAATAATATGATGACATTAGAAAGCTTAATATTTAAAAAAAAAAAATAAAAAATTACTTCTATTCAAGTAACTATATATTCTTACATCTTCGCCAACAAATTTTTGGGGCTTTAAGCATTCAAACAACTTCCTTGTTCCTTGACAAAATCTTATATCTGTAACGACCAAAACCTCTTCCCTACAATATACAATATAAATAAATGTACGAACTCATATCGATAATTTGAGCAATCGATCAATTTGTATGAAATATAATTAATTAATGTTAAATACAATGAGAAATGTATGACTTACTTGTTAAAATTTGTATTTGTGGTATCACCAAATATATATGATGCCACAGCACTTTGTTCAACATTTAGATTCATAGCTTTTATCGGTTTAAACAACAAAGACAGCCACTGCATCAACATTTCACAAATAAATTAACAAAGAAAATATAGAATTAGAGATACAACACATGTGCGATGCTAAAGTAAGTTACTTACATCAGGAATTTGTCTTTCGACGTTTGTAGAGGAAATGCCTATATTTTTTTGAGGTATAATGTAGCAACCCGTAGGTGTGCTGTTCACTACTAGAGCCGGAGAAGAAGCCTGGTTTTTATATGATGGTGGAAAAAACGTTCGGAGATTGCCATCAAATTTAGGTTCATTGTCCTTGTCATTCTTTTCTAGAATCACATCCTTTTTTTCCATTTCATTCTTTTCTAGCATCGCATCCGTTTTTTCCACTTCTTTGTTTTCCATGATCTCAGGTTTTCCAACATTGTTATTCAATACAACTGCCTTCAAGTCATTTATGGACTGTATTATACCATCAAATTTGCTCGAGTCATTTATGGACAATATTATATTGTCAAATTTCCTTTCCAATTTCGTCACCCTTTGCACTAAACACTGTTCATTACACAACAGAAAAACAAAATATATGAACAATGATCATTCTTTTTCTTTTACTCCTAAATGAACATTTTCTTGACTAATATTAAATCAATTACCTCATAATCAGTTTTTTTTGCTCCAGACAAAATGTGGTCATGTGCTTCATGTTTTTCCTTTCCCTCTTTTGAAACATGATTAATTTCTTGGCAGCTGAGTTTCATGAAATAAAAAAAATTAGTAATCAATTTTACTCATAAATTTTGAAGAGAAATAGAAGAAAATTATGGTTTGTTTTTACCTGAAACGCATCAAATCATCAAAAGATGTTTTTTGCGAGTTACACTCAATTTTATGTTTATCTTCATCTTCTGTTTTGAAGAGCATAGGATTCCATTCACCACAATCAGCATTCTTTCCTTTTGGTGTATGAGCAGTGTCTGCTTTACTGTTTTTTATTTTGAAAAGGCGAAGAAGATAAATAAATTAACAATCAATAAGACCGAAACAACTGACTATCACAGAATACACAGACTATCACATAATAGAATTAGATTAAGGAACAAATTTGAGTACCAACCTGGAAGAATCCACACAGACTAAAGAGACGTAGTTACCGTTACTATCCAATATACGTCGTTTGTTCCCCTTTTCGTTGGCCAGAGGTGAAGTAACAGACACAGACTCATCTTCCATATTTTGTTGCTTGAAAACCCTAAAGGTAATGAGTTTTTGAAAAGCTTTCTTAAACCCATCTATTTAGTTTGCTGGGCAAAGGGAACCGTGAAGAATTCAACTAATTTGCGGCTAATTAATGAGGTTACGAGTTTCAAAGTTTCAATTGAAAGAGGAAGAGTCGTTGTGCTAAAGAATTTGCGGCGATATATCTGAGGTACGAGTTTCAATTTCCAGATAAAGAGTCACCTTCCAAAAAAAAAAAAAAGAAAGAGGAAGAGTCTTCTTTTTTTTTTTACCTTATATACCGACTTATTTATTAGTTTTTTATAGGCTGTTAGGTTTTTTTTTTTTTGACAAAAGTTGTTAGTTTTTATTTTTGTAAAAATAAATTATTTACAAAAAAAAAAAAATACAATATTTGTTATTGACTTTATATTCTAAAAAAAAAAAATTATTAAATTATATAAAATTTTATAAATCAGACAATTTGGTCTCACGTGGTAGAAATCACGGTGACTTAAGAGAACTAGTTATTATATGAGGGATTCGGCTGATATAACTAGCTACGATCGAGAAATTTGAATTTTTTCAATCATACCGTTCGATATTACCTAATTGAACTAAACATCTATAAGACATTTGAATTTCATAAATCAGACAATTTGGTCTCACATACTGGAAATCACGGTGACTTAAGAGAACTAGTTCCTATATGAGGGATTCGGCTGATATAACTGGCTACGATCGAGGAATTTGAATTTTTTCCATCATACCGTTCGATATTACCTAATTGAACTAAACATCTATAAGACATTTGAATTTCATAAATCAGACAATTTGGTCTCACATACTGAAAATCACGGTGACTTAAGAGAACTAGTTCCTATATGAGGGATTCGGCTGATATAACTGGCTACGATCGAGGAATTTGAATTTTTTCCATCATATGTTCGATATTACCTAATTGAACTAAAAATCTATAAGACATTTGAATTTCATAAATCAGACAATTTGGTCTCACATACTGGAAATCACGGTGACTTAAGAGAACTAGTTCCTATATAAGGGATTCGGCTGATATAACTGGCTACGATCGAGGAATTTGAACTTTTTCAATCATACCGTTCGATATTACCTAATTGAACTAAACATCTATAAGACATTTGAATTTCATAAATCAGACAATTTGGTCTCGCATACTGGAAATCACGGTGACTTAAGAGAACTAGTTCCTATATAAGGGATTCAGCTGATATAACTGGCTATGATCGAGGAATTTGAACTTTTTCAATCATACCGTTCGATATTACCTAATTGAACTAAACATCTATAAGACATTTGAATTTCATAAATCAGACAATTTGGTCTCGCATACTGGAAATCACGGTGACTTAAGAGAACTAGTTCCTATATAAGGGATTCAGCTGATATAACTGGCTATGATCGAGGAATTTGAACTTTTTCAATCATACCGTTCGATATTACCTAATTGAACTAAACATCTATAAGACATTTGAATTTCATAAATCAGACAATTTGGTCTCACATACTGGAAATCACGGTGACTTAAGAGAACTAGTTCCTATATAAGGGATTCGGCTAACTGGCTATGATCGAGGAATTTGAACTTTTTCAATCATACCGTTCGATATTACCTAATTGAACTAAACATCTATAAGACATTTGAATTTCATAAATCAGACAATTTGGTCTCACAGAGTGTTACCACTTTAACTGAACACTTATAAACAAGGTTGTCAGAACCGGACCGGTCATCGAACCAAATGAAATAAAATAAAATAGATAAAATATCACAAGTCAAAATAAAATAAAATTTATAATTCAAACCAAATGAAAAATAGATGAAAAACAAAAATCTTTCCTATTCCTACGACGTCGTTGTTTTGTTTCAGTTTTTTTTTTAAAAAAAAAAATTAAAACGACGTCGTTTTGCCCTATTTTTTTAAAAAAAATCTGCAAAACCGTTTTCATGACCGGTTCACGGTCCGACCGGCCGGTCCGGTCCGGTTTTGATAACCTTGCTTATAAATAGAGGTGGGAATAGGCTAGGCCGAGCAAGGCTTTGCCAAGCCTGAGCCTGGCCTGTCAAAAAATCGAAGGTCTGAGCCTGGCCTGTGGCCTATCATAGGCTTAAATTCTAGGCCTGCGCCTGGCATTTTGAAAGTCTGATGTGGCCTGTTAGCCTGTTTAAAAGCCTATTTCATATGAACATATTTAAATAAATAATTATATTTATTTTGAAATATACTTATGAACTAATAAAATAATGTTCCATTTGATATTTTAGAGAATTTGACTATATATGTCATCATATTTCAATTCTAGTTTATAATAATACATTTATATATGTTAAAAACTAATGTAGATTAATAAACTTAAATTACTTAAAAAGTTAATAGATTTATAATTTAATCAAAGTATAAATTTTAATATATAAATAATAATCGTAATAAAAATATTATTCATGTTAACTTAAATAGGCCGGCCTAGTAGGTCTCAAAGGTTTTTTTAATGGCCTGCGGCCTGGCCTTTTTAGCTAAATAGGCTTATAAAAAAGCATTGGCCTTCTCTATTTAAAGAAATAGACTGACCTGAGCCTATGTAGGCTAGGCCTTAAGGCCATGTAGGCCGGCCTGGCCTGTTCCCACCTCTACTTATAAATATCACTTAAGATAACTATTACAAGTGGTTAAGTAGTTTGGGAGGAGAACATATGACATCTGATTGCGGTTGTTGTTGTGGTTTTGTTGGTTTAAGTACACACGCGTTACGCGAGTTCGAGTTGTGTCTCCAACATTTTTGTTTTATTTTCTTCATTTTAAGAGATAAGAACCACTTCAACAAGTGGTTACTATCCTCAAGGAGAAATTGGTTTTTTGTTTTATTTTCTTCATTTTAAGAGATAAGAACCACTTCAACAAGTGGTTACTATCCTCAAGGAGACGTATTGTTCTGTTCTTTTCTTTTTTTTTTTAATTTTTTTTTTGATATAGTTTTATAATTTTATTTTGAATTTTAAACATTAAAGTGTGTATTACTTTATTGAATAAAAACATTATTTCTCTATAAAAAAAAAAAAACCAGTATTTGGTGTTAAAGAAGATTGAATAGACCATCAACAATATATACCTGATATTCAGATAAATCTTGTAAGATAATTTGGGTATATGTAAGTTAGGTTTACCTGAATTTCTTTTTCAAACCTTGGCAGGATATTACTTTTAAACTAACAGGCACAACAAGAATTAGGATTTTCAAACCTTGGCATGACATTGCATTTAAACTAACAGCCACAAAAGAAATTAGGAAACAAGTTATGCACCTTAGTCACAATTGACTTAGTAATAAACATCCTCCAATAGTAACAACTACTATAACAAATCGAAAGTTTTCTATTAAAGTAATTCATGATGGTGGGAATCAAAGTTTTCTTTCTAGCTCACTAAATTCAAACTTTAAAATTCACAATTCCACCCCTTGACAAGCATTCCTTTCCAAGCATACCATATTAGGATCTAATGGAAACTAGAATTGTATCAAATTCTGAAGTAGGCTAAACACCTCTCTTGGAAGCCATTTTTGCCGAAAGCTCGACCTCTTCCAACACACCTAGAAACTGATATGAAAAAAGAATTTATAAGAACTCTTATTTTTCCTTAAGTGCACAATTAAATTATGAGTGTTGTGTTTACCCACCGGTGTATACGAGTTTTGGTAGTTTGGAGAGTTCCGGTGGGATTTGTCCGCTAATTGAATTATTGTTCATGTGACTGCTCCATTGAGAAATGAAAGTGATCAGATAACTTGTTATTGTCAAGAAGGCTGCAGGTCCAGAGAAACATCTTGTTAACAAACATATAATCATGATTAAGGATTAAATAAAACCAAGAAAAATATGTAAATGATCTTTGAAGAATAATCCAATAAAACCAAGACTAAAGTTTTATTTTTTCACATTCGTTAATTCTTTTAGTGCTTGATTGATTGAAGAGAATTAAGCATCTAAGGTAGCCATGGTTGACACTGAAATTGAGCCTCCACCACGTATTGAGGTGATATATATATTATATATAGCTAATTGATTAATTACTTTAGGTAAATAAAATATATATGTATTATTTCTTAATCTAAGTTATTTGGTATTAACAGGGAAGATTTACTGCATTGGTGGTTTGTTGGCTTCTTGGCAATGGTGTTCTTTTCTCTTGGAACAGTATGCTAACAATAATAGATTACTATGAATATTTGTTTCCGGTAATTTATCTACTTTCTCAATTCTGATGCATCTTATTGTATATCTCTAGTTTAGCAGCATTCAATTTGGTTCAGTTTCATGTTTCTATTCCTTTCATGTTTCTAAACTACAACATAGCAGCAATATACAACACTAGAAGAGTTCAAAACGAACACTTATCTATGAGGAAGGAAGTTGTCCACTCAAACTATTATTTCTTAAAATCAAAGCCTCCATGTTAGCAAGGGTACCCATTGAGACCAGAATCTTTCCCGACAACTTGTTATTGCTTAGGTCAACATTGTGGACTTGGTCAACTAACTTGACATTTTAGTATTTGGTCACACAAAGCTGGCCACCGTCTCTACAACTACAATATTAGCTGCCATTTGCAATTGCCAATCCATCAAAAACAATAATAGGTCCTACCTCCACTTCAAGAATCCAATCCGGAATCCAAGTTGTCCGTAATCACAACCTTATTCAGTCACACACATCTCAGTTGTTTATTCCAGATTGAATTGTTCAGGTTTCAAGATTAGCTTTTTAAACAAATCTGAACAATTCAATCTTGAGCGTACAATTGAGATGTGTGTGACTGAATAAGGTTGTGATTACGGACAACTGGGATTCTCGAGATAGGACCGCACAGAATCCAAATCCTCACTCAACCTCCTCATATCATGTAATTTGGTCCAACACTTAGATTGCACACCACGCCACCAACAACTATGAACATTACACTTGCACACAAAGATTTCAACACAAGGGAAAAACTAAAGTAAAGTTATACTAATTGTAATTCTAATCAAAAGATCACAAGACTAAACTTTTCTACTTTAAAAAGTCATCAACAACAAGATGAAAGCAATAATTGGTTCGATCATGAAATAATCAATATGATTCTCATTTTCATAACGTGATAGCTGGCAACAAACAATTCAAGTTACAAAAGAATGTGACATTCACATTGCATTGCAAGTTCCACAATCCTTAAGCGGTTAAGCCAATACACTTAAAGTAAAATTAAAAAAAATAAAATACAAAGACCTTAAATCCAACTAATGCTATCTATGATCTTCTCTTCTCCATTGTAAAGAATAATCAGTTAGATCTAACATATCAAATCATTGAATTCTCACAAGCATCAAAATTCTAAACTACACTTATTCAATCACTATGTTCATGAAACAATTGAGTTAGTAGGGTGTAACAAAATTAAAAATCTAAACTTTTAACTAGTTAGCATCATCACTGTCTAATTAAAATCATCATAATCATAAAAACAGAACAAAATGCAACCAGAAGCAGAATCAGAATCTTTCCCGACAACTTGTTATTGCTTAGGTCAACATATCATAGTGAGGTTAAATTATTCCAACAATCAGGCAACTCACCCTTTAATTCATTGTTTGATAAATCCAAAATTCCCAAAATGT
The DNA here is from genome assembly GCF_020283565.1 of Trifolium pratense. NCBI lineage: Eukaryota > Viridiplantae > Streptophyta > Magnoliopsida > Fabales > Fabaceae > Trifolium > Trifolium pratense. Next base: position 6,768,271 of record NC_060062.1, on the reverse strand, counting down.
TATTAGGGTTACTTTTGCTGCAGATAAAGGGACCTAAATCTGAAAATTTATTATTGGAAAGATGCAACAACACAGCAGGATACACACACACACGCGCAGGATTTGTATTAAAACAACAATATACACACAGGATTAACTCAATATACACGCAAGATTAACAACAACACAGCAGCAAAAACACAATATATACACACACACACACGCAGGATTTGTATTAAAATTAAAAGAACCCTAACAACAACAAGTAGCAATGTCAACCTCAACGATGAATCAAAAAATTAAAAGAAGAAGAATAAACTTACTTGAAGAGATGAACTCGTGCAATAATTTTTGGTAGCGGTGGTCGTCGCCGTCGACGGTGAGGAAGGAAAAGAGGGATGAACAAAAGAGGAAAATTAAGGAAGGAGATGGAAGGATAGGTCAAAATTGTGTGGTTACGTTGAAACTTCTGATGTGGTGGTCGGGTTGGTCTTCGCCGTCCTCGTCGGAGGGTGTGTCGAAGAAGGTGGAAGGTTAGAAGAAGGCAACAACAACTGAGTGAAAAAAAAATTGTAAAATCCCTATATTAAACAATTAATACATTTGGGGTTAATTTGCAAATATTTAAAATAGTAGTAATTAAATGACATTTTCAAAACTAATGCCACATCAGATGGGTTGAGTAGCCCATTCTCATGAAATGGGTAGATAAGAATTTGCCATTTTTTTTTAATGATCTGAATAGCTTTTTCCACAAACGTTTAAAGTAGCATTGACCATGATATATTAAAAATAAAATAACCAGCATTCAAAATATTTTTAACATAAGATTCAATTAAAAAAGAAATTCATACATGATGGTGGCTCTGCAAGTGCACAGAATCGCTACCAAGTAATAAAGTGATAAGTTATCGTTCTCCACAGGGATTGTGCCAAAATTACTAGTTTCACTTATGAATTTAGAAAAATAAATGTTTTGCATTGGCTTTGTTGGTTTTGAGAGAATTTTGCAATTAAAATAAATAACAATAAAATAAAAGACAATTAAAATAAAAGGGTGTGTGTGGCCACACGGGGTGTGGTTAAGTGTTTCGAATCCCTCCCTTATTCTTGCTTGGTAACCGGCGTTATACTTTTCTTCACTATTAGTTATAGTCCGTCGGATTAATTTCTATTAAAATAAGTTTAGAGTTACTATCCCTTATTTCTATTGCAATATGAAACGAGTTAAGTCGCCCGCTTGGTAAGTTTCACCCATGTTTTTATAATATCCTCACCTCCGATGGTTCAGCTTAACTCAAGACGTCTTTACCCTCGGTCAGTTCAATGTTTAACAAGTTGTCACGTGTTCTTGGCTTACCTTGTTTGATTAACCCTAAACGAGCAGAATTTAGTTAAGTGTAATTCTTAATCTTACACCCTTTTGCAGATACTGAATTTAATGGTTTCATATAGGTCGGTTGATTTGTCTTTAGTTCCAGATGATTAGTTTCGTTTTCTAAACCGGTCTCAGCTAATCTCCTAAGAGTTTGTTCTAATGTGAAAACAAAATTGAAATCACAACAAACAACACACTGTTAACTGTGTATTTTCTTTTTGAAAGGCTATTGTCAACTGTATTCATTATTTTTAAAAAATATGTAATGCAAGAGTAAAGAATACATGTGTTTATGTACAAAAAAAAAAAAAAAACAGAATACATGTGTTTCCAAGCATAAAATAAAAAAAAAATACAGCCAAGAATACATGTGTTTCGAAGCGTAAAATAAATAAAATACAGCCAAATCAGATTGACCAGCTAAGCACATTCATGCAAGTGGTTGTTGATACACAGCATATAATCAAAGAATCATCGTCGATGGATACTCATTATTATGACGGACAGCTTCAAGGATTGGCAGCCGAACCACCACGAAAGCCAAAGAGAAGAAACTATATTCTTGAATCAAATAAAGTAAGTCGAGTTTACAAGTATTTGGTTATTGGGAAAAAATGAAATTTATTTTGTAATGTTTAATAGAATCAAAGTTGATCAAATTATTGCAATTGGTACAAACCACCATCAGTTAAGGAAATCTAATTTTTGTCACCATTCTTTAAAAAATGAAAATGGTTAAAAGAAGTTTTTCGTATTTTGTTATTTTGAGTAAATTTGATTTTAGACTTTGTGGGTGCGTTTGATTCGAAAAACAGCAAACATTGCACAAAATACAGTATATGACATAACAAGATAGTACAAGACATGGCAAAATTGTATCGGGAAGAGATAGAGCTATAATATTTTATATAATCGAAAATAAAATAGATATTTTCGTATTTTATATAGGTGTACTATGAACAAAAAGTTGTCGTGTGGTTCGGTGAGGGACAAAAATTCTTGTTTTTGTCTAGTATCTTGCTATCTATTTTGTCTCGTATCTAAATCAAACAGGGTACAATAAAAGTTGTCCAATTCAGTCCTCTGTTTTTTTTTTTTTTTGGCTTTCACCACCAGTTTAATCTGGTTCGGGGGTCAGTTCTGGCATCAAGTGGTTCCAGCCCCTCCCGATCGCAGTTGCGGGGGATCGAACCGCGGTCCTCCCTACCAAGTTTAGCGCCAATCACCACTGAACCAACTAACGATTGGTTAGTCCTCTGTTTTTTAGCATATCGAACACACGCTGAACATTTAATATCTAACATTGCATTTTTTTTGTGACTTAAATATCTAACATTGCATTGAATATAGTACAAAGACCGGGAATTAATAAACTGCTCATACACACAACATGATTCGTTTGGAGATTAATTCCTTCTTTGAAATTAAATAAAGATTTTAGTCACAAGTCATAAACTAAAGACTTGGTTGCATAACTCATTAATAAAAAATAATTTAGTCACAAGTCAACAAGTGTGAAATGTTTTTGTTAACAGTTACACGCTGTTGTGAGTTGGCGTGATGAACAATATTGAAATATTTTAAAACAATATGAAATCTGCATAAAAGATAAAATGATCTTATCATCTTAATGTGATAATACAACCAAGAAACAAGGAAATGGCGGCGCCGAACATGGATCAGTTTGAAGAGTTTTTCAAAAGAGCAGATTTAGACTGTGATGGTAAAATCAGTGGAGCTGAAGCTATCAATTTCTTTCAGGGATCCAACTTGCCTAACCACGTTCTCGCTAAGGTTTCTCTCTCTCACACACACACACATGATTCTTCCGTATTTGTTATTATTATTATTGTTGTTGTTCTCTTTGAGTTTGTGGTTTAGGATTTTCATAACGGATTGTATGAACTACTACAGGTATGGATGCATGTTGATCAGGATAAAACTGGTTTCCTTGCGCGGAATCAATTTTTTGATGCTTTGCGATTAGTAACTGTTGCACAGAGTAAGCGAGATTTAACTCCTGATATTGTGAAGGCAGTGTTATTTGGTCCAGCTGCTGCTAAAATCCCTGCTCCGCAGATAAATCTTGCTACTATCGCTCTACGGTAAGAAACTCACCACTGCAGTGACTGCACTTTTATGAAAATCGCTAACATTTAATAGCTCTTAAAAAGCGCTATTATACGTATCATAGTTATAGTACATATATATTGAAGCTATATTATAGACTAATACATGTCTTGTAGACCCGTTGAAAGTGCTCCAAGTAACTCTTTCTCATTGTCCGTGGACGAAATGGTATTAAGTAGCAGTACAAATAGGGGCAAAATCGAGGCATCGATGAATTTCGGTTTCAGTTTAAATTCCTTACCTGCAAGAAGTGAAATTGAAGGTCATACAACAAGGGTGCTATCAGGTGAATTATAAATAATTTCTATTTGTTTTAATCTTTTTATTCGTCTGCATATTTATATTTATATTTTTGAGAAAAAGTTATCGATTTAGAAATGTTAGGGAGGATTAATTAATAAAGAACATAATCACGTTTTCGTGTTGTGTAGAACAAGAAATTTTGCAAGATGAAGAAATTGACATTGACCTCAAGTCATTGAGCCTTAAGGAAGTAGATGAACTATACAACCGACCCAAAAATGGAGCGATATATGATGAGGTTTCGGCCAAATGGATAACCATTAAGGAACGATTGAAATTTTTGTCAAAGAAAAATGAGAATCTCTCAATTGATGAGGCTATTGAAATATATGATGCATCAGTTCTAATGAAGCTTATGAGAAAACATGAAGATGAGTTTGAAAAGGCGGGGAAAATGGCTCATAGTGGTGTGCTCTTAATGCTTCAAGCAGAAACGCTAAGCAAGAAAGGGCGCCAACTACTTGCGATGAGTAAAACCAAATTGCAGATAGTAGACATCGATGTTATGATTGGTGATGAAAAGAATGTAGAAGGAAAAGATTGATAAAAATATTTTACTGTTTGATTTGACAGAAAACGAAAGAAAAAAAATATTTGTATGACTTAATTATTATATTTTGGCCAATACACTTATACACCTCTTTGTTTTCCAATGGTTTTTACCATTGTTTGTACTGCTATATTTTGATTTTTTTAATATATAATATATAATAAAGAGGTATTCGAAGTACACTTCACCAAAACATAAAAATAAAAAAACAAAGAAATAAGGAGACAAACCACATTTAAATTTGTGAGTGAGTCTCGCCATTACACTCCTTAACAAAAAAAGTATAGTTAAATGTGAAAAATTAGTAAAAAAATTAAGCGAATGGCATATTAATTGGTTGTGTCATTTGTATGAAATGATATGCGCGCTTGCAGTTTGAGTCCTATGTAATGTATTTTTTTTTTTATTAAAGGCGCAATTTTTAATATGGTTTTAGATGACTCTGTAAAAGACATAGATAAACAAATAACTTTTCTTTAAAAAAAGAATATTGTAGAAAAAGTTTTGCTTAATTATCGAAGTTGATGTTTTTAATTATCCAAGCTGTTGTTTTTTAGATACTTCACTTTAAGCACACAAATGAATTTGAAAATATGATTTATTTTTTTTTTATCTTTTTACTAAACAAGACCTTAAATCATTAATGATTATAGAAATTACTAATTTTTATATCGTGTAAATTTATTTGCTCACTAGTAACTTAAATTTTAATAAATAATTTTGTCTTTTGAAAAACAAAAATCAAATTACAATAAAAAAAATTAATCATATTGATAATTGATAATACTTATTTTACACTTTAAATAAATTCTTCGCCTTGTAAAATACTCCCTCCGGTCCTTTTTATAAGGAACACTTAGGGCAAAAAATTTGGTCCTTTTTATAAGAAACTTTGACCAATTTTCAAATGTTTTAAATATTCAATTTCATTTATGCCCTTATTTATTATGAGAGGGAGTTTAAAAATAAGTAAGTTAGTTGAATAAAGAGTAATTAAATAAGGGTATACATGGAATAAATTAAAATTTATAAGAGTATTAAATGAAAATAACTATGTTAAATGTGCTTAATTGGTCTGTGTGATTTTTTCAAAGTGTTCCTTATAATAAGGACCGGAATAGAGAGTATTTAATTTGCTACTATAGTCTATATGTAGTATGCGTAGCTGTTACTTTGAGCCAAAACAAACAAAAGATCCAATTAATTAGGCATAAATAAAGCATTTTTCTCTCTTTTTTTTAAAAAAAATAAAGAAGCATTTTTCTTTGAAAAATTTAAGTAATCAAATCATGAGACTTGTGATGAAGTAGCACATGTGTTTTCAATAAATTAAAGGAAAGTTGTTTGGTAATTAATTAGGCATAAATAAGTCCTTTGTATTAGTAATTTTTTATCGGAGAATGTTAACTTGTGCCCTTAAGGCACATGTTAAGGAAGAAAAATAGAAATTATTAAATGCTAATTTGTGCATTTTGACTTTTGAAGTATTAAATTTCTTGTATCATTAAATGATAAATTTTTATTTTGGTATATCTTAACATGTGCACATGTTAACAAGACCCTTCTTTATTTTCCACTTGTGTGTTTTTAATTAAGAAAAATTGAACAGTAAAGTAGCAGTCACGAGGAAGAGTGGTGCTATTATTCTATGCTTGTGCACTGTCCCATGCAGCATAGGAAATACAAAGGGGGTTTCACATTATCAACGAATCCTAGGCAGTGTAACAACGATGCCATTTGTATCAGTTTATGTTCTTGTTTCATTTTAGATTTATAAACCAGAGTCCAGAAGGTGACACACACCTCATCAATTAATATTTTCATGGTTATGCAATTATTACCTTCTATAACACCAACAAAGGATTTTCTCCAGTGATATAATAGTATTTCTTTTTTCAACCCTTGATTTGGAAAGTGAGAGAAGAGGAAAATAAAAAAATAAAAAAAAAAAAAAGGAAAATGCTAACTAGTGTCCCTGGGACACCGGTTAAGAAGTTAAATAAGGTATGAATGTATTGGAAATTGTGTAATCTACTTTTTATAAGTATAAAAAATGCTTTTTTCAATGCAAAAATTACTCTTTTTAGTATCTTAACTAGTGCTCCGGGGACACTGATTAGCATGACCCAAAAAAAAAAAAAGGTGAATTTGAGGGTGATGATGGACACACTTGATGATAAAAAAAGACTTCAGATAATCCGTTCTTGTTTAAAACCTAATAAATATAAGAGGAGTGCTAGCAACACACTCTTTAACAAACACACTCCAATCCACTTTTTTTTATTGGTTGAAATTCACATGGGTTCCATAAAAGTTATATGGGTTCACATTTTTTTATGGGATCCATGTGAATTTCAATCAATAAAAGAGAGTGTGTTAGAGTGTGTTTATTAAATAGTGTGTTGCTAGCATTATTCTAAATATAAATATAATTTCACATATGATGTGTTCCTGAGTTTCACATGTGTTGATACTCGTTTTTGTTTTACCGGAAATCTCTACAAAACTCTCATTGACAAGGGAATCCGCACCTTCATGGATGATAGGGAGCTTCATAAAGGGCACGAAATCACACCCTAAATACTCTATAAATTTTATTTTTGGCGGCGACTTTTTTGGTTACATGTCGTTGGCAAAACTATCGCGCGCCAACGACTTATAACGAAAAAAGGCGCTGTCAAAAATCAAATTTCATGTAGTAAGCAAAAGTTAGTCAACAAAGTGAATGTATTTAATCCAAATTTTGTACCAAAAACATCAAACTTGTTTGAGTTATTTTTGCTTATATTTTGAAAAAGAAGAAATATTATTTTAAGTTATCAGTAAATCTTTAGATTAAACTTTGATGACTATTTATACAGTATTTTTTTGGTAGATATTTATAAAGTATAATTAATAACAAGGAAAATAATTGTGTATTGTGATTAAACAATTGTGTAGTGTGTAACCAAAAAAAAAAACAATTGTGTAGTGTGATTAAATATGGAGATGGTCAGATGGAGGCATCAATTGCGCTGCTAATCGAAATGAACACGCAATTGACTCGTCGGTCGTGATTAGTTAATACTATTTCTGTTTCTAATTTTTTAACCTTTTAGTTGAGCAATTTTTGCATAAGCACAAACCCAAGTAAAATATATTTAAGCATACACATATAAATCAAAAAGATTAAATGTAAAATAATATAGTCATCATTTAATAGACTTATTTAAGTTGACCGATTTAAAATTTTTTTTATTGAAATATGAGTAATTATATTTTAGTATAATTTTGTATTATTGCAACAAAATGTATATAAGATCGATGCATGAATATGACATGATGATATTGTATGAACCATTTGTTTATGACCAGTTGACCACTGTATGAAACTTAGAGTGAGTTACTTAAAAAAAATAAAAAATCATTGGAGATTCACAATTTTCCTCCATCCTTATTATTTATATATAGCCTCCTCGTAGATATAAACCACGAAATACATGTCCTTGAACAAGCAACAACATTTGGAACCCATAGTGATATATGTGTGAATCTTCTTTCCAACTTGTGAAAGATTTCTTAGATATATATATATATATCCCTACGGTGGTTCCAATCAAACAAAAGATATGTCTAGCAGGTATAGTTTTGCACGTTTTTAATTTACATTCACCTCTTTTAGATGAAATTCTACCTTGAATATTATTATATAAAATTGGGATTTTCATGATGATCTTTATGAGTGATGGTTTCATGTTGCATCTTAGATCTCATATCAACGTTTTTCATTCTCCCTTTACACTCGATTTGTTGGTTAGTTAATTTATTCATTTTACATGTCAATTTGCTAATCATTTTATTAGTTATGGTTATTAGTTTGGTTCTGAAATTAACGTTTGTGAAATGTTTTATTGGTTACTCTAGTTAGCTTAACTAGCTAGCTCGCCAATCTTCAATTCTCAATTTTCTTCCCATTGTATCATGGTTTCAAAAAAATAATACTAATGAACAACTGATTATTAAATTTGACCGTTAAAAACATATTGTTTATTATGCAAAAACAAAGAGTGATATATGAGTGTAAATCTTCCTATATATGCACTTAATTTTTGTTCATATTTGCCATTCAAAAAAAAAAACACTTAATTTCTGTATTGCTCGTGTTCGCACTTATTACTACTTGTAGATATAATACAGCCGTTAACAGTTTCGAGGACACCTTGGCGAGTAAGATCGATACTCGTAATTCGAACGACATCATGTCAAGAAAGGATTATTATGACAGGTTAATCATTGAAGACAGGTAAAGGATTATAAGTCTAAAAGTAGTTAGTCTGTAGTTATTAAGAGTCATAAGAGGGTTGAGGTTCGAATTTTAGAATTTTCACTTTTTTGCATTTAGTGTGTGAGTTTAGCTATTAAACAACATGATATGGAAAAATAATCAATAGCAAAGTGGACTAAAAACAAAAAATGATACATAAATTATTTTTTTACTCACAAACAACATACTTAGACTTTTAAAATTATTTTGTTACATTAATTTATCAATAGCAAAGTGGAGTAGTGGACTGAAAAAAAAAAACAGCAATAAACAATAAAATAGTATTTTAAAAGTTCATAGTAAAATTAATTGTTAATTTATTTAAAATATCGTAATTAACTATTTAAAATTTTCAAAATGATGTAGGGAACGACGATCATCAAGTTTACCCGCTATGCGAAGTAGATTGTTGCTATCAGGTGAATTATAATTAATTTTCTATTTATCTTTTTTTGTACAAAGAGGGGGCTAGAGGCCCAATTAATTTTCTTTTTTACTTTTCTCTTATAATAAATTTTTGCTTATAAAAAAAATTTATTTTACTTTGTCTTAAATATAATTTTTTTGTCTGCATTTAAATTTATATTTTTGACCTTAATAAAGTTATCATTTTTGTCCCTGTGAGCTTAGCTCAGTTGGTAGGGACATCGCACTATATGTGCAGGAGTCTGAGTTCGAACCTGGGACACTCCACTTATTCATCTTTAAGATGAATTTTCTAGCCACTAGGCTACTTGACAAAAAAAAAGTTTATCATTTTAATGTCTTGTAAGTATAATTCAATTGGTGTTCCCACGAGCTTAACTCAGTTTGTAGGGACATTGCATTATATATGCAAAGATCAGAATTCGAACCTAATTCAGTTGGTAGGAATATTCCATATACTATATAGGAATTATGGTTCGAACTTTTATACTCTCACTTATTCATCTTATATTTTATTTTATTTTTTGAACAACAAATGTAATAATTAATATTATTAATAACCGGTCTCTGCACAAGACGAACATAGACCGGAAAAATGGAACTATTCACCTTATATTTCTAATAAAAAAATAGATAGAATATAATCACGTTTTTGTGTATGTAGAAGAACAAATTTTGCAAATTGAAGAATTAGGCATTAACCTCGAAGACCCTAAGGACGTACTAGATGAACTGGACGGACGACGAAGACAAGGAGAGATATATGAACATCTAAATGCCCAATGGCTAAACATTATGAAACGGTTGAAATTTCTATCAAAGAAAAATGAGAATCTCTCAATTGATGAGGCTTTTGAAATATATGATGCATCAGTTGTGTTGAATGTTGAAGCTTCCGACAAAATTTATGGATGGGGGGATCGTGAAGATTATGATAATGATGCTTATAGAAAAGCAAATCACGGATCAGTTCGTCTTGCAGGGCAAATAGCTAAGAGTGGTCTTCTTTTGATGCTTCAAGCAAAAATGCTAAAAAGGAAAGGGCGTGAACTACTTGACCTAAGCAAATCCAAGTTGAAGGATGCATACCCTTAAAGTATATGTTTGAATTGGTGGCATACGATGAAATAAGTTAAATAAAATTTCGAAGCTGAAGAATAATACTTTGTTTCAAGGAGAGGATGCTAATTTTTAAGGTTTATTCGACGTTCGGAGTCTTTATTTTTAAATTGGTGTAATAACGTTTTATCGTGCTTATTTAGTATTAACGATCTTTTGAATTGTAAAGGTTTGAGTATCTTTTACGCTTTTTTATAATTGTTGAATCTAAGAGGACTCTAGATGATTAATTCATATTGTGCATAAGCTGACTTGGTGTGCAAGCTAGCAAAAAAGTGAAAGTGTAACTAATTGCTTGAGAAGCAAGTTAGTTAGTTTGTTAATAGAGTTTGTTAGATTCAGTTAGTGTTTGTTTCACCTAGGTTGTTAAAGTGTTTTAGAGTCAGTTAGGGAGTTGTTAGTTGGTTAGGGCCTAAGAGAATCATCAACTAATGTGATGATCTAGTATTAGTATAAATAATAGGCTCATGATTAGTGATTGTAATCAACTATTTTCCCCCATTGAGGATGAATAAAACTGACTTCATTTTTCCCTAATCTTCATCTTCTTCTTCCTCTGTTAATCGTGTGGTTTTCTTCCTTTCCATCCATTCACCATTGTTGCAGCAACAAGGATTGTAGATCCTGCATAAATTGTGCTCATTGGCTTGGCCAAAGTGACAGTGCAGCGCGCGCGTGTTTCCTTGATTGTCTGCTTGCTTGTTAGGCCTGTGCAGGCCAAAGTGTGTGAAGCCAAAAAGCTTAAGCTGCGCCAACATCTGGCATCAAGAGCCTGGTTCGAGCTTTAACCATGGCAACCTTCAACAATGGTCAATTCCCTGCGAATCTTCCAGTTTTGGATGGAAAGAATTATGATAATTGGAGCAAACAAATGAAAGTTTTGTTCAATTATCAAGATGTGATGGATCAAGTGATTAATGGTGTGGAATCACTTTCAGAAGATGCTACAGAGGTTCAAAGAACACAACACAAAGAATTGAAGAAGAAAGATTACAAGGCATTGTTCATAATTCATCAAAGTGTAAGCCCTGATATCTTTGAAAAGGTTGGAGATTGTGAATCAGCCAAGCAAGCTTGGGATATTTTGGCTACAGCTTATGCTGGAGATCAGAAGGTGAAGAAAGTGAAGCTACAAACCCTAAGAAGCAAGTTTGCACAGCTACAAATGGAAGAAAAAGAAACTGTAAGTGAGTTCTTTACAAAGATTGCAAAATTAGTTAATGAAATGAAAGCATGTGGTGAAATTGTGTCTGGTACAATGAGAGTTGAAAAGATACTGAGATCTTTAACTCCTAAGTTTGACTATGTGGTAGCTGCAATAAAAGAGTCTAAAGATCTTGACACTATCAAGGTTGAGGAACTGCAAGGGTCTTTAGAAGCACATGAGCAAAGGATGAATCAGAGAAATTCTGATAAATCCAATGGTGAGGTAGCATTACAAGTGCAGCAGGGTAGCAAGAATAAGAAAGGAAAGGGAAAATGGCAAGGCAATAAAGGAAAAGATAGTTATCAGAATGGAAATGGAAAAGAGAATCAAGATACCAAAGGAGGAGGTGGAAATCAGAAGAAACAGTTCAATGGTGGTAGAGGTGGTTACAATGGAGGTGGAAGAGGTGGAAGAGGTGGAAGAGGTGGCAGAGGTGGAAGATGCAAGTTTGATAAGAAACACATACAATGCTATAATTGCCAAAATTATGGTCATTTTGCAGATGAATGTAAATTCAGAGAGGAGTCAAGTGATGCTGAGGCCAAAATTGCTAGAAATGATGATGATGATGAAGGCTCAGTTATGTTTCTTGTAACTACAAAAGATGAAAGTGATCTTCAAGAGAAATGGTATCTTGACACTGGATGTACAACACACATGACAGGGAGGAAAGATTGGTTCACAAGCCTAAAGGCTACTCAGAATCACAATGTCAAGTTTGCAGACAATAGCAGTCTTGCAGTACAAGCCATTGGTGATGTAACAATCAAAAGAAAGGATGGCAAGTGTTCAGTGATTTCTGGTGTATTGTACATACCAGGTATGAAATGTAATCTACTCAGTATAGGCCAATTGCTAGAGAAAGATTACAGAATTGTAATGGAGAATAGGTTGCTGAAAGTGTACAACACTAAAGGTAACTTGATGTTAAAAACTGAAATGTCAAAGAATAGGACATTCAAGATTGGGCTCAATGTTCTGAATCACAAGTGCTTGATGACTGCATCAAGCAGAGAAGAGTGGAGATGGCACTATAGAATGGGGCACTTGAATTTCAAGGACCTCAGCTTGCTGCAAAAATCAAAGATGGTGACAGGCTTGCCAAGCCTGCAAGTGCCTGAAGAGATTTGTGAAGAGTGTGTACAGTCAAAACAGCACAGAGGGAGCTTCAGCAAGCATGCAGCAAGTAAAACCAATAGTGTACTTGAAGTGGTGTATTCAGATGTATGTGGTCCAATGCAAGTGAACTCAATTGGAGGTAACAGGTACTTTGTAAGTTTCATAGATGACTTTAGCAGAAAACTATGGACTTACTCCATAAGTAAGAAAAGTGATGTGTTTGAAATTTTTAAGAAATTTAAAGCTACAGTTGAAAGACAAAGTGGTAAGAGACTCAAAACCCTAAGAACAGATGGGGGTGGAGAGTATGTATCACATGAATTTGCAAAATTCTGTGACAATGAAGGCATTGTGCATGACATAGTCCCACCATATACTCCACAGCAAAATGGGACTGCTGAAAGAAAAAATAGAACAATAATGGATATGGTGAGGTGTATGTTGAAGGGAAAGCATTTACCTAAGGAGTTATGGGGTGAAGCAGTTTCTACTGCTACTTATACATTGAACAGGTGCCCTACAAAGAGATTGAAGGGTATCACACCAGAAGAATGTTGGTCAGGACACAAGCCAAATGTGAATCATATGAGAGTGTTTGGTTCACTAGTTTTCAAACACACACCAGATCAACTGAGGAAGAAGTTGGATGATAAGTCAACAATGATGATATTGGTTGGTTATCACTCAACTGGAGGTTACAAACTCTATGATCCAATCAACAACAATGTGGTGATCAGTAGAGATGTAATAATTGATGAACTCAAGGAATGGGACTGGAACACTAATGACAGAAAGAAGTCAACTAGTGTGATGATTGAAGAAATTGGTGAAGAACAAGTAAATCAGCCAGTACCTGAGGTAAGAAGATCAAATAGGCCTAGAGTTCTACCAGCAAGATTACAAGAGTGTGAAATGAACTCAGATGGTCAAGTGAACAATGATGGTGAGTTGATCCATTTAGCATTCATGGCTGAATCTGAACCAATTGATGTGCATAGTGCTCTACAAAGTGAAAAGTGGAGAGGTGCTATGAAAGAAGAATTGGATTCAATTGAAAGCAATCAAACATGGGAGCTGGTGGATCTTCCACAGAGAAAGAAAGCAATAGATGTGAAGTGGGTTTACAAGCTGAAAGTGAACTCAAAGGGTGAGATAACCAGATACAAAGCAAGGCTAGTGGCAAAGGGATTTCTTCAGAAAGAAGGTATTGACTATGATGAAGTGTTTGCACCTGTTACTAGAATGGAAACAATTAGGTTAGTAACTGCTCTTGCTAACCTAAATGATTGGCCAATGTATCAAATGGATGTGAAGTCAGCTTTTCTGAATGGTCCTATAGAAGAGGAAGTGTATGTTGCCCAGCCACCTGGTTATGAAGTGAAAGGTCAAGAGCTTAAGGTGTATAAGCTTAAGAAGGCACTCTATGGTCTGAAACAAGCTCCAAGAGCCTGGAACAAAAGGATTGACAAGTTCTTAAATGAAATAGGGTTTAAGAAATGTGTCACAGAACATGGAGTGTATGTCAAGAAAGATGCTGCAAAGGGAGTCATTATAATTTGTCTATATGTAGATGATTTGCTTATCACAGGAAGCAATGAATCTTATATCAGTGAGTTCAAGGGTGACTTGAAGGAAGAGTTTGAAATGACAGATTTAGGCCTCATGACATATTTTCTAGGCATTGAGTTTCTGAGGAATGAGCAAGGAATCTTAATGCACCAGACTAGATATGCATCAGAGATTTTAAAGAAGTTTGAGATGGACAAATGCAATGTTGCATTGTCACCTGTTGAGCCAAGGTCACAGCTAACAAAGTGTGCAGAAGAAGAGGATGTAGACCCTACATTCTATAGAAAGATGATTGGTTCTCTGAGGTATTTGTGCAATACAAGACCAGACTTGGCTTACAGTGTAGGGATTGCTAGCAGGTTTATGGAAAGGCCTAAAGGTTCACACTTGATTGCAGTAAAAAGGATACTTAGATATGTGAAAGGGACTATAAACTATGGTATTATGTTCCCTGCAAGTGACAGAGACAAAGAATGCAAGCTAGTGGGCTATACAGATTCAAATTGGTGTGGTGATCATGAAGATAGAAAATCAACAGCTGGTTATATGTTTTTCTATGGTGGATCACCAATATCATGGTGTTCAAAGAAGGAACCTGTAGTGGCCTTATCCTCATGTGAGGCTGAATACATAGCAGCATCACTCAGCACTTGTCAAGCTATTTGGTTGAAAAACCTAATTGAAGAGATCAGTCAAGATAAGTGTGAGACAGTTACTTTGAAGATTGATAATGTGTCTGCTATCAATCTTGCAAAGAACCCTATTGCTCATGGAAGAAGCAAGCATATAGAGCTAAGGTTCCATTACTTAAGAGAGCAGGTAAGCAATGGTAACTTGGCCCTAATGCACTGCAGAAGTGATGAGCAAGTTGCAGACTTGTTAACCAAGGCTGTAACAGTGCAGGTATTTGAAAAATTGAGAAGTGAAATGGGAATTGAAACAGTGGACAACATGAATTAAGGGGGTGTGTTGAATCTAAGAGGACTCTAGATGATTAATTCATATTGTGCATAAGCTGACTTGGTGTGCAAGCTAGCAAAAAAGTGAAAGTGTAACTAATTGCTTGAGAAGCAAGTTAGTTAGTTTGTTAATAGAGTTTGTTAGATTCAGTTAGTGTTTGTTTCACCTAGGTTGTTAAAGTGTTTTAGAGTCAGTTAGGGAGTTGTTAGTTGGTTAGGGCCTAAGAGAATCATCAACTAATGTGATGATCTAGTATTAGTATAAATAATAGGCTCATGATTAGTGATTGTAATCAACTATTTTCCCCCATTGAGGATGAATAAAACTGACTTCATTTTTCCCTAATCTTCATCTTCTTCTTCCTCTGTTAATCGTGTGGTTTTCTTCCTTTCCATCCATTCACCATTGTTGCAGCAACAAGGATTGTAGATCCTGCATAAACTGTGCTCATTGGCTTGGCCAAAGTGACAGTGCAGCGCGCGCGTGTTTCCTTGATTGTCTGCTTGCTTGTTAGGCCTGTGCAGGCCAAAGTGTGTGAAGCCAAAAAGCTTAAGCTGCGCCAACAATAATTCAATATTTATATTTAAAAAGTTAAATAAAATTTTATAACACTGAGTAAAATATTCATTTAGTTTAATTTTCCATCAATAGTAGTGGCCCAAATATGTATAGTTCAATTTTTAAATTTTGTTCGAGGCCACGGCGAAGAAGGAAGTAGAATCATCGAGACCTAACCTAACAACATCGTCGGAGCGGAGCTTGTAAGAAACCTGCCGGATGGTAGGGAAAGAGCATCGGCAAGGACGGTGGGGTTTTCAGCCATGGCGATGCATATTGAGAAATGAGAGTGCTATGTCTGTCATTGTGAGTGTGGCATCAACGAAAATTGTGAGGGGCTTATGGTAATTTACATATTGTGTTGTTGAAAATGGTTATCAATGTTGAAGAAGGAAAGTTGTTTTATTATTTTATATTTTTTTTGGTACAAAGTTATTTTATTATTTTATTTTTGTCTAAAATGACCACCAGGAATATCAAAAATTAAAATAAAAATATTTTTAAGAAAAGCAACCATTAACTAGGGTCTAGGGAAAATTGATTTGCGGTAAACACACCGCCAGTCAACCACACATTAACTAGAAAATTTAACTGTAGCAAGATTTTTTAGCTAATATGATTTTTTTTTTTAACAATAATATGATATTTTCTTGTACCGACTCTATTTTTTTTAAAAAAAATTAAGAGCGTCTAGATATTAAGGTAGAGATAGATATTCCAACTGTGTCGGTCTCCCCATCCTTCCTCGTCTTTTATTTATAGCTCGTATTATTAAATAAAAAAGAGGAAAAAAAAAGTAAACAAAAAAAAATAAAAACGAGAAAATAAATAGGCTTAAATGCAGTTTTACCCCCTATTTTGAAAAATGCGGAATTTTACCCCTCCTATTTTAAAATGCGGAATTTTACCCCCTCTATTTTATAATTTGTTGGATTTTGCCCCCCACCAAATTTCTGCACCAAATCTGCTTCTGAGCCTCAAGTTCAAACTTTCGCACAGAACTCAATTTGGATCAATAATTCACCAAACTAGTACCGAAACGACCGAAATCGAGTTAGTTTTCCACAGAATCAAACTCCACTAAATTTGGAGTTACAGAGAGAGATTAATTGCCATTTTAGTGGAGGTATGTTCAAATTAATTATCGTATGAAACTACTACTGGTATTTTCGTCATGTCTCTCACCCTGTAGCTCATTTTTTTAATAGTATTTACATGTATAGAAAGTTAACGAAATTACCCTTGTTTTCATTTCAATTTCGTCGAATTTGGAGTCACGATACGTTCGGTAGACGATATTGAATTTGAAGGTCCAAGTAGATTTCTACAGCATTAATAATTGGACAAACCTTCACTAAAACGGTAATTAATCTCTCTATGTAACTCCAAATTTAGTGGGGTTTGATTCTGTGCAAAGCTTTAATTTTGCAGTGAATCGATCAAAATACCCTTAAATAAGTAATTTTTTAAAAGTAAAATAAAATTGACATATCATAAAAAAAATGTGTCATTTCAACAAAAAAAATAATGTTTGAGGACCATTTTTAAAGTAAAATGAAAGTGCAGTGGCAAAATGAAATATTTTTAAAATGCAGGGACTAAAACTCAAATGACTCGTAAGTACAGGGACTTTTTGCATATTTAAGCCTATTAATTTTACATAATAATTTTACCTTTAAAGAACCTCTTTATCTAATTCGTCCTGGGCCCCAGAATATATTTGGACGACCCTGGATGTTGCAATCTTCTATAAGATACAAAATGTAAAATTATAATTAATACACTAATTATAATTTACTATAAAAACTATACAGGTGAAAAATATATATTTTTTGGCATGTTAATTAAAAGAGAAATTGTATGTTCTAGATAAAACTACAACACATCTCTAGTCACTAAGCTCCTTAACTTAAAAATAGAAAAGAAAAAAAAACTACAATACACCCGTGGGCAGGGGTCGTGTATGCGTAGGCACTATATCAATATAAATATACACCATAGTCTAATAACTTGTGTTGTATCAAAAAAAGAACAAAAAGAACGTCTGTATTTTTTTTTTAAACATAATTTAATTAAAACTATAACAAATATATATTTTTTGTTTTTTTAATATTATTTGAGTGTATTGGATTCCGTTCCGTGCTTGTGAGTGGTGAAAAGTTGATGTCAAATTTTTTCCCCAAATGATATGTCTTTTTTAGATTTGGTGAAAAAGTGCATGCCCTTTTTTCATGTACACATCAGTTCTAGAAAGTGGACTTAGTGAAAGATTTTTTATTTTTATTTTATTTTTTGCATGTATGTTAGGGACAAAATAAGAATCTCATCCACAAAAATCAAAATTTTCTAAACTAGAATGAATTATTTATAAATTTTTTGAGCACAAGATTATAAAAATAAAGACGATCAAATGTTTATTCTTATGTTTTATTATTCTAATTTCAAATTTTTGTTTTTAAATTTTTTTTTGTCCTTGTCCATATCTTAATTATATAGTAGAAAAAATAATGGAATATTGTCTTTATCGATTGAGCGAGTTAAAGAGCCACAAATGACAAATTGATTATATTTTTGAAAGAGACAAATTGATTATATGATACATATAATAATGACTCAAATTAATAAGAAGTTTTCTTAAAGAGGTCTATAAATGCAAACAAATATTTATTGAAAGAAATAAATAAAACATAGGACGTTTACAACATAAAGTGATCAATAAATTTCTATTTGTTGCCGGCTTAAAAGAAAAAATATGACTGGAATTATTAAGTTTGTTTATTTAATAATTCTCTTTACGTCCTTATTTATTTCAGTAAATGCCGGCGTTTTTGGTAAACCATTTTTGTATTTGTTAAATTTTCTTATTTATTTTATACAAAATATTTCATTCCTTTAAGTAATATTTGTTTCTTCTTTGTTGTTGTTATCACAGCGGGTTGGACTAATTATTGCCGGGAGCAAGCTGAATGTGATAACTATTTTTGTGGTGCACCTTTCGTTCCAAAATGCCTTTATAATAAATGTAAATGTCGTCTTAGTTGGTGGGATGCTCCGCCAGCTGGTCCCGAATAAGGTTGATTTTAATCGTAATAGAATAAGTTTATCTTAATTTTGTTATTGTTGAAAAAAATTTGTAAAATTTGTACTCTTTTTTCCTTCATCAAAGTTTTGTTCTATTGAACTTTCTTTGATAAGGTTTTTAATGAGGCAAATATATTAATAAATCTTGTGTGCGTTATCTTGGATAATGGCGTAGTCCATCCAAATTTGTAATTTTCTTCTTTTCAATATCAATAAATTTTGAGTGACTGTATTTTATAAGTGGTAGTTATAAGCCCCGTTTTAGTTGGGATATCATAATTATTGCTTGATGTTTTTTCACTCTTTCTTTTAAAAAAATGTTGATGTCGTCTATTTGTTTCACTTTGGCTCCATTGTTACGGTGCTCTTTGAGTATCTGCAAATAGTACGTACTTTGAATATATGTATTTACCTCGATGCAAATAGTAATATTCATTTTTCCATTATAAGCAATCTTCTCCTTTATTGTGTCATAATTTTAAGTCTAGTTGCTTCTTTGCCAAAGCAGATTTTTCTGCCACTACATATCCACCGATTCATTCATAAATGCTCGAGAGCTTTGATCTGAAGGAAAATCAAGGTTGGCACAACGTCGTAGAACATTTCATACGAATTTTGTGATGTGATCTTTTAAAGTGCATAAAGACCAATTTTGTGATGTAATCTTTTAAAGTACATAAAATTATTATAGTAAAATTATTAAATTTAGATTTATATTATATGTTAAATGTCTTTTAGGATATACTTCCTCCGTTCCAAAATATAAAAGACAATTGGTCAAAGAAAGTAAATATATTTAGTTAAAAATTTGGACCAAATAGATCAACTTTATTTGACCAATTTTCCTTTATATTTTGGAACAGAGAGAGTACATAATTGTTTATTAGATAAATGTAATTGGTTTCATTTGATAAAAAATTCAATTGATTTAATAATTGTTCAGACAATATTAATTTCCAATGAGATTTTGTTAAATTTTGCTTTGATATATTAATATAAATAAAATGTGAGGACTTTATTTTGTACAAAAAAAGGCTTTTCATGAAGTAATTTTTCTTAATATTTTTAGGTTTAAGACAATTGCTTTGGTAACCTTACCCAAGGGACAATCACGAGAACTTAACGAGATTGTAAATGATTACACGGATTGCTCTTTATATATAGAGAGCTTGTAAGGACTTAACAAACTCTAACTACCTTCTAACTACTACCTAAATATGGATTAACTTCTATATTAATTCTAATAGCGCACCTAATTGGAATTCGAAGATAATGCCAATACTAGTATCCGGACCCGTGCCAAGTACGGGTAAAAATGTGTTTGTAGATTTATTGACTTATAAATAATATATTTTAATTTAAACTGAAAAATTAAAATTTCAATTGTTAATGGAAAATAATTAATGACAATTACATGAATATTTACAATCTTATATAATTTAATAATTTAAAGAATACTTTGTGATAAAAACTAACTGTAAAATTTATGCAGTGTCATTGATTTTCTTAGAGAAGATTCCTATAGTTTGTATGTTTTTTATTATCAAATTAAAAATGTATCATAGTTATTGTTTCTATTATACTCCACTAAAAGAATTATAAAGTTGATGGAAAATAATTTCTCAATGAGATGTATGGAAGAGACATTGACGTTTCGTAAAAAGACTTTAAGGTGGATATGAATTACAAAAAAAAAGTTTGTATATCGATATATGAGTAGAAATATAGACTACAATATAAATAACAAAAAAAAAATCGATTCCCGTATTAATATTTAAACATAAATATAGATTCCCGTTGAAATTAAAAAAAAATAGTCTCTCTATTAATATATGAGTAAGAATATAGATTCCATAAAAAATATAGGGTTAAATATGTTTTTTGTCCCTATAGTTTCGTAGAATTTTCGTTTTAGTCCCTGAAGTTTGTTTTCACACTTTTTAGTCCCTGAAGTTTCATCAATCAATGCTTTTAGTCCCTGCCATCCATATGGGCTTAACAGGCGATGACGTGGCAGTGACGTGGCACTGCCACGTGTATTTTTTATTTTTTTCTTGCCATGTCATGCCATGTCATCAATAAAAAAAAAATTCAAATTTTTTTTCCAGATTTTTTTTTTCAATCCCAATTAAAAAAATAAAAATAAATTAGTTTGTAAAAAAAAAAAGATTTGTATTTAAATTGAAAAAAGATTAACAAAAAAAAAAAGATTTGTTTTTTCAATTTAAATTGAAAAAATATTAACAGAAAAAAAGATTTGTTTTGAGTTATAGTAAAAAAATAATAAATAAATAAATTGAAAGAAAAATCAATTTAACAAAACGCGATAGCAGAAACGAAAAGAGCAAAACGTAGAAACTGAAGAAACGCTAAACCCAGAAACGCAAAGCATCATAAAGGAGAATCCATGGTGCCATAAAGAAGATCGAAATTGTGTTCCTGCAGTTTCTGTTGTGAAATCGAAACCTAAAGAAGAATCAAAATCTGCTTCTTGTTCATTTGGGAAATTGAAACCCTAATGCTTCTTGTTCCTGTTGGGAAACTCTAGATGAAAAATCGTTGAAATCTGCTTCTTGTTTCTGAGGTATGTCCATCTACCATGTGTTTTCTATGTGTTTTTTTTTTTTTTTTTTTTTTTTTTTTTTTTATGGTCTTATTTGTCTTGTTGTTTTGTTGTTGATACTTTAATGGGTTGTGATAAGGTAGTTGTTTGCTTAGTTAATAACATGTAGGGTAGACTTTAGTTTGTTTTTTTTGCATCTTTTGAGTTTTTCAAGTTACTTTTTAAGTATATTGTATTGTATTCATAGTGTATGTATATACACATACTCTGTACATACACTGTAAGGCTGTATCTATACTGTATTTTTTTTATATATTGTATCTATACTGTATTGATACTGAATATACACTATATTTTTATTAAATTTCAGAATATGGTAAAGATTAAAGTGAGATTTCATACAAAGGGTAGCTTTGTCAAAGACCCAAATTTAAGGTATGAAGGGGGTGATCTTTTTTCTGTTAAAGGAATAGACTCTGATAAATGGTCTTATTTTGAGGCAAGAGACCACTTGGTTGAAAAAGATGAAAATTTTGATCTTACATCTGTTAATCTATGGTGGATGAACGATGATGGAACTTTGGCAGAGGACATTAAGCCATTTAAGGATGACAGAGATGCTATGAAAATGTCTAAGTTTGCAATAGATAACGATGATTTTGTGTTTGAAATATATGTGGAACCCAAAGCAAGTTCACTAGATCTCCAAAGTTTGATAAGCAAGGGGAAAAATGTGGTTGGTGCAGATAACGGCAAAGTAGTAAAGCATTTGTTGTTGCTAATGCTCTAGAAGAATCTTCAGAAGAATCTGAATATGAAACAGATGATACAAATGATACATATGAAGATAGTACTGATGGGTCAGTTAGAGATGTGCATTTTGATGATGGTGAAGAAGAAAGAGCCCTTGATGATGATTGGTTTGAACCCTTAAATCATGAAGCTCGTAGGAATTTTGCTAATCATGAACTTCAGCTTGTACCTGTACTTGAACCTGAATCTCCACAAAAATCAAACTTAAACAAGCCAAAAAAAAAAGGAAAGACTAAAGGTAGGAAGAATCCAGTTGAAGATGAATGTGAGGGTGGTGGTGGTCCAATTATTTGCATCACACCAGAGCAGGATAAGCTTCATTTCATTGATGATGGCTATGAAACTGATGAATTGGATAGTGCTTCTGAAGTTGACACTGACGGTGAAGGCAAACGACCTATGTTGAAGTTTAATCCTGATGAGACAATGACCGAGAATTTTAAATTCAAACAAGGAATGGAGTTTTCATCCCTGCAGCAGTTCAAAGAAGCTGTACTGAAGCACAATGTATTACTTATGAGAGAAGTCAAGTTTATTAAAAATGATGCTGACAGATGCAGGGTATTGTGTGCCAGAAAAAACAAGAGTGCAACTATCTTTTATTGTGTAGCAGAGTTGTTAGAACCACAACATTTAGAGTGAAGACTAGTAAAGGGAAACACGACTGTGGTAAACGTTTTGATAGTAAGAGTGCTAAAGCTTCTTGGGTTGCAACAGTAATTCTTGATCGGCTGAAGAACAATCCAAAAATGAAGTTGAATGAAATTGTGGCTGAAGTGAGAACAAAGTTTTCAATTGACATACCAGCAACTAGGGCATTCAGGGCCAGACAAATTGCAAGAAAAATTGTGGAAGGGGATTCAAGCAAGCAGTACAGTTTGCTATGGTCTTATAGTGCTGAGCTTAGGAGAGTATCACTTGGAAATACATGCAAATTAGAGATAGATAGGCCTGGTCCTGGGTTGCAGCCAAGATTTGGAAGGTATTATGTTTGTTTTGAGGGTTGCAAACAAGCAATCAGGAATGCTTGTAGACCATTCATAGGTTTAGATGGTTGCCACTTAAAGAACCAATATGGCGGGATACTTCTAATTGCTGTAGGAAGGGACCCAAATGATCAGTATCTTCCATTAGCTTTTGCTGTTGTAGAGACTGAATCCAAAGATTCTTGGAGTTGGTTCATGAATTTATTATTAGAGGACATTGGTGAAAGGAGGTGGTGCTTTATATCTGACCAACAAAAGGTTTTTTATAATTTGTTCTAATTAATTATTATTTCTTAATTCATAATTAGTATTTTATAGTTTCTAATTATCTAATTAGTATTCAATTATTATAGGGATTGGTCAATGTCTTTGAAGAGATGCTTGCTGGAACAGAACATAGATTTTGTTCTAGCTTATAAAAAAAAAAAAAAAATTAGTTCTACTTATTATTTTTCATCTGATTGGTTTGTTTCTTTGATTTATTAGGGAAGGCTCGAAGGTAGCAAAGCACCGAAAGTTCCCAAGGCACCTAAAGCACCGAAAGATCCCAAGGCACCTAAAGCACCCAAAGTTCCCAAGGCACCTAAAGCACCGAAAGATCCCAAGGCACCTAAAGCACCGAAAGATCCCAAGGCACCTAAAGTTCCCAAGGCACCTAAAGCACCTAAAGTTAATGTCCCGGTTGATCATGTCCCGGTTGATAATATTCCAAATGTTGTCGACACATCTGATACATATGATGAAATTGACCCAGACATGTTAGCCGAAATTTTGTTTGATGATGAAGTGCCTGAGATGATATCTGAAAGACTACATTGTTCTGCACCAGTTGATCATGTCCCAAATGTTGATGTACCACCTGCTATGTCTGATCCGACAAATGTAAGTTATTGTTTAAATACAAATTGTTGTCTTATTTTTTTTTTTTTTTTTTGCTTTACTTGGTGTGTAATACAAATTGTTTGTATGTCTTACAGGGAAAAAAAAGAAAGAAAATTTCTGGAAATGTTGAAGATGCCAAGAAAGCCAAAGTCAGGTCCAGTGATAGACTTAAAACATTGGAGACAAAGAATATTGAAGGTCCAGGCAAAGATCCAAACACCCCATTGGTAATTGAAGATGATGAAGGTGATTGTGATGATGCTCATGACCCAAAGATTGGGCCTTGTGTGCAAGCAATTAGGAGTTTGACAACATTGGATGACATTTTTCGTAGAATGACTCAGTGATGCTTTTGTTCTAGTTTTTTATGTAATTAGTAACTACAAATGGAAATATGAACCATATATGACAATCTCTTTTGTTTATGCACAAAGTAGTGTGCTAATGGTGATATCTTGGTTGAATATCACTGTCTTTTTGTATTATGCACTAAAGTAATGATGTGCTAATAGTTATATCCCGATGAATATCTCTTTCTTTTGTATTATGCACAAAAGTAGTGTGCTATTGGGTATATTTTGATGTAAGCACTAAAAGTGTGATGAACCATTTGTGGTCAATGCCTATTGTTGATATTTTAAGTACCTTTCATGCAATATATTGTTGATATTTTAAATTACTCTTAATCACGATTCACAACTAAATTTTTTCAATCATAGAAATTTGGTTATAATAAAACAAACTAATTAGAGAAGAAATTGAATATAATTAGGGATTTTTTTCCTTTTAATTGGGATTGGGTGTGCCAAAAAAAGAAAAGAAAAAAAAAAGCAGATTAAAAAAAGGAAAAAAAAAAAACTGGAAAAAAAATTTGAAAAAAAAAAGTCGAAAAAAAAAATTTGAATTTTTTTTTTATTGGTGACGTGGCATGACATGGCAAGAAAAAAATAAAAAATAAAAAATAAAAAAATACACGTGGCAGTGCCACGTCACTGCCATGTCATCGCCTGTTAAGCCCATATGGATGGCAGGGACTAAAAGCATTGATTGATGAAACTTCAGGGACTAAAAAGTGTGAAAACAAACTTCAGGGACTAAAACGAAAATTCTGCGAAACTATAGGGACCAAAAACATATTTAACCCAAAAATATAAAATAAACAGGTATTCATATTAATATATGAATGAAATTAAGGGTTAAATATCTTTTTGGTCCCTATAGTTTCCCAGAATTTTTGTTTTAGTCCCTGAAGTTTGTTTTCACACTTTTTAGTCCCTGAAGTTTCATCAGTCAATATTTTTAGTCCCTACTTTTCATTCAACTCGTGCGTACCATTTCAAATTTTAATTTTTTTTTTTTGCGATCATAATTAGTACATTATATGAATATTTATTACAAAAATTTAATTTTTTTTTAACATGAGATGAATTAAATATGAATTTTTTAGTTTTTTGCACATAAAAATTCATAAATAATTCATTTTATGTTAAAAAATTCTAAATTTTTATCGGAGATTTTCTTATAATATTATAAACATAAATACAAAAAATCATTCAAAAATGTGAAAGTATACACGAGTTGAAAGAAATGTAGGGACTAAAAACATTGACTAATGAAACTTCAGGGACTAAAAAGTGTGAAAACAAACTTCAGGGACTAAAACGAAAATTCTGGGAAACTATAGGGACCAAAAACATATTTAATCCATAATTAAAAATATAGATCTAAGTATAAATTATTAAAAAAAAATCATCTGTATTAATGCATAAGTAGAAATATATGTTCCCGTAGAAATTACAATAAAAATTATGCCTCCGTATATAAATAATAAAAACAACAATTCACGTATTAATATTTAAGCAGAAATACAGGTTCCCGTTGAAATTAAAAAAAAAAATAGTCTCCCTATTAATATATGAAATAAAAATATAGATTGCATAAAAATTATAAAATAAATAAGTATTCGTATTAATATATGAGTAAAATTAAAAATATAGATATAAGTAGAAATTATTAAAAAAAAAAAAAATTATCCGTATTAATGCACAAGTAGAAATATATGTTCCCGTAGAAATTACAATATAAAATACGCCCCTGTATTGATGTATGACTATGAGTTGAAACATAGGCCACATAGAAATTTTAAAATAAAAAAATAAATAAATAGGCTTTCGTATTAATATATTGAGTATAGAAACATAAACTACAATATAAATTACAAAAATAAAATTTATCCCGTATTAATATAAGAAAAGAAATATACGTTTATGTAGTAATTAAAAAAAATAGTCCTCATATTAATATGAGTCTTCATATTAATGGGTCTTCATATTAATATATATATTAATAAAAATATAAGTTCTCGTAAAAATTACAAAAAAAAAAAAAAAAGTCCTTCATATTAATATGTGAGTAGAAATATATGTCCTCATAGACATTTTTAATAAAATATAGGCCTTCGTATTGATGTATGAGTTGAAATATAGATCTCATAGAAATAGAAATAAAAATAAAAAACTTCATATTAACATGAGTTGAAATATAAACGACAATATAAATTACAAAAGTAAAATAGATCACGTATTATAAAAAAAATAACTACAATATAAATTACAGTTGTTAATTATAAATAAGAATCATAACCAATAAAAAATAATAGATACTATTGCATAGAGGATATTTAGTTATTTTGCTAAAAAAACTCATAAACAATATTTAGTTATTATAATTTTTTAAAGGGTTAAATAGTGTTTATCTTATGAAACGTTAGAATATTTTGATTTACCCTCTTGTAATTTTTTAAAGTGTTTTTCTATCATGTGCAACTTTGCACATGTTAAGAAATTCAAAATAGTAAGTTTGCATCGAAACTTGTGCATTTTATATTAAATGTTTGATTTTTTAATAAATAATTATTGTTTTTCATTAAATAATTATTTCTTTTTAAAAATGAATATAAAATTTGCGTGAAAATTGTATTTGCATAAAAATCTCTTAGAAATTGAGAATTTGGCTCTGTTTGGATATCTTAAAATGGACGTAACCGAGCAAAATGAAAAATAACGGAATGTAGTAAAAGGGAATGAATATTCCACTTCATTGTTTGTGTATTTTATGGTTGATCGAAATATTTTCATCATTTCATTGTTTGAAAAGTGAATAGAATGATATGTTATATTCTTCACAAAAAAAAAAAAGGAATGATATGTTATATTTTTTTTCTCTAATTTTACACTTAATTAAAAAATCATTAGATTTGGAGCAAGTTTTTTAGGCAACATTTATATGAATGATATGATAATTAACAGCCGTGTATGAGCGCGCACGCGGACACACACACACAAACACACACACATATATATATATAGTGAACGTCTGATTTTTTTTTACACTCAAAACGTCTAAGAAAATTAATACAGAAAATAGTCTTAACCTAATCAACACTCTAAGAAAAGAATATCGTTGATCCCTTCAAGTTCAATCATAACCATCTTGGTCTTAATTCATTCCTTTCATAGTCTTTTTATACATCTGCAAATACATTATAATAAATGATTAAATCCAATATAAAACATCACAAAGAAGAGACCAGATTCCTGTAAAATGAAATAAGAAAAAACAAACCTCTGTTATTATTATAAGATAGTGACATTAAAATAGAATAGCATGACTACTTGTACAATAAAAAAGTATATGGTTATCTATGTTTCACTAATTCAACTCATTTGATACTTCATTGAAATCTCGTGTCCTTCTTTTGCTAAGCAAATCAAATAGAATACCGTTCAATAAAACAAAACAAAACAAAACAAGACAATAAGCAAAATGAATACCGTTCAAAACAATAAGCAAAATGAATACCGTTCAATAAACATAATCATTGAAATAGTTAAAAAAATTGAATTATAACGATTACACTTGAAGTAAAAGAGCAAGAAGAAGAACTTGAATAGGAGGAAGAAAATACCAACCAAAGTTGAATTTTGTGTAGCTCTATTAGAAACAGACTATTTATAGATGTAAAATAATAAAGTAAAAGGTAATAATTATGAATTAATTTGATTGAATAAAAAATTAAACCATTGCCTTAATTATGATCACAAATTATGAATGGAGTCAACCATTGTATTTTTTATTTTTTTTTAGAAATCAACCGTTGTATTTTACATATACAGCATAATTTCCATAAGTGATACTATGCCTTAATTATTGTATTGTATGGTTTTAAAAATAAGTGAGTAATCTTGTCAAAATAAAATAAAATAAGTGAGTAATCGCTTGACCAAAAAAACGTGAGTAATTTGAGTAAAAAAATAATAATAAAGTGAGTAATCTATGTATTAATTACAAAAATGATTAAAGAAGAACAAATATGGACATAAACGTGTAGTACAACTTTTTTTTTAAAAAAATAGAAATAAACAACAATAAATACATGTACATCATTTTAAGGCTAATTGGGATTTTCATGAATACAAATTCATTTTTTTGCTGTTCTTTATACGATAGTCAACTTTTTAATTAATTTGCTTATGATTATTTAATTTAATGTCAAAATGATGCTAGAAAAAAATTCATTTGGGAGTGTCATGTGTACATTATTAAATCTTGAAGAAAAGGTCCCAAATCTATACATCTATATTATTTTATATTTACAAATCACATCTACTTTAACAAATACATGCAATAAAATTAAAAAGAAAAAAAAACTTAGAAAAAAAATTACGTAATAAAATATATATGTTAACAAATTATATTAAACTTCATTTTTTTTTAAAAACAAAATTATACACTTCATAGTATCTTTGATGGCAATTATACGTTTCATAATATCATTGATGGCAATTATTCTTGAAATTAATGACAATTATTATGGCATGGGTCAAAATAAAAAACACAATGAGGAATTAAAGAAAAAAAAAACGAAAAATCATACTAGTATCATATAAAGAATAAAGAATTAAATTAAATATATTTATGGCCAAAACAATATGGGAGAAGAATGCATTTGATGATGTCACGTGTACAATATATTTTCATCAAACCCTCCCAAATCTTTATCTTTTTTTTTTTTTTTTTTGGCTTTCGCACTGGTTCCGACCCACCAAAGGTGGACGACTAATTCAGCTCGTGCGTAGAGGCATGCGCACAAAAACAACATTAATGATTGTATTAATGACTCATATTAATTACTCTATAAATTAAAAAAAAACAGAAAATTCAAATAAATCTTTATCTTTATCTTTATCTTTATAACTAGAACTTTGACCCATGCGGTGCATGGGTCTAATTAGGTATGTGCTTATTTTATATTTTATATATTTTTTAAATAATTTTGGAACCCCGTCGTTTTGTTTACTTATTAAAAAAAAATTACTGATAACTAAAGGTTAAAAAATTGATGATAATTAAAGGTTAAAAAAAAAAATTAAAGACATAATCAATAACATAAACTTAAGTAGACATCCATAAGTAAATAAAAATTATGATTAATTCCACCATTCAAATTTATTGAAAACAGGGTTAACATATTAAGATTCCTAAATTCTTTCATAATTGAAGCACATGTTTTAGCGGTTGAAAGGTTTTATTGTAAGTAAGGGATGCAGGTTCGATGACAAATCTGTATTTTTTTAATAAAAAGAAAGAGAAAATGAGAGGGGGAAAAAATTTGGTTTAGGGTTAGCTTATGTTAGCAAGCTTATAATATAAGAGATTATCGGTTTTTAATTGTTTAAATTGTGCAATGAAAATTGATGGTTCTTAATTGTCGTATGAAATCTTTCCTATGAAAGTTGATGGAGCTTAACACTTTGTGGACATAATTTAGATCACAATTGGTCTGCTAGTGCATATTGTATCAATTGATCATCGGTTAATATTAAATCTGCAATGTTAAAATCAAAATAATGAATGTGATTAGTGACATGACTATGGTTGTGTTTGGTCGTATTGCAAAAAAAAAATTAATTTAGCAGAATTGAGTTTGATAATAATTTTCCAAATTACACGTGATAAAAACTTTCCAAATCTCACATGATAATTATTCTCTAAATTTATGATCCGGTAGAAAAAAAATCATTGATCACGAAAGACATAAAAATATTTCGTGATGAATAATATAGTCAACAATAATTTTGATATGATATACTTTTAAAATTGATGGTGTTTATCAATTATTGCACATAATTTTAATCACAATTGGTATACTTGTCATAGTGGTTGGAAATATTGTCTTGCACTGAAGGGTTGTGGGTTCGAATCCTAGTCAAGACAAAATTGTATTATTTTTTAATAAAAATTGCAAGATAAAATGGAGGGAAAACAGGGAAAACAAATTAGGGTTTAGAGTTTGCTTGTGTATACAAGCTTATAATATAAAAGATATATAGGAGTATTTAGGAATCCTTCACAAAAAACAACATTAATGGTTGTATTAATGACTCATATTAATTACTCTATAAATTAAAAAAAACAGAAAATTCAAATAAATAATAAATATAAATAATAGTAAATATAATATAATAATAGTAAATATAATATAATTCGTAATTTTACTATTATTTTATTATCATCTTTATAATATATATATTTAGGAATCCTTCACAAAAAACAACATTAATGATTGTATTAATGACTCATATTAATTACTCTATAAATTAAAAAAAAACAGAAAATTCAAATAAATAATAAATATAATATAATAATAGTAAATATAATATAATTCGTAATTTTACTATTATTTTATTATCATAATATTATTCTATAAAAGTAAATAATTCCAGTAATATATTTTATTATTATTTTTTATATTCATATATTAGTAAATAATTCAAGTAATATATATTATTATATATATTAGAAAAACAAAAAAAAAGGATAATTATCATAAATATTAGAAAAAACAAAAAAGGGATAATTAAAATAAACAATAGTAAATATAATCAGAAATATATTATTATTAAGATTTAGATTTTTGATCCTTGGTTAGGGTATATAACAAAAATGGAGAATACGGAGAATTTTTAAATTAATATAGATTTCAAATATAATTTCGAAAATAATTAAATAATAAAAAATAATTATATTTTCAAATAGTCAAACATTTTTTTTTGACGCATAGTCAAACATTCTATGATTCACCAAATAAACATATTTAATTTAATACCTTTAATAATGTGATCTAACCTGATGATCAGAAAGGTTGAGGCCGGTCCGTTGAGCAAGCTTCCACATTGAAGGGGGGGTTTGTACCTGCAGGTGCTCCGATGCCTAAGTCAGCAAAGAGGACAAGAGATACAAAGAAGAGAGAGAAAGAAAGTGTAGAATGGTTTAGAATACCTGGCTCTCCTGTCTAGGAGAGCTTATATAGTGCCCCCAGCGCTGGGCCAAAGGTTGGTCTATTGGGCCGGGATAACCGGCCCAATAGACTCAACTGCCAAGATCGTCCCTGTATCGTAGGGGAAGGCCGTTATTTGCCTCTATCTTGGTTGGAGCTGTTCCGCTATTCACGGGTAAGGGATAAGCTCCGTGACAGCTGTGGCTGGATAAAGGAGCACGTACTAAACGTGCTGCTTAGCTGTTAAGCTACGGTGGAATAGATCAACATGCATGGATATCTGAGCACGTGTTTAACGTGCTGCTTACCCATTATGTCGAGCAGGGCACGTCATTGGCTGACGTGTCGGGGAAGTCTCCCTTTAGTGGGCTGTGCCCCAAATGTCGGGCAGAAGTGATTGGGCCAGCTCTTGGCCCAGTCCAGAACATAATGCATAATAATATCTACATGATTCACCTTCCTATGGTCAACGAATTGCTAAACATTTCTCATATGAATGTTATTAATTACAAATATTTTTTCATTATGAATTGATTGTGTAGTTTTTGCTATAAATATTGTTTTTGCTTTCAACATTCTTCACTCACGATATTTTAATATTCTTTCAACATTTTTTATATTTCTATTTCTATTTATTTACTCTTTTGTGATTATATTTGTTGCCTTAACTTTTCTTCAACTTTTTCTTTATTATATTCTTCTTTTATCTTTTGATGATTCTCTCTTCTATTTTTTTTCAGGAATGTGATCGTAATGAAAGCTTTGGAGAGAAGATTTTTTTTAAGTAGTTTTTCAATATCAAGAACACTTTGAGATGTATCACGGGGTCGAAAACAACAATTATTGATGAATGATTTTAGAGAAATATTCTTTATATGTAGACGTTGATCAAAAAAGTAGTTATGATGAACTCTTATGTTTCACTGTATAATATGTTTCATGCATTCTAAACTAGCTAGACAACATTTGTTACCAAATATTAATTAAGAAAATAATTTATGTCACCTGTTATATAATCTCCTGATGGACAATTCACAATGTGATGGATTGGTTTTCATACACTTATTGAAAATCTCTTTTATTAGATTTAATTATTTATAAAATACGTAAAATAACCAAATTTTAAATACATAAAATAAAATTGTAGCAATTGTTTGGTGTGAAACATATTTATAAACTTTTTTGTAAAGTTTTGTGTGAGATATATTTATTCACTTTTTTAATTTTTAAATTTGGTTATTTTAAATAAAATTGTTGTGTAGAAATTTTTCTTTTCAAGATTTGCTAATTTTATTATTCAACAAAAAATATAAGATTTTTTTTTTATTTAATGTGTGTGTAAAAGTCAAATATATGGTCATCATTAACAAAAATTTACCTATAAAAGGACTTTTTTAATGGAGTCTATAAAACAATAATAAAAGAAATAAATCGATAATTTTTAATAATAATATAAATTTCAAAAATTATATAGTTTTCAAAAAATAATCCTAACATGAACCATATTAGGGTTTATTAATGGAGTTTATAAAACAATAATAAAAGAAATAAATCGATCATTTTTAAAAATAATATAGATTTCAAAAATTATATAGTTTTCAAAAAATACATATTTTAATTTTGAAAAATATATATTTTAGACACATTACTAAATTTTTAATATTTTTCATTTTGTATAATGTTACTAATTTGTAGTTTTGGGTTTAATAATCAAATTTAATTTTTAATTTTTTATTTTCAATATTTTATTTTAAACTTCATCGTGTTATTACCAATCAAATTTTACATATAATACTTAAAATATAAAACAACGAAATTATATTAAAAAATAAAACAAATAATAGATAGATTTGGCTCCTTGGCCATCTCCCCTAATTGAAATTCGTGAATTAAACGACTCCTCTAATATGCTTGGTGTTTTCTCCAATTAATCCTCCATGTACACCATGACTATTTTTGTGCACCACCTTATGTTCCAAAATGCCTTTATAAAAAATGTAAATGTCTTCTCAGTTGGTGGGATACTCCTCTAGCTGGTCCTGAATAAGGGTGATTTTAATCCAAAAATCAGAACCCAACTTCTATCAATATAAAATATATATATATATATATATATATATATATATATATATATATATATATATATATATATATATATATATATATATCATTTAATAGTATAATAGATTAAGTTTGTTTATGGAAAAAATTAAACATGCAAATATGTAAGATATTTAGTAATATTTATATTAAATAAATCAAATTTATATTAAAGTTTGTTAGAATTTTTCATTTGTTTTATTTTATTTTGGTTAATTATAATTAAGAATAAATCAAGGAAATTTGAAGAAAATAGTGAATTTGATGCATATTATGGTGTCTTGAAATCCAAGACTCAATTTGTGGTTGTGATTGTGAAGAACACCTCTTAATGTTGTGATAGCAGAAATAATTCAATATGAAAATTAAGTTTGGACGCTGTCAAAAAAGTCATGAAACTATTATAAAAAAGGGAGCTTCTACGGTACATTCGAATAATTTGAATGTACCGGTACATCACGTCAGTAAATTGTTAAATTAGCGATTATTTTTATGCATTAAAAAATTATTAGTCGATTATTGTATTTTAGAAATAATAATATCACAAGAAAAAACACAATTTTATTGTTTATAAGTATTATACTAATTTTTCTATTTTTTTAAAAAAAATTCAATATTGACTATTATGATGAATAAAAATCCAAAAAATATCGAATTTTATATTTTTTACGGTTTTGATGAATAATATGTAGTTACTATAATTATTTTAATGATAAGAAAAGTGATTTACTTTAAAAAATAATCATTTATCTATTAATTTAATTATCTAATGTACCGGTACATTAGAAATTAACATATGTACCATAGAATTTGCCTATAAAAAAACCATGTTCATTTGTAATTAGTTCTCTTCATCTTAGGATTATGGAAAGTAACCCAAGAATAGATTTTTTTATAGTCCAATCTCTAATGCTTTGTCTGATGAAATTTCTTAACAAATCTTATTCATATCATATTGTGTTTATATATAAATCTTAGAACATCAAACTGAGGGATCGATAGGTGAAACCTTTGACGTTCATGTTGGGTCACGAGGGGGCAGTCAAAGGGATCATTTACATATGTCTAAGAGAGAAACCATACAAATGAGTTTGTCATTACATTTTTACCCAAAACCTTAAAGGCATTAGGTTTATTTATGGGTCATATCCCTTATAAATTGTTCAATCTCCAATTATCTAAGTAATGTGAGACTTAAATCACATCACACTTGACACAACAATCTTCCCGTCAAGTCATTAAATTCATTATGATCTCCCTCAAGCAGAAGCTTTCTTTTTCATTCATACACTTGCATTGTTGTTGGCCGCACTCAACGGGACATGCCGCCTGACCACCTTGGTCAAGAAGACTTTCGATACAAGGAATCGGTCGAACCCTTCGTCGAAGCATCGACTCTGATCCCACTGATGGGTCACGAAGGGGCAGTCGGGGAATCATCCACATTGGACTTAAGGGCAACTATACAAGTGAATTGGCCACCACACTTATTATCCACATGGGCAGGGCCGGCTCCGAGATTTTGGAGGTCCAGGGCAAATAATAAAAATGGACCCCTAATAAAAAATACAATTTTTTTTTATAAAAAAAAAATCATTTCTTAAAATTGTAAATAATTTTAACAACATCAAAAATAGTTATTTATATGTGTAACTAACATAAAAAAAAAGTCATATTCCGCAACATCTATATATATAATTCCTAGATAGTTCTCCTAACCCTAATCCAATTAAACCAATCAAATTGTTTCATTTAGCCATGTCATCCATTTAAATCCAATTAAATTACTATACAATGCCACATCATTTCTACTTATATTATTATTATTATTATTATTATTATTATTATTATTATTATTATTATTATTATTATTATTATTATTATTGTCATCTCTATACTTTTCATATTCTACATTTATATACTTATGACTTTTTAATATACACTCACTCAAGCTTTTACTTAGCCTTTAATTTTTTTGGCGAATATAATAACTTTTGCATACTATATTATAATAAGGAGAATATAAAAATACATTATTATCAAAAAAAAAAGAATATAAAAATACACATTAATTAACTTTGTAACTCCCGGTAATATATTTTTCATCTCTTAAGTCACCATTCAATTTTCATCCATTGGAGTCTTCTACCAATATTTTAATATATAGGTTACAATTGTTTTAATTTGTATCCTATTCATATTTTCCTAACTAACCATTACGAATGTTAGAAACAAATATTTTCGTCCCCTGATGCTCAATCATGTGCTTAAAAAGATTACCATTTATTTTTTCGGTTGAATGTGAGAATAGATTTTTTCATGTCTTATATGTGTAATTTCTCTTTCCATTATCTTGCCTCTTCATATTTTGTACATCAGGTATAAAAATACTTATGTTATTTTCTAAAACCATGATTTGTTGTAGTTATTTTATTTTTTGCAAAAATTAACTTTTTTGCATAACAAATAAAATTAAGAGAATTTGACATTTTTTGTTTGTTGCACATCATACATTCAACTTTTGTGTTGCACATCATTTATAGGTTTAGTTAAGTGCTACTGTATATGTGTATTCATATTCTATTATGATACAAATTAAATAATATATACCTTATTTTTAATTGAATTATGTAATAGTTGTTTTACTTTCGTTTACTTTACTTTTTTATTTGTTCATTTTTTTTTAATGATATACTTATTTTTATAATTTTTGATTTTAGGTTTTGGGTCATCATTTCTTACTCAAAAGAACTGAACTGTGAGGTTGATGCTCTTCACACATATCCCTTTGGAATATTTTTAAAAGGTATGTACCCTTTAATTTTATTTGTTTTATTTGAGTTTTTCTAATTCTGTCACTATTTATATGTCAATTATGTGACTTAGATTTTGCCACATCTCTTTTCATCCGATCCTTTGTGTGTTTTGAAATAGATTTACATGTTGTGCGGAGATATATCCTATTACTCCTATATATATATATATATATATATATATATATATATATATATATATATATATATATATATATTCTGTTACCCATGTAAAGTAAACCATAATCCTTAAACCAATAATATTTTTTCATTTAACCACATCAGGTCACTTACAATGCCATGTCTCTTCTCCTTAGAAAGTAAATCTTTTGAATATCGGATTCTCTATTTTATTATTATTTTGAAAATATTTAATGTTTCAGTTTTATGCAATTGTAAAATAAAAACAATCGCATCACATTGAAATTGAAATGATAAATAAAAGATTAAGAGATAATTAATAAATAAAATTAACATTTACACAACAAATAAAATAAATAACAAAATTGATAGTGTTTTGAGGATCTAAAAAAAATTGATAGTTTTGAAACTAAAAATTTAAAAATTAAAATAATGCCCTAATTACATTACAGTGATGTAATACAGAAGCCGAAAACTGAACATATCGGGTCATCAATTAGCTACTGGGCTTTTTCTCTCATGTTTCGAAAATCAAAACCCTAATTTTATAAACCCTAAATTTTCACCTATAATAATATAAAACTTCGCCGCTCTGAGAAACCCTCTTAGCCGCTCTAACAAATCTCTTCGCAGTTTCTCTAAAATGGGTCCTCCTACTAGAGGTAAACCTTTTGGCACCATTTTAATTATTATTTATCATATGAGTTTTGATTTATTCAATTGAAATATCGCAAATCGAGTTCGCTGATGATGCTTTTGTTTGTTAAAATCAAATTGATTTATGCTAATTTACTCAAACGAAGGATTTGTCTTGTTTTTATGAACTATGTAGTTTGATTTTTATTGATTTTGGTGTTTTGAATTTGTGTAGGTCGTGGTGGGTTCAGAGGTGGAAGAGGTGGAGACAGAGGAGGTAGAAGTTTTGGTGGGGGAAGAGGCGGTGGAAGAGGTGGTGATAGAGGTACCCCTTTTAAGGCTAGAGGTGGAGGCAGAGGAGGTGATAGAGGTAGAGGAGGTCGCGGAGGCCGTGGTGGTGGTGGTGGTAGAGGAGGTGGAATGAAGGGAGGTAACAAGGTTATTGTCGTGCCTCATAGACATGATGGTATTTTCTTTGCTAAGGGTAAGGACGATATTCTTCTTACTAAGAATCTTGTTCCTGGAGAAACTGTTTACAACGAGAAGAGGCTTACTGTTCAGGTAATTTCATTCTCACCTTTAACTGTTTATGCTTTGTATTCATTTTGTTATTTTAATGATGTTTGTTGATTGAGTTAAATTTACATATATGCATGTTTGTAAATTAACTATGAATGTATGTTTTTGTGCTAGTCTGATTCATTATTATTAAGTTGTAATCAATCATTAATTAATTGTTAATTTTATTTTACATTAATAACATGATGACAATTTTGTGACAAAAATTATGCAGAATGAGGATGGTACAAAGGTTGAGTATAGAATTTGGAATCCTTTCCGTTCTAAGTTGGCTGTTGCTGTCCTTGCTGGGGTTGACAACATATGGATTGTAAGAAACTTTATTTTCTTGTGACATAATCATTTATTACTTGACATTCTCTTCCAAATACAATTTATTGACACCAATTTTTGTTGTTTTATACAGAAACCTGGCGCTAAAGTTCTTTACCTAGGAGCTGCTTCAGGAACATCTGTCTCTCATGTGTCTGATATTGTTGGTCCGGTAAGTATGAGTTCAAATTTGATTTTTATTTATTTATTTATTAACCTATGTTGTGTGACTAAGGCTGATTAGAATATTATGTTCTGTTTATGTAGACTGGAATTGTCTATGCAGTAGAGTTCTCCCATCGTAGTGGCCGTGATTTGGTCAATATGGCAAAGAAGCGTACCAATGTTATTCCTATTATTGAAGATGCTAGACATCCAGCCAAGTACAGAATGTTGGTTAGCATGGTAGATGTCATATTTTCTGACGTTGCTCAGCCTGATCAGGTTCTGGTTTGATTTTTTCTCAATGTCCTAAATTCGTAAACATTGAACTCTATTATGTTACCGTTATAATATGTTCACTAATTCAGAGTGCCTACCGTTGTAAATTTTTTGGAATACTGACTCCCTAAGTACTTGTTTTTATGGATGTCGACACTGATTTTTATTTTAAGCATTCTCAAGTTGAGTTTTATATTTCTCTTTTGCTGTGGTGTTACTTGGTCTCCCAAATTTTATTTTGAAGTAAAAATGTTTTGGGTACCATATACTCTGCTGTGTATCAGTGCATGTGATGAGCTACTTGGATTCCCCTTCAAGATTTTTTGAATGATGTAGACCCGAGATTCTGATGCACATTGATATTTTGTTTTTTTTTTCTTTGTCTATATTGTTTTTTTCTCAAATTTTGTATTCCATTTCCAATTTTATAATTAATTTGCATTTCATAGTAAAATGTGTTTTGGATACTATATATCGGTGCAATTGATGAGTTACTCGGATTCCCCTTCAAGACTTCTTGGGTGATGTAGACCTGAGATTCTGATGCACAACAATTGTGCTTTTTCTCATGCTCGTCAATTTTTTTGTTTTGTTATTTTAAACAATTGTGCTGTTGCAATGTTGTATATATTTTTATGTGGACTATATCCTGCCATTTTTGTATTTATATCCCCCCCCCCCCCCTTTTAATAAAGAGATATAAGGCAAAGGATGGGGGTGAAGCCTCCTTCGTCCTCTGATGTCTAGATGCACTGTTTTGATGTTTGGTCTGCATTCTGGTTATTCATTTGTTTGTTTTGTATTAGTAAATAGATGAACTTCATTTGAAGAAAAAAGCTTAAAATACACTCTTTTGACCAAATAATAGTTAGATGGAACTCCATATATTCAGAGTATCAATTTGGTTTATACTATTTTTGTGATTGTTGCAGGCAAGAATTCTAGGTTTGAATGCTTCATATTATCTCAAAGCTGGAGGTCATTTTGTTATTTCTATCAAGGTTTGTTCAGAAACCTACTTGGTTTCTTGTTTTTCAAAGTTTTTTATAGGATTCACTTAAAACTTCTTTTTTTATTATAACTTTTCTATGCATTATTTCTATCTTGATTATCTAGCTCATTCAATTTTATTGTTATTGTAGGCCAATTGTATTGATTCTACAGCCCCTGCTGATGCAGTCTTCGAAAGTGAAGTGAACAAGTTGAAGGCAGATCAATTTAAGCCAATGGAGCAAGTGACTCTTGAACCATTTGAGAGGGACCATGCTTGTGTTGTTGGTGGTTACAGAATGCCTAAGAAGAAGAAAGTTGCAGAGTAACATGGACTACTTACTGCCTTGTCAACTGATGTTGTGTAACTTAGGATTTTATTTCAGCTTTGTTTGAATGAATACTGCCTTGTCAACTGATGTTGTGTAACTTAGGATTTTATTTTAGCTTTGTTTGAATGAATACTCTCTGATGTACTCCAATGCGATGCTTATGATAAATTATGTGGTTTATGTTTGCGAATGTTATGCTTACTGGTTAGAGTAAATTCATATACAACCTGATTTGCTCAAAAATTTCAATAGCTGTAGTTCCATGTTAGGTTTGGGATGTATGAACCAAGCACAATATCATTACCTTTGGGGGTGTTTGTTTTCATGGATAGCAAATTCATTCCAAATGTGATCTTGGAAATCTTTAATTCTTATGTTTGTTTTAAGTTTTCATAAATCATGCTTAGAAACTTTTTATTCCTTGGATTATAAATTACACGGGTTTGATTAAATATTTAATTTGTTAAATAAAAGAATATTGATATTCATATTTTTTAAATAAATAAAATGTATCATATAGAAACGTATTCTGGTCTATGCCATTTTTTGTAACAAAAAAAGAGAGGTGTTGTGTGGAAAATAATAATTATGTTAATAATAACAAATATGGAAAATGATCTAAACAATATAACATCAAATTTCTCAAACAATTGAATTAAAATCGAAAAAAGATAATAATAATAATAATAATAATAATAATAATAGTAAGAAAGTTAAAAAATACTCTTAAAAATGTTGAAAAAGGAATAAAAAATTTGTTAAGATGAAGAATCTTGTGATCATGTATCAATCTGCAAAGAATAGAACCTAAGTTGAAGGTCTATGGCACAAGAGGTATGGTCATTTGAATTTCAGAAATCTAAGTGATTTGAATTCACAAGAACTAGTGTATGGTATACCTAAGATAAATGCCAAGCATGCATTATGTGATATATGCATGAAGGGTAAGCAGAGTAGGTTACCATTTGTGAAGGAGACCTGCAAGAGATCATGTGCAGCTTTGGAAGTACTACATTCTGATGTATGTGGTCCTTTTGAAGTAGCATCATTAGGTGGCAGTAAGTACTTCATATCCTTTGTTGATGAGTTCACAAGGAAATCTGAACGCCTGGGATTCCAGCTTACATACTTATTTGGAGAAAAATTTGAGAAGGGAGTTTTTTTCCCTTCCTTCTTAAAGTTTGACCATGCCTTGTCCCAATCAGTTGAAGATTTATCACCTGAGACATTTAACAAAAAGTTAGAATCAACATGAAGATTACATATGTTCGGACCGACAAAATTATGATATTGTCATCATTTCAAATATGGACTCGCCGACAAACTCCCTTTGATATGAAACAGTTGATCAAAATTAATTGGACAAACAAGAGATTCTTGAAACCAGATTGAAACATAAACTGAAATGCGCGCAGAGTAAAAAATTGCAGAAAGTAGGCAAAGGATAATGGGAAAACCTGATGATCAGTTCTTGGATCGGTGAGGATGAGAAGACGAGGCTCGCTGAATGAAGTCTGAAGCTGATTGGTGAAAGTTCCGGGAGTATGCCTTCCAGTAATGGCATTAGCTCCAGTGTACTGAGCAAACTTGAGAACAGCTCTCTGTCCATAAGGCCTTGCAGATTGGACAATAATATCCTTAGCGTTCTCAATTGCAACAATGACCCTAGCAGCTAGTTGAAGTTTCTCCCAAGTCTTTCCAAGATTAATAATATAAATACCTTACATTCAAATAAACAATAAACAATCAAAACCCAATTTTTCCAACCATAGAACATTGACAATAGAACAAACACATGGTGTGCTTTAATTGAGCAAAATTAGATTTTTAACACTAAAACTATCCTAAAAAACAGAACTAAACAGAATAAAAAAAAAGGCATAAACTTCTTAAAATTATATTATACTACCGCGTTATTATAATTTCCATCTTCAACTCTCTTCTTCTCAAACAACTCCATAGTAATTAACTAAATAATTATCCCCAGATCTTAATCTCGTTTCGGAACAATCAAATGTCAAACCAAAAAAACATAAAGCTTAAAAAAAGTAGTAGGGATTTGAATGTTACCGTCTTGACGGCGTTTGAAAATGTAACGCTCCATTTGGTAGTCACAGTTCTTGTAAACCAGATTGAAACATAAACTGAAATGGACGCACAAGATTTATCTGAGATTCGGAACAATTTACAGGACGACTAAAATCGAATTAAGTAAGGAGACTTAGATCTAGAGTTTTGTTATCCACCTTTCTCGAATGACAGCGGTGGCCGTCTAGGGTTTCGCCTCAAGCTTTGGCGAAATCAAAACTCCAAATGAAAACGAATGAAAACTGCAGGGTCGGCCGTCTAGGGTTCGATCGCTTCTCTCGATGGGACGATTACGGGATTGGATCGAGTAATTTAAGGTGAAGAGATTGGAGAATGATTGAAGAACTTGAAGAACGATAATGAAGATGGCGCAGGAGTGAGTGTTTTGATTTTTAGGGATTTGGCGATTTGGGAATTTCGTTCTCGTTTGGCTTCGCGTAACATATATGTTAGGGATTGGGAATGAATGAATGAACAATATGATGAAGACTAATAGGGATTCCACTACGGTTCAAGACCAAATCAGTAGTGAAATCCAATTAAAACAAATTTCAACATAATTACAAGATTGCCACCATGTCTACTTTTCACTACTGATTTAAGAAAACCGGTAGTGAAATCCCTTGTCTATGAACGTTTCACTACTAGTATTCAAATATCAGTAGTGGAATCCTTTGATCAAATGGTTTTAACTACTGGTATTCACATACCAGTAGTGAAATCTCTTAGCCAAAAGTCATTTTTCTACTAGTGTTAATTTCTATTTTTTATGCTTACTTCCTTCATTTTGTTGTCACAAAACGGAGTTGCACCTAAAATAGAGTAAATAGGTGTAGAAAACTCACTATGAGTAAATAGCATAGCTTATTTTCCTTAATGTCTAGTTATGTATACTTTAGATCTCATTTAGTTACAATTTTTGTTGAACCAAGATGCTAGGCAAGTATACAGTAAATGTTTAATTTACATTGGTCACAAACTAGAGTAACTAACAAATGCATCTATGTAAGTCCGGTAAGTATTAAGTTAATGTTATTTGGTTTTAATTAGTTAAGCTATGTAATTTGTAAATTAATTGGTTTTAATTTGACATTTTTTTGTTTATTTGATTTTGTAGAGAAACTACAAGAACCGAGAGAGTAGAAGATCAATGGGA
Source organism: Trifolium pratense (assembly GCF_020283565.1). Classification (NCBI taxonomy): domain Eukaryota; kingdom Viridiplantae; phylum Streptophyta; class Magnoliopsida; order Fabales; family Fabaceae; genus Trifolium; species Trifolium pratense. Next base: position 6,725,418 of record NC_060062.1, on the reverse strand, counting down.
CATACCGTCAATGGGACATTTTTTTGTTTATATGGTTTTAATTTGACATTTTTGTTTATTTTATTTAAGATTAGGCTTATTTGAGCTACTGCTTTGTATTTTTATATGTAATTTGATTATATTTTCTGAGATATGGACTATGTAGTTCTTTAAATGGATTGATTCTAGTATACTTTGAAAAAATATTTGATGTAAATTAACAAGTTATGTATATTCAACAAGTTCAAATATTGTGGGTAAAAAAGTTATTCAATAAGCATTTTGGTATTTAATAAAAGCAGAAAAAAAAAGAAGATATTTACAAAAACAATTGAATCTTGAAAAGATGCATGGAATTTCCTGCGGATTTAGTTGCGGAAACACGTTTCTTGAGGAATTTCCTGCGGATTTAGCTGCGGAATCACGTTCCTGAGGAATTTTCTGAGGAATTTCCTGCGGGTATTACTGCGGAAATTTCTCAGGAAAGTTTGCTACGGATTGTTTCTCTATTTTTGGCATCAAATTCCGAGATTCCAAAAACTGCAGGAAACAATTACCCACGAAGGTATTAGCTGGGAACCAAAATCCTTGGGAAAATCCGCAGGAAACGTGTTTCCGCAGGTAAATCCGCAGGAAAACAGAAAAATCCGCAGGAAATTCCGCAGGAAATAATAAGCATATTTCTAGTAGTGTTTAATTGTATTGCATACATAAGTTTTGAAGTTGAATTCTTTGGTAAATATCTCATTTGGATATGTAGTGATATATTTATTGAGGTGAAATATTTTGATACGTTCACAAATTGTGTTTATTAATTTTTCTATATTAAATATTATTTATAAATCTATTAAAATTATTCACCCCAATAGTGTATTGGTACCAACACATATCCAGATAAGATGCTACCGTACCGTAGTGTACAACTAAATTATATGTATTAATCAATAGGAAAATGCTAACTAGTGCCCCCGGGGCACTAGTTAAGGATACTAATTATAGTAAAATTACATCGAAACATGTGTAGTCAATGTTTGTAAAGTATAAAAAGTGTCATTTCCAATACAAAAATTGCTTTTTTTGTATTCTTAACTAGTGCCCCGGGGGCACTAGTTAGCATGACCCTAATCAATAACATTCATAATGGGATTAACATAGTATTTAACATCAATAATGGAGGAATTCATAGTATTTAACATGGGAATCCTATATCGGTCGGATTTAACTGGTTATTATTTTTTAGGTTCAACTTCAATGTTGCCTCACTTTGATTTGAAGGGGATAGCCCTGATCACTATCTGATGGTACAGAGCTGCAAGTGCTGCCCCAATGAAAGGCCCAACCCAAAAAATCCACTGCACCAAAATAATATAACTTGGTTAATCAATAACCATCTTCACTTTACAAGAGTTAAGACTCAAGAGATTCAATTATAGATAAAATACACCTATAGACTAAATCAATATTTAACCAATTATCTTTCGGCTCAAGTGAATAATAAACTTCATTAAAAGTTGAATTGATCGACAATGTTTAAGGTTAAACTCTAACTAAAATAATTATTTGATCAAACTTTACTTATCTTCTATTAAACTCAGATTATTAAAGTCCATTTTCTCTTAGAACCCACGAAAAGTTATTACTCTAATATCTGAAGCTAAAATTTGGCAAATTAATAAATTCTAATATAATTTTCTTACATTGTAAAGCTTTGATCACATTTGGCATTTTGAAAAACCATTAGTGATTAAATTGACCGAATTTCTAAAAGAAAAAATATCCAAAAAAATGGGTAAAAAAAAGATAAAAATACTAACGTGATCGTCCCAAGCTTGATCTTTGTTGTATATAAGGGCAGCACCTAGACTTCTTGCTGGGTTAATACCAGTCCCTGTAATTGGAATTGTAGCCAAATGCACCAAAAACACAGCAAATCCAATTGGCAATGGTGCCAAAATCTGTCCCATTCAAATGCTTATAATGTATCCATTTCAATAGTAATGAATCATATAATCAACAAATTTTAATATAGTGAATGATATAATAGTAATGTAGGATTTGGATTTTGGCTTAGAGGAACATGCGAGTTTCTTGCATTTCAATAGTTTCTTGTATAATTTTTTTTTATGCATGCATACAATTATATTTCATCAAGTAAAAATATTTACTTAAGTCCTAACAAATTGAGTGTTTTCATTGAGAGCCGAACCACAAATAAGGGTGTGTATAGGCTAAATTAAGGTATTCTAAACTGAGTGAAACCGCTAAAAAGGAAGGCCACCCTGAGTTCAATGTCAATAAAGTGAAATATGTCGTGGAGGTCGACTCTTAAAGAACATGACAATGTTAAGAGTTCTACATTTATCATATAAAAATGTTCAGTGTGGTACTTAAACCATGTGGCTCTACCACTTAATGAACTAGTCCTTTGGATTAAAGTTTTCTCACGGGCATAAGTTCTAACAGCACTCGAGATTTTTTTTTTGATAAATCAGTACTCGAGATTTAGAACACTTACGACCCTGCACACCAACCACTTGCGTAGATCCAGTGGTTATCATAAAGTTATTTGATTGGATGCATATGTAAAAAAGTTTAACGGTAGGATAATAATTAATCTAATTTTCCAATAGTTATGAATCTTATGATAATCATATTTAATAAAAAGTATGGCATATTAGTTAGTTAAGATTTTTATTTTGGCTTACAGGAACATGTGAGTCTCTTGCATTTCTCTTGGCATCAGTAGCAGAGAAGACAGTGTAAACAAGAACAAATGTACCAACAATCTCTGCTCCAAGTCCATCACCTATGGAGTAACCTTTACTGAGAGTGTTGGCACCACCACCTATGGAGTAACCTATAGATTTCAACCTTACAATCTGGTACATCTCATACATTATTAATGGGACCACCGCGGCTGTTGTCACTGACGTATAACGTGACGGAACCCCAACGACCACCACATCAATATACTTGACGACAAAAATCGATATAGATGAGTGGCATGGAAATTTCATGCGATGTGATCTCTATATCATGTCTATTTCCAACTGATCCAACTGAAATTATTTAGTGAGGTCAAACTGAAGTTTGAAAATCCAATATCTGCAAAAAAAAACGATAACAAAATATCAAAATCAAAGTTTGAACATAAAGAATGAGAGACTCCCACTAGTCCAAGACATCTTTAATTAATTAATGACAAAAACAATGTGAAAGACTCTAGGTGTCACGTATTCGATTAATAAGTCAGATAGCATAAACTATATCTCTATATATTTTATTCTTCATCCAACTATTGCGCGCCACACGCGGTACAAAAGTCTACTTTCATAGATTTTTTTCTTCTTTCTTGCGATATATCCAAGCTATCTCACTTTTCTATGCAATTTCCTACTAAACTTAGGCTAAAACCTCATCTCTTTTAAATTGGTTATGAACCGAAAAAGTTTGTAATTGAATACTTGAATTTATCATTTACTGTACACAGAGGAGGCTCGCATGCATGTGCGAGGTGTGCGACGGCATAGGGCCTCAAAATTTTGAGGGCCTCAACTCAAAATTTTGAGGTCCTATAATATTACTTATATATTATTTATACCTATAAAATATCAGATATATATTAATAGATTAATTTTTAGGCCCTAAAATAATAGTTATATATTGTTAATGTTCATAAATATCATGAGTATCAATATATTAGTTATCTATACTCGTAAATATAGTTCTAGTCCATTTTAATCTTTGCATAAAATTTAATTTTAGATTATGATGTTCCTTTTTGACGTTATATTCAAAGATAATTATTTTGTATTTCTTGTTCCATTTAATTTAATGTATGATTTAATATTGATAATTTATATGTTTACAAGAATGTTTTTTTTTTATATTATATGCAATTTAAATCGATAATTTTTTTAATTTTTTTTATTAAGGGGCCACTTTTATATTTTGCACAGAGTCTCTTAAAACTCGGAGACGCCCCTGCTTGTACAACGGGTCAGACTCACAACTTGCATATAATACAATATTGAATACTTGAATTTATCATTTACTTGAATAATATTTCTTTAATGTCTTGATATGCTTGACCCTTAACAATATTGATCATCCCTCGTTTGAAGAAATTGAAAACAAAAGGGTTAAAGATAGTGCATGTGAGATAGTGTACTTGCTGGTGGTTACACAAAGTTGAAAGGTAGTGCATGTGAGATAGTGAAATGTGCAGTGATTAAATTTAACACACAAGAATGGCAATGAGAAAAAATGTCACACTAAAGGAAGGGAAGATTGACCCTTGTTTGGAAAAAGTTAAAAATAAAAAAGCTTAGAACATGTGAGGCATGGACTAGCTTTCATGACATTTCTCCTCTTATGTACTCCCTCCGGTCTCATATATAAGAAACAAAAAAAAATTTGGAAAGTCTTAAATATAAGAAAAAGGCACAACAATCATTATATTTATTTTTAATATTCCAATTTTACCCTTGTTTTACTTTTCCAATATTCTTCATACTACTACAAGCTTGTAATCATTACTACGGTTTTCAAAAATTGACTTTACTTGCTTGAAGATTTTCTAAGGGTAAAAGTTTAAATGCCACATTTTTTTTAAACTTTATCCATTCTTCTTAAAGGGTGTGCCTTTTTTTTTTTGTTTCTTATAATCAAGACCGGAGGGAGTATAATATTTGATTCCCATTTTTATGATGTTTTTTCATTTGAAGCATTGGCTTGTACTTGTATATGATATGCTTTGATTGCTATGGATATGCACTGCCAACACATTTACACGCCTATATATATCTCCAAATAACTTGTGCCACTTGCATTTTATTTCCCTTTGTGATTTAAACTTTGCTTCTGCAGGTCTAGCATAAACTCAACCTTTGTTTTAACGTTTTTTAGTCTAAGGGGAGTTTTTATGTTTTTAATTAAGGAAATTATAACCACAGATCAAACACGATGCATATCAAAATTATTACTTGGTGAACTTGGTTGTCATGTCATATGAATTTGCTTGTCGGTGCTATCTATAATGGGCTTAATGTCTCTGTTACATTTTGGTTTTGTGCCATATTTTTTCGGCTTGCTTGTTTTTTATGCTATTTGTTTAGCTGGATCAACATGTATTACTTGAATGGCTAATTTGATAGATTTTGCACGTGTTTGGTCAGAAATGAATAATTTTCTTTGGTGTAAAACCACTACTCTACTAGTACTTTGCTATTAATTTTTGTTCCATTTTTTTTCAATAGGATGGCCGACGAAGATCATGTTACGAAGATTTTCCACAGTGAAACAGCCTTCCGGTCTGCTGTTGATGCATTGTGGATCCCCGATCCTGATGGAACAAGAACACCTTCTGCATTTGTAATAGGTGATGAAATTAGTAGGGAGCTAGCCATCACCGTGGTTACTGAGCTCATGGTTCTTGCAGTTACTCGTGGACAGACGGACTATGTCAAGAATTCAGACATCACGGTTCCTAGAGTGGTTGTGCCAGTAAGGAGTGTCGCACAACTCAACCAGGAAATGCAGAACAGGGGCGGCAAGGCAGGATGGATTGCCTTCATACCATCCGACGTGGCTGTAAATAGCCGCCGATTACTTTTCATACACGCAAAGCTAAACGGCTTTGCTGCCGTCTATGGACAGTAGTAGAGGTATGTCGTAGATGTTTTTCTTACTAAATATTTTTATAAGTGCATTGTTAATTTTTAATTTTAAAAATACTATGCAGTAAGACGGATTGGAGCTGGTGGTGTGCATGAAAGCTGAGGAGTTTCTGATCATATGTCATATTATTATGTGTGAACTTTTTTTTTTTTTTTTTTGGTAAACATATGTGAACTTATTTATGTGTGTTTTAAAAATACTAATTTCACATATGTTTACCAAAAAAAAAAAAAAAAAGTTCACACATAATAATATGACATATGATCAGAAACTCCTCAGCTTTCATGCACACCACCAGCTCCAATCCGTCTTACTGCATAGTATTTTTAAAATTAAAAATTAACAATGCACTTATAAAAATATTTAGTAAGAAAAACATCTACGACATACCTCTACTACTGTCCATAGACGACAGCAAAGCCGTTTAGCTTTGCGTGTATGAAAAGTAATCGGCGGCTATTTACAGCCACGTCGGATGGTATGAAGGCAATCCATCCTGCCTTGCCGCCCCTGTTCTGCATTTCCTGGTTGAGTTGTGCGACACTCCTTACTGGCACAACCACTCTAGGAACCGTGATATCTGAATTCTTGACATAGTCCGTCTGTCCACGAGTAACTGCAAGAACCATGAGCTCAGTAACCACGGTGATGGCTAGCTCCCTACTAATTTCATCACCTATTACAAATGCAGAAGGTGTTCTTGTTCCATCAGGATCGGGGATCCACAATGCATCAACAGCAGACCGGAAGGCTGTTTCACTGTGGAAAATCTTCGTAACATGATCTTCGTCGGCCATCCTATTGAAAAAAAATGGAACAAAAATTAATAGCAAAGTACTAGTAGAGTAGTGGTTTTACACCAAAGAAAATTATTCATTTCTGACCAAACACGTGCAAAATCTATCAAATTAGCCATTCAAGTAATACATGTTGATCCAGCTAAACAAATAGCATAAAAAACAAGCAAGCCGAAAAAATATGGCACAAAACCAAAATGTAACAGAGACATTAAGCCCATTATAGATAGCACCGACAAGCAAATTCATATGACATGACAACCAAGTTCACCAAGTAATAATTTTGATATGCATCGTGTTTGATCTGTGGTTATAATTTCCTTAATTAAAAACATAAAAACTCCCCTTAGACTAAAAAACGTTAAAACAAAGGTTGAGTTTATGCTAGACCTGCAGAAGCAAAGTTTAAATCACAAAGGGAAATAAAATGCAAGTGGCACAAGTTATTTGGAGATATATATAGGCGTGTAAATGTGTTGGCAGTGCATATCCATAGCAATCAAAGCATATCATATACAAGTACAAGCCAATGCTTCAAATGAAAAAACATCATAAAAATGGGAATCAAATATTATACTCCCTCCGGTCTTGATTATAAGAAACAAAAAAAAAAGGCACACCCTTTAAGAAGAATGGATAAAGTTTAAAAAAAATGTGGCATTTAAACTTTTACCCTTAGAAAATCTTCAAGCAAGTAAAGTCAATTTTTGAAAACCGTAGTAATGATTACAAGCTTGTAGTAGTATGAAGAATATTGGAAAAGTAAAACAAGGGTAAAATTGGAATATTAAAAATAAATATAATGATTGTTGTGACTTTTTCTTATATTTAAGACTTTCCAAAATATTTTTTGTTTCTTATATATGAGACCGGAGGGAGTACATAAGAGGAGAAATGTCATGAAAGCTAGTCCATGCCTCACATGTTCTAAGCTTTTTTATTTTTAACTTTTTCCAAACAAGGGTCAATCTTCCCTTCCTTTAGTGTGACATTTTTTCTCATTGCCATTCTTGTGTGTTAAATTTAATCACTGCACATTTCACTATCTCACATGCACTACCTTTCAACTTTGTGTAACCACCAGCAAGTACACTATCTCACATGCACTATCTTTAACCCTTTTGTTTTCAATTTCTTCAAACGAGGGATGATCAATATTGTTAAGGGTCAAGCATATCAAGACATTAAAGAAATATTATTCAAGTAAATGATAAATTCAAGTATTCAATATTGTATTATATGCAAGTTGTGAGTCTGACCCGTTGTACAAGCAGGGGCGTCTCCGAGTTTTAAGAGACTCTGTGCAAAATATAAAAGTGGCCCCTTAATAAAAAAAAATTAAAAAAATTATCGATTTAAATTGCATATAATATAAAAAAAAACATTCTTGTAAACATATAAATTATCAATATTAAATCATACATTAAATTAAATGGAACAAGAAATACAAAATAATTATCTTTGAATATAACGTCAAAAAGGAACATCATAATCTAAAATTAAATTTTATGCAAAGATTAAAATGGACTAGAACTATATTTACGAGTATAGATAACTAATATATTGATACTCATGATATTTATGAACATTAACAATATATAACTATTATTTTAGGGCCTAAAAATTAATCTATTAATATATATCTGATATTTTATAGGTATAAATAATATATAAGTAATATTATAGGACCTCAAAATTTTGAGTTGAGGCCCTCAAAATTTTGAGGCCCTATGCCGTCGCACACCTCGCACATGCATGCGAGCCTCCTCTGTGTACAAGTAAATGATAAATTCAAGTATTCAATTACAAACTTTTTCGGTTCATAACCAATTTAAAAGAGATGAGGTTTTAGCCTAAGTTTAGTAGGAAATTGCATAGAAAAGTGAGATAGCTTGGATATATCGCAAGAAAGAAGAAAAAAATCTATGAAAGTAGACTTTTGTACCGCGTGTGGCGCGCAATAGTTGGATGAAGAATAAAATATATAGAGATATAGTTTATGCTATCTGACTTATTAATCGAATACGTGACACCTAGAGTCTTTCACATTGTTTTTGTCATTAATTAATTAAAGATGTCTTGGACTAGTGGGAGTCTCTCATTCTTTATGTTCAAACTTTGATTTTGATATTTTGTTATCGTTTTTTTTTGCAGGTATTGGATTTTCAAACTTCAGTTTGACCTCACTAAATAATTTCAGTTGGATCAGTTGGAAATAGACATGATATAGAGATCACATCGCATGAAATTTCCATGCCACTCATCTATATCGATTTTTGTCGTCAAGTATATTGATGTGGTGGTCGTTGGGGTTCCGTCACGTTATACGTCAGTGACAACAGCCGCGGTGGTCCCATTAATAATGTATGAGATGTACCAGATTGTAAGGTTGAAATCTATAGGTTACTCCATAGGTGGTGGTGCCAACACTCTCAGTAAAGGTTACTCCATAGGTGATGGACTTGGAGCAGAGATTGTTGGTACATTTGTTCTTGTTTACACTGTCTTCTCTGCTACTGATGCCAAGAGAAATGCAAGAGACTCACATGTTCCTGTAAGCCAAAATAAAAATCTTAACTAACTAATATGCCATACTTTTTATTAAATATGATTATCATAAGATTCATAACTATTGGAAAATTAGATTAATTATTATCCTACCGTTAAACTTTTTTACATATGCATCCAATCAAATAACTTTATGATAACCACTGGATCTACGCAAGTGGTTGGTGTGCAGGGTCGTAAGTGTTCTAAATCTCGAGTACTGATTTATCAAAAAAAAAATCTCGAGTGCTGTTAGAACTTATGCCCGTGAGAAAACTTTAATCCAAAGGACTAGTTCATTAAGTGGTAGAGCCACATGGTTTAAGTACCACACTGAACATTTTTATATGATAAATGTAGAACTCTTAACATTGTCATGTTCTTTAAGAGTCGACCTCCACGACATATTTCACTTTATTGACATTGAACTCAGGGTGGCCTTCCTTTTTAGCGGTTTCACTCAGTTTAGAATACCTTAATTTAGCCTATACACACCCTTATTTGTGGTTCGGCTCTCAATGAAAACACTCAATTTGTTAGGACTTAAGTAAATATTTTTACTTGATGAAATATAATTGTATGCATGCATAAAAAAAAATTATACAAGAAACTATTGAAATGCAAGAAACTCGCATGTTCCTCTAAGCCAAAATCCAAATCCTACATTACTATTATATCATTCACTATATTAAAATTTGTTGATTATATGATTCATTACTATTGAAATGGATACATTATAAGCATTTGAATGGGACAGATTTTGGCACCATTGCCAATTGGATTTGCTGTGTTTTTGGTGCATTTGGCTACAATTCCAATTACAGGGACTGGTATTAACCCAGCAAGAAGTCTAGGTGCTGCCCTTATATACAACAAAGATCAAGCTTGGGACGATCACGTTAGTATTTTTATCTTTTTTTTACCCATTTTTTTGGATATTTTTTCTTTTAGAAATTCGGTCAATTTAATCACTAATGGTTTTTCAAAATGCCAAATGTGATCAAAGCTTTACAATGTAAGAAAATTATATTAGAATTTATTAATTTGCCAAATTTTAGCTTCAGATATTAGAGTAATAACTTTTCGTGGGTTCTAAGAGAAAATGGACTTTAATAATCTGAGTTTAATAGAAGATAAGTAAAGTTTGATCAAATAATTATTTTAGTTAGAGTTTAACCTTAAACATTGTCGATCAATTCAACTTTTAATGAAGTTTATTATTCACTTGAGCCGAAAGATAATTGGTTAAATATTGATTTAGTCTATAGGTGTATTTTATCTATAATTGAATCTCTTGAGTCTTAACTCTTGTAAAGTGAAGATGGTTATTGATTAACCAAGTTATATTATTTTGGTGCAGTGGATTTTTTGGGTTGGGCCTTTCATTGGGGCAGCACTTGCAGCTCTGTACCATCAGATAGTGATCAGGGCTATCCCCTTCAAATCAAAGTGAGGCAACATTGAAGTTGAACCTAAAAAATAATAACCAGTTAAATCCGACCGATATAGGATTCCCATGTTAAATACTATGAATTCCTCCATTATTGATGTTAAATACTATGTTAATCCCATTATGAATGTTATTGATTAATACATATAATTTAGTTGTACACTACGGTACGGTAGCATCTTATCTGGATATGTGTTGGTACCTTGGGGTGAATAATTTTAATAGATTTATAAATAATATTTAATATAGAAAAATTAATAAACACAATTTGTGAACGTATCAAAATATTTCACCTCAATAAATATATCACTACATATCCAAATGAGATATTTACCAAAGAATTCAACTTCAAAACTTATGTATGCAATACAATTAAACACTACTAGAAATATGCTTATTATTTCCTGCGGATTTTTCTGTTTTCCTGCGGATTTACCTGCGGAAACACGTTTCCTGCGGATTTTCCCAAGGATTTTGGTTCCCAGCTAATACCTTCGTGGGTAATTGTTTCCTGCAGTTTTTGGAATCTCGGAATTTGATGCCAAAAATAGAGAAACAATCCGTAGCAAACTTTCCTGAGAAATTTCCGCAGTAATATCCGCAGGAAATTCCTCAGAAAATTCCTCAGGAACGTGATTCCGCAGCTAAATCCGCAGGAAATTCCTCAAGAAACGTGTTTCCGCAACTAAATCCGCAGGAAATTCCATGCATCTTTTCAAGATTCAATTGTTTTTGTAAATATCTTCTTTTTTTTTCTGCTTTTATTAAATACCAAAATGCTTATTGAATAACTTTTTTACCCACAATATTTGAACTTGTTGAATATACATAACTTGTTAATTTACATCAAATATTTTTTCAAAGTATACTAGAATCAATCCATTTAAAGAACTACATAGTCCATATCTCAGAAAATATAATCAAATTACATATAAAAATACAAAGCAGTAGCTCAAATAAGCCTAATCTTAAATAAAATAAACAAAAATGTCAAATTAAAACCATATAAACAAAAAAATGTCCCATTGACGGTATGTCCCATTGATCTTCTACTCTCTCGGTTCTTGTAGTTTCTCTACAAAATCAAATAAACAAAAAAATGTCAAATTAAAACCAATTAATTTACAAATTACATAGCTTAACTAATTAAAACCAAATAACATTAACTTAATACTTTACCGGACTTACATAGATGCATTTGTTAGTTACTCTAGTTTGTGACCAATGTAAATTAAACATTTACTGTATACTTGCCTAGCATCTTGGTTCAACAAAAATTGTAACTAAATGAGATCTAAAGTATACATAACTAGACATTAAGGAAAATAAGCTATGCTATTTACTCATAGTGAGTTTTCTACACCTATTTACTCTATTTTAGGTGCAACTCCGTTTTGTGACAACAAAATGAAGGAAGTAAGCATAAAAAATAGAAATTAATTAATCAAAATTAGCCACTACACAAGTAGTGGAGCTTGGATTCATGGGAGAAGTACCTTTCTCTAACTCTAGACCAAAATTCATAAAGAGTAAGAGGACGCATCGCCATAAAAAGCTGCAGCCCCGCCATTTTGCAGAGCATGAAAACACTGTCCGGTCCAAATATTGATCATCGACGATGACGGCGAAGATACCACTAAGACTTCGAATGTGGTCTATAAGGAAGTCTTCCGTAATATACCTTCCTTTATATCAATATTTATCCAAGATTATTGTTGAACTATCGTTTAATGTTACTCAAAAATTTTCATATACCTTATATTATTGCAATTATCATATCATAATTTATAATTACATATCTTACAGCTAATTAGACCCGTGCACCACACGGGTCGATGTTCTAGTAGTATTATAATTTAGCATATTAGTAGTTTTTCTATAATAATATCAAGTTTTTATTATGTTTCTAAGTTTTGGGTCACAATTGAGCCTTAATGAATTTATTTAACCAATTTTCGGATTTAATGACATATTGACACCTTCTCATTGCGTAGACCATAACTTGAGCTACAAATATCGGATTGAGGCGCGGGAAGATGAGTTGGAAAGCTAAGAGATAGAGCTACAACTTTCATGTTGAAGCCTGAAGCCAATTCAGAGCGAAAATGTGTCAAATAATTGCGTTATGTTCCAGACGTTTTGTAATTTAATTAGTTTCGACCCAAACTTATGTTTTCGGCCCATTTTCCCTTTTTGGTGGCTTCTAAGCTGAGGGAGCAACTAAGTCCTTTATCGGTGTACCACACCATTTCACCATTGGATTAAATGGTCCATCTTTTAATTACGACACCATATAAAACCTTCTTTTTATAGAAATAAATAATTAAATAAAATCATATATTTCCTCACTGTAAAACTACAAATCTTTTCTTTGATCCACCCAGGATTCCCATATCTCTCTTTCTTTGTCGCTGCACCAGAATCATACCATCACTAAATTTGTTTTAATTACTAATCTCTCTCTCTTTTAATTACTAATTTGTTTGAAAAAAAGGGAAGACCAAAATTAACCCTAAAGTAACGATTTCCATGGATTTGGATTGGAAATAGAAAACAAAAACACAATTGAGGAAAATAATTGGACTTTTTGGCAATGGCGATTAGACATTTATGATGAATTTTTAGATTTTAAACTTACTTTTGATGGTTGTATGTTGAAAAGGGTGAGAAGGTTCAACATTCTTTCTTTTTCATAAACTTGTTTTTTCCTTGTTTTAATTTTTCTCTAGTTAAAGTCACTGGTAGATGTTTTAAAGGGTGGGAGATGGTGGTGGAGAATCAAATTGAGTTTGATGTTCGGGGAGATGACTACAAATGATGAACAAGGAGATTAAGTTAGAATGATTAGTGATTATGTGTGAGAGTGAGAAGTGTTATCATGTAACCTAATTTAATCTAATGGTAAATTTTAATGGTACACCGGTGAGGGACTTAGTTGCTCCCTCACCTTAGAAGTCACCGTATTATATAAACTGAAAAATCAGCCTAGGGTTCAGAATTCTGAATACGCAGAATAGAAACAGATGTTGCGCTTCTTTTCCATGGAGAAATAAAAACCCTAGGTTGATCTATTGGCATACGGAGCTTCGTTCATGAATTCTTGAGGTTCTATTCTTAAATAAATTCAGTTTATGTGTTTATTGTCTTCTCTTATCAATTTATGCTCTTTATATATTCTTGAAACTCGAAATCATGATGCTTAATCTCTTTTTCGAGTTATATTTGTGAGACTTTTCGAATTATTTCATCGCTTGTATGACTAGTTCGGACTAGGAATTGATATAGGTTTTCGCGCTTAGCAAAAAGGGTTGGCCGAAATCTGTGATGATATGAAACCGTGTTTAAGTGACGCTTGTTCGCTGTCCATGGTTCGTTGAACACATTCTTTGCTTAATCGAATGGATTTCACGTATAAAACTATTTATCGCTTGTATAATTGGTTTTATAACACAACCAAGGCATGAATATGTAAACAATCTCTATGAACCAGTGATAGAATCATAACGACGTTTTCCTAAAACCAATAGAAAGTCTCTAGTGATTTTTTTTTTTTTGGTGAATTGTCTCAAGCGATTTTTATTTGGGTCAAAAGTGGAAGTTATATATGGAGACAATATATAACTTTGGACTTCTAAATTGGTTTACTCGGTTAATTTTTTGATTGAATAAGTTTTTGCTCCCTATAAATATTTTAAATTTTATTTTTAATCTTAATAAAAATTTCAACAAATTTTGATCCTCCAAATATTTTTATCACAATTTTTAGTTCTAGTTTTAATTCATGTTTATAACATTATGATAATCTCTCCAACAATTTGTCTTTTATTTTTTTTAACAAAAGATGAAGTAAATATGAATTTTTATGATCTTGTGGAACATGATTTGATTCTGCAAGTGGTTCGGTATGAACGAAGAAATTTCGAACAAAAGGATCGGAACTAACGCAAAAAAACTTAAAATTCATATTTATTTCATGCCTTGTTAAAAAAAGTCAAACTTTTGCGAGAGATTTCTATAATATACCAAACATGATCACGGAAATAAAAAATCAAAATTTTAAATAATACATATGATTTGACTTAAAAAAAGAGACAAAAAAATGTGACGAAAAATATTTTAGAGACTAAAACTTGTTGAAATTTTCTATAAAGACTAAAAATAAAATCTGAGATATTTATAAAAAGCAAAAAATTATCATTCTAGCAAAAACACCCAATTTGAAATCCTCTCACTTAAAATAAAATTTTCATCTAAATGTTCTTTTCTATCTCGATGAATTTGAAAATTTGAAATCTTAAAGTGTGTTTCACTACACAAATAATGTGACTGGAGAGTATTTGATTCTTAAAGTATGTAAAATATCATTATGTTAGTCCTTAACATCTGCAAGGACTAGTCCTTAGATAGATTTTGGCTAACATATCATGTATGAATTTACTAATGCAGGTGGTCACATTAACCCAGCAGTGACATTTGGACTTTTCTTGGCACGCAAGCTATCTCTAACTAGGACAGTATTCTACATAATTATGCAATGTTTGGGAGCTATTTGTGGTGCTGCTGTTGTTAAGGGTTTTCAACCACACCAATATGAAAGGCTAGGTGGTGGTGCCAACACTCTCAGTAAAGGTTACTCCATAGGTGATGGACTTGGAGCAGAGATTGTTGGTACATTTGTTCTTGTTTACACTGTCTTCTCTGCTACTGATGTCAAGAGAAATGTAAGAGACTCACATGTTCCTGTAAGCCAAAATCATCATACAAGTACAAGCCAATGCTTCAAATGAAAAAACATCATAAAAATGGGAATCAAATATTATACATAAGAGGGGAAATGTCATAGCCCATGCCTCACATGTTCTAAGCTTTTTTATTTTTAACTTTTTCCAAACAAAGGTCCCCTTCCTTTAGTGTGACATTTTTTCTCATTGCCATTCTTGTGTGTTGGCTACAAATTTAATCAATGCTCTCATTTCACTATCTCAACCACCAGCAAGTACACAAGCAAAGACTGAATTTTTGGCATTTCCATGAAAAGAACTATTATGTGGTTTGAAAAGAACTGATTTCTATAATGAAAAAATGATACAATAATAATAACAATAATAATGGAGAGTGGATAGTTGAAACTATAATGTGGTTTGAAAAGAACTAATTATTATTATAAGAAAAAGTGACCCATCAAAACTCAAAGTAGTAGAGAAAACAGGTTAAAAATACTTTTAAAAAATTTAAAGGGGTTTGTTTGATATGGTTTCTAAAAACTCTATTTTAGTTTTTAAAAACTTGTTTGATTTGTTACTTTTTATAAAATAGTTTTGGAAACATTTTTTAAAATACCGGTTTTTAAAAATAAAAAAAAAAAAGAGAAAGAGGTTTTAGCCTAAGTTTAGTAGGAAATTTCATAGAAAAGTGAGATAGCTTGGATATATCTCAAGAAAGAAGAAAAAAATCTATGAAAGTAGACTTTTGTACCGCGTGTGGCGCGCAATAGTTGGATGAAGAATAAAATATATAGAGATATAGTTTATGCTATCTGACTTATTAATCGAATACGTGACACCTAGAGTCTTTCACATTGTTTTTGTCATTAATTAATTAAAGATGTCTTGGACTAGTGGGAGTCTCTTATTCTTTATGTTCAAACTTTGATTTTGATATTTTGTTAACGTTTTTTTTGCAGATATTGGATTTTCAAACTTCAGTTTGACCTCACTAAAAATTTCAGTTGGATCAGTTGGAAATAGACATGATATAGAGATCACATTGCATGAAATTTCCATGCCACTCATCCATATTGATTTTTGTCGTCAAGTATATTGATGTGGTGGTCGTTGGGGTTCCGTCACGTTATATGTCAGTGACGACAGCCACGGTGGTCCCATTAATGATGTCTGAGATGTACCAGATTGTAAAGTTGAAATCTAAAGATAAATAGCATTCAGATGTGTGCCTAAGAAATAATAATATAATTATTACAATATATATTCCAAGTGGAAGATTGTTGGAATATTTTCTATACTCCAATAATATTAGGTGAGCAAATATCTTTATTAATTATATTAGTTATTTATCAATTAGGAGCCTTAATTGATTAGTGATCAAATTAAGTGAAAAAGCTACTTAGATTTCTATTTGAATAAATAATTGGTATGAGCTCAATATGAGTGGATGTCAGGATGGCCCAATTCGAAATAATAAAAACCCTAATTGGCGATCACACTATATAATCACTTACTTAAAAAGACTCAAATTTCATACCATATGGATCAATTAAATGTGAGTCTAAAATAAATTTTAAATAGACTAAAAACTAAAAGTGATATATGTAACCCCAAAATTTAGATGGAGAAAATGCCAAGGGAACATCTAATGCAAATATTTTGGTCCCTATGATAACGATGTTGTATCACATAATGCTGTCGCAAGACATATACTAGCAAATAATTAGATTATGGTCCATATCAACAAAAATGTGTGAATTAATTCGAATCTGTTTCACAAATGGTGTCAAAACTATCTTCTCCATACTTTCTTCCCAACAAATTTTGCCATTCTGGTCTCCCCTTATCTGTTTGCTAATGAGAGAATTCATTATGATGCCTACATGCATGAAACAACTCCTGATGATGCTGAGAATTGAAGCTAATGATATAAATGATTTGTTACGGAGTAATTAACAGTAATAATACAATTATAGGTAAAATTATATAAATGTGTGTTTTTGTAGAAACATGGGAGGCGCGGATAGCATTCCATTATTAAGGGGAAGGAAAGCCCAACCAATTTCTTTCCTCTAATAGATGGTATGACACTATGACCCATTTACTTCAAATTTTGATTCTAAATGTCAGAATTTTTAGTCACCCTATCGGTTATTCGCGCGCCCTACGTTTTTTCATTTTTACTCTTTCACTACTTAAGTAGTGGACGTTATAAAAATGAGAATTTCTGAAAAAAGTCGTCCCCTACTTAAGTAGCGGACGTTATAAAGGAAGGATGTTTTTGGAGGTATCCACTACTTAAGTAGCGGACATCGGTATTTTGGTAAAATCGTAAGGTGCGCGAAAAAATGGTTAGGGTGGCAAAAGTAAATCTCTTTTAATTTTAATTTATATTTCAAATACCAAAGATAAGGGCAGTCATTTTTTTGGGATTTCACCGTTGTTGCCTTGTTGGTGGACTAATCACCTTTGAGCGATCTGTGGAGAATACAAGGTGAATTTTTCCTTTTCAACCGAATTTTTTTTATACGCATAAGTCAGAAATCGAAGTTCTGACTACATATTTAAGAGGACCGTTTGTAAGACAAGGGCAATCTTGTCGTTAATGGCTAACCACGTCCTCCATTAATAGTTTAATTTGATTTACTCCCTTAATCAAAGGCATCTTAGCTGTGAATGGATAATCCTTTCACCATCACACTCATACATGACTTAATCAAAACATGTGATTCAATTAAATTACCTAAGAACCGCAATGTATGAAATATAATTTCTTGATTCTGACTGGTATATAATTCCCAACTACCCTTGTTTGCATATATTTATGTTTTGGAGAAGGACAAATTTGTAGTTTGTAATATGATTTGTGATGATAGCAATGAGTCGACCCAATGTCTAGTAGTACTTTTAATGTATATATCCTTAATTAATGATTATAAGCATGTCAAGTCCGCTACAATGCTTTTTTAAAGTATTGTTCAATCTAAATCTTGTATGAAACTCTTATGGTTTTGTCATAGGCAAAAAAGTCTGAGTGATTATAAACTACCAATAACTTTAAATTCTAAGTAATATGTGATATTTCTTTTGTATAGAGACAGGATGCCCCGGCCGAGGCTAAGGGGTAAAACGGTTTGTCAGCCTTTGTTCTTTGTGGGTTCCATTCTCATGGACAGTGTCAATGATCCAAGGTAGAACTCAAACGATCGATGGTTGGACATGATTAAGTGCGACTGTGGACGATGACGACCCGAATCTCCGATGGGGATGGTGTATTGCATACACTCTAACAATCAACATTGAAGAGTATAAGATGTAATTTGAACAAATTGTGTCCTGATTATAAAGAAAGAAATCTTCATATAACGAATCAATTATGAAGAAAGGGTAGAAAAGTGGGTGTTGAAGATATTCACTAAATGTGTGAATGTGAACCTCGTCATGAAAAGTAGATCAATGTCCATAGATTTTTTATGTACCCGTAGGTATTATATTGAATTTGAATCAGATTTGATTCACTGACTGGTTGCTAGTAAATAGCACTATTCTTGGTTTTGCATCTTGAAAATCATTTCTCCAAGAGGTCTGGACCCATTTTTGGATGATCCTTGCATAAAAAGATTCATCATTCTCTTCGTAAAAAAGAGGAGGTAGAACCAATAAATATTTCTTTTTTTATCTTCTGAGAGATATTCTGCTTTTGGTGCTCGACCTGTAAAAAATAGGTCAATTTCATATGGACTTTAACCTAATCCAAAATAACATCTATAATCTTCTAAGTTCTAACTATATAATTTGGAAAACATCGACGATAATTGAGTTAAACCTAAAAATTAATGTTTTAGAAATTACATTATATTCTCTTACAATCTATGATTTTTAATCACATTTGGAGTGTGTAAGTTTTCCATTCAATGTTTTCCAGCTTTTTGGGCTCTTTGTTTAGAGGCCTAAGGCCTATATATCTTGCAAGCTGATTATAATTTTTTAAATACAAATTCAAACTCCATTATAGATGTACTTAAAATATCTAGTTATTTCTTAATGTCTAGATGCTATTGATTGATCAGTACTTAAAATATCGTTTAAATATGTATATTAGTATATAGTTAATTTAAACTTTTTATATTTCAAGATATTTAATGATATTATTAATTAAGAGTTTATTTAAAAAAGAATCCATAAATATATCCACTAATTTAAAAAGATGTTTATATTTAGAGATAAAAAATTTATTAAATATTTGTCAACAATGTATTATCTTCTCAAGAAAAAGAGTTTTTGTTAATAAAATATGGAGAATGTTAACTTGTGCCCTTAAGGCACATGTTAAGGAAACAAAAATAGAAATTATTAAATGCTAATTTGTGCATTTTGACTTTTGAAGCATTAAATTTCTTATATCATTAAATGTTGAATTTCTATTTTGGTATATCTTAACATGTGCCCTAAGGGCACATGTTAACAAATGTTAACTTGTGCCCTTAAGGCACATGTTAAGGAAACAAAAATAGAAATTATTAAATGCTAATTTGTGCATTTTGACTTTTGAAGCATTAAATTTCTTATATCATTAAATGTTGAATTTCTATTTTGGTATATCTTAACATGTGCCCTAAGGGCACATGTTAACAAGACCCGGGTCTTGTTAACATGTGCCTTTTTATAAACGCTATTTTGCCAGGGCATAAGAGGACGTGCTTGTACATAAATTGATTTTGAGAGTTAAAGTTGCAATTTTTTTAATGAAGTTGAACAATTTTTTAAGAAACATAAATGGAATATGGCATTAAGACTTCAAGACCATGATTTATCATGGAATTTTGTACTACCAAAATTTATAGTAACCAATTAAATTACCTTTTTTTTTTTTACAAAGTGAGAAACATCATTTAAAATTTACACATAACTATGAAGTTTATAATTTGAACTCAGGTCAAGCTCTTCTGCTTTTGTGTAACAATATCAATATTGTTAGTTGAATTAGGTTTTATGAACCAAAACTGACATGTTTGCTACACCAAGTTAAGGATCTATATATGGTGATTTTCTGTGAGTATATAAAATATCCAAAAGAATTTTCAAACATAATTTTTTTTTATTACCCTACCAATTTCTCGCACGCCCTAAACATTTCTATTTAATACATTTCCGCTACTTATTTAAGTAGCAGACATGATAAAAATTAATGTAATTTTCCCTTGATATGATTTCACCTAACTAAGCAAGCTTTGTATATATGGCCTGCATCGACTGTTCCCGTTCCTTGAAGCAAAAAAAAAAATGCCACTTTGGTGTCATTTTCCTAAAGTTTCAACAAACGAAAGCAGTTGATATTTCCTAAATTAGAGTGTGGATGGTGTTTCTTTACCCGTTGAGGTTGTATATTAAAAGAGATGATCAAAAGTTCATAGTCCCATGACTTAGGCAACATGATCGAATTTCTGAATGCCCTTTACATCAATCCACTACAATTCCAAGTTTTTGTTTTTTAATAAAGAAGTCTTTATATTAATATCACACCAATTTCATTATAACATTTGAGTAATTATCTATATTACAGTTACGTGCATCCAAAGATACCTGATTTAAAAATAAAAAATAAAAAACTATCTATATGACATATTCAACAATCTCATAAAATAAATTATCTTAACTAACGATGTGATTAGAAAATAATAGTTGTTCTGGACTGGGCCTAGAAGTCCAATCACTGAGGATTTGCTAGATGGACTAATCGAGCAAGGCCCAATGAGAAACAGCCCATTAGCAATCTCCAAGAGTCAAACAGTCACAACACTCGATGCATTGTAACGGCCGATCACCGGAATGATGAGCATTAACCGCTCATCATGGCTTTTCTAGCCGTTTTCCGACAGTCACTTAGTGGCCATTAATGTCATCAAGGATCTTGGCCCAGCGCTGAGGCTATATAAACAACATTTCCATGCATTCACAAGGTACGTGATTCTTCTCTCTAAAAACCTTCAATCTACACTTAAGTTGATTTCAGCGTTAGAGTGCCTGCAGACACACAAGCCCCTCCGCTTCACCGAGGGCATCTACGAAACAACGCCGGCGCGGTCGTCTTTCTGATTAGGTAAGATCAATAGTTAATTCTATCTTGATCTTTTTCAAGAGTACATTATAGCCTGAAGTTAAAGACTAATTTTTCAAAATACAGAGATTTAATCTATGACTACATGCTTAACAACTCAGTTAACATGTAAATTGTGTCGCACCATCTTAACACATTCATTAATTTAAAACAAACATAAAATGATAAGTAAAAAATAAATTGGAATGCAAGGAAGTAGTAGTTGGCCGGTTAAGTGTCACAACAATGCAACATTACATGATACACTTAGTAGTATTAACTTAGAAGTCACTAAAACATTAATCCCATCAAGAATTTCACAAATTTTGTCCCAATCTCACATTACAAATACCCTCCATTCAATCACTAGTAACTCCATTAATTATTGTGCCATTTATTTATCTCTACTACCACATTGATAATTCAAACAATTTTTCAAGAGCTAGCTAGTACAAATTATGGAGAACAAAGATGAAGATGTAACAATAGGAGCAAACAAGTATAGAGAAAACCAACCAATAGGAACTGCTGCACAAGCACAAGACAATGAAGCAAAAGACTACAAAGAAGCACCTTCAGCACCATTATTTGAGCATGGAGAGTTGTCATCATGGTCTTTTTATAGGGCAGGGATAGCTGAATTTGTGGCTACATTTTTGTTTCTTTATATAACGGTTTTAACTGTTATAGGTGTGAATAAATCTAATAATAAGTGCTCCTCTGTTGGTGTTCAAGGGATTGCTTGGGCTTTTGGTGGAATGATTTTTGCTCTTGTTTATTGTACTGCTGGTATCTCAGGTAAAATTCACTTACAATTTTTTCAATAAAATAGGTGAAAAAAATTAAATAAATAAATCCTCAGTTTAATTAATATTGAAGAGCCTGGATCCTCTCCCTTGAATTATTCACCGGACGAGGTTCAGTCTCATCCTAGAGCTGTCAAAACGGGCTATCCAGCCCTAAACTAGTCAATCTGAATAGACTTCGGGTTTTATTGGACTGGGTCAAGAAGTCCATGTTTAAACTCGTGCTTTTTCGTAAAAAAATTTGGGTTCACATTTTAAGGTCTAATCCCTACATTTATTCTGACTTAGCGAGTTAGCCCATTTTGACAGCTCTATCTCATCCATACCATTCATCTATTTTTTTAATATTAATGCTACAATAATAAAAATGAATAAATGGTTAGGATTTCACTGCACAAATAATGTGACTGGAGAGGACCTATTCTCAATATTGAAATATCACCCAGATTTCAACTTATTCTCTAAATTATATCTAAGTATTAATTGATCTTTAAAGTATGTAATATCATTATGTTGGTCCTTAACATCTGTAAGGACTAGCCCTTAGATAGATTTTGGCTAACATATCGTGTATGAATTTTTACTAATGCAGGTGGTCACATTAACCCAGCAGTGACATTTGGACTTTTCTTGGCACGCAAGCTATCTCTAACTAGGACATTATTCTACATAATTATGCAATGTTTGGGAGCTATTTGTGGTGCTGCTGTTGTTAAGGGTTTCCAACCACACCAATATGAGAGACTTGGAGGTGGTGCCAACACTCTAAGTAAAGGTTACTCCATAGGTGATGGACTTGGAGCAGAGATTGTTGGTACATTTGTTCTTGTTTACACTGTCTTCTCTGCTACTGATGCCAAGAGAAATGCAAGAGACTCTCATGTTCCTGTAAGCCAAAATCAAAATCTTAATTAACTAATATGCTATAACTTAAATTAAATATGATTATCATAAGATTTGTAACTATTGGAAAATTAGATTGATTGTTATCGTACTATTAAACTTTTTTACACATGCATCCAATCAAATAACTTTATGATAACTACTGGATCTATGCAAGTGGTTGGTGCGTAGGGTTGTAAGTGTTCTAAATCTCGAGTACCGTTAGGACTTAAGTCCACGAGAAAACTTTAATCCAAAAGACTAGGTCATTAAGTGGTAGAGCCACATGGTTAAAGTACCACACTGAACACTTTTATCTGCTAGGACTCTTAACATTGTCATGTTCTTTAAGAGTCGACCTCCACGACCGATTTCACTTTATCGACATTAAACTCAGGATAGCCCTTCCTATTTAGCGGTTTCACTCAATTAATGGTATTCGGTAGAATACCTTAATTTAGCCTATACACACCCTTATTTGTGGTTCAACTCTCAATGAAAACACTCAATTGTTAGGACTTAAGTAAATATTTTTACTTGATGCGATATAATTGTATGCATGCCTAAAAAATAGTTATACAAAAAACTATTGAAAATTTGAAATGCAAGAAACTCACATGTTCCTCTAAACCAAAATCCAAATCTTAAATTACTAATATATATCATTTACTATATTAAAATTTGTTGATTAGATTATTCATTACTATTGAAATGGATACATTATATGCATTTGAATGGGACAGATTTTGGCACCATTGCCAATTGGATTTGCAGTGTTTTTGGTACATTTGGCTACAATTCCAATTACAGGGACTGGTATTAACCCAGCAAGAAGTCTAGGTGCTGCCCTTATATACAATAAGGATCAAGCTTGGGACGATCATGTAAGTATTTTTATCTTCTTTTTTGTTTCCCTTATTTTTTGGCTATTTTTTCTTTTAGGTTTGTATTTTTTCATTTCATTTAGAATCATCTTACAATTTACACGAATTATTAATTTAGTCTCTAAAATTATAAAGTACGATAATTTGTTCCTAACAATTAACAATTTTTTTAAATAGTTTCTAAAATTTAATATCATAAATTGCATTAGTCCTTTCCATTCGGTCAATTTAGTCACTAATGGTTTTTCAAAGTGACAAATGTGATCAAAACTTTACAATGTAAGAAAATTATTATAGAATTTTGTTAATTTACCAAATTGTCCACTATACAGTTTAGTTTCAGAGATTATAGTAATAACTTTTTCTTCTTAACTCGTGGGTTCTTAGAAAAAAATGATCTCTAATAATCTAATTAAATTCGATAGGCGTTAAGTAAAATTTTATTTTATCAAATGATTATTTTAGTTGGAGTTTAAACTTAGCTATTGTCGATCAATTCAACTTTTAATGAAGTTTATTATTCACTTGGGTCGAAACATTTGGTTAAATATTATTTTGGTTAACCAAGTTATATTATTTTATCTATAATTGAATCTCTTGACTCATGTGAAGTGAAGATGGTTATTTGTTAACCAAGTTATATATTATTTTGGTGTGCAGTGGATTTTTTGGGTTGGGCCTTTCGTTGGGGCAGCACTTGCAGCTCTGTACCATCAAATAGTGATCAGGGCCATCCCCTTCAAATCAAAGTGAGGCAACATTGAAGTTGAACCTGAAAAATAATAACCAGTTGAATCCGACCGATATAGGATTCCCATGTTACGTTAAATACTATGTTAATACGATGAAGAATAATGCTAGCAACACACTCTTTAACAAACACACTCCAACACACTTTCTTCTATTGGTTGAAATTCACATGGGTCCCATAAAAAAATGTGGACCCATATAACTTTTATGGGACCCATGTGAACTTCAACCAATAAAAAGAGAGTGTGTTGGAGTGTGTTTGTTAAAGAGTGTGTTGCTAGCACTCCTCATACGATGAATTTCTCCATACTATGTTAATCCCATTATCAATGTTATTGATTAATATATAATTTAGGTGTATACATCTTATTTGGATATGTGTTGGTATTGATACACCGTTGGGTGACTAATTTTAATAAATTTACAAATAGTATTCAAGATAGAAAAATTAATAAATACGATTTATGAGCCTATCAAAAATTTTCACCTCAACAAATGTATTATTAGTACATATTCAAATAAGATATTTCCGTAAGAATTCACCAACAAAACTTATGTGTGCAATTAAACTTATATGGATATGGTTGTGATTTATTTAACTCTAGTTGTAGTCATGTTTGAATGTTATTTTCTCATCTTCACATAGGAGAAGAAGAGCAATAACCGTGTATTTTGTTAAAACTAGTTAAATTTAGAAAATTTGAAATATAACAAAAAAAAAAAAAGAAGATTGAATTAACCCTTATAAAAATATATTTAGAAAGTTTATATTTAGAGTGGACTTCGACTGAGATTGTTCGGCTCCTGCATATATAATGCGATGTCCCTACCAACTTAGTTATGAATATGGGCACTTCAACTGAAATATTTAAAGAGATCTACGTTTGCCACCTTAATGATTACTCGCGCGCCTTATTTTTACACATCCGCGACTTAAGTAGCGGATGTGTAAAAATAGAGCGTTTTGGAAAGAAAAAAACTCATCCGCTACTTAAGTCGCAGACAGTGTTTGAGTAACCAGTAGGGCGGCAAAAGTAACTCTCATATTTAAATTGTCTTAAATTTAAAATTTTCTTAAAATACAATTACCTAATTCAAACAAAATTAATTTGTGTTCCAACTTCTTTCTGTCATCGAGCTGAACTGGGCCTATTTGGATAACCTTATGTTGATTTTGACAACATGTCCCAAACTGGCCCATACAAAATTAACTATTTTTTATTTTACACCGTCGGTGTATTTAAATTAAATCCTATAAATAAGAGAGCTACTTTTGTCACCCTAGTAGTTACTCGCGCGCCCTATTTTTATACATCCGCTACATAAGTAGCAGACAATATTTGAATAACCGGTAGGGCGACAAAAGTAAGTCCCTATAAATAACAACACAGGACGATTTGGTTTTTACATGAATAAAGCTTTCCCAAATTCATACAATCTAATATATCACACACACAACGCTTTGTATAAACTTACCAATTATATGATATTTACATTTGGTTAACACAAAGTATGATGATGGTCTCATAACTTAACATCAATATGTGAAAGAAGTACGTCAAAGAACATATGTTAATTAATTAGAACTAATAGAACCGATTAATTTGGTGAACTCAATAAGGGTATATAGTCTTTGTACCATAAAAATGCCGTAATAACAGATGCAACTAATAATGTTGTGGAATGTGATGTTTAAGCTACAACCTCAATTGTCAAAAACAAAATGAAGCTACAAACCAAAACCTAGGTTTAAATAAATGTCGAATCAATATATAGTTTTGGGTACAAGAAAAGATACTTCCTCTGTTTTTTCTCCCGAGTCTTGTAATTTAGAGTTCGATAGCAAGATAAGTCACTATAAGAATTTCAAGTATTATCGATAGCCAAAAATCTTTAGAAAGTGCAACAAAAAGACCAGAAAGTTGAATTGTTTGCGATTTTTAGTTCACAAGATAATTCATTGTTGGAAATTGTAACGGAGATTTTTATGGGATCAAAACCGCCGGAAATCCACATCACATTTTAGCAGCATTTTAAGACCACCAAAAAAGCTTCTTTTTTATTTTTTGCACTATTTAGCATTAGCAGCGGCGCAAAATCCTCGGTACAAATGGCCTAAAAAACAAGCAGCATTACCCATTGGATTATTATAGGAGAGAAAAAAATTACCGTTGCCATTTCCAACTGTTACAAACTATCGTTAAATTCAATGATTTTGTGGCCACTTTTTTACAATATATAAATATAAGTACGGTATTTAATTAGTAAAAGTATAAATATAAGTATAAATCTAGTAGCTTTCGCAAGTTTAATTTTACAATATTAAATATAAGTACGATATTTAATTAATAAAAGCAGAAGTAGCTAGGATATTTGAATTTTTTTGGTTGGTTCCATTTAAATCCATAACTAAGGATTATTGTAGTTTGTTGTACTAACCAAAATCTCTTGATTCGCAAGTTTTGGACAAAGAAAAATATGCGTACGTTCTTCATTTTCTTACAATATTGGACAAAGAATTGTTAATATGTGCTATTCATTTTCTTATAATTGAAAAGAATTATGTTTGTCACTTGACTTTTCTAAGACCAAGAA
Organism: Trifolium pratense; assembly: GCF_020283565.1. Lineage (NCBI taxonomy): Eukaryota > Viridiplantae > Streptophyta > Magnoliopsida > Fabales > Fabaceae > Trifolium > Trifolium pratense. Next base: position 6,698,228 of record NC_060062.1, on the reverse strand, counting down.
AAACCAAAAAAAAAAAGAAAAAGTTTTGCTAACTAGTGCCCCCAAACCAAAAGAAAAATAAAATAAAGGAGAATGTTAACATGTGCACCAAAGGCACATGTTAAGGAAACAAAATAGAAAGTATTAAATGTTGAAGCATTAAATTTTAACTTTTTAAACATTAAATTTTTGTATTATTAAATGTTAAATTTCTATATTAAGATACCTTAACATGTGTCTTATATGCACATGTTAACAACACCCTAAAATAAAAATTGTTCATTGAAAACATCAAAATTTGGACCTTTGTTGTGTTGACTACACTATTTCCAAGCAAAACTTTTCAAATTTAACTCCTTAACAAGTGTTCTTGGGGCACTATTTAACCTTTGACAATAAAAAAATTGTGAATATGCGTTGAAAACTTGAAATTGTAACTTATAACATATACATTTCTATTTAGCATTAGAAATGTTAATGCACATTCACTCTTTTTTATGAAGGTGTGCATTAACGAGATAAGGGTGTATTTAATAACTATTTAGTTGTCTTTTGCTAATATATATATATATATATATATATATATATATATATATATATATATGAGTCAGGATCCGTTGACACCAACTAGTTTGACACCAAATGTTACACCTCTCAATAACGTTTTAACCGATATAAATTTTATAAAATCCACCGTTGGATTGAAAGTTTACATCATATAGATCATTTGTGTAAAATTTCAGACAAATCCAAAATCATTTGATATGCTATTGAGACACATAAAGATTAACGGCATTTAAAAAAATACAAAAACCGTTAATTTTGATGTATCTCAATAACATATCAAATGATTTTGGATTTATTTGAAATTTTACACAAATGATCTATATGATGTAAACTTTCAATCCAACGGTGGATTTTATAAAATTTATATCGGTTAAAACGTTATTGAGAGGTGTAACATTTGGTGTCAAACTAGTTGGTGTCAACGGATCCTGACTCTATATATATATATATATAAGTAAGAGTTGCTAATTTACATCCACTTAGTGTTTTAGCAACATGTACGGTGTATTTAATTACTTTTTAGTTATAACTTGCTAATACACAACTTTAAAAAATAAGTGAGTGTACTTACATATATCTTTGTCTAACATGCACAAGTGTCGTGCATGTTGCACAAGTGAATATGAATTACACAAAATCTACTGTTTGATTGAAATTTTATATCACATATAGATCATCCATAAATTTTTGGGTAAATTGAACAATTGGTCTCTTAATTTATTTATTAGTTTCATATTGGTCAATTAACTAGTTAACGTTACAAATTGTTCCCTTTTATCATATTGGTTATTTTTGTTAGTTTTTCTCAAAAAAACGTTAAATTTGTTTTATGTTATCCGTTGTATGTAGGGGTGTTCGTGGTGCGGCTTGGTTCAGTTTTAAACATAAAAGTCATACTAACCGCGAGATAAAAATGCATGCGGTTCGGTTTAGTTCGGTTGGTTTTTAAAAAGTCATCCAAATCAAACCAACGCGGTTAGCGTTGGTTCGGTTTGTGTGGTTTATCACGATATGAAATATATGACAATATTTCCAACTTGTTACAAAATAAACATAGGAAATTTTAATTTATTTTATTGTTTACATGATGCAATATGCATATACATAAATTGCATATATATAATAATTTATTTTTAATACCAACAGTATAGTTCTAGATCGCATTAAATGATATGTTTTGACAGTCTACTATTTTATGGACTCAATTTGGGGTGATTGTTAATAGTTGATAGAGTTAAGTTAAGTATTGCGGTTGTTGAGGCAAAATCCATTTTAGTGTTTTAATGACAACAAACCTTATGGAATAAATCTTAAGTTTTATGAATGGTGATCTATTGATGTTTGCACTTGAGTTTTTGTTGAAAGATAGGTAATGACAAAAGTGGACAAGCTAGAAGCCACTCACATCAACAATTACATTTTATATACTCAAACAATGAAAGAATCGGAGTAGCATCAGATGATCATAACAATAGCATCACAAGCTTCATGAAGATTTTTAAAGGATGTTGTTTGAATCATAAGAGGTTTCATTTGAAGATTCAAACAAGAAAGCAAGTTTCATGGTTAATAGTCTTCCTCATCACCACAAGGTTCACAATGAGTATTAAAGATTCAAGGAAGAATATGAAGATCATAGTTGATGGAAATACTTGCATCACGAGCTATAGAAGAACATATTTGATGTTATCATGTCAAAGCTCACATTGAGTTTTGTTACATGCTTTGAGGATTTACTACTACAATTAACATCAATGCAAATGATGCATATGTTGAAGATCTTCAAAACCTACTCAAAGTTTCATCTTAGCTTCTCAAGACAAGAATGATCTAAGAATGATTTTCCATGAATTTACAAAGGAGTTTATGCACCACAAGGCATAAAAGTTTCAATCATTGTCTAAGCTAGAAAATGATAATCCTCATGATGAGTACTCCCACGCCTCCACTTAAAGCATCTCAAAGTATTCAATGAACAAGCAACAATGTGTGCAAAACATCAAGAGGAATTGTGGAAAGTTTTGCAGCAACATGAAGATCCCTCCTTAAGAAAATCTTGAGATACTGTTTCAAGAATGATCTGAGAACATTCTTAACAGACAGACTGCACTTTTGAATATAAGCACATTTTGGATTAAGTGCTTTCTGATTTTATAAGTCAACTTTGGACAAAACAAATAAGCACTTTACAAAGGAAATATGGATCAAATCTCTACAGAAGATAATATCTTTTTGGATCAACACTTTTGATGGAAAATGAGCATATACCTTTCCTAGTCATAATTCATGCAATGAATTATAAGTTTGATCTTTTATGATCTTTTATGGTATTGATCATCCAATGAAAATACTTGATCATATATCATAGGCCAATCAGATTGCAACAACACATTATGAACTATGAGTTGTGATGTACTTGCAAAATGACTATGTTGGAACATTCTTCAATGGTGGTGTCATAGAAGTACTTTTTGTCTCATATGCTCTTGTACTATTCCAGCTGGTTTATTCCCAAGCTAATGCTATCTCTGAAGTGTCCTCAAGCCTATTTGAACAGCTGCACATCACAAGGAAGGAAGGATGAAGGTTCATCACAATTGGCTGGTGCAGTCAAGATTGTTTCAAGACTGATGCAAGACTGATCCTGCACACAGTTTTTCAAAACCATTTCCAACTGTCATAAGTCCTTTTCTGAGTATCCAAACGGCTATATCTGATACATGACAGTGGAAGGAAGTAAGAAACAACTCATATGTACTTGGTAACAGCTCACACACATTTGGATCTTATGGATCAAAGCCAAATGGAAATCAAGACTGGTTCAAGACTGATTCAAGAACGTTCCTGCACACAGTTTTGCAAAACCATCTCCAACTGTCATGAGTCCTTTTACTGAGGTTCCAAACGGCTATATCTGACCTCTGACATTGGAAGGATGCAGGAAACAACTCATTTGTACTTGCTTACAGCTCACACATATTTGGCTCTTGTGGATCAAAGCAAAATGAAGTTCAAGACTGTTCCAAGACTGAACAGAGAACCTGTCAAATATGCAGAAGTTGTCTGCTGCTTGTGGAGCATTGAGTAACAGCTCTTTTTTGCCCTCTAACTGATATACTTGAAGGCCAAGCTTCAACCTCAAGCAAGCATCTATAAAAGGCAAGCAAATCCAAGAGAAAGAGCAAGAGTTTAAGCTAAAAATCATCAAATACTTGTTTTTGTCTACAAGTCATAAAGCTCTTCTTTCATCACTCAAACTCAGGCTCTTCATTCACATCATATTTCTGAGTTTACTGAGTGTTTCTATTTGCTTCTCAAACAACCTTTGAGTTTCTACAAGCAAATTTCTCAAGAGACCACTTTTCAACATAACCCACTTTTGAGTGGTTGTATCTTTGTCTCTCAATTTTACCACTCACACTCCAGCTCTCTAACAACCTATTGGATCACAATATTACTGAGTGTATTTTGTATAAGCTTCTCAAACTAGTTTTGAGTTTGTGTATAAGCTTAGATCCAGAACAACTTCCTTTGTAAAAGAAGATGGCTCAAGTCAATACGTAACTATTGATTGAGTGACACCTCTGTAAGGCTGAGGTAGATCAAGCTTGTAGGGCTTAGAGGTTTTTGATCTTGTTTTAGATCAAAGAAGATTTGTATTTGAGATCGGTAGTATCTCAAGATCATAGTGAAAACTCACAGGCGTGGGGACTGGACTAGCCCAAGATTTGGGTGAACCAGTATAATCTTTGTGTGTGAATCTCTCTAACCTTTAACTCTTTATTTTCTGTAAACACGCATCACACGAAACACTTCATTTACAGTTACTTTGAAATTCTCACGCAGTTGAGATTGTTCTTAGAACAATCTGATTTTTAATTCACTAACATTTATCCAAGTATACACTTGAGATCAATTTAGTAGATTGCAGGATTAATTTTTAAAAGGGTCACAATTCAAACCCCCCCTTTCTTGTGACTATTTCTTCCACTTCAGCGGTTTGGTTTGGTTCAGTTTTCTGAAATGAAAACCGCAAACCAAACCAAATCGTGCGATTTAGAAGAAAAAATGATCCGTGCGGTTAAAACTAAATGCGGTTTTTTGCAGTTTCGGTTTGGATTGGTTCGGTTTGCGGTTTTACTTTTGAATTAGTTCGGATACGATCATCCCTAGTTGTATGTGCGCATAAATGATTTATTTATGGGTAATATTGTGTGCTAGTAAATTTGATTATGAGTTCAAACACCTTTCCCAAACCGAATATAAGTACACTATATCAACTTGTTAAAAAGGGAGTGTTATCGTAGAAAATGACTATTGACAGATTTTCTTTTACAACATAACACCCATTTCATTGTGTTACGTGGCCACATTGTAAGCAAAAGTTAACGTTTTTTGAAAAAATTAACGGAAATGACTAATATGACAAATATAATTAAAGTTAAGAGATCAATTTGTAACATTAATTAGTTAAGAGACCAATATGAAACCAATCGATAAGTTAAGGAACCAATTGTCCAATTTAACATAATTTTTTTAAAAGAAATTGAAAATCATTTAATATGTTATTGAGCTCATCAAAATTAATAGTTTATGCATTTTTATTAAATACCGCTATAAGTATGAAATGATATAGAAAAAATATATTTAACTAATATTTAACTTTTTAAGTGACGAGGGTGAAATTGAAAGCTATAAACTATTCAATTATAGCTTACCAAAATAAATTATAAACTAGTCAAAATAAATTATAAACTCATAAAAAATAAAAAATATCTTTATAAACTAGTCAAAATAAATTACAAACTCAAAAAAAAAAGTTACCAACCATATTTTTTTTTCTTTTCTTTTTCAAATGAGTATATATAAGATACAAAATATAAGTTCTTGCTAACATGTGTTCGTGAGACACTCTTTAACCATTCCATTTAAAGATATTATTTATTTAAAAAGTAAAACATTTCAATTTCTAATGCGTTGACTTCACAATACCTTCCTATTTAAGGTAGGGATGACAACGGGTTTTTTCCACCCAAACCCAAACCCGCAACACATTTGAAAATAATTTGCAAATTTAAGAAATTAAATTCCAACATAGACTTTGAATTAAATTACAACTAAAATTAAGGTCTTCCAAGAAAATTCAAAATAGATTTTCAAGAAATTAAAACATAGACTATCAAGAAATTAAATTACAAATAAAATTAAAGTCTTCCAAGAAAATTGAGGGAGAGACTATGGGGGTAATTAGGTAATTATAAAATATTTCGGGTGGGTGTATGAGTTTTGGGTGTGTGTTTGACTGATACTAAACCCACACCCATATTATCGGATGTCACCCGAAGCCAAACTCAAACTCAGTCAAATCGAATTTCGCCCGTTGACTTGAGTTTGAGTTCGGGTGGGTCTCTCAGGTTTGGATTTTTTTGTCATCCCTAATTTAAGGTGCTTGAAAGAGTATCTAGGAAGCATTGTTTAGCATTCTCCTAAAATACACATGCTCAAAAGTTAGCATAGCAATACAAAGTTTTAAGACTTAACATTGTATAAACTGTTTATTCACAGTGTATGAAACTAAAATAAATTTCATAAAACATTATTGAATTGCCAAGGTACTTGCAACATGTTGTCTTAATTAGACATAGTATAATCTTACACTAATAAAGTTATTTTCTTTATACTATAAACTATAATAAAGTTATATAGAATTAAACAAGCAGATAGGCAAATTAATGAAAGAAAACACAACTATGAAAGCAAACCGTTCAGGCTTTGATTTTATTAGGCAGCAAAGGCCGGCGTCAATAAACTAAAAAGTAGGCTCTAATTGAATGTAACACAACTATTGGTATCAACCCTCAACTACTTCAAAGACTCTTTCTTTCTTTCTTTCTTTCTTTCTTTCCTCATAACAACAACTTCCCTATCACACACGCCAAAATTAACACACACTACTTTTTTTACTCTTTTTTCTTTTCCTTTAATTCTTTTCCTTGTTCATTCCACTAAACTAAAAGTCTTCTCTGTTTTTCTATCTTTGTCTATAAGAAACTTCCCATCCTTATGTTATGTAGCACATATTATTTATTTTATTTTATATCGAAAAATGTTAACTAGTGTTCCTGCAATACTAGATAAGGAAACTAAATATAATAAAAAATATCTTATTAGTGAAAACAGCTTATACTAATAAATAAGTTTTTATGTATTATTATATGTTTTTTAAGGTAGTTTATGAGAAAACAGCTTATAAATATACAAATTTTGTCAGTGAAAACTTATAAATTAACATAAAAGTTTATTTATTTGCATAAACTCAAAAATAAGTCAAAAATCCAAATGAGCTTACAAAATCACGAGGTTTTAAGTTTAGTCTCTAAATTTTTTTATTCACTTTTAGTCCTTATTCGCATTTTCGAGGAAATAAAAGTGTCCATTTTTTGTAAAAAAAAAAAATTAATATAAGGACTATTCTTACAATCTATAATATTTTGAAAGAATAAAATTAATATTAAAATTTTATAGAAATTAAAATTGGAAAAACATGATTTTATAGAAACCAAAAATATATTTAATCCTTAATTTTTTTAGTACTATAGTAAGGTGAATAAGTCATAATGATTCGTTAAGACTATGTGATAAGTCTCAAGGTCATAAATATCACTAACAAATTTTTTTGTATGTATATTATCCACCGATGAAATTCTCTTTTACAAGAATTTAATTAACTCATATTTTTTAAGAATATACGAGTTGCATCCTACTTTATCACTATTTATTGGAACTACATATTGCTAGCTAGTCATATTGAATTAAATATTTCTTTCTCAAAAGTTGGCACCACATATTATTATATTACGTTGAATTAATAATTATCTTTCTCTAAATTGTTCACCAACATTACCATACCCTTCCTTAGTCCTTTAAAAACCCCTTCATGACCCTCTCTCTCCTCATAACATCTTTGAGCCAACTATAATATCTATAGCTAGCTCAACCAATCCTATCTTCCCTTCACAAAACATCTTAGCAAAAAAAACTCATTTTTTCTCTTCCTTTCTAAAAATTTACACAATTATATCATGGGAGCCTTTCCTCTTTTTCAACCAATTTCTAAATGTAGCACAAAAGATAGATCAAACCAAACCGTGGCATCGGACTTAGATGGTACGCTTCTTGTGTCGCGAAGTGCTTTTCCATATTACATGCTCATCGCACTCGAAGCCGGAAGCATTCTAAGAGCACTAGTTCTCTTATCCTTAGTCCCTTTCGTATATTTCACGTACTTATTCGTCTCTGAGACCTTGGCTATCAAAACATTGATCTTTGTCACGTTCGCAGGACTAAGAATTCGAGACATTGAAATTGTTTCTCGATCAGTGTTGCCTAGGTTTTATGCTGAGGACGTGCATCCGGAGACATGGAGAGTGTTCAATTCATTCGGGAAACGATATATTATCACGGCGAGTCCGAGGTTGATGGTTGAGCCTTTTGTTAAGACATTTTTGGGAGTTGATAAGGTTCTTGGAACTGAATTGATGGTTACAAAAACAGGGAGGGCAAGTGGGTTTGTTAAGGAACCTGGTGTTCTTGTTGGTGAACACAAGAAAGAGGCAGTTATGAAAGAATTTGGAAGTAACAATTTACCTGATTTAGGACTGGGAGACAGTGTAACTGATTCTGACTTCATGTCCATTTGCAAGGTTGGTGATTTTTATATTTATATAATGTGTTAGTTTATGGCATAAAAAGTGACTGCAGTTAACTTTAACCTTTTTACCAATATTTACACAAAAGTAAATCCTTTTACTTGCATTGGAATATAATATTTTTTATCGGTCAAATACTCTAATAGTTAGAATTTCATCATTTAAAATGAATAAATATGAAATCTCAGGCTCAAACTTTGTTCCCTGTATATTGTAGTATCACAATACATATCAACTAAGTTATGTTTATTGAGACTAAAATATAATAATTTAATTTATTATTTGATATATGTTGATTAGTTCATGATCAAAATTAATTAGTCATAAAGCAATTGAGTTTAGTCTAGAGGTGAAGGGTTTGGGTAATATGCTAAAGGTTTTGAGTTTGATCCTCAATTCCATCGTAAAAAAAAATAAAAAAAATTAATTAGTCTTATGTTTCATTTTATAAACAGACTTATAGTATCAGCTCAAGAACTGGTTAATATAATAGACTATATAATATGGAATGGATTGTTGAAAACTTAAGATGTATTTTAATATTAAAAATTGACAATTCATTCTTTTCAAAAGAATATTGGCCAGAGATATGTATATTTGTGGAGACAATTTATTTGGCTCACCTAATATATCAATATATATCTGTCTGTTTATCCTTCTTTTTTTTTTTCCATTAATGTATATTTTTTCTATTTTAATTTTGCATATATTAATAAAAGTAGTATATTTAATGTGTCTATTTTGTATATTAATAATTTTAAAAATAAATATGTATAAAAAACTATTTTTTATGTAAAAATGTGTCAAAAGGTTCTAATAAATTATATTTTGGCTTCTTCAAAATAAAAATAACAAATTTGAAAGAAAAAATATAGTAATTAATTTGAAATGAAACTTATATATAGGACAATTTTTTACAAAAGTGTATGTGTGTGAATAGTATATAGTCAATCTAATTCGGAAAATGTGTGATTTTGTTCTTTTTTTTGTTAACCAATCAAATTTTCTATTTTTCACCTAAATTTTTTAAAACATTGTAATATTTTATAAAATAATTTGGAGTCTAACTAAATTTGGTAGGATATATATGAGGTAAGGAATTAAAAGGGATAAATTTGACTTATTTTCTATTTTACTTAAATGAATTCTAAAAGTAATTTAAACAATTCAATTTGTTAATTAAAGACTTATAACAATTGAAAAATTAAGATATTAAATCGCACCAAAAAAAATTATTTAGGGATCAAAATCACAATACTCAAATTTAAATAAGTTAGATTTTACTTATCTTGCGGTCGAACTCCTACGTACTAAGTCTCATTTTCCTAAATCCCGGAAGGTTGACAAAAAAGAAGTGTATGTGCACGCACTCGCGTGTGTATGTGTGTTGTTTTGGTTGAAGTCTTTTTCAAATTTCCTTTTTTGATAGGTGGATAGCTTTTCTGAGCTGTTTATATGCTCAACAAAACTACCACGTACAATTCCAACATGATGATTAATAAATTAGATTGGCCCCTGATATTTTGATGTTGGGTGAGAGCATTAATGAACATAACATGTAAATATTGCACCTCTTCATCATTTCTTAAATCTTATGTCTGGTTTTTGTGTATAGTTTTTCAAGTTTCCTAACAAGACTGTTCCATCCCCTGGTCTTTTCCATCCTGTCTTTTTCTATATTTACTAGCCTTAACCTTTGTATTGGTCCCCTAATTCAAGGGAGAGGATCTCTCCAGTGCAGTTTTCTGTCCAGTAACATCTCAGCCTTACATTTTATTATCACTTTAATTTTAATTTTTTTATTTAAAAAGTGAATGGTTGGATTTCACACTGGACCTCCTGCAGTGAAAACTGCACTGGAGGCAATCCAGTCCCCTAATTCAAATTATTGTCCATTTGTTGTTTTCTAAAGTTGTCATTCCCATATTATTACATTTCACTGGATTTATACTTGTGAAGAATTTTTAAAAATTAATAATTAATATAATAAAATGGTAATGTTGTGAGATGGAGTTAGATTCATAGGTAAGTAGTAAAAAAAATTAAATCCAAACCAAATTCAGTTTAGATTGATGATTTCTGACACCATACATAAGTTTCTCATGTCCTACATGTTCTAAAGTAATCTTTCCAAGTCCTACAGCTTGTATTGTACCATATAAAAATGTATGGAAAGTGTAACTCAAATCCATAAGAAAGTACAATCCTTGTGATTGACTTTCTAAAATTTTATTTGTCCTTGTTCTTTTTTTCCTACATCTGGAGTAATGTTGACACATTTAGGCCTTGATAATATAAACAATTATTTACAGCTTATAATATAAACACTTATCATAATAAATAATTTTGTATAAAGTTTATTTAATTATTTCTATAGCAAAAGATATAATTAATTTTATTTTTTTTTATGCTATAAGTTGTTTTAATCAATTATCTTGACGAACTTATGAAAATCAGTTGAAAAAAACTTATCAAAAATGTATTAAGTTGTTTTCATAAGTTCATTCAAACAATCTCATAACACTTATGACAGTTCATAAGTTCAAATTTGTCAATTCACACAGACTCTTAAACAGAATTTATATAAGTAAAAAAATTTAAATTTAATTTAATTACACCGATATCAACTAAAAATGAGACAAAGTAATTCAAACATTTCATTTGTTTTTTTCATCTTACAGGAAGGATACATGGTGCCAAGGACCAAATGTGACCCATTACCAAGAAACAAACTTCTAAGCCCAATTATTTTTCATGAGGGTAGATTAGTCCAAAAACCAACTCCTCTAGTTGCACTCTTAACCTTCTTATGGATGCCAATTGGTATCATCCTTTCAATTTTAAGGGTATATCTCAACATACCTTTACCTGAAAAACTTGCTTGGTACAATTATAAATTACTTGGAATAAGAGTGATTAGAAAAGGTACTCCTCCACCACCACCAAAAAAAGGTCAAAGTGGTGTATTATTTGTGTGCAACCATAGAACAGTTTTAGATCCAGTTGTTACAGGAGTTGCATTAGGAAGACAAATAAGTTGTGTAACTTATAGCATAAGTAAATTCACCGAAATGATTTCGCCTATAAAAGCGGTTGCGCTTTCTAGGGAAAGAGATAGAGATGCGGCGAATATAAAGAAATTGCTTGAAGAAGGGGATTTAGTGATTTGTCCTGAAGGAACAACTTGTAGAGAACCGTTTCTATTGAGGTTTAGTGCTCTTTTTGCCGAATTAACGGATAGGATTGTCCCGGTCGCGATCAATACTAAGCAGAGTTTGTTTTATGGTACATCGGCTCGCGGCCACAAATTGTTGGATCCTTATTTTGTGTTCATGAACCCTATGCCAACTTATGAAATCACTTTCTTGAATCAATTGCCTTTGGAATTGACTTGCAAAGGAGGGAAATCTTCAATTGAAGTTGCAAATTATATTCAAAGGGTTCTTGGAGGGACTCTTGGATTTGAATGCACCAATTTAACAAGGAAGGATAAGTATGCTATTCTTGCTGGAACAGATGGAATCGTTGGATCTAAGAAGAAAGATTAAAATTGAGGAGAATTGAGTAAATCTATTTCAATTTTCTATTCAATACTGGAAAAAGTTGAATTATTTTTGAAAATTACATATAAAAAAATATAAAATTTATCTTTAATTAAGTCGTTGATCCGTGTTAAAGACGACATGATTAGAGACTAATTTTATCTTTGTCTGTAATTTCCGTTGATAATTCATTTTTTTAATAGTGTTTGATTGCATTTTTAAAAGTTTTTATAGTTATCAGAATAATAAAAAAAATACCATTGCGTTTATGCTCATAAAAATAACAATTTATGTACATTATTATTCTGATAAATACAAATAGTTTATTTATTTTGTCAGAAAAATGTTGCTGGTCAGTTATAAAACCTAAAGTTCATCTTTGTGATGTAAAGGTTCTATATATACATATATAATTTTCCAATACAGTGTATTACAGTTAAAAATGTTAGTATTTTGACACAATAATTGACACCTTACACTGTATATTGATATAATTTTAGTTTCTTTATTATTATTTTCTCATTCTTCAGGTTAATGCAAAGACTAATTTAAATGTATTTTATACTATACTATGTCTGATGTGTTTATGTTCCTGTGGGTATAACTTTATTAGTAAAAATATTGTATATATTATGTATAAATTGGAATTTGAATATTTACACTCCCACTTATTTACCTTAAAACGTGAATTTCTAATCACTAAATTAAAAAACAATGCTCATTAAAGCTATGGCAAATATAGTAGTGATGGTGATGTAACAATGTGGCATATGGGATCCTTAGGCACAAGTAGTAATTAATTATACATTGTTTTTTTTGCCATTAATTTGTAGATAAGTTTAGCTAGAAGGATGGCAGTTGTCTTGCTCTAAATAATAAATTTATAATAATGAAATGTACATATGACTAGTTAACATATGATCTGTAAATGACAGCTAGGCAACTTTGCATCCAATTTGCTTAAGAAAAGATTAAAAAAATTATAATGCAAAAAACAAGATTTGGATCAGAGAAACAGAGTTAGCTTAGATTCAAGATTCATTGTGACGTTTTTATATGAATTTGGATTTATCAAATAATCACAAAAAAATCATAATATCAAATTGTTAGTTTTATGAATATACATACTATGTCCCTATAAATTTAATTTAGTTGGTAAAAATATCATATTTTAAATATATATATATATATATATATATATATATATATATATATATATATATATAAGTTGATGTTCAAACTTCGAACATTCTTATTTATATTTATGAAATTTCTATTCACTAGACTACTTGATCAAAAATATTATAATGATGCCAATTTGTAAATAAATAAAAAATTAATAAAATACCATAGTACTTCTAAGAATAAACAGTGCAAGACAAAAATAGTTGTCAAAAGTTTATTCCTAGTTGAAACATACGTCCAATGTGAAATTGAATGTCTTGCAAGATGAGGCTAAAAATAAGTGGGGTCCTAACTCCTAAGGAACTATGAAAATGAATTACTTAGGGGTAATCCAAATAGTACAATCGTATTTTATGTACTATGTGGTATAACAATCACAATATAGATGGTTGTGTCATTCACTTGTACATGCTGGTGTGTTGGTTTAATCGTTCATGTTATTTGTTGATATTGATGTCTTGTTGCTAGTTTAAAAAATGGAACTAAGGGCCCGTTTGGTGCACAGGATAAGAGACAGGATAGGATAACTATATCATATCCTGTCTCAATCCAGTGTTTGGTGACACAACAGGATATGATAAGTTAATCCTGAAGCTTATCCTATCCTGTTTCTCTAGTTAAAATCCTTATCCTGAATTTGAGCTGGGTTACCAGCAGGATAGGACAAGAAAAAAATAAATCGTTGATTTATTCTATAAAATATATTTTAAAATAAAAAATTGAAAATTAATAAAATAATTTGATAGTAAATTAATAATAAAATAATTAATTTTTAAATATATATGTGATTTTCTCACAAGGGTAATTTTGTAATTTATATAATCTAAAAAATCAAAATTCTTCTAAAATTACAATATTTTAAATTAAAATAATTATTAAAAAATTGCAAAATAAGAATATTAATTTAAATTTAATAACAACTTAAATATAATTCTTTTGCAATGGTAGTTTTATTATTTACATATATCATATATTTATTTAGCTTATCTAACATGTATAATTGAGTTATTTATTTGATCATGATTCATATAAAAAACTTAATTTGTTTATTTTCTCATGATTTGTATTTAAAATTTAAAGTTATTTGATTACTTTTTCTTTTTGTACAATTACTTATTTATATTTTTATTTATAAAATTCAAAGTATTACAATATAATTTTTAACAAATAACAATTGTTTTACGAGGGTAATTTTGTTATTTAAATATGTTATGTATCTTATCATATTGGTATGAACAAATATGTATTAAAAATATGATATAATAGTTATCATGTTTGTTATTCTGTGTGCACCAAACACAGGATAGGATAACTGTTATCCTGCTGATATCCTATCCTATCACTATCCTGTTGTATATCCTATCCTGTCACTATCCTATCCTGCGCACCAAACGGGCCCTAAAATCGTCAGATTATGATAGTTTATGTGAAAAATGTGCAATTAAGCCTATTTAAATGATGGAAAGTTAGTTCGATCAAGATTCGTGAAAAAAAACTTGTGCACTAATAATACATTGTCTTCGAATTACTGTCGTCATTCATTATATTATTGTCATCGTCTGTCTTATTCTCGTACTACCTTGTCCTAATCCAACATTTGTGCCCTCGAGCTACTGCAGCAACACCACCTTCATCTAACAATTCCCTTGTTATTCTAAACCACTTTGATGGCCCTCTTTATTATGATCGAATATCATCATATTCCTCGGTTGTAATGTCTCAAGGTTAACTCATTAGAAGCTTTGTTGTCCTACTTTGACGTCCTAACTCCGATTTTTACTAATGCACAAAGCTTCACTTTTACATGGATTCGGATTCACTATAGTAAATAAAACCCGTAGTTACATGTTTTCTTGATCTCAATCATCATTTTTGAAATTGATCGGCTCATATTACATCTCTAAATAATCTTCACCTTTTTTTATCAATTGAAATTGAATTTGGTACCACGTAATTTACAAGACTCACAATAGCCCTCACCATTGATTTAATATCTTTATGTATCTAATTCAAATTTCTTTTTCAAGCATTTATAACACTCACAATAATCCTCACTATTGATTTGAGAGATCTTAATATATCTAATCCCAATTTTCTTTTTCAAGCATAACCTAACATGGAGGGGTATCATTTATGGATGACAATAATATGTTTGATTAAATAAGATACGTGGTCCTTGAATTCATTTATAAGGTAGGAAGTTGGGCCATATGACCCAATTTCTATATGCTTCATGAGATTAATATATATTCAATAAAACATGTGAATATGTCAGACTCTTGATCTCAACAAGCTTATTTCTTGTCTGGGATTTTTCTGGTACATATCTATACAAGGACTTCAAATTTGGGAACTAAACTTTTTTAATTGTTTAGTTTCCTTTGCTGGATGCTACAACTAGGATGCCCATTCCTTATAGTTACGCAACATTCGGAGGCTAGTAAATGCAATATTGTTGCCTATATTCAAATATTTATATATGGTTGGAATGAAATCTACTTGTTTAGTCCAAAAGTAGCTCAGTTGAATTCCGGGAATATATCTCAATTGGTAGAAACATTATAGGAATTAGGAACTAGGGTTCAAACACCGGTACTTACTCCCACCGAAAAGAATTATACTCATAAAATATGTTTGAATTGATTGCAAGATAGATTTAATGAGCACTGCATGTCTTGCTCTAAATAAACACTTACTACTCTGAGTACGTATTAATCTTCTTCCACGCCATGTCCTTGAGAAAAATGAAAATATATTTCTTACTTCGAGTGATCATGGAAGGGAGTCCCAACTTCTCTATGTGCCAAGAACAAATTGCACACCGAGAGTGTTTGCAATAGGTTTTTTCTAAACTACCCCTTGATAATTTGGGGTATTTACCCAATAATCAATTAAAACAATTCATATGCATGTCAAATAAAAGTTGGTTATAAGTTAGTTTGTAGGTATCACATGCAAATCTACTTATGTAGTTTATTCTCATTGATTGTTGAATAAATATGTTGAAAAAATATCTAACATAGAATTATTACATTAATATAGGAACGGCTAACTCTCTTGACCAAGCAACAACTTAAGTAATAATAACTCACACAGTTAACAATAATAACAATATTAATAACTAATAATAATTTTATATAAATTAACTTTAAAATAAGTTATTATATGAAAATATCCAACAAAAATATCTCCAAATTATCAAGGGGTGGAGTAGACCTCACCCGTGCTATAAAATTCCTGCTACAAAAAGTTCCAAACTTTTGGAAATTGATATATAGTTTGTAATGATGTTGCTTCATAAACCATTAAAATTTTCTATATGTTCGGACCTCATCATAATTAACTTGTAAGAAAAGAAAAGAAATTTGGAAGAGATGACCACAGTTCGATCCCTCACAATTGCGATTGAAATGGGGCTAAAACCACTTGATAACAGAACTGACCCCCAAATCAGATTAAACTAGTGATAAAAGGAAAAAAAAAACCATGAATACTATCTCTACTTTCATCATGTATGATACTTCAACAAATAATAATATATACAGAGAGAAAGAGAATCTCCCTGACGAAGTCCCTAACCTAAGTAATTGATCCCCCAACACTATCATTTACAATGACATTATAGTCTTTTATAATCCAAGAAATCCATTGTTCAGACAAACTCATCTTTGTCCTAACACCTTAGAGATAATTTTAGTCACTGCAATAATAAGTTTTACTAATGTCCAACTTAAGGGACAATCACCTTATTTGCCTCTTATTTTTTATTTCATATATAATGCACAATTTTAGCATTATCCGACACAAAATTTTGATTGATTATCTGAAATACATCGATCAAGAATACTCTTTAGTCTATTTGCCAACACCTTAATATATAGATAACATTACAAAGTAATATGACACCAATATTTCATAGACAAGCACAACATTTTTGAAAGATCTTCCTCGATCACCACAAAGATACTAACAATTTTTTGTTGTTAAATTGTTTTCTTTGTCAAGTCAAATTTTTATCTCACTAGCATATACGTGCAATTTGAAACTTTTCATTGATGGTGTATCGAATTTATTTGGACCAGTGCAAAGTAGTGTTAAATTTGGTTAGTTTGTTTATCAAGAATACAATAAATTATGGAGATTTATTTCTCGCGTGCTCTGGAAGTCTTCATTTGCATCCGGAAATTTTAAAAATACCCCTGTGTTTTTTAAGCAGCGAATTCAAGGGGTACAAAACTTGAGAAAAACCAGTTTGGATCATAAAATTCGAACATAGTTCGCATTCTAGAATGTGAACCTCATAAAATATGGGGCGGAAGAAGGGGGAGAGATACAAAACTATTAGGTTTTATAATGTTCGTATTCTAGAATGCAAACTATGTTCGGATTCTAGGATGCGAACGTTTTTTTTCTTCTACAGTTTTTGTTATTTACACACTCACATCTTATGTTGCGAAAAGAGTAGGATTGGAAGGCCGGAGGATGCATTTGAGACTCGAGGGGCGCGAGAAAAAAGACGTAACTCATAATATTGTAACAATACAAAAGCCCGTCATTTGAACTTCTTTTGGGAAAAAGAATTCCCATACCCCCAATTATACTCCTACTTCTCAAAAATATTAACTTTCCAAAACACCTTTCATTTTAACAAATTAAAAACAATTGGGTGCGTTTGATTGCTAAAAAATAGGGGATTGGACAATTTTATCGTATCCTGTTTGATTTGAAACTGATTATGGGACTGAACAAATTAGGTAGCAAGGGACAATACAAAAACAAGAATTTTTGTCCCTCATTGAACCACAGTACAACTTTTTGTCCACAGTACAACTATAAAAAATACAAAAATATCCATTTTATTTTCGAATATAAAAATATTATCACTCTATATCTCTCCGATACAGTTTTGTCTTGTTCTGTATTATCTTGTTCTGTCATATACAGTTTTGTCCAGTCCTTGCTGTTTTATTAATCAAACGCACCCATTATTTTTTCAAAAACCACATACCCCATCACCCTACCAAATTTCGGAAAATTTTTATTTTCAAAGGATTCGGTTTAAATATTAAAAACAAAATAATGATGAATTTTTTCTTTTACTAGAATTAATTTTGCTTAAAAAAAATCATAAAATCTAAAATGAATCGACCGTATCTTTCAAAAAAAATATCGAAGTTTCAGTATGAATATTCATATCATAATTCTCATGTTTAAAAGATTCAGTATATATAAATATTCGAAAAACAAATGCATATATTCTAATGATAGATTTTTTTTCTGTCACTAAAAATAAAATAAAAATTAGTTAGAATAAACGAAATTACTTTTAATAACGGAAATTCTAATATGTGATTTTTGAAAGGAAAACAAATTTTAATTTGTTAGAATGAAGGTGTTTATGAGAATTTCATATTTTGGACGGGTGGGAATATAATTGGGGGTATATGAGATAAAGTTTTTCTACAATTGTTTCATAATTGGCTTGTGTTGTTGTATTGTACTATTTGAGATGCAACAATTAATCTATGGGGAAAACGTTAAAAAAAAAAATTAATCTATGGGGAAAATTTCTTTTGAAACCCCCTTTAATGCTCTCATAACATGGATTAGTTTAGACTTTAGAGCGTAACTTCTGAAATTACTTATCAAAGGAAATTTTTTCATTTTTTTTTTTTTTTTTTGGATTTTAACTTCCGAAATGCTACTTTTTAGCCAACTTGCAGTACTTTCACTTCTTCTCCAACACTCCACCACCAAACTTGCGAAAAAAATGTTGTGTGTTTTTGACGTTTTGAAGGTGTGAAATCAAACATAGGATCACTTATCGAGGATTTCTACATCTATTTGACATCAAAGAACAAGTTCATGTTGTTTTAAAATAAACAAAATAAGATTCATGCAAACGCTTACTTGTGGTGTTCAATGTTAAATCTTTGATGAGGATGAAAGGAAGTAATTATAAAGGAATGAATAAAGTTGTATATATGCACAAGTATAGTAACCTAATTGGAGTAAATTAAGGAACAAATATCTCCAACAATTAAGGTAATTGACTCTATAGACTTTATACAAATCCTAAAATAATAATGATAATAATTAAATACTAATTATGCTTGATATCCCCCCGCAAGTTGGGCGACCTGGAAGAAAGATGCAACTTGGATAGTAGAAACTCGAACCGGGGGCGAAGCAGAGGCTTGGTGAGAATGTCAGCAAGATGGTCGTTGGTAGAGACGAAGGAAACACGAAAACGGCCACGTTGAACGTTTTCACGGACAAAGTGATAAGCTAAGGCTATGTGCTTCATTCTGGAGTGGAAGACAGGATTAGCACTCAGATGTGTAGCACCAAGATTGTCGCAGTAGATGACAGGACCAGCTGTAGGAGTGTGACCAAGTTCAGTGAACAAAGAGAGTACCCAAAGGAGTTCACTGGCCGTGTCGGCCAAGGCTTTATATTCAGCTTCAGTGGATGATCGAGCAACCGAGCGTTGCTTGCGGGAACTCCAAGAGATGGGGGTGTCGCCAAGATAGAGCAGGTAACCAGTGGTAGAGATGTAATCATCTTTGTCACCCGCCCAGTCCGCATCTGAGTACGCATGAAAGTTCAGGGGAGCAGTCGCGGAGATGAAAATGCCTTTGTCGCAAGAGCCGGCCAGATAGCGAAGTAGGCGCTTGAGAGCCAACCAGTGCATGGTGCTCGGGTTCTGCATGAACTGAGCAAGTTTGTTGGTCGCGAAGGCAATGTCTGGTCGAGTAAGACTCAAGTATTGGAGACTTCCAACTAGTGCTCGGTATTCAGTCGGGGAGGGCAAGGGATCACCAGAGTTTTTGAGCAGCGGAGGAGTAGCAGTTATTGGAGTGGACGCTGGTTTAGCTTCTGTCATGCCCGACTTTTGAAGGAGATCAGTGATGTATTTCCGTTGTGAAAGAAACATGCCCGCAGCGGAAGGAATGACTTCAACACCCAGGAAATAATTGAGATAGCCAAGATCTTTCAATGAGAAACGGGCAGCAAGTGTAGCAATGAGACGAGACAATTCTGTCGAGGAGCTCCCCGTAACAATGATGTCGTCGACATAGACGAGCAAGTATAGTGTCGCGCGTGGTGTCCGCTGAATGAACAAAGAAGCATCGGCGGTGGAATTGACGAAGCCAATGGAGAGCAGGAATACACGAAGTTCCATATACCAAGCGCGAGGAGCTTGCTTTAACCCGTAGAGCGCCTTCTTTAGGCGACAGACATGATCAGGGAAGCTTTTGTTAACAAAGCCAGGTGGTTGAGCCATGTAGACCTCCTCGTTGAGCGTCCCTTGAAGAAAGGCATTGTTAACATCAAGCTGGCGGACGGACCATCCTTGTCGAACTGCCAAGGCGAGGATGATCCGAATTGTCACTGGTTTGACGACGGGGCTAAATGTTTCTGTGTAGTCACAACCAGGGCGTTGATGGAAACCCTTAGCGACCAATCGAACCTTGTACCTATCAATGGACCCATCTGGATTTCTCTTGATGCGAAAGACCCACTTACAACCAACCAAATTTTGAGCAGAGGAACGACCAACGAGTTCCCAGGTGTTGTTGCGATGTAGGGCATCAAATTCAGCCAACATGGCGGAACGCCAGTCCGGATCACGAAGGGCTTGGGTAATAGTACTAGGTTCCATCGGGGATGAGGGACGGACATGGAGGTTGAGTTTGTGGATGGGTTTGACGATGTTGTTTTTGGACCGGGTGATGATCCCACCGCCATGGGGTTCAGTGGTCGTTGTGGGGGGAGAGGTCGTTTGTGGTTGTGGGAGCAATGTTGGCTGTAAGGAGGAAGGGGGGTCATTACTGGTCGTTTCATTGCTCGTTGTATTTGAGGACGAGGATTGGGATGTGGTCGGGGAGGAAATGCCAGACGGGGAGGGAGGCTCAACAAGTGAGGTATCCGGGGATGTGGGATTGGTGCTCGCAGTAGGTGGAGCGATGGTCGGCAAGACGGGCAGTTGGAGTGGACCAGTCTGTGAGGTCGTGGACGTGATCGGTTGGGCCACCAGTGAACGGAAGGGGAATTCAGTTTCGACGAACTTGACATGGCGAGAGGTGTAAATCCGTCCAGTTGAAGGATCGAGGCATAGATATGCATGTTGATCAGCTGAGTAACCTACAAAAACACACATAGTAGACTTTGGAGCAAGTTTATGGTTAGCATAGGGTTTAATCCAGGGAAAACACAAACATCCAAAACATTTTAATTTATGATAATCCGGACTAATGCGGATGAGTTTAGAGTAAGGTGATTGGTGCCCGAGGATTGGGGTAGGGAGACGGTTAATGAGGTAGGCTGCAGTGGTCATGGCGTGAGGCCAGTAGGTGAGGGGAAGGCCAGCGTGGTGAAGGAGGGAGAGACCGGTTTCGGCAATGTGCCGATTCCGCCGTTCAGAGATGCCATTGTGTTCGGGTGTATGAGGGGGAGTGGTGTGGTGACTTATGCCATGAGTACTTAGAAAGGAACGAAGACCAATGTATTCGCCACCATTGTCAGTGTATAGGACTTTTATTTTGTGTTGGTAGAAGTTTTCAACTAGTGTTTTAAATTTGGGAAAGATAGATTGCACATCAGATTTTAGTTTCATGGGATATAGCCATATATAGCGAGTATAATGATCAACAAACAAACAATAGTAACGAAGACCATCAATAGATAAAACAGGGGAAGTCCATACATCAGAAAAAATTATTTCTAATGGATAAGTAGATGTAAGAGTAGATTCATGAAAAGGAAGTTTATGACTTTTATTAATTTGGCATGAATTACAATCTGATTGCGGAAATTTATTTGAACCTAAAGAAAAATGATGTTGAATAAATTTAAAGATGGAAGTTGAAGGGTGTCCAAGCTTGTGATGCCAGGAAGCAGAGGATTCCACTTGGACGGTGTGGGCGGAAGGTGAGGTCGTGGGCAACAGATAAAGTCCATTCACACATGAGCCTTTATGGGTTGTTTGGCGTGTCTGCAAGTCCATGACATAAAAAGAGTTTGGTAAGAAAACAACGGCAGAGTTAGTTTGTTTGGTGAGTTGAGAAACAGAAATGATTTGTTGTTTCATGGAGGGAACATAAAGAGCATTAGACAAGGATAAATCATTAATTAAAAGTGTTCCAGAGTGAGAGATGTTTAAACCTGAACCATTCCCCATGAAGAGGGAGTCGGGGCCAGTGTATGGATGGTGAAGTGCCAGATTTGTAAGGTCGTTGGTCACATGATGTGTTGCTCCACTGTCGAGCAGAAAACCAGGCGAGGATGCGCCAGCAGTAGCGGTGTGGGCATGGGCCTGGCCAGTGGTGCTCGGAGAAGAACGAGGAGGTGCGGGGACGCTGGGGTGTTGGGTCCGAAAGAGTTGGCAGTCAGCGAGGACGTGTCCCTTGGTGTTGCACCATTGACATCGACCAAGGAATGGTTTGCGATCACCTGGGCGTTGGTTGGTCGGTGCAGGTGCCTGACTTGGTCGAGGCTTGTTGTTGGTCGACCTTGCCTGAGCGTGCAGCGCAGTAACAGGAGCAGGTGATTGGCGTTGAGCAGCAGCAAGAGAGAGTTCCTGGATGAGGAGCTTTTCGAGGAGATCATCAAAGGTGATTGGAGTGTCCCTTGCGTTGACCCCATCAATGACTGCTCGGTAACCGTCATCAAGGCCGCGCAAGACATGGTCGGTCATGTCCTCGACGGAGACAGCAGATCCGAGAGAGGCGAGGAGATCAGCAGTTTGCTTCAGAGAGTGCATGTAGGTCGTGATGGATTGAGTACCTTTCGAGGCCATCCGAAGACGTTCCTTGAGTTGTTTAAGGTGACTGCGGGAGGCTTTGGCATAGGTGTTCTTGAGAAGCTCCCAGAGGTCGTGCGAGGTCTTCGTCTGGGACACCAAGGAGGCCACCTCGTCGGAAAGAGTGGTGAGGATGGCACCATAGATGAGGCGATCCTGGCGACGCCATGTTTGAAAAGCAGGGTTTGGTGATGTTACCGGAGGCGTTGCGGTGGTGGTGATCGTTGCTGTCGGCGCAGGGAACGATCCATCAGTGTATTTGAGTAGATCAAAACCATCAAGGAAGGCTTCTACCTAGAGTTTCCACTTGAGGTAATTGGTAGGGAGAAGCTTGGTGACACCGCTGAGGGTGATACACGCAAAGGGTTTGGAGGGTTCATAGGGGTTAGCTATGGAGCGAGAGCCATCGGAAGCCATGGGAGGCAAAGTGTTACGGCAAACGGAGAAAAAACGGCGTTTTCTGGTTTAACAGGGTAGGGCTGGAACGTTACCAACTGATACCATATAAAGGAATGAATAAAGTTGTATATATGCACAAGTATAGTAACCTAATTGGAGTAAATTAAGGAACAAATATCTCCAACAATTAAGGTGATTGACTCTATAGACTTTATACAAATCCTAAAATAATAATGATAATAATTAAATACTAATTATGCTTGATAGTAATTGAATTACGTTTTGGTGGTGAAAAATAAGCCTAACTTTGAGTTTGAATGTCAAAAAATATTATTGAGCGCTATTTTTTGGTCCACAGATGGACTCTAAAAGTTACGATCTGAAGCGATTTCAAAAAATAACTTCGGGAACATTCAAAGTATAACTTAAGAAAAAATTTAAGAGTAAAATTGAATTTCTTGAGAGAGTAGAAGCAATACGAAGAAAGAAACAAAGCAATTTTCACCTATGGGCCATATGTCAGGCCCAAGGCCTACACCAACAAGGCAAAGCCCTAAAAAGACGATTATTACTTTTTCAATTTTACTCTTCCGTTACTTAAAATGTGAAATTTGAGAAGAAAAAAAAATACCCCCTAACATGAAATTTTCTCATTTTTATAATATATGCTACTTAAATGGCGGAGAATCTGCTACTTAAGTATAGAACTAGTAAAAATGAGATTTTTGAGAAAAAAAAACAATCTCCTACCATGAAATTTTCAAGATTTTAAATGTAGAATCCGCTACTTAAATAACTGACAGAAGTATTTTGATAATTTCGTAGGACGCATGAGAAATGCAGTAGGGTGAAAAATAATTCTCTAAAAAAATGTTTTTTTCAATATAAATACACATGGTCCCTCACTCCCACCATTTGATCAAATCAAACTGGTGGCTTAAGTGATCGTATAATTCAAGTAATCATTTTTTGACAAAAACATTCAAGTATATTCATTAACAAGTCTTAATCAAGTAGATAGTAAACAAGTATATATTATTAAATGTGTATATAGTAAACAAGTAGATAGAATATCCAATGGAATGTGCGGCTCACAATTAATTTCTTTTCTTTCATGATCTCCTCTTTCAACTCTTGTCACCTAACAACTTAATTTGTAGGATCTATAATGGATAAACTCTTCTATATTTTACCAAAATATAGAAATATTACAGTTATATTTTTAATAAATACTGATATTATATGCAAAATAATAGAAGATTTAAAAGATTATTAGATTAAAAGACAACCGGGCAAATTGATAATGAATTTTGACATATAAATTTGGACATACACACACTTCACTCTCTTGTCTCACTCATTAAAGCAAATGGGGTAACTCTCATTTTGTTGCACATTGCATCCATCACATGTGCATATAGTAAGAAAGAAAATGAAACATAATACAAGACAAAGATGAAGAAGCTATAGATACCCCACCATATGATCTTCGAGGGAGCCTGTCCTTGTCAAAGCCCAAAGCAATCACTATATGCGCGGTTATAAAAAATGTAACTCAATTCGGTTTTTCCCATCAGGCGGGGCGAGCGAATACCCGCGAATTTAAGTTATATTGTCATGCCTACTCAATGGTATGGATTGAGGAAAACAAGATTATACCCGGTATTGTCATGCCTACTCAATGGTATGGATTGAGGAAAACAAAATTCTACCCAGTAATTGCATTAACGCTATAATATTTTTTAACTGTTGGATAAAAAATTAATAGATGAGACCAAACCTTTAAAAAATTGCAATAGATTAATCAAAGTTGTCTGATTATTTTCCAATGACCGAGGTTGTCTATTGCGTAAAGTAGCGAAAACAGACAATCCAAATCATGGATCGAGACATTAAAGAAGTATCGAAGGCCAAGAGTTCAATTTTTCTGTTAATAACATTTTACCTCTTAACAAATTACATACTAAATTTTGCACATAAAAATATCAAAGAGAGTGGGTAACATATTATATTAATGTATAGCTCAAATTGTACTTGGAGTGTAGCTAATTAGATTATATGTTGTACTAGCCTATATGCAAAATATTCATTACTCGAAAAACAATAAATTAATTAGTGACGGAATTTTTGAGAAAAAATATATAATTCATGACAAGAGAAATAGTGACATATTTCAATTTTTCGTCTCTAAATTATGTTTTTTTTTTGTTGACACAGTCTCTAAATTATGTTGCTGATATTTTTTTTTCTAGTCGTTGTCCAAGTATCTAATTGAAGATCAATAAGTGATTAGTTAAACAATTTGGTGATTCAACCTTAGGTTTTCTTCTTATTATTTTAATTTAATTTAATGCAAAGACAAACAAAGTATAAAAAACATCCATCATCTTAAAAAATGAAATCATTACAGCATTTTTGTTCACCGAAAGTGTACTCTAACATTAGTTCACCAACACTTGAGTCTCCATGTTCAAATTGTGTTTCAATTTTTCTTCTATTTTTAATTGATTATCTCCTTAGTTGCTTCATCCAATGGAAACGAAAAATGGTAATGCGATATTTCCCAAAAAAAAGAAGAAAAAAAAAAGAAAAATGGTAATGCGATGCTTATGAGTTATGTCTATTCTATTGTCTAATGTTGCACAACATGTAACGAGTACCGACAGTACACAAAGCCAATTTATTTGTTTATATTAATTAATGAGAGCTATTGCCTAGAAAGAGCTATGAAATGGCACGTTTTTGTTCTTAAGATACAATTTTTTATTTGATCAAAAGATAAAATTGGAAGTGGATTCTCTCATGTTAATTTAGGATAAATTTGTTTTTGAACCATTGATTTGGGTGGAGAGAGAAAAGGAAAAGAAGAAAAAGGAGAATTGAAAGGTGGAGATTAAATAAATTGTGGAACATAAGGAAAATTAAATGGAGAGAATATCCATTCTCGATAAAATTGATACAATTTTAATCTCTATTGTTAAATTAACTTATATTTGTGAAAATCACTTCTAAGTTCTATTGTGCAATAGTACACACTACACAAGTATTAGATTTAAACATACGAGGAGAGTCCAACCAAAAAGATTAGTCCAATAGGTGGAAGAGTCTCGTGGTTTAAATACCACATAAAACACTTTGACATACTCGATGTGAGACTCGTAACATTGTCACACCCTTTTAAGAGTCGATGTCCACGATGACTTTCACTCTATCGGCACTGACCCCGATAATAGCCCTTTCCTTTTCGGCAGCTTCACTCACCTATCAGTATTCGATGGAACACATTAATTCAGCCTATAGGTAGCCCTTTCCATGACTCAGCTCTCAATGAAACACCAATTATTAGGATTTAAACACATAAGGAGAGTCCTAACCAAAAAACTAATCTAATAAATGAGAGAGCCTCATACCTTAATTACCACATCAAACACTTTGAGATACTTAATGTGGAACTCCTAACAACAAGTCATTAGATGTTGGTCCAAAACATCGGGGTGAGTGTGGTTTTCTTACACATCTCAGTAAAACTAACAATTTTATTTTATTTTATTTTTTATAGTACTTTTCCTGTTTTCCGTGATAAAGGAGGTCCTTCTTTATTTATTGGTATTCACTCCTGAATTATTACTTCTTAGCCCTTATTCTTTTCGTCCTAAATATAGTAGAAAATTTACCTTTTAGACTCATTGAGAATTCAATGTATCCGGTTTATATTATGAACCAAATACATTAGTTTCTCAATGAATCTATAAAGTAAATTTTCTCTTATATTTAGGACCAGAGAGAGTATTAAATAATAATAAGAATTAGAATAATAATAATATAGTAGTTGATAAAAAAAATTAAACAAAATTAAATTACATAGAAATCACAAGTTGAATAAAAAAAATTAAAGTACATAGAAATCACAAATTGTTCAAGATGTGTATTTCAACTATGTTGACTAGGGTTGGGAATAGGCCAGGCGGCCTACAGGGGCCTTCGGCCTGGCCTATATAAGCCTGGCCTGGCCTGGCCTGGTTATTAAAAATGCCAGGCTTAGGCTTTGAAAACGGCCTGTTTACATAAATAGGCCAGGCTTAGGCTTCTAAAAAGGCCTACGAAGCCTGATAGGCCGGCCTGTTTATAATAATTATTATTTATATAATATTATTATTTATATCTTATAAAAAAATATTATTTATATAAATATTATTAGCTTTTAATTATTGCGACTTTTCGTAATCGTATTTGTTATTTGATTAGTTTTTAATTATTGTGTTAATTATATTATTAGCTTTTTCTTAATGTTGTAGAAATTATAAAAATTTAAATGTGAACTTTTTAAGGCCTGTTTAGCCTATTTAAAAAAACTATATAGAGAAGTTTTAATGTAACACAGGCTTTTAAACAGGCTACAAGGCCAGGCCAGGCTTTTAAAAGGCTCAGGCCAGGCCAAAAAAAATATCATTTGATAGGCCACATGCCAGGCTTAGGCCTGAAAAAAAATCGTAGGCCAGGCTCAGGCCTGTCAAGGCCTGGCCTGGCCTGGCCTGTTCCCAACCCTAATGTTGACACATTGTTAAAAAAAAAAAAAAACTATGCTGGCACATTGAGTATCACCTATCATCTACAACACATTCAAATAATTTTTTATTTTTTTTGGGTACACATTCTAATAATTTTATTCATGAATATATAGGAAAAACATGATTGTGGAGAGAACTACACCAATACAAAGGAAACAAAGCAAAAGGGTTAATCGTAATTAATCAATTTTAGGCTTAAATGCATTTTTGTTTCTACTAAAAAAAATGAAGTTTTTATCTTCCATTTTAAAAATTGATATTTTATCCTTAATTTCATGTCATTTGAATTTTCCACCCTCGTCCGATTTTTTGGTTATTTTTCCTGATTCATTAATGACATGACATGACATGCTTATGCGTAATAATTAATGTCATATTGGTAAAAATGACTCCAAAATGGAATGGGAAAGTGTTGTAAATTTTAAGTATATTTCAATAGCTTAAATAATATTGTGTTTCATAATTTTAAGTGAGAAATAGAAGGTTTACAATTTTCAAAGAAATGGCGAAATCGTTACGGATGATATGATCGAGATTTGAATCTCATACAAACATAAAAGTGAAATCAAGAGCAAAAAACTAAATTTTTAAAAATGAGTAAATAGATTCATTGCCGTCAAATGCTTATATCCATCTGATCAAAATCAAACATTCAAATTTTAATGTAGTTTTATTTTTATTTTTTAAATAAAAAAAACTGATCATTTAATCCAGACTGTTTAATATCAATTGAACGGTCTCAATTTTACTAACTACATACAGAAATAAGTGTCGACTGCATCCAATTTGAATCCATAAAATAGAGACTACTAATAATTTTAATTTTATTTAGACTTTATTACTACCACTATATCCAACAAAAATATCTTGAGAGTTTCTCCCACGAGGAAAATAAATAGAGTGTGACCCAATAGCATATGCTCACAATCCCATTTTGATTCCTCAATGTCCCGCCATCAAATAAAGAATATCCATTGCTAGAGTCTCTTACAATTATTTGTCCTAAGATTCCTTTCTTTCATTCCTTCCACAAATTTCATTTCTTATTTTTAATAAACTTACCAATTCAAGTTTAATCAATCAATTACTAGTACTTTATATTATATACTCTTTCACATTTTTTTTGCTTTCACCATGAACTCATCTCTCTCTATAAATTCCTCTCTCTCTCCTCCTTTTCTCTCACATCACTCCACAACCCATTTTTCTTCTTCTTCTTGTTCTTCTTCTTCTTCTTCCAATTTTAATTCTCTTAGTTCTATTAGATTTAGAACTTTTGGAACACAACCCATCATACCCTTTTGTAAAAAGACTCGATTTTTGAGTTTAGAAGGATTAAAGAGTGAGAAAAGAAGAAAAAGTTTGAAGCTTGTAGCTACAAAAATGACTATTGATGAAGAAAGTTTGTTGAATGTTAGAGATGATGAAGAGTTTCCTCCTGATTCTGTTGTCAATGAATACAATTCTAGACCACGTAGAATTGCTCTCTTTGTTGAACCTTCACCTTTTTCGTAAGTTCAAATTTTTTTTTTTCACATTTCATTCAATGTTGAATCTTTTCAATAATTCAATAATTAAAAATTGAATCTTGAAACCCCTTTACACACACACACACACGTGTATACAATTATCTGTTATATTTGTTTTTTGGAGAAAAATAAATGTTCCAAGTTAGTTGAGACATCATGTGACAACATTGATCTTCGATGTTTACATTAGTTGACTTCAATTATTGTTCTGATTTATTGTTGACTTTGTTTGGTTTGATGAATTTTACTTTGATTGGTTTAGGTTTGATATGGATCAGTTGATTTGGATATGGTGTTCTTGTCTTTTACTTTGATTAGAGTTCATGATTTATGATATAATTGAGCTAGATTTGCCTTCATTTGTTTTGAATTATGAAAATATCCTTTGTATTAAGTTAACATTTATTCTCTGTTCCGAAAAAGTTCGTCTCACTTAGCTATTTTGCGCGAATTTATTGGAGTTGTGAATATTTATGTGTAAACTTAAACTTTAATTCTTGGAAATTTGGATGAGAAATTAAACTCATAAGCGAGGTTTCAAATCGCAGTTGTGTCATGTAATGATTGTGATATTACAAACAGTTATTGTTGAATATGATTGATTCGGACGCAATTGTGGTAGAATATACATAAAAAACGTTGACGTGTGGCAGCCACAATCGCGCAGTCGTTGACAATGTTTTTCAACCATACTTACCTGTTTTCTAGTTTCTGTCTGCATTAAGATTGCCACCTTAATGATATTTGTGTCTTTTTTTTTCAGATATGTCTCGGGATACAAGAATCGTTTTCAGAATTTTATAAAGTACCTTAGAGAAATGGGAGATGAGGTAACATCTTTACATGCTTAGTTTCATCAATTTTTTGTGCTTTTATATACATATATCCTGTTTTCTTATTATACACAAACACAGTTGTTTTCATCATTTTTCATTGTAAACTAACTGTATTTGTGCATGATGTATATAGGTCATGGTTGTGACAACACACGAAGGAGTTCCGAAGGAATTTTATGGAGCACAGTTAATCGGATCCAAGAGGTTGTTAACGACGATATCTTAGCTTAGCTCATTTTTTTCTTCATCATCACATTTTTCAGTCTTTTTATAGCATTGTGTCATATCTTTTTCTGAGTGATCTTTTCTAAGGTCCTGTTTGGTTAAACAACTTAATTAAGTACTAAAGTCCTGTTTAATATTCGCTAGCTTCATACTAATAATTTTCATTTAACAAAAATATATGAAAAATTGCAGCTTCCCTTTTCCTTGGTATCAGAAGGTACCACTCTCTTTGGCACTTAGTCCAAGAATAATTTCAGCAGTTGCTCAGTTTAAGCCCGACATAATTCATGCATCGTCACCTGGCATAATGGTATGTCTTCGATTCATTCATCTATCTCGTCATTTGTTAACTTCTGAGTTTTAAGAACAATCGAGTCTTCAAAGACTTATTTAACTCACTAAATTTCAGGTTTTCGGTGCTCTTATCATTGCAAAGCTTCTTTCTGTTCCTATTGTCATGTCCTATCATACTCATGTACCAGTGTAAGTTACATATTTTCTGCATTTGCAATGCTATAATGTCTTAGTGTTGTCAAAATAACGACTATAACAGTGTTGTAGAGCAAGCAAAATTTGAACAAATTGTTATTATTCTGCGATACGCTATTTAGTACACAGTGTTTTCAAATATATGCGATAGCGTTGATATGGCACTGTAACATAGTGGAATTTGAACAAACTGTTGTAATGGCTATAATTCTTGAGATTAAAAACTACCAGTTCTTATTGTTGATCGTTACTTTTTTTTGGTTCAGATACATCCCTAGATACACGTTTAGTTGGCTAGTGCAACCGATGTGGTTGGTTCTAAGTATGTATACTCTCTTGTTTCCTTCATTCAACTTCGAATCATATTTTTGTGAGAGTAACATGAATTTGTTGTTTTATACAGAATTTCTGCACAGAGCAGCTGATCTAACTCTAGTGCCGTCGGTTGCCATCGGAAAGGATCTAGAAGAAGCTAGAGTAACAGCAGGTGAACATTAGCATTTCTTCTATGTCTTTGGCCCTGTTCGGATAAGTTGTTTCTCCATAAGCTCTTCCGAACAGTCTCACAAGTGCTTATGCCATTAGATAAGCACAGATAAGTCAATCCAAACAAAATTTTGTCACTGAAACATGTTTTATTTGACATGTTTCTCCTGTTGCTTTTCAGCTAACAAGATTCGTCTTTGGAACAAGGGTGTTGATTCTGAAAGTTTCAATCCTCGGTACAAGTCACATGAAATGCGATTAAGATTGAGGTGCGTGCCTTTTGTCGATTTCATCCACAAAGTTTGAAAAAATGAAGTTTCATCTTATTCTTATACTTGTGTTATGCAGCAATGGTGAACCGGACAGGCCCTTGGTTGTTCATGTTGGACGTTTAGGAGTCGAGAAGAGTTTAGATTTTCTCAAAAGGTAGATATCATCATGTAAACTTGGAAACACGAACTTTTATGGTATCCAACACAAAAATAAAATCTAAGGACTAATAGTGTTATATGTTAGGAAATTATACTTACGTCTTTATAAGATATGTTTTCTAGTAATTGCGTGACACAATTATTGCTTTTGACAGTCTGATCTCAATCAACAGTTGAAGATGTTTAAAACTGATTTCATGACTGTGTGATTTGAACTCTCCGGTCTCAAATTAACAGCCCAAATTGTTTACTGCGTGTAACTACGTGATTCCCCTACAGCTGGGAATCCGGGTCCAAAATGCACCTTGCTTTATGTTTAGCATTTATACTTGAACTTCTGTTTGCTGCATTAAAATCTGATACACACAACTTTGCAGTGTCATGGATAGGCTTCCTGAAGCGCGGATCGCTATTATTGGAGATGGACCCTACAGGTAACATACTCCGAAATTTCTTTGATTTTGGTTTGTACAGTGTGACTTTATTATATTGACTTTTAAGAGACAGAAAAAAGGTTGGTTTTGCTAGCATTGTAAAATCTTCTGCAATTTTTATTAATATTTGTTGTTAACTGACAGGGAGGAGCTAGAGAAATTGTTGGAAGGCCTGCCTGCAGTATTCACAGGAATGTTAAGTGGGGAAGAATTATCTCAAGCGTATGCTAGTGGCGATGTCTTCATTATGCCATCAGAGTCCGAGACACTTGGTCAAGTTGTCTTGGAGGCCTTGTCTTCAGGGATTCCTGTCGTGGGAGCACGTGCCGGTGGAATCCCAGACATAATCCCCGAAGATCAAGACGGCAAAATTGGATATCTCTACACTCCAGGTGATCTCGAAGATTGCTTGAGCAAACTAAAACCTCTGTTGCATGACATAGAGTTGAGAGAAACGATGGGAAAAGCCGCGCGTATAGAGATGGAAAAGTATGATTGGAGGGAAGCTACTAAAACGATTCGCAACCAAAATTACAATACTGCTATTTGGTTTTGGCGCAAGAAAAAGGCTCAACTATTATTACCATTCCAATGGCTAACGAAACATATTTTCCCGTCTCCCGAAGTCGTATAGGTAATGGAAAATGCAACATTCTAAACTTTGTATTAAACAAATGAGTGATTGGTTTATTATATTGCATTCATTTGTTGTATATATAATGGATAAAAAATTGTGGTAGCTTGTGCCATAGTTTATTCCATTATTATAATTATAATGTAGATTAATTAAAGTTGAATGTCAATTCATATATTGTTATTTGTCAAAAAAACAAAAAAATATCATATATTGTTATGTATAATGTAAGACACATTTGGGCAACTAGTAAGTAGAGAATCCATTCAAGTTTTTGGGAACATAAATATGCAAGAACATTGCAAAACTTGATCAAAATTAGGCTCTTAGGAAGATCTGGTATACATATTAAAAATTATATTACGTGACTATAAATTTTTGTCCGAATGAAGTGTAGTTTTCATGTTTGGGCTACATAGGCAATTGTTTTAAATCGATCCAAACTGATCGGTTAATCGAGAATCGATTAGTTCGCTGGTTGGTTTGATTTTAGTTACATTGTAGTTTTGTTGAACTGGGTTTCAATCCTAGTTAGTTCAACCAGTTAGATATCAAACTTTTATTTTGACACAAGTTAGATATCAACTTTTGATTGAGAATTTAATTGTGAACTTACTCTAAAATTGGGAATTTTACTTTTGATTTATAAATTTAAATGTTGCATAATTTAATTAAAGAAATGAAGAAAACACAAATAATATACCATAACATTTTTTTAATATTAGATAAATAACACACAATTTGTTTTTATCTCATTTTAATGTGTTAAAAATATGACTCTTGAAGTCATATATTAATCATCAAGAACACCCAACCAATTATGAAATTTAAATTAAAAAATTAAAATTTTAATATTAATAAATCTTACACAATTTCCGCATTCTCGTGTATTAAATATGACTCTTGGAGTCATGCTTATAAATCACCAAAAACACTCACAACCAGTTATTACATGCATAACACCATAAATATATTATAAGTCATTTTCGCCATAACTTTTTATATGTCTTCGATCTCTTATTTATTTTCATATTTTTCTTTTTTATATCCTTTCAACTTTTTTGCATACATTAATAAAAATAAAAGATAATTTTGCAAATTTACGGAATACATTGCTACTCGAAAAACAAAAATATATATTATCCTTTAACTATTTACAATTCTATTAAAAAATATTATGTTCGTTCAATATTTACATAAGTTGTTCATCTCAAACCGTGCTAATGGCCCACCATTGTTTATGAGTATTTACTATTTATAAGTTTATCCAAAGCCACGCCTACCGTGCGTATGAATTTTTTGATATATATATATATATATAATGAAATATTTTTTATCTTGTATGTACTCATATTATTCATTCTAAACATTTTTAACTTCGATAAACAAAACTTGTTTATAACAAATAATTTTGGTAAAAAAAAATATAACTAATTTTTATAAATCTAACCTGGGCAACACGAAAAAATACACTAGTTAATAAAAACTAAAATATTTCTAAGGTAAGGGTTGAACTTGTGTCTAGGAGGGTTTATGACATTTAACTTTACCCTTTACCAATTTAACTAAATTAATATTTGAAATTTAATTGTCGTATTATATATTTATAACCAAATGTTAGGCCTTTTTTAGTCCAAAAATTTGGGGCCTAAAGCCCTCACTTCGGTTGCTTGTCCCTTGGGTCGGCCCTGATATCAAGAGCAATCATTTTTCTCTACTTTCTCATCTCCCTTCAAAATTGCGCATTGGATCACACCCCCCTTAATCAACAGTCACATTGAGAATAATTCTTTTGAAGACAACCTTTTTATTTTCATCAAAGTGTTTCTTCGGAAGATCATGGATTTTTGGGATTCTTGTAGACCCACAAACAAGGGCAATGCCCAAGATATCATGTTTCCTTGTTTTACATCACTGGGGGCACTTAGTTACAATCTGCTCACACTCCATGGACAGGTCTCATTCAACCTTTTAAATTGACCACGACTGATACATTTGAAATCCTTGTCCTTAACATGATTGCGCTCAAAATCAAGAAGAAATTCAGCTGTAGTATGAAAGGCAAAGGCAAAGGCAAAGAGTCATATTTGGTCATTTCACAAGCTCTTTTCAACTTGCTAATAGCTTTAGGATCTTCACTTATATTTATACCAATAAATAGATGATAATAATAACAATATATTTCAATGATATCTTCACTTATATTTATACCAATAAATAGATAATAATAATATATTTCAATATTCATTTAAACTTCTGTTCATATTTTTCAGCTGCTTATTATCTCCCTTAACATTGAGAAAATTAATTCATCACTTGATAATCAGACTACTGTATGATCAATGAAATGGCACGACCAATATTTCTTAGATGGAGATTCATATCAAATATAGCTGATATAGCACTATTGTTGGGGAGACGCCACATCCCAACCCAAAACCTTAAGGTGTTAAGTTAATGGGTCACCTCTCTTATAAATCCAACATTCTTCCCACACATAGTCGATGTAGGACTTAAACACTCACACTTGAAACCCAACAACTATAACATAGTGAAATTTGAACAAACCGTTGTTTTGTTTTTGCGATATGTGATTGATAAATTGTAATGGCTATAATTGTTGAGATTAAAAACTACCTGTTCTTATTGTTGATCTTTACTTTTTTTTGGTTCAGATACAATCCTAGATGCACTTTTAGATGGCTAGTGCAACCGATGTGGTTGGTTCTAAGTATGTGTACTCTCTTGTTTCCTTCATTCAACTTCGAATCATATTTTTGTGAGTAACATGAATTTTTTGTTTTATACAGAGTTTCTGCAGTCTGCACAGAGCAGCTGTTCTAACTCTAGTGCTGTCGGTTGCCATCGGAAAGGATCTTGAAGAAGCTAGAGTAACAGCAGGTGAACATAAATCCTCCTTATCAAGTTGTAGCTGATCATTAGCATTTCTTCTATGTCTTTGGCCCTATTTGGATAAATTGTTTCATAAGTTGTTTCCATAAGCTCTTCCGAACAGTCTCACAAGTGCTTATGCCATTAGATAAGCTCAGATAAGTCAATCCAAAAAACTTTTGTCAGTGAAACATATTTTATTTGACATGTTTTTCCTGTTGCTTTCCAGCTAACAAGATTCGTCTTTGGAACAAGGGTGTTGATTCTGAAAGTTTCAATCCTCGGTACAAGTCACATGAAATGCGATTAAGACTGAGGTGCGTGCCTTTTGTCGATTTCATGCACAAAGTTTGAAAAAATGAAGTTTCATCTTATTCTTAAACGTGTTATGCAGCAGTGGTGAACCGGACAACCCCTTGGTTGTTCATGTAGGGCGTCTGGGAGTTGAGAAGAGTTTAAATTTTCTCAAACTAAAACCTTTGTTGCATGACGAGTTGATAGAAACGATGGGAAAAGCCGCGCATATAGAGATGGAAAAGTATGATTGGAGGGAAGCTACTAAAGCGATTCGCAACCAAAATTACAATAATGCTATTTGGTTTTGGCGCAAGAAAAAGGCTCAACTATTATTACCATTCCAATGGCTAACGAAACATATATTCACGTCTCCCGAAGTCGTATAGGTAATGGAAAATGCAAACATTCTAAACTTTGGAAAGGTTCCTTGCTTGATTACTTAGGCTTCAAGAAAGAAGCCTTGTATTAAACAAATGAGTGATTGGTTTATATTGCATTCATTTGTTATAAAAATTTGTGGTAGCTTGTGCCATAGTTTATTCCATTATTATAATTATAATGTAGATTAATTAAAGTTGAATGGCAAGTCATATTGTTATGTAATGTAAGGCAACTAGTTAGTAGAGAATCCATTCAAGTTTTTGGGAACATAAATATGCAAGAACATTGCAAAACTTGATGATTAAAATTTGGCTCTTAAGGAAGATCTGGTATACATATTAAAAATTATATTATGTGACTATAAATTTTTGTCTAAATGAAGTGTAGTTTTCATGTTTGGGCTACATAGGCAATTTTTTAAAATCGATCCAAATTGATCGGTTCAGTCGAGAATCAATTAGTTTGCTGGTTGGTTTGATTTCGTTACATTGTAGAGAGAGAAAATCATCAGTCATTTTTGTAATAATAAAAGTCTATTTTTTGTTAGAACACTTGGGTGAATTGGGCCTTAATTAGTCCATTTGTTTATATTTTGAGTTTTACTTTTCTCACCTCCTAGAAATCCACACTTATCCCCTAAAATTACCAAAATAACCTTCTCGTATTCTAGGATGCGAGCAGTGTTCACACCTTATTTTGCGAGTGACAATTTTATTTGACTCAAGCTCAACACCTGCATCTCCGATGAACGAAAATATTATTAAAAAAAAAAAAACGTTCGCATTCAAGGATGCGAATTGAATTTGCATTCATCCTACAAAATTTTGTGCAAGATATAAATTTTATTTGTAATTTTTTTAACTATTACCTTAAAGACACTTTTTAGCATCATCCTACAAAGTTTTGTGTGTGTGTGTGTAATGTGTGTGTACTTGTAATATGAGAAGAACAAATTACGTAAGTTCAAATTATACAACTTTGAACTAGGCCCTAATTCAATAATTGTAAAATAAGATCTCATTGTCTCTACTATTTGGGATACAGGCCAAACTCAATCATGAAAAAAATGGAAGCAAATAATGTTGTAACTGGTTTGGTGCTCATGCCAAAAATTACGAGGAAAACTAAAACTAATATACGGAGATATTGCCATGCATGGCTAAGGAATTTTAGGTAGAAGTATATATTATGGTGGAAGCAGCAATAGTGTTTTTTGTTTGGGTCAAAAGTGGAAGTTATATACGGAGACAAGACTGGCTCAAGGCCCAACCCACTATAATATGAGTTTTGGATTTTTAAATGAGATTTACTTTTGTCATCTATTTATTTTCTCCGGCATCCTATGAAATTACAAAAATATCTCTGTTCGCTACTTAAGTAGCGGAACACTCTACCAAATTTGTTTTTTCTATAACGTCGGCTTCCAACCCACTATAATAAGAGCTTTGGATTTCCAAATGAGATTTATTTTTGTCACCTTACTTATTTTCTCGTGTGCCCTACGAAATTACAATAATACCCTTGTCTGTTACTTAAGTAGCGGTACATCCTACCAAATTTATGTTTTTTATAACGTCCGCTACTTAAGTAATATACATTATAAAAATAAGAAATTTGTTAAAAATACTATGGGAAAACTATCATCTATCATAAGGGTGTCCCATATATCAACTATGGGACCACAGACACAAATCAATTAACATGACTATAATTCTCTTCATATATTATATGAGCTAAATGCCACTGTTTTACTTTGATTACAAGTTTGGTCATAAGTTTTGCAATTGTTAAAACCAACTAATTAACAGTAGTAAACATACAAATTTAAAGACCAGAATACTTGTTTATCATTATCAATTATTATTAAGATAACTAGATAAGATAAGATACTTTTATTAATTGACCATCAAATCTAATCTAAAGCCAAACATATCATAGGTGCTAGTATGAAACAAAGTAAAACAATTGCTTAGAAGAGAGTACAGTGGAAGCAACCAAATATACAATAAAACATTACTCAATATTTCAAGAACATTTTATCATTAAAATAAATAATTGAAAAGATAGAAAAGAGTATGTTAAAGCCTTACCGAAAACATTGTTGACGTCACAATCATCGGTTTCGTTTCCGATCATCAATTTTCCGGTGCTTGTAAATGCGACGCACGAAGAAACTATCCGCCTCCCCTCTTCGTCTGGAATGATTTCCACCTTGCCGGTGGAATTCCATACGGCGACACAATATGTCGTCCCCAAGTCGATACCGATAATAGGTGAAACCTAGTAATCAAAGAAATTTAATAAAGTTATCCAATCAGAAATAAAAGAGTCATTATATAATTTAACACAATTATTCATAGCTTCAATGTTAGAAATATATTGCATTCATAGCTTATTGATTCATCTATCCAAACAACAATGTCAAACATGTTAAAAATACATAATGCATATTTGAAATAACATAAAATTTATTTGTTCAATAAAGAAATCATTGAACATTCATCGAGGATTCAAAGAGTTTACAGTAGAGAATTTAGAAGCAGAAGCCATTGCTAAATTTAGACACTACTTGTTTGTTGGGGCACAAATCTATCACCAGGACAGACCAAAAGAGTTTGAAAAGTTTAATGGATCAGTCTTTAATATAACTCCTGAACAGCAGGCATGGTTGCACAAATTCATTGGCTATGATTTTACCAGAGTATAAGACAGGTAAGGACAATGTGGCAGCTGATGCACTCTCAAGAAAACGTAAAAAAGTTATTTAATATTAATATTATTACTAAAATAAGTATAAGTAATATTTGAAAGTAAAAAAAAGAGACAAAAAAACGTGACGAAAAATATTTTAGGGACTAAAACTTGCTGAAGTTTTTTATAGAGACTAAAAATAAAATTTGGGATATTTATAAAAACCAAAAAATTATATAACCCTTATTTTTTTTAAAAAAAAATTATCATCCTAGCAAAACACCCAATTTAAAATCATCTCACTTAAAATAAAATTTTCATCTAAAAGTTCTTTTTTATCTCGATGGATTTGAAAATTTGAAATCTTGAAGTGTGTTTCTTTAAAGGTTTTAAGTTTTAATCATCTTGATGCTTCTTTATGCGTTGAATTAGTTCATCTATAACAATATATAATCTATAACAATATATAAAGGGGATAGGGAAGTTTGGGCTGGATTTTTTTTTGTCCATTTTGCCCTTCACTATAATTTGAAATAACACATAACAATAATACCAACAATACCCCTGATTTTTTTAGTGGCAACAAATTTCTTTTTTATCAACAAACTCACAATAACATAATACATATCGTTTTTTTTTTTACATAAGTTAGACACAGGCAGGCGCGGAACGCGCGTGCCTGGCCCGCTAGTACAAAATAAAATTATTACTTCAATTTGACACCCTCTAATAAACATTGAAATTGATGTCTTCAAATTAATCATAATTCTTTTCAACTAAAAGAAATATTCCTCCGATACATTTCAAATAAGATTTTATTTTTTACAATTGAACCAAGGCTTAAAAATTACTAGTGTCAATGCAATGCTCCGAGAAATCAATATACTCCTTTCGTCCTTTTTATAAGAGTTTCTTTGACTAAAATGTACTATTTATTTATTTTATTTTGACCGTATTTTTTAATAATATATAGATGTAAATATTAGCTTATAAGATTTGTTTAATTTGTTTTGATGAATATTTTCAAAATATTAAGTTTTTATAATTTTTACTAATAGATAATTAAAAATATTAATGATCAAAATTGTACATTGCTATACGTACAGTGATCAAACTATATCTTATATTTACGGACAGAGGAAGTATTTCAAATGAATACTTGAGTAATAGACACTAGGAAGCTAATAAGCTAGAAATAAAAACATATAAAAACAGATAAAAAAATGTTACAATTAAACTGGCCTACTTGTATAATCATAAAATAAAGTCCAGGCAAATGTTTGGTGAATATTGAAGAAATGATGTTAAAGCCCGAAATTAGAAGAGTGACGACAAAAATCATGAAAAGTTGTATATACATTTTTGTAATTTAGTTAATGTGTTAGTGTGGTAGGGTAGTATAGGTTGTAGGAACTAATGTATATAGGTCCAAAAACATGCATTTTGTTAAATGCATCTGATTTTTTAGTCCACTGTTCACAGGAGAGAAAGCTTATTTTGAAACAGACAATTAGATTCATTGGTCGGTTTTGTGTCACACTCATTGGGTCCATTTTCTTATACCGTATCAAAGTCATAGGGATTCAATCACCTAATCCAAGTCCCCATCACCATACAAACAGAAAATTAAGGCTAAGCGAATTGTGGAGAAGATTTTGATACTATTTTAGAATTGAGAGTTGGATGACCTAACTCAATGTTATAAAATCGAATTATAAGATGAAGATTTTTCTCACTTACATATTCAGATCATATCACAACTAATATGAACTCCTTAACAAGAATTTTATTAGCACAAATTTTATGTGTATAACTTTTACTCGTTTTGGTGATTTCAATCCATGTGTATAACATTGCAAAATTTCAAAATTCAATCCTCTAATTAGCCATATTCAATCTACTCTGTTGTCGTCATCGGTCCATTTCAGATCATTGGTGTTGGGAATTCAAATCACTTTCTAATGGTTGGAACTAAACGAACAACAATTTCAAAGGCGAATAAGAATGTTCTTCCTCCTAGCTCCGACAAGAAAGATAATTGGATTGATCCTCCCATCGGTCCAAGCTCCACCGTTTCTTTCCCCGGTTCAACCTTCATCAAGTAAAGAAAAGAATCTGCCACAATTTGATTGACCTTCCCATCGTCATTCACCTATAGTCGACGGTTATCATATACCGCGTTATCTAACGAAGCCTTCTCATATGAATTCATATGATGGAACCATTATTAATATAGTTAATTTATATACCAAAATACATATTACTACTATATCTTATAAAAAAGACCAAAAATATTCATAAATATTTTTAAAAACACTTAAGAAATATGAGAATGTTATATTTTCATTTAACTTTTTTAATAATGTTTTTATTATAACTTTGAAACTTTACATACTCAATTTGTCCAATCGCTTTCTGATTTCTCAAGTTCTCCTTTACCAGTTTTGAGCCACAAAGATCTTAAGGTTGATACTTGATACATAAACCTCTAACCAAAAGATCACTTGGAAGTTGGTTTGGTTGTCCAATCTCTTTATCATTCTTAACCCTCTCACATAATCATCTAAAAAAGTATAGATTCTCACTATTTTTTAAAGAAATTGACGATACAATTATCAAAATTTAGGTGTATAAATATTCAAATAATATCAACAATTCTAAAAAAAAAAACATACATTTATATCCTTGATTTATTTCAAAACTATAATAATGAACATTTCAATTTCTTTTGTGAAATAGAGAAAATTCATACTCCATCTAAAGAACCTTATAGTATACGATATCGTTTATGCATTATAATTAAATCTCTATTAATTAGCAGAGCTTTTTGTTGATGTTTCATGGATAAATTTAAGGTCAGAATTTAATTTTTTATTTGGTGTCAGGTACTATTGTCTTAGCGGTTCTCGAAACATCAATGATCGGGGAACCTGCGAATCCATTTGCAACTCCTTTGAAAATATTGTCCGAATGATATTTTTTCCCATATTTCAAATACTTCGTACAATACCCAATAAATTATTGAGCGTTCTTTTAATGGTTAACAAAAACTAAGCTTTTAACAACAAGGATATATATCTTTGGAAAAAAAAAAAAAATAACAAGGCTATAATATCTCTCAGTTTTCGGGAAAAATAACACCACCAATTCAAAATTTAGCCACGAAATAAATATTTAGTCAAAAAATATTCTATTAAAATTGAACTTAGATTATTTCAAGCAATTCATAAGAAAAAACTCATTAATAAGTTAAGCACAATTACTTGGTTAACAAGGCTTTTAAGTCTGAATACAAATCAAATAATTAATTAAA
Source organism: Trifolium pratense (assembly GCF_020283565.1). Lineage (NCBI taxonomy): Eukaryota > Viridiplantae > Streptophyta > Magnoliopsida > Fabales > Fabaceae > Trifolium > Trifolium pratense. The sequence continues at coordinate 6,655,836 of NC_060062.1, read as the reverse complement.
TTAAAAGAGAATCGAATATCTCATGTAAACAATCTGAGTGGGGGATGAGAGTAATTTTTAACACCATAGATGTTGCGTCCATGTTGGAAATTGTCACAACAATTAAATAATACACCACGGGATATGTTCAAATAAAACAGAGCATCACAAAAGCTAGCTTGGCCATTCTGTGTGGCCTCTGGCGGTTTAATAATCTCACATCACATTCTATAACTAATATATTAATTAATTTTCTATTCTATATGCTCACACATTTATCTCATATTCTTTATCCACAACTTTATCCTCATTCTCAATCAATTTTATCATTATCTCCACACAAATATTAATTAATTAAAATAACCTCAAGAGAATTTTTCTTTTTTGATAAAAAAGAATTAAGATAAAATTAGAACAAAACTAGGCAATAATATCGCCATATTCATTGTCTTAACTCAAGATAAGATTAAAGAAAACCACCCAAAAAAGAAAAGAGAGCTTCTGAACAAAAGACAATAATGTTGCACGGAGCTGAAAGTCATTTTGCTTAGCATCAACAATAAGATCTAAGGCTGCCTGAGGATCTGATTCCATGATGATAGATCGGTAGCCAAGATCTCACTTCAATTGAAAACCTCTCCAAATAGTTGAAAATTCAGCCAATAAGTTCGAAGTTCTAACAAAGGATCCAAAAAAAAAACATGAAGCCAATTGCCCCTATCATTTCTCAAAAGACCTTCAAAACCTGCATTATCATGATTGTCTAAAGATGAGCGATCTACATTTATTTTAATAAAGTCTCCTAGGAAAGGATTCCAACGGACTTGACGGATCACACAGTATATATTGATGGGGTCAAGTGTATGGATGGAAGAATGATAAAAGATTATGCTATTAACCGCAACCCAAATATCTTTCCTAATATTTTATAAAATCTCATGTTTCTATTCCTCCAAATTTAATAGTATGCAAATATAGTGCATAGTAATATCCAAGATTATATGTCATCTTCTAAACATATAATAGTTCACTATGTACTCTCATCTTCTAACAGCTTGGTGTTTTGAACCAATTCTGAAAATCTTGATGTCACATGAGAGTAAACAACCTATACCTATGTACCACTATATTAACTAAAAGTTTGCATAATATCTTTTTCAATTTTATCCTTCAATTAAATTAAAAAAATTAATATTCAAACCTCAAAATATTATTGTTAAATTCAATATCTTTGATTTTTTTTATGCATTTATAAAATGTCTGTTTAGAAGATGAAAACAATATCCCCATTATTCAGCCTAATAGTTCAATTGTCAAGATATTTTATGTAATTCCAAGTTCAAATTCAAATCTAAATCACTATATTAATATTCTTTAGGGTTAAACCCAAACACAAGTAACCCTAGTCTTTTTTTTTTTTTTTTTTTTTTGATAAGAAGTAACCCTAGTCTTTTGAACATACATACTAGTGCATATAAATAAAAAAAAAAGCCATTAGACATTAACTTTTCCAATAAATAAATACAATAAATGTCTCTTTTTTTGCTCAAAAACAACAAAAACTTAGTTTAGTTTCAACTTTTTTTTTTTTTTTAATTTCCCATTTTCATTTATCAATATCAATATTATTACTTTCCCTTCTTGTTACTAATCACTTGTAAAGTGAAAAGCCAACAAAATCCCATACAATATCTATCCATAGGGTCAACCACCCAAACACTCCCTAAAAAACATTTACCCAACCTCATTGAACCAACGTTGACCAAAACACCCAAATCCAAGACACTATCCTCAACTTTTTACCAAAACACCCCTTATTTTTTTCACACTACATCCGTAACATACTGCATAAAATCAATGTCATTTTCAAGCCCAAACATAGTTTCAGGTTTCAAAACAACTTCAAGATCAACACTTCCATTTCCTTCTCTACCAGGAAAAGCTGAAATTTTCCCATCAAATTTATTAGCTTTTCCACTTCTTATAGCCAAAGGTATACCCCAACCAAAATCATTATCATACATAGGAAAACGAGGTGAACTACCCATTGTTATCATAGCACCATCAAAATTCCCTAGTGGAAATAACCTAGGATTATTTTCCCAATCCTCTACTCCGCGGCGCACCGTAGCGTCATCATGTGCGACGACGTTTTGATGTAGTAATCCAGCGCAGTATTTTAGATCGTTGGATAAAATATCTTTAACTGAAGCAACGGTTGGGATACTTTGTATCGCGTTACCGAAATAAAACGGTTCCATTTTTGGGTTTAATCTATGACGACAATTTACGGCCATACGAAACGTCGACGTTTTGGTTGAATCTAATTTTCGTGCACGTGTCACTGATCGCCATAACTGTGCACTTAACGATTGAAACGACGAGATCTCGTTTCTCACGTTAGATTTAACGCTTCCGTTAACGTGGCCGTTAGAGTTAACGTTTTTCCAACTGTCATTTGCTTGTTTTGCTATTACCTCAGTTGGATCTGTTAAACCGTTACCGTTGCTGTTACTGTTTGCTTTCTGTTTAAGTTTGAGAATGGATTCACGAGAGAAATGAAAGACACGTTCACGGAGAGGCTCATCGACGTCGAAAGTGACGGTGGGACCACCGGCGGGGATAGGGAGGACAGCGGTGGAGTTAAAGATTGTGTTTCTTATGAAATCCGGAGATTTCGAGATCTTGACAGCGCCGCCACCGCCACCTTTAGTGACGGCGGCGAACGTGTTAAAGAAATGCCAGAAAGAAGTACCGTCGGTTACGGAATGATTAACAGTACAACCGATGAAAACACCGTCGGCGAGTTCAGTGACTTGAACAGCGGCGAGAGGGTTTTGGTGACCGGAGTAAGAAACCGGCATGTCATAAGCGAAGAATTCTTTGAAACAAGGATGAACATCGATCAAAGAAGGTGAAACGACGGTGTTTATGGTTAAGTGTTTGGCTTTGGAGTGAATGAAATCGACGCCGGCATCGTTGGAAGTTATGTAAATGTAACCGTCGGAGTCGGTGGTGAGTCGGCCGGCGAGAGGAGGGAAGTGAGAGAGAGTGATGGAAAGAGAGGTTTTGAGGGTTTGAATAAGGTCTTCAAAGGAATAAGGGGGTGTAGAAAGTAAAATTCCTTTTTGAATATAGTGACATGAAAGCATTGGAAGATCAGAAACAGAGAGTTTTAAGGGTTTTATTGATGATTTTTGGTTTGGATAGATTGTGCATTTTGAAACTATGGTTGTGGAAGATGAAGGCATTTTTTGTTGATTCTTGTGTTTTTGTGTGAGCTGAGAATGTTTGGTTGGTTTTCAAGTGGAAGGGTGGAGTGGCCTTTTTATAAGTGGAGGTGGAAGAAATAAAGTGCTTTCTAATTTATTTTTTTGACTAGAAAGTGTTTTTCTTTTTTCCATGAGTTATCTCCACCACATCAGAGAATTCTACTTTAATTGTGATATCTCCCTTGAACCATAGTGATTGGATTAACATATTGAGTTTTTTTTTTGTTATAAATAAGATTAGTGGTTAGAAATTTTATTTTAAGAAGCATAAATAAAATGATCATTGTTCGAACTCAGTTCTCTGCATATATAATTTAATGTTTATACCAACAGATATAAATTCACGAGATCTACAAGTAGAGTTTTTAGTTATTATAGAAGTGATTTTTGAGATCAAATTTTCACCTAAAGTATTGAATCATAAAGTTTATTGATTATTTGACTTAAATGATGCTTAACAGTTAACACTAACTCTTTCAACTAATTCACACTTAATAGATTGTAATATCTCCCTTCAAGTGTGGGTTTTTTTGTCCTCGATCCATTATCTCCCACTTATTGCTCCCCATTAACTTTAATCGGACTCGAATACCATTGTTAGGCCGTTGAGGGAGAGTTTCATTGAGTTAGATCAACATTTGAACAACTACATAAATGACGTTCGACACCACACTTTCACTTAAAAACCTTAAGATATTAGATTTATAAGTCCTCTAACTTACATGTTAGTCAACATTAACTTTTTCAATCAATGTAAGATAATCACACTTAATAAATCTCAAAAATCAGATATTTAAGAAGTGAATATATGAGTGGGATTATATACATTAAGATAATTTGTTTTAAGAAAATAATGTCAGATATTAATAATATTTACTTTAAGACAAATGTTAGGCAACTTTTCAAAAATTAATATGGCATAATATTTGTAGAGCACATCATAAATAATCTAATATAAAAACAAAATTTGCATATAACTTTTTAAAGTTAAATTATTTTATTTTTTATATAATAATTTTACTTTTAAATTTTTTATATTTTTTTAAGAATCAATCCTCTGATATTTAGCAAAACGGAGTCCTAATAATTCATAAATGTCATAAAGAAATTTCATTAATGATACGAGTTTTAATATCTTAATTAAATTTTATATTTTAATTTTAATTTTTTTTTTAAAGAAAAAAATTAAGTTCTTTAACCTATGCTTTTGTTTAACTTTTTCCTTTTTAAAAAGAAAGTTTTTTTTCACAATAATTTATAAAAAGAAAGTTAAATTGGAGTACAGTACAATAATTGATTTTCTTTTTCTTTTCAAAAAGTATTGTATTGGAATTGAATAGATGACGTGGCTAGAAATGGTCCTTGAGGAGGACACGCGCAGCCGCACAGGGTGATGAGAAATGAGATCACTGTTATCTGGGAAAGAAACATGTTACTTTTGAAGTTTGAGCTTTTATAGTATTTTGATTTTTTTTAGTTCTTTGTTCTATTGTCCCATTGAGCTATGTCAGAAAATACATTAAACATTCTACGTAAAACTTAGGAGTATTTTTTTTTTAATAATAGGAGTAGTAAAAACCAGAGGAATCATTTACTTGTTTAATCCTTTATTTTATTAATATTTTGTTTAACACTTTATTTTATTAGTTTTTTAACCGAGACTTTTATTAGCATTTTCCTATTTATAATGCACAAATAGATTAGTTGAATGTAAGTTTCTGAGTTTGAGGTTGGAATTCGAGTTGGGGATATGGAGGGAGTTGTATTTTAAAATACTTTAATGTTCAAGTTAATATTTATAAGTTTGAGTAGGGTGAAAGATTAAAATGAGACATTACGAGATTATTCAATGAGTTTGAATGTTGATATTGTGCCATGCCCATCGTATAATGCATTGAGCTTGATTCAATCCAAAAATCTAGTCTAAAACAAAACAAATCATCTCTTGAAAATATATTAAACATAAATACATTAAAAGGATCATCTTAAAAAAAAAAAAAAAAACTCTCTGAATGAATGATTGAAATGAAAACATAGTAGTGACTCGATAAGAATGAGCAAAATAAAATCTAGATCCAAAAATTTAAATTATATTGTTTCATATATACAAATTATAAAAGAATCGAAGGGGAATTAGCATTAACTCCGTGTCTTCGTCTCCTTCTTTTCCTTCGGTACTAGGTAACTTCACTTGGCACATGGATTTTTCACATGGAATGATATTTGTTTTTTCGATGGTTTGTAATGGTAAAGTTTTAAGCTGTACGTGAAACTCGTTTAAAATATGGAACATGGTTTTGAGCAGAAAAGTTGTACACACCAAGGTTATCAAAACCGGACCGGACCGGCCGGTCGGATCATGAACCGGTTATGAAACCGGTTCGGTTTTGAGAAAAAACGGATAGGAAACCGACCGGCAAAAAAATGCGTGAACCGGGGTCGAACCGGGTTGAACCGGCGAACCGGCCGGACGGTTCAAGCGGTTTTGCAAATTTTTTTTTTTAAAAAAAAAAGGGCAAAACGACATCGTTTTAAATTTTTTTTTTTTTAAAAATCTGAAACAAAACAACGACGTTGTAGGAATAAGAAATGTTTTTGTTTTTCATCTATTTTTCATTTGGTTTGAATTATAAATTTTATTTTATTTTGACTTGTGACATTTTATCTTTTTAATGTGTGAAATTATGAAATATTCAACAATTATTCATATATATTTATTTATATATTAATTAAAATATATATTTAATTAAAAACGGTTCGACCCCGATTGAACCCGGTCCGACCAATTGAACCTTGAACCGGTGAGCTCGCCGGTTCGATGACCGGTCCGGTTCTGACAACCTTGGTACACACGCTTAAAATAACGGAGGGTGAATGGCGGCAGGACGGTGGCAGCATTTTTTTTTAAAGGCAAATATAGTACTCCCTCCGGTCCTTTTTATAAGAAACACTTTGGAATTTTTATTTGGTCCTTTTTATAAGAAACACTTTGACACAATTCCATTTGTACCCATATTAAATACAATCAAATGTAATTCATTATAATGCTAGTGCATTAATTAGAGAGGCCTATTTCCCATGCTAGTCAAAGGTTAGCTTTGGAATATAACATAAAATGTTAGAATCATTAATGAGAAAATTTACCTTTCTTGGTTTGTGTGATTTTGTCAAAGTGTTTCTTATAATAAGGACCGGAGGAAGTATTATATAAAAACTAATAGGAATCGGGGCACCGATTAAGAATATCAAAATAAAATTTTTATCTTATACTCCCTTCGTCTTAAAATATAAGCAAAAGTGAGTCAACAAAAGAGAATGTATTTGGTCCAAATACATTCGTTTTTGTTGACTCATTTTTGCTTATATTTTGGGACGGATGAAGTAAATTGGACATTGATCAATGTCTTAAAGATGTAAAAATATATCATCTTTCATTATTAACTTTATCATTTATTTTCTTTTTTAGTATGGTTAACTAGTGCCATGGAACACTGTTTAGCATGACACAAACTAAAATAGGGATAAAAAGTATTCCAGAGTAAAAATGGCACCAAAAGTACACTAGAAAACAAAAAAAACAAACGCCAAAAATACATCAGAAAACAAGAATACCCCAACACTTCAACCACGAGAAAACTCAAGACCCCTCGGAGAAAAAGAAAGAAACAGCCACAAAAGGAAGACAGACCCAAAGGTGCCTCCAACTCAACCAAAATCATCGAGGCTCAGCTCCACATCCTAACAAATTATCGGTTCTAATACAAAATAGGGTGCATCCTCCACTCATAGAGGGAATAGGGGATGCCTGAATTTTTACCCAAAAACAATTTCCATCTCTATCCACCAAATACTTGATAGAGAGAAAGTTTCTTACATAAAAATTACATCATTCCGATTGTTCCAAATAGTCCACACAATAACATGTCAAATTAACAATCATCCCAATCTATTTTTCCTACCCACATGCATCCATTAGTAATATAGACAATCCTTGTAGAATTGTTACAATAACTTTTCTTTAGAAGAAAATCCAAAAGTCTCTTATATGAGTTGAATCATATACGAAGTCAACCAAAACATATATACTTTTTTTCTTTTTTTTTGTTCAAGAAAACATATATAGTTTTACTTGCTTCACCTAATACTAAATTTTCACTTCTCTAAATTAAGTATATGTTTAGCTTCATTTCAACATTCTTTTGTTGGCAATTTTTTTTTATCATGATATACCAAGATATGTATAATTGACAATATATATCAGTGCCTCCAATTGAAGTAAGGCATGATACTTCATGACCAATTAAAGTTTTTACGATTACACTATGATCCGATAATTCAAGATATGTATAATTGGCAATATATATCAGTGCCTCCAATTGAGGTCTAAAATGATTTTTCTTAACCATAAAATGATATTTATTCACATCTACCAAACTTACAACAACCATTACAGTGCACATCCACCATATATAATGACCGTAAAACTATACAAGTTTCTTGATGCAAACAAAAACTATATCATCCCATATAACTACTCAATTTGCGATCAATCACAAACAAATATTTATGATCTCCATAAGTATTTCAGGTGGAAATTTTTCCTTTAAGTAAATCAATTTTCAGTTTCTCTTTGGAAATTCTGATGATATTTATTTTTATGTGTTGTGAATTCGTTAATAAAATCACACCAATACGAAACTTGATGTGTGGAGCAATTGAATCAAGCAATCAATATATGAAGTAGATAGAGATGATGATAATAAATAATCCAAAGGCAAGTAAACAAATAAAAGAAAGAATAACATAAATCTTTGTTTACCAAGTTCAGTCAAAATAACCTAGTCTGGGGGAGAGAGCAGTCCCTCCGTTCCACTATAATCAAATAGTCACCTTACAAGAAGAAATCCCAAATTGGGTTACAAGGATTAATCCGTTCTACCAAAAAACCCGAATCTCTTCCCGTGGCCAAGAGATTCAATTTGACCTAGTCTACCCAAGGTGAAAAACAAACGGTAACACTTTGCCCTAGAATTATACGAAAAGAAAACCCTAGCCTTTATTGTTCCCTCAATCTCTCTCTCAATTTTTCTATGAATAAAGTCATCCATATTTATAGAAAAATATATGTCAAAAAATTAGTAACAAATCTATTTTAAAATAAAACAAATTCAAGTCAGAGTACCCTCAAAGAAAAGATTTTTCTCAAAAAACAGCAAAACAACACATGCTGTCAAAACGCGCTATACACAACTATAGATATTAATCTTTCGAGTATTGTGAGACTCAAATGAGCGGCAAATTCTCCTAAGAATTACATGCCCAAGTCAGAGACATTGAACCCAAAACCTTGTAAGCTAGAAGAGACTCGTATCATCTCATCTAAGCGCTCTTAATTAGGTATGTGTCATCTCATCTAAGCGCTTTAAATTAGGTACGTGTCATCTCATCTGAACGCTTAATTAGGCAATTCTAATGATATTTATGTTGTCAAGAAAAATAGCAAATTTTTATTTCTAAATACAAGGACAAATATAATTACTTCATAACATAAGTTCTAAATAGTTTTTCTTATTAACTTTTAAAACTCTATATAATAAAATTAAAGTGTCCCTACAAATAATAGGAAAAATATTCTATCTCCAAATTGAATATATATAGGTAACTCCAAGTACCGTATGATGTGCATGCATCTGCACTAGCTTAAACGTTGACAACTATATATTAAAACACAATGATCATGGGCCAACATGCTTATCAAATTTTGATTTTGCACCCACCAATTTCTTATAACGTCATTTTGATTAAGCACTTATTATTAGTTTATAGCCGCATTATATGGTTCTTCTATGGTGGTGAATCTATTCAGTGTCTTTAGGTAGAGGAGAATATTTTCATTCTTAACAAAATAATTTAGTCCTTTTCGGTCAAAAAAAAGACAAGAGTTTTCAATTTAAACTATAATATCAATGCCTTATGCTTATTATAGTATTCTATTTTTTGGTGTACATATGCTTATAGTACTGCTGCTAGTTATCATCATCAATGAAATGTATTTTGAATAATAAATGTTAATTATTCAAAGAAATTCAAGTACTAGTTCTTTTGATTGATAACTACTAGCAGCATATGCATTTCATCTATAACATTATTGAATGTCGCGTAGCAAATTGAATTAATTTTTTTGAACAAGAGTAGCAAATTCAATTAATGCAGATACAAATAGAGCTTATTAAATTGTACCTTTTCATATCAAAAAAATAATATTTAAATTGTAACCTTGTCCCTTCCCTTTATATTTTGACTCATAATGGATTTAAAAGAAATTTAAAATTCCATGTTTGTTGGTGGTGTTTCATTTACAGGTCATCTACAATTATTATTATTATTATTATTATTATTATTATTATTATTATTATTATGATTATTTTTTATTTTTTTTTACTTACGGGAGGTACAATTATTAATAAAAATACACAATTAACTTTTAAATTCATCCTAGCCTCTTTTTTTTTTTTTTTATAAGCAAAAGATTGTATTAATAAGAAGTACAAGGAATACTCAATCTTACAATACAAGAAAGAAACTAAAAACCTCAAATACTTTGAAAGCAATAAAGAGGATTCATACACCAATTGTAAAACAAATATCCTGATACTCTACCATTGAACCAAAGCCTCGTGTGATTTTGGTTTTTGGCACAAAGTGCTTAACAAATATTTTTAATAACAAGCTTAACATTTTTCACTAAAATGCTAACCAACAACAATTTTTTTTTTTTTTTTTTTTTTTACTAAAAATAAAGGATATTCATTCATTCAAACTGATAGAGTACATCGATGTAATACAAATTCAAATTTGCTAAAAACAAAAAGGATGAATCTGCAAACAAACTCACAGCATCCATGTTAATAGCATAAAACAGCAAATTACATAAGCCTACATATATGACTATATTGAAGTGTCTGGAATGTCCATGCCCCCAGATCTGCAGCGTTGATGACACAAAAGTCGACATTGGATAGATTTGTACTTGATCGGATCTAACCCTTCAACCTGAAACAAATGAACACCGCACAAAGACGGGAAAACAAAATACACCGCACAGAGACGGCACAACAGAATACACCGCACAAGGATGGGATAACAAATAACACAAAACCAAACAAATATGTGAAAAATCACACTTATTTAACGAGAAAGAAAAAACAATTTGGAGGGGTGATTTTAGGTCAAGATTTGATCTGAAATCACCCCTCTTTGATAAATTAAGAAGAAGAAAAAAGGTGACGGCTAGGGTTAGAACTTAGGAGATGAGAGAAAAAAAAAAGGGGGTCATACAAAGTTACCATTTTCAACAACAATTTTTCTTAAAATGATTATAATAATCAGTTCGGTTCATTGGTTTGGCGGTTTCAAAAACTAATTAAAACCAAGAGTAAACCACCCTAAATTTTATTGGTTCGTGTACGGGGCGAGAGAGACCTAATAGGGTGTGGATCACCGATCCCAAATGGATAGGGATATATATAAGACCAGGTCATGAACCAACAGAGATGTCCGAAATAATAGGAACACATGAAATCACTTCCTCTCCATGATCTCCAACTTCCCTACATCCTCTCTAGGGCTCTCTCCACTATCTCACCCACTACTCCACCTTACTCTCTTTCAATATATGGATATAACAACAGTTGAGAGGACATGTTCTTTTTTCACCACATTACTAATAAAATCTAATATAAGTGCTAGCTTCCAGCTAGCTTGATACTCATTGAATACACCCATAACCGCCAGTCACCAAGAGAACTACGTGGCTCTGATTCTCTAATTGTTTAGGGATGCGTATGACCAGTGACCTTCCCCGTCGAGGCATAATAAAAATATCACCGGTCAGGTCTCAAGAACCTTAGTGAGAACATTTGGCGCCCACCGTGGACTCTAGTAAAACTATTCTCGGGCCACACATCATTCGACATCAAAGCTTCATTCGAAAGCTTCATATTACCTAGACGTCATAGAAGACAAGGTCATCATGGTTTCCTCTCCACAATTAGGGCGAATTCGTCATCCGCGGTCGTCAGGTCCATGGCCAGCAGCGATATGCTTCTCTTCAAATAGTGGGCGCGTTACATTTGTTCAAAAAATAATTTTTTTTGTCAAGAAATAGTTTTATTTTTTTCATTACTAATTGTTCAAAAATTAGTTGTTGCCATGTTGCATTTAATGTTGAAACATGATAATCCACTTAACAGTTAATGATAAAATTAGTTTTTTTTTTTTCGGAAAATTATGATAGTTTGATTTTGATTTTTTTTTTATAAGAAAAAAATGAATTATAACGAGTACAAGGGACATAATAAAATTACTCAAGACATTTGTAAAATCACTATTAGTACAAGATACCGTTGGTAAATAATAAATATACTCCTTTCTCCAATTTATTTTTTAAAAAGATATTTACAATATAATTTTAATTTCATTTACTAATTAAAATTATGATATAAAATATATTTTGAAATTTACTGAAAATTTAAAATATACATATTATCACAATATTAATGGCAATGGAAAAAAAATATCTTAACCATGATGCATGAATATAACCATTCACCAAATGGTCCAAATGTGGTACAAAAAGTGCTATATTGATGGCTGTAACGTCGTTCTCCACAATACTAAATTTGAAATATCATCTTTTTCAAATATACATAAATAAAAATCCTTTAAAGTCTCAAGAGTGGTGCTTAATTTGTTTGATGACTTGTTTAACCTCATCCTCATATTTTGTCGTTACTTTGTTTCCTTTAAAATGGAACACTACTAAAGTTAAATGTCATTACTTAGTGGATCCACTTAATTAAAAAATTTAGTGAGCCAAATTTTATTAAGAATAAATAAATGCCACTTGGTGTTAGCATCATTATCCATCATACCATTTTTGACATGTTTAACTTTTTTCCAACTAATGGGAGAAAATGATTAAAAAAAAAATTTAAACAAATATATATATACTCATGTCGCTTTTAAAAATATCCCATTCAAAAATCGTACAGTACTAGTGGAGGCTTAAGCACAAAAACAAAATTACTAAAATTTGTTTTAGTTAATTTCACACGTTTTTCATGTTATATTTTCCTTGTCTGTATTCTAAAATGCTAATAATTATTTTCAGAAAATCATACCAAGCAATGGTCTAATGGACATCATAACTTTTGATCACTTTTATATACAAACACTAAACCAATAAAGCAATATACCGTCTACCCATTTGATTCTTAAAAATGAAAAATATATAATTTAATTTCAATTTCAATCAACCTGAGAATTCAAACATGTCAATCATTCACTTTAAAGTATAAAAAATAATAGTATCAAATTTTAGTGCTTAATTTTTATTGATCGCTAAAAGAGTTCAAAATAAACAAAAGACTATACTCCCTCCGTCCCAAAAAGAATGACCCAGTTGACCGAAACACGCATGCCATTGCATAACTTTGACGACTAATATCTTTAATTGTATAATAGTAAAAATTATAAAAAATTGATATTTTGAAAATACTCATCGAGACGAATCTAACAACATCTTATATGTTAATATTTATTTTTATTTATTAGTAGAAAAATATGGTCAAAACAATATATATGAATAGTGCATATATTCAAAATGGGTCATTCTTTTTGGGACGGAGGGAGTATATACTCGTCTCTTGTCCCACTTATCCTTCTGATCGTCTAAATGAATTAGAATCTCTCAAAAGTAGCAAAGTTCTATCATGGCCGATTAATTGGAAGCTCGTAAAGACGAGCCAAATAATGTTTGAAAGACATCATTTTTGTCTCAGTCGCTTGGTAGGTCGCCTAGGCAACCTCTGACGTGGCAAAGTTTCAAAATTAAAAACCTAGCTTGCCTAGGTGACATGCGTGGAAATTTGTCTTCTTAAGTTTTGAGAGGGTTCTGAATTTTGGTAATTGGAGGCTAGACTAGAAAAATTCACCCCCAAGAAGTGAAGATTCAATTAATCTATCTTATATTTTGTCAAAAAAAAAAAAACCTATCTTATGGGTAATATAATTTTTTCGATGGAGATGAGACGCCTTCTAGCATGGGCGAGTGTCATGGGAAATGGATCTTCGGCTGCGGCAAATATCTGCTGCAATGTCTGCTGCTAAATTTGGACTATCTGATTGATCCGACGGCTTGAAATAAAAGACACAAAATCATTCGTTTCACAACATATATCTTCTGGTTTAATCCCCAAGATGAACATGACTCAAATAAATAATTAATCGATCAAAGAGTCTCTCATGTTTGTAAAAATCAATTTCTCAGCTTTTACCCCAATAGAATTAACTCAAATAGAAATACAATTCAATGAATTATAATTAACTCAAAATTACATGGAGAAGAGGGAGAATTCATTAATACTGTATACTCTCCAACAAAATTAGATTAATCCCTTAATGCTTTTGCAAGATCTAAACAAAGGAATGATATTGAAGTGAGTGTTCGTTACTCAGGTTTATCTTTAATTTAACAAATTTCTACCTTGAAATTTTTAGTTTAGAATTAGAAGAAAAATGGGTGTCGTGTAATCAAACAATTGAAAAACAACGATGAACAAATCAATTTCTCTGATTTTTTGAGAAGATTGTTGAAGAGACGGTTCCACCACTGAGATGAAAGTTGCCTCCCGATGCCGGTGACACCACAGTTCTGCACTGTGTTGCCCAAGCTCCACTGCTCACTGCAGCCGCCCTCCTCTTCTCCGCAACAGATGAGATTGCATGACGTCGACACCGCCGCTGCGGAGAAGACGCACAAAGTCTGTAGGAAATATGTGATTTAGTTAACCTGTATCCACCGCACAATCAATGTTATTTGTGCCTTCTATTTCAAGCCGCATGATCAATCAAATGATGTTGATTTAGCAGCAGGCATTGCAGCAGATATTTGCCGCTGCAGAGGATCCAGGTCGAGTATCATGGATCTCATGCGGTGAGTGAGTGAAAAAACAGCAAGTGCATCTAAAATATAATTATGTTTGCACAAATTTGGATTCTTTTCAATTTTCTCTCTCATGTTATTTCTAATTTTCTTAATTTAAAGTTTGATAAATCATAAAGAGTAAAAAAAAAATAAGAAGAAAGAGAAAAAAAGTGAATCAATAATTAAGATTACTACCACATGACTAACATTAAAAAAAAAACTACCACATGACATACCAACATTGATCATGAAAATGATGGTGTTCTAGACCTTTATTTATGAAAATATTGTTCTAGACCTTTTCTTTTGCATATAACTATTATCGAACTATGATTCGAAGAATAAAACTTCATCATTAACACATGAATAAAGTTATAAATAAATATACGTATTTCATTAAAGAAAAGTAAATAAATATATATTTAATTACAACAATTCTATATAAAATTTAGACATATATATAGTTACATACATTTGTTGCATCCACACATATATGTTTAATTAGTACAAGTTCTTTTATTTTATTTTCTTGACAGAGTTTAAGCATAAAGATATAAACACATTATAAAAGAAAGTGATAAACATAATTATGCATGCAATTATTGATCTATATAAAATTACGTACTTTTGTTAAATGAAAAAAAAAAAAAACAAAATTGTCTTTGACGTGGTTAGGGAGCAAAAGGGACCCTTTTGAGTTGTCTATGTTCATTTCAAAGGTAATTGCTCCTGCTTGCTTGCAAATGTTTGTTTTTATATATTCTTTAATTTATAAAAGCATATAAAATTATATACTTTATACTCACCCGTCCCAAAATATAAGCAAAAAGTGATCAACAAAAATGAATATATTTATTTTAAATCTTTAACTAAATACATCAAAATTCTTTACCTCATTTTTAGGGACGGAAGAATATATAGTAATACTTGCCAGCTATGATCATCAAGATTCTAACTGCTTCATTATTTTTATTCTTCAATGATGCTCTCACCAATCACTACTGGGTATCTAGACACTAGAAATGGAGGATAATATGTTTCAATATTTTAATCATTATATTTCAATACTATTATGTAGCACATATTTTTATTTAATTATATAACTTAATCTGTAAATTATATATATTTTTTATAATTTATATTGAACCTAACTCAATTTTTATATAATTGGATTATAAGATGATGACTTATTACCACTTATAAACACATTTTAATTATATCATATTTAATTAAATAGGAACTCTTAACACATCCTCACAACCCACAATCGAATATCAGGAGTGTGACCTGAATGCGGTGATGTTGATGGCCTAACGAATCTTGGAAAGCTCTCATACTATTTAAAAAAATTAGTTGGGTCCAACTCAACTTGTACAAAACGTGTTTTAAGATGAAGACATACTTCTCACCACTTATGAACACAACTTTAGACTCTATCTCATTCGATGCGAAACTCTTAACAAATTCGAAATTAACTTTAGGAAATTACTGAGTCAAAAAATTAAAAACTCTAGAGTGCATTTGAAATTGAATGATATAATTAAAAAATTTAGGCAAATTCTTCAATTGAGTTTTCTTCCTTTCTTCATTTTTTTAGATAGAGTAATAAAATTCTTCGCTGTTAAATTTTTTTGGTCTATTTTTATAAATTTTAAAAGTTTTGGACCATTATAGAATGTTGAAAAATAGGAACCAACAATTTACATATTTGAAAAATATAAGGACTAAAATAAGTGGTTTTTGAAAAAAATTAGGGGTCAAATTGTAATTTAAATTTTAGTAATTTATAGGATCCCATTTGAATACTTTCAAAAATACGGGACCAATTTTCAAAATTTGAAAGAATTATGCGAACAAAATTAGCATTTATGTATAAAGCAAGAAAGAAATTTAAAATTTCTACTTTTTAGGTGTCAATCTAGATACTCTAAATTTACCTTGAAAAAAATATTTCATAAATTCTTATCATTTTAAAAATTCTAAATTTAATTATTGTCCAAACAATAAAATTGGCATTTTTTTTTTAATTTACTTCAAAACATTTCCTCCAAACACATCCCTATTCTTAATCTATAACAATATATAAAGGGGATAAGGGAATTTGGGCTGGATTTTTTTTGGTCCATTTTGCCGTTAACTTCCTTTATGGTTTTTTAATTATTCCATAATTGCCCTTAACTTCCTCACTTTTTTTTTATGGTTTTTTCATCTATATCTATTCTATACTATAATATATAAAAAGAATACATGAGTTTTGGGGCAGAATTTTCATAATACCAACATTACCCTTGCTTTTTTTTAGTAGCAACAAAAATCTTTTATTAACAAACTCACCATAACATAAGGCGTATCTTTTTTTTTGGGTACATAAGTTAGACACAGGCAGGCGCGGGCCTACCTGGCCCGCTAGTGAATGATAAACTCGATCATCACACTTTTTTTCCCTCTTAACAATGCTAGGCAAATTATAAGTGATATGTGTATGTAGCAGGATGGTGTGAAAGAAGTGAATATGGAGATTTGCCCTTTTATCTTTATGCTCTTATTTTTTTTTTTTGATAAAATCTTTATGCTCTTATTGATGCAAGCAATTGAATTTCAACACAAGGAGCCGGTCAAATTCTTCGTCGAATCATCGATTTTAATATCATTGTTGGGTCATAAGGGGCATCCAGGAAGATCACCCACATTGGATTGAGAACGACTATATAAGTGAATTTGACACCATATCTTAACCCAAAACTTTAAGCATTAGGCTTATGAGTCTTTTCGCTTATAAAGTGTTCAACCTCAACTTTTCTAAACAATGTGAGACTTAACCTTACACTTACCACAACACTTTTCTAGTGTAATTTGTGTTGAATTATTATTACTCCATCCGTTCCAAAATGTAAGTCACTTTAGCATTTTTACGTATATTAATGAATTGCTAACTTTTGTGAATGTTGTAAAAAATTATAATGTTTTTCCTCTTTTACCCTTCACATAACATTTAAAGTTTTGTAAAAGAAAAAAAGACTTAATAGTAACTTCTCATTTATCTCTCATTGATATGCGTAAAAACATGACATTAAAAAGATAAAACAAAATATTGAAAAATAAAATAAAAAGGGTAGTTTAGAAATATCAACAATAATTATACATTGATATTGTAAAACGACTTACATTTTAATACAAATATTTTTTCCAAAATAACTTACATTTTGGAACGGAGGGAATATCTTATTTAGAGTCTTGCGTTCTTTGTTGTGTTATAATTTTAGGGAGTTGAGCTTCCTATAAAGTGGTGTGACCGGTGTCCAGCTTGATTGTAATAAGTCTATATTTTGTAAAGAATTTTTATGATATATTGTTGTTAGCATATCTAGCACTACAAGAAATTTGATTTTTGGCAGCGTTTTTTTTTTGTTGCAAAAACTACTTGTAACAAAAAAAAAACGCTATCAAAAATTAAATTTCTTGCACATAATTGTGTGGATACCGTTTTTTTTACTGAGCTTACAACCATTTAGATCAAAAGAGATATCATAAATATTATTGATCTTTTATTGACAAATAAACCTATGGATAAATAGGATGTCCGGAGTTCAAATTCCGACCATACATATATAATGTAATAATTCTATCAACTGAGATAATCTCACATGAATAAGATTAACTATTTTATTTGTGTACATTAAATAAATTCGTACTAAAAAAATAGTTATCTTACCGTACAGATATATGATATTTTGCTCTATTTGTCCAATATGTAGTGTCATGTCATGTGTACATCATCAAAATTTGAAAAGATAATATATAATATATTCGATATAAAATATCTTTTTTTTAGCAAATATAAATATCTTTGACGGTTATTATAAATTGATAAAATTCAATATTAACAACAAATTATCAAGTTTAGTAACGATCACCTTTCACAATAAGTGATAAGAAATTTCTAAAAGATACTGATGGATTCCTAACATTGAACGAGCTAGTTAGGTTCAATGGCTTACTATAAGAAAGTTATGACAACTAGGCATACTCTATGACCAACTTGTTCGTTAGGTTCAATGGTTTACACCATAAAAGACCAAGTACAGCTCAGTGTTCCTCGTAATTCAGTTTAGTATTGAGACATATAGCAATCATATCCACATTAATTAGTAGGACCGTAGAAAAAACAGGGAACAATAAGTTAGGACCAATAGTAGTAGTAAGTATTTCATGTCTTGACATTAGACCAAATGTGTTTTTGATGTGTTGGTCCCATTCAATTTGTTATAAAGTTCATTCACCATTGGGTGAGGATAAGATTTGAACAACTAATAAATTTGAACTAATGTATTGGTTACTTTAATGCTATAATTAGAGAGGCAAAACGGATCAAGTCTGTCAAAAATGGGTAAATTTTTAAATAATGGTTCATTTACGGAACTTAAATGTGCTAGTTTATTTTTGTAAAGAATTTAAATGATTTTTTTATTGTGAGGAACAAATTTGGGCCTTAAATTTTTACGAGGGTCATTTTCAGTCTTCACTCTAATATATATATTGACTAACTTTTTCAAATATTTTATTATTCAGAAGAACCTAGGTTCGATTTCTTGTGGAATTTTTTATCAGAGTTTATTTACTCGTGGTCGAACTATAAACTACCAGGGGATCATTCTCATAAGAATCAAAAGGTTAATACACAAAGAAAAACATACTTTATTGTTTGGTGGTGTTAATAGATGCTACCATCGGTGGAAGATTCATAAGTCCGCAAAGAAAATATTATTGGGCTAAGGGCTAACTATCGCGAAGTAAAAAGCCCATAAAACTCTTGTTGTGCTTAAAATGAAGGAAAATGAAAAACAGATTTGGCCAAAAGCAGAATAAAAAATCGCTAAAAAAAATGCTTTATAGCGTCAGCCAAAAGAAGACGCTAAATGACATAAAATGGATGCTATAAAAGTAGTTTCGATCATGGTGAATGCTAAATAGTGTCAATTTATGCATATCGTCTTCTCAATATGCTCACTAAACACTACCCTACCATAAACTTTGTTTGATTTGTCACATAATACTAATAGCTACACATAAGTAGTTTTTACATCTTATATTTTCACCAAAAATCTTAAGATATTGAATATGAGTCATTTTATAAATGAATCTCAATATATTTTACTTTTTCATCAAATGCAAAACAAAAAATAGAGATTATTTGGAAATTTCCCGCAATAAAGATTATTCACACAATAATATAAATCTGGACCGTTCATTTGAAATCAGACTGTCTATCACTCACGCACTTAAGACAAAAAATCCTTTTTCTACATGCAACATATATATTCACAAAAATAACCACCGAGATATCAATATTCAAACATCATGAACAACGTTTGGCATTTTAGCATCATAAAGAACTCTTTTTTTTTTTAACGGCTAAATTTTATTAATAATGAAACTGAGCCCAAGACGAGCTCAGTACATGCAAGTACAACACAAATGAAGAAACATAAACCGGCGTAAACACCTAAATCCACCATAGCAATTACATCCCTCCAAAACCCCTGAACAAATTGCCACAAGAACCACATACCAACACACCCGCCATCCTACTCAACATTAAACTTCGTCGCTTCAGCCACAACCGAAACGACAACCCCTAAGCCAACAAAAGAGTCACCAAACAAGAGTTGCTGCACCAAACACCATCAACTTCGAAAGACACCAACACCAACACCTCTGCAAGACCCAAATCACAAGCATCATAAGCCAAACCCGCCGGAATATCAAAACCACACCCGCACAAAAGATAAAAATGCAGAGCATCCAACAATCATTAAGAACAACTAAACCCATAACAAAACACAAAAAGGCAGCGGCGTAAATGGCTAAAATCGTGGCAACGCGAAAAGTTTTGGAGACAGCTCTGCAGTCATTCTGATTTGACGGTAAGGGAAAGGTAAGTCCATAAAGTACAGCTTCGGTGTCGAAAACGGCCAATAGATTTTAGTTGACAAATCAACACTCTAAACCATGCCTTATATATTTCTTATATATGCATATAATTTCACTAATGTAGAAACGATTATTACATTTGAATGATAGTATCATAATTAAGGTCCAAATTAGCATCCATGAAGAATTTCTCTAAGTAAACACTGCTCCTGTGGTTTAGATCCATATTGAAAATTATCACAAATTGGTGTCATAATCATGTTTCTATTTGTGACGTTAAAAACATTCGGCACACCCTCATTTCATATGACAATTTCAAGTCACATTCATGTTTAACCAATCCAGAAAATTTATGATATTGATCTTGAGAACGAGCTTTGTTAATTTTTGATGAAGAAGAATTTGTCTCTTTTAGAATCACTTTTGTGATGTCATGGATTCTAGATCTTTTTTTAACTTTGCCTTCATGAAGTTGTCTTATGAAATAATTTTGAGAATGACTTGCAATTTGTGTTGGTTCTTGTTGTCACAAAATCACGAGATATGTTTCTGCATTCTCCTTTGTCATACTTCGTAAGACCCATTAGAAATTTCCTGCAAATTTGATGGGATTTTAATTTTTAGTGTTTGTATTTGCGAAAAGTATGTAAGATATATTTTATATCTAGAAGTCTTTTACTGAACTTTTATTTTCTGCTCTAAACTCTAAATGTAGAGTTAAATTAAATTACTTAAATTCAACAAAATAAATAATACAAAATTACTCAAAACTAGTATATAAGAATGTCGATAGGGCGGGTCGGAGTCGAGCGGTATTTGCCAACAGTCAGGAGTGTCCTTATGATATAAAGCCAAAGCAATTTCTGTTAGAAATAATATAAAACCATTGATATGACTCTATCCTAACACCTTAAGGTTTTGGGATAATTGGTTATTTGACATGGTATCAGAGCCTCTGTGACTAAGTGGTCTAGAGTTCGATCCCCGCTCCCCTCACTTTCTAATTAAAAAGTGGAATTTAAGCATATGGTAGGTGGACCTATGCATTATCCACGCTTCAAGCCCAAGTGGGCTCTTGCGTGAGGGGGCGTGTTAGAAATAATATAAAACCATTGATATGACTCTATCCTAACACCTTAAGGTTTTGGGATAATTGGTTATTTGACAATTTCAAACAACTTGTCTTCTTCAAGAGTCCATTTGGTATTTCTCTTATTCCTCTTGGAACAACCGATTGAAATTTTTGATGATAATGATGACGACGACGGTGATGATAAGAAGAAGGGAAAAGAACTTCAATTCCCCTCTTCATTGCTCTATGTCATATGTTGAACAATCGATAGTGTTGTTAAACAGTGACAATAGCATAATTTTAGAATATCGAGTTCAATGTCCATCTTGTTTATATTTTTGGCTTAAAATAGGTATTTTAATTTGTATTATATAGTGTTACTTATTTTTTCACCATCTCAGTGTTTCTTTATTTTTTTACCATTACATTTAAATTACCAACAATAATCACATATTTTTCCTCTCATTAAATCACATATATTTTTCCTCTCATTAAACTTTTTTTTTATAATGTAAATTCAGCTAAACTGATCAACAATGTAATGAAGTAAATAACCTTTTATATATTAACCAAACACCAAAGTCAAAAGTGTACACTTGTTGGCTCCAATACATATTGTAGCATCTCTTAAAAGTTGTGTGATGAAAACCAAAATGCAAACTTTTCATTTTATTAAACATGCTTGAACAAATTCTCCATTTTGCTCAATCAAAAAACAATTTATGATATCCCCGTCAGCATTACTCATATGGTAGGAATATTGCATTTTATATGCATGACCGAAGTTCAAACTTGGAACCTCGCGTTTATTCACCTCAAGAGATGAATTTCTAGCCATTCAACTACTTGACAAAAAAAAATTATGATTACTCACTTATTAAATTAATAAACCCTTTCTTTTTTTTTCTTTCACTCTTTATTTTTGCCTGGCTTCCTCTGTATCCCTCCACACCTACATTTGTGAATTGGAAGGCCTACTACCCTTTTGTAAATTGTATGATCAATTGATCTGAGGAGTATCAACATTTTGGAAGATCCTTTGGTGGAGGTATCACTGACTGTTTAGGACCTTTGCCATTGTCTACCAAGAAAGCCATCTTTAGTCCCCATGTTGTATGCACTTCCAAATGGCAATGCAAAAACCAAACTCCTATATAATTCAAAGCACTAAAAGTGTTAGAACATGAACCCTGATTCAAAAGAATAAAGATACGGTGATTCGAACGGTAAACACGCGGTGTTTAATAAGTTCTTTTATATTATTTTAAGTTTAGAGTTTACGGTGTACAATTTGTATTTAAATACTACGATCAAGATTACAACATTACTCACAAACATTGGCTCAAGCGATATGTCCATTTTTCAGTAACTATCCAGCAAGAATGTTATGAAACCTCATGAAATTAAAAGATTTCAAGTACTATTATATTTTTCTGTTCACCCTTAAAAACATCACTAAGAAATTCATTGATAAACTTTGACGCATGGTCACAATTGCAGACATGTCATGTTTTTTAACCCGTCATTTTTTATGAAAAAATCATTAGTAAAATTTCTTGTCTGATTATTAGAGTATATGGAGTATAGTACATGTTTGGATCAATAATGATTTTTACAGAATCACAGTGTCATCGTGATTCTGTCAAATTCACCATAGATCGAGACATGCAATAAATCATGTAAAAGTATATATACGAGATTGAGAATTTTTACCTGGATTATCAGCTCTGAATCTAATTGCAACCCAACCACCAGCTGGCACACCAATTGTGTTCCTTTCAACAGGATCAACAAGGTTAAACTTCTTTGAATCAATTGTTGCATTATAATTTCCAACTCCTCTACCAACAACAAAGAAATTAAACCCATGAAGATGAACAGGATGATTCTCAGGAGCAATAATTCCAGTATCTTGCATAACAAGCTGAACAGTATCATTAAATGATAACCTATAAACCTTAGTACCACTTGTAGTGTTCAAGTTTTTAGGTCCAGCACCAGTGAAATTAAAAATATGAGGCGGATTCGCAGGAAAATCCGTAGTAAAAACATTTTTAATGTTGAAATAATGTGCTTGTAGTAAAGCTGTAGTTGGCATAACAAATGTAACATTATTAATAGCAGCTACAACTCTACTACCATTTGCAGCTATACATGATTTACAAGGATTAACTCCTAATCCAACGGTGAAAAAAAGTGAATGATCAATTTTTAAAGGAACATTAACAGGGTATTTTTTGGAATTAAGTCCTTTTAATGAGTCTATAAAATTATTAGCAATTTGTGTAGCATTTTTTGGTGGGGGTGTAGTTAGAAAAGTTGCAGTGTTTGAAAGAGTAGTTCCTGAATAATGTAATGTAGCTGTGGCTGTTAAATTGTCTACAGCAACAGGTGCATCCATGAAAGGTGAAGCTGCTACTAAATATTTTCCGGATTTTTGGTTCGCGTTTAAGAGTACATTTGTTGTTTGGCCGGGTGCTATGACGATTGTTTCAATTTGGAATGGTTTTGTGTATGTTGCATCAACTTCTACAACTGTGAGTTTGTGACCAGCTATTTTGAAGAAAAGTTCTTCATTGAGTGCAGCATTGATGATTCTTATTAGGTAGGTTTTGCCACTTTCCACAGGTAGGTTGTAAACATCTGCATATATTTCATTATTGTTAGAACAAGAAATCTAATTATAAAGTATGGAGAATAATTGAAATCCAAAATAGTACCTTGTGTTGAACAATTGGAAACTGTCCCAGGAAGACCATTAATGGTATGAGCATCTGAAACATTTGGTGCCAATCCTGATTTGAGAGCTTCATTGATCACAGCTTCAGTATCTGATTTCCACCACTCTCCTACAATTATCAATTATTACCATAGTAAACTTTAATTAGAATTCCAATAATGCGCTTAAAATATCAATTAACAAAAAATTTAATTCATATACACCGTTAGTGGAAAGATTGTTTTCACCGTCAACCAATTTTAATTGTCAGATATTAAAAAAATTGACTTCAATCATAACTAAAATAGTTATGATTGATGATTGAAGTCAATATACGTTGGAGACTAGTCATGGTTTCATGTTGCAACCACAATTTTCGCACATTATAAAAGATCACAAACTGACGGTGTATCAAAATTAAATTCATCAACAAAATGCTTTGTTTTACTTACCTAATACCAAAACTAATTCATCATCTGGCTTTGGGAAAGGATAAGGGACACCTCTCTTTGGCAAAATAACTATGGCACCATGAACAGTTGATCTTAACCAATTAACATGTGCATGCCAAAGAAGTGTTCCTCTTTGACCAGTAATTGTGAAATTGTACACATAACTATGTCCTGGTTGAATTGGACATTGTGTCACATATGCAGGCCCATCAGCCCAACCTGTTCTCAATTGTCTAATACCATGCCTACAAACATAATAGTAATTACACAAATTAGGAATCAACTGATTGAAAAATTTATTGATTAGAAGTGATCATATTTTGCTACATGGTGAACGGTCAATTATCGTTTTTGAGACTAAGCGCATGTTTGGTTCGAGGTAGATGGAGGGGAGGTGAGGGGGTAATTTTGACAAAAAAATGTTTTTTTTTATTAATTTTTTTTAAAAAAATGTTTTTTATTCTTGAAAAACAAAATTTAAAAACAAAATTTTTAAATTGGTAAAGAGAATATTTGTTTTTGTTTTAATTTTTTTTTTCAAGAATAAAAAATGTTTTTTTTTTTTATTTTTAAAAATGATTTAATAAAAAAAATGAGTAAATTGTCAAATACCCCCTGAAATTTTAAAATTCGTCAAATACCCCCCTGAAATTTGGAAATAGGCAAATACCCCTGAAATTTTAAAAAATCAATCATTGATCTTATAGTTTTTAATTTAAATTGTTCGATCTATAAGATCAATGATTGAGATTGAAAATTATCTATAACTGCGTGTAATAAGCAAATATGGATCCATCGTTTAGTTTGAGTAAAAACTATTTACACCAACATTTAAGTAAGGCCGGTCCATTGAAACTGGTTAAGCAAGAGTTTTAAGCTTCAAAATGTAAAAATTTCAATTACAACAAATATTTTGTATAAAAAAATCAATTTATTCATTTAATATCTTAAATATAACACCGACTTGACACTTATTGAGACCTTGAGAAAAAAAAAGACTTTTTATTATAAATAATGCAGATTATAATTTTATTCAAATTTTACCGTTTTTGTTTTTTGAGATACAAAATATTTTAATTATGTTCATTGGTTTATTTTTTTTCACTTGTGAAACCTTTTATTTGTTGTAATTGAAATTTTTATTTGAATAAAACTATAATATGCATTATTTATAATAAATGGTCTTTTTTTTCTTCTCATGGTCTTGATAAGTGTCAACTCAGTCTTATATTTAAGATATTAAATGAGTAAATTGACAATTTTATGTTTCTTCAATGTCAAAAACCAAATAACTTTGTTTTTTTCTCAAATAACAGTTTGATTAATTATGTACTACTTTTATTTATTTATTTATTTATTTATTTTAAATATGTACTTTTATTTGTGTACAATGCTTAATGTAACTTGAAGCAAAAAAATGAAAATGAAATTAGAATATGATGTCTCACCAATGGATGGTAATATTGTGGTTGACTTGATTAGCAACTCTGACTATCACTGTATCATCTTCCCTTGCATAAAGTGTGGGTCCAGGAAACTTCCCATTAACGGTAACAATTGTTTTGCTTGAACATAATCTAGTTGTATTTTTTGCCACCACCTACACTCATTATTAATTATACCAAAATTAGTTCATTCTATGAGAAAAATATCAACATTTGTATATGACTAAAAATTTCTTAAATGCTCTCATTAAATGATTGGAGTATATTTAAAAGAGTGTGTTAAAGGGTGTGACCCTAACACTCCTCTTAATATATTATGATGATGCGTGCACTCTATATGACCACACCATGATAATGATCAGAGCTTGTAAATATAATATATTCTACCATATTTCAGGAATAATAATATCCTTTATAATATTTTTTTATCAGAATCTAGCGCAAGTGATTAATTTGGTGAAAAAATGGGTGAATATTGTGTAAATATGGGGTACTGAGTTTGATTACTAATGATGAAAACACTATCGTTGTAGGCATGTCTTGTCTATAAAAAATATGTCGTCTATCCCAAATTATAAACAATAAATGAGTCAAAAAAGTTGATGTATGTATTTAGTTCAAAATTTAGGTCAAATATATCTTTTTTTTTATCATATCATTTTTACTTATAATTTGACATAGAGAAAATACAAGCTTAACCACTCAATTATTTCATGCATGCCCCATATTTCTAGTTATAAAAAAATTAATTAGTCGTACTTCTACTTGATAAGAAAAATGATGAATGAATTATATGAAGGATAAATTGCACTTTAAGTATGTATGCATGCATGTCTAAATATCATTTTTATTATAATATAGTATACATTTGAAGTTTAAAAATATCTGAGTTAACTATTTCTTCTCCCAATTTTTTTTTTTTTAAAAAAAAGTTTAAAAATATTATACACAAACATCTAATCAATTTTTATTACGATGAACACTTGCAAATATTCTGAGAACTAATGTTAATTATGACCAGATAAAATTTATAAAAAATGATTAAACATGCAACATTTTTTATATATGCATGCATGCATGCATGATAAATACTATTAACAACACTATTATTAAGCTCTAAAACATCATTACATTCACTAAAAAAAATTACTTACATGAAATTTGAAGTGCCTAACTTTGCACTCAACCAAAGCTGGAAGAATGCAAGAAATGAGAAGTAGTAATCTAATCCAAGAACTATCCATTTTCACTCACTTTCTACGTATCTTTGCTCTTTTCTTGAATATTTTTCGTTTACAAACTCCAAGTCCTTAAGTTGCATTCATAAATGACCGTCTAACACACACTTATATAAGATCAAAATATGCATCGGTACCACGTCGTTTTACTTGATTAGGTAAGTGATAGAGGCATTCTTTGATATTAAAACTTAGTAAGTACGTAGACCTTAATAGGGCAAATGGAATGAAACTAGATTATGAATATAATCTATGTGGTATATATCTTGCATGTCACATAAAGTTGTGTATAATGATAATCGATTGTTGTTATAATCACCACTACTATGTACGACTTCTCTCACCAAGAATTGGCCCATTGTAACAGATTTGAGTCAATATTTAACCTCTAATTTTTACGTATAAAAAATTAAGTTGAAAGAAATTCATTTTATGTAATAGGTTCTTATAGTGGAATATATCTTCATGAACTCAATTGATAGGAATATTATATATTATATGCAGGACCAAAGTTCAAACCTTAGATCTCTCACATATTCACCTCAAGAAAAACAGGTTCTTAAAAGGGATATTAATCACCTCTAAACAACAGTGAAAACTTTTTACCTATCTATAATATGGTAACCCCAAAAAATTGTACGAGTAGTCTCTTAACAATTTTCTTTGTCTTTTTTAAATTTATACTTGTGTTAATAAGTTTTTTACCATACTACCCTTAATTATTGTACATCTAAAAAATACAAATTAATATGTCGATCTCAACTCTCCAAGATTATGGGTATGTTTATAAATAAATGTACCTGTATAGAATACTATATCTAGGAACAAAACATTTTTTAAAGGAGGGACAGGAGTAGAGTTAGTTATAAGAAGATTTACTTAATACATGATTAAATCTAGGAAGGTGTATATTTCATTGGACAAATATTAATATTTCAATTTTCAAGTGTCTTAAAACTATTCATTCACGAGGATCTGTGTAGTATATCTTTAGTATGTAATGGATATTTTTAATGGATATGTTCTATAGTGTAAATCAATTTTACACTGGCATTCAATAGGAATCAATCATTTTTTCATATCATACAATTGAAATGGGGTGATTTGGTGGAATATACAGTTGGTATTGAATGACAATGTAAAATTAGTTTACACTATCCGTGCATAAACTATTTTCTCTAATGGTAAATGTAATGATTATAAGGTGTTCATAATTAATTATATCAAAAAAATTCCTAATTCATAATTAACTATTTTCTCTAATTATATGTGTAGAGGATAAGGAACTAGAAGCTGCTCAATTGCAATAAGGTTATGGTTATTTATTGCTTAGCACACAAATTATAAAATGTGGTTGAGAAATTGCTTTCAGAATTATAGGTCTTCTATCAATTAAGTATAGCAACATATAGAAGGTGTACATCATGTTTGGTTTGAAAGCTAAGATTAAACCAATGTTGGGTAAGTTAACAACTCTGTCACATTCTTATGTGTATCTTCTATGTTCCATCTCTATTTCATTTTCTCTCTATCTTATATATCAATGTGTGTCTTTCTAGATCCATTCTTTGGGTTGGTAACGGAATAAAACACAAAACACAAGTTCAAACTCTAAATTGTTTAAGATGAAACTATAAGTTGCTATAATATTTAATAATTGCTTGGGGTTTAGTGGTTTTGGTCAACTTTGAAATTAACTTAACATTGTGCATTTTTTAAGACGTTGATTGATGACCAGAAGTGGTACCTTTTCATATCTACCGTGTAAAATTAATATATATAGATAGATAGACACATACACATACACATACACAATTTGTGTGTGCTAGTATTAATTGTGATATTTTTATTGCATTAAAATAATAATAATAAGTGTGTGCATAATTATATTCTAATTACTATTTCTTTTTCTTACAATGGAGCTTGAACCTACGATCTCTAACATACTACTCAAATCATTCATCATTATATTAAATTTAGTGGCTTAATTATATATTTTTTTTTTTATGTTAATGGTTTAATTATATTCTAATTACTTCTATAACTGTCTTAATTATTTATTTTATAGGTAATTATCTTGATATATTGTCATATTGTGATTAATTTATTTCATATGGATACTTGTTGTGGTGTGATAATTTTATACATTTTTTCTTTTGAGACAATAGAGGGGTATAGGCCCAACTTCATACATATTTATTTGATTTAATGAATAATATAAAGTGTTGCTAATATATTTGTCTATTTTATTTTTTAATTGCTCAGTCTCAATTTAAATTTGTATGAATAAAGTTTATACATGATTGAATGTGAATTTCATCCCCTTTGAGGAAGGGGGGAGGATTTCCATTCCTTTTGGTGATTTGGTGAAGAGTAAGAAAGTTGTTAAAACTCGTGATGTCATTTGGCTAGCAACTACTTGGAGCATATGATATACTCGTAATAACATTATGTTTCGTGGTGATGTGTTTAATTTGGATTCTTTGGTAAATCAAATCATCTTTCGCTCTTGATTTTGGTTTATAGGTCGCATAAAAGTTAATAATTCTTTTATATTTTTTTATTGGTGTAACGATCTATTAATTTGCATTCAAAAGTTTTCGTATGAAATTGAAGAGTAAAAGAGAGAAGTGTCACACAAAATTCCACCTATCATACAAAAAAGACATCAGATATTTAAATATTTCTTACCAATTTCATACACACAAATTAACACCTGATCACACTTTAAATGTTTGGCCACAATCAAATGCTTAGATAAGATGGTCTGAATTATTTCTAATTTAATCAATATTTTAAGTTTAATCTCTGATTTTTTTTTACTTAGTTTAATCTATGATTTAAGTATGCAACAATATTAAATTTTTTGAGAAGAATTTTTCACCCATTTACGTTTCACAAAGTTTAAAAAATTATTTTCTGTAATCACGTGTGAACAATATCCAATTTTAGAAAGAAAAAAAATTATTTTGGTTACTGAAACTAAAAAATGTACATATTCAATGAAATTATATTAGTATATTTTGAACAAATATTCAATGAAAATTAAATTTCAGATCTAACGAATCATCATCAGATATCTTTTATTTAGTACTCATTACTTTCTTTTTTTCTTTTATTTAAAATTATTTCATCTCCAGTAAAATTTCTATAAATGTTCCCCCTTAAATTAGTAGATTGTCTAATCTTTTTACTGAATTGGAAATTTTGTTTTGTTTTTTATCTTCCTTTGCATTTTGTCACATTATCTTGTCGAGATTGATTGTTCATACAACTTTTTTCAATTTTATTATAAGAGACACAAATTTATATATATTTTTTTTTTTGGTACATAAATTTATATTGTTTATCTATTTTCATAAAAAATAAAGAATTGAAAATTGTATGTATATTTTTTTTATAGTCTAGTGATTATAATTTTACTTGAAGATGAATAATTATGACAGTATCCGAAATCCAAATTTCTAACCATATATAAAATGTGTTGTATTGATCTCCACCCGCCGGCCCTAATATTTTCTCCTTGAGTTTTCATCTTTCTCTAACGAGAGAGGGTGGTTTTAAGTCTTTTTGGCCTAAAATCACTCCTCTGCGTCTTTTTTAATTGTTTTTAATCTAAATAAATAAATGATTTTCACATAGAATAGATCTTTCTTTTGTGCTTTTTTTTGTGTGATTTCGTCGTCTCAGTGCACCGTTGTTCGATATCCTGTCTTGGTGCGGTGTTTGTTTGTTGTCCCGTCTTATTGCAGTGTTCGCTTGATTGAATCGACATATCAACTTCGGTCAACTACTGATTCACATAGTGATCGTCAACGATGCAGATCCTGAGACATATGTATTCCGGTTACTTTGATTTTATCACATTATTTGTAGGCATGAGTATGTCGTGTTATGCTATTAACTTGAATGATGTGAGCTTATTCGCAGATTCATCCTTTTCATTTTTAGCGGTATTGAATTTGTACTTGAATATGATGTACTCCATCGATTTGAATGAAATGAATGAATATCTTTTATTTTTGTTAATAAAATAAAATAAAATGTGACGTTCTTATCAACTAAATTAAACTAAAAAAATAATTATATGTATATTCTTTAACTCCCGATATTTCTTGTTGATTCCTAAATTGATTTTTTCTGTTTTGGAAATTTCCATCCCCAAATATATTTCCTTTTCTTTTTGACAAGGATATCTATTTTATTTTTATTTAATATAGGTCATAAATGAAATTATTGAAATAGTTGACTATAGGTGTGAAGCATTTAATAGCATTGATTGTGATTAATAGTAGTTGAATCCCAAAATGCCATCACACAAAGTAATGAATGAAACCGATCGTTAATTAGTTCAGTGGTGATTGACACTGGATATGATAGAATGAACAATGATTTGATTTCCTGCAACTGCAATTGAAAAGAGGCTAGAACCACCTGATGCTAGAATTGATTCTCGAATCCAACTGTCCAATAAATCGAATATTGATTATAAAAACAAAACTCAAACATATGGCCTTAATTTGTTTTGATGGTCACAAATGACGTAACTAATAACATATTTTCATGTCTATAAATTCTACCTCAATTGAAAAAGAAAAAAAATCTAAAATTGTTAAATCAAACGTAGTAGTGGGAGTTTGACACATTTTCATACAAATACGTTTCATTAGTTAAAATTCATACATGATCTTGTAAAATCCAATTGAATTTCAACCAACCAATAAGAAGTTATTGTGTTAGAAGATGTGCTGTACAAACAATATGTGACTTAGATTCCATAACTATTTGATCCAAAGTTTATTAATTATTTTTTTTATTACCGGTATTCAGTTCACTGGACCGCTTAATTTGGTCAAGGTTATTTCTGACATTAAATAGTTTCAGCCACCTCCTAATTATAGTTGCGGAGAATTGAACCGTAACCATTTATACCAAATCCAGTACTAATCACTACAGGACCAATTAACGATAGCATATTGAGGAGGTTTTTTTGCTTATTGATGGAGTTGCGAGCTCATGATTCCTTAATTTAAAAAATTTACGATATCTTCGATAATTCTTGATCAAAATTTAGTTACGTAACGGTCGAACTAAATTACCCGAGCCGTTTTTCCTAAAAACTAGAGTGTAAATTAAAAAATAAAATAAAACAGAACAAGAAACAACTTTGCCTACGTAGTAGGATTATAGGAAGAGAATCTTTTCTTCTTATACTTGTTATTTGTTTCTTCTGTGCTCAGTCTCTCTTCTTGTTTGTGGAGGTCAGTTCTATTTCCTAGTTATGTCCATCTTGAATTCCACATTTTCTCAAAACCCCTTATTTCTCTCTAATTCTTGAGTAAGCCTCAACTTTTACCGTTTGTTTTGTGTGCATTATTATAGTTTCTTCTTATTTCCATGTGCTTTTTGTTGTTTTTAATATAATGAATTATAGGTTTTCATATCAACTTCTAATTTTTCATGCATATGGGTTTATCCTAAGTAATATAATAATTATTTAATTATTTCTCAGCATGAATGATCCATAAATATTGTGATATTGTTGTCACCTTGTTGATTTTATTCTGATATATGTTTGTTAATGTTAATAATATCATATCTTTTAATTGATGATGACAACTGCAATTGCTGCCGCAGTATAATTTTTTTCCACAACATGACTACAATTGCGGCCACATTGGCTGCATTTGCCTGTATTTTCAGTCATGTTAAGGTTTGCTGCGTTGCCGCGACTACAATTTACTGCAATTAATCATATTCCCTATATATTGTTGATATTAATTTGAAAGATTGTGAATTTTATTGGCTTATTTGAAGAAAAAGTTTTCTATCATGTCGTTGGCTTATGTGTTTTGTGTTTATAATATCATTCCTGAAGCAAGAAATTTTTGAATTTGATTTATAGTATGTATAAGAATGTTATCAAAATTCACAATCCAATGCTAATTGAAGAATTTGGGGTGAGTTTATATGATTTATGTAAATTTGACTATTGGCAACATACATGATTTTTAAAGGATTTTGATTTTTTCCTACTTTATATGAAAACTCAATTTAAACATTTATATATTAATATGAATTTTACAATACAACTTGCATGATTCATGTTTTTTGTTTGTTTTTTCTGCTGATCTGTTTACTAATTTGCAGAAATAAACCTAGAAATTGCGCACCGTTAATTTGTTGGTAACGAAGAGAACAAGGACTAGCTAGGAAATAGGATATCTTTTGTGCTACTATGGAAGATCTCTCTTTAAAAGATGACTTGGTTGAAGAAAATGGCTTATATACAGAAGATGGAACAATTGACATTCACAAAAAACCTGCCAACAAGAAAGCCACAGGAAATTGGAAAGCATGTCGCTTTATTCTCGGTATTAAATTCTTAATTTTTTTATGTTTTTTAGGGTTGTTCTAACAATTCCTGTATTAGAATTTGGTGACACTAAGATGTTGAGATGGAAAATTGTTGCAGGAAATGAATGTTGTGAAAGATTGGCTTACTATGGCATGAGTACAAACTTGGTGAACTATCTCAAAGAACGTTTCGGACAAGGAAACGCAACTGCTGCAAATAATGTCACAACTTGGTCAGGAACATGTTACCTCACACCATTGCTTGGAGCCTTTTTAGCTGATGCATATTTCGGAAGATACTGGACAATTGCTAGTTTCTCATGTATCTATGTCATTGTAAGTTCTTTGCTAAATTCTTTTGTTTTTCTCAAATTACTTGAACTGTGTTTTAGACCATTTTACACCGGTCCTCGAGGGGATTTGAATTGAACGCTTTCCTTTGAGTTAATAAGACCAAACTCTTACTGCTGAGCTGACACGTCATAGACAAATGTGTTTCACATCGTTTGTTATTCATGAATAAAAAGATAAACTAATATGAGTGCAAGACCTGATAACGGTGGTTGTTTGTGTTCTTTTGTAGGGAATGGCGCTTCTAACATTTTCCGCGATTGCACCAGGTTTAAAGCCTTCATGTGATGCTAATGGTTGCCATCCAACATCAGGACAAACTGCAGCTTGCTTTATAGCACTTTACTTGATTGCTCTTGGAACTGGCGGTATCAAACCGTGTGTTTCATCTTTTGGTGCTGACCAATTCGATGAAAATGACGAAACTGAGAGGAAAAAGAAAAGCTCCTTTTTCAATTGGTTTTACTTCTCAATTAATATCGGTGCACTCATTGCTTCCTCAGTATTGGTTTGGATACAGATGAATGTCGGATGGGGGTGGGGTTTTGGCGTACCTGCAATTGCAATGGTTATCGCGATTATATTCTTCTTCATCGGTAGCCAATGGTATAGACTTCAAATACCAGGAGGAAGTCCACTTACAAGGATTTGTCAAGTAATTGTTGCGACATTTAAGAAACATGGGCTACGAGTTCCTGATGATAAGTCTCTTCTTTATGAAACTTCTGATGCAGAATCTAACATCAAAGGAAGCCGCAAACTTGAACACACCGATGAATTGAAGTGAGATATCTAAAGTTTAATTACATTCTTAATATCTTACACTTTAACTAACAAAAATTCCTTGACTCCAGGTGTTTTGATAAGGCAGCAGTAGAGACAGAATCCGATCGGATTAAAAATGTACCGGATCCATGGAGTCTATGCACAGTAACACAAGTCGAGGAGTTCAAATCAGTCATTCGTTTACTCCCCGTTTGGGCATCACTGATAGCTTTCGCAACAGTATACAGTCAAATGGGAACCATGTTTGTGTTACAAGGCAATACAATGGATCAACACATTGGCCCTAAATTCAAAATTCCATCGGCATCCCTCTCCCTTTTCGACACCCTAAGTGTCATCTTCTGGGCCCCAGTCTACGACCGCTTCATTGTCCCTTTTGCAAGAAAGTACACCGGCCATGAACACGGATTCACACAACTTCAAAGAATCGGTATCGGCCTAATCATCTCCATCATTTCCATGATTGTGGCCGGGATCTTAGAAGTCATTCGTCTCGACATAGTCAGAAAAAACAACTACTACGACCTCGAAACAATCCCTATGTCGATCTTTTGGCAAGTACCACAGTATTTCCTTGTAGGCGCCGCCGAAGTTTTCACAAATATCGGTCAGATGGAGTTCTTTTATGGTCAAGCACCTGATGCTATGAGAAGTTTGTGTTCTGCACTTTCACTCACAACAAATGCATTGGGAAGTTATGTGAGTACATTGCTTGTTACTATTGTCACAAAAGTTACTACAAGAAATGGAAGTCTTGGTTGGATTCCAGATAATATGAATAGGGGCCATCTTGATTACTTCTACTGGCTTTTGACATTTCTTAGTGTGATCAACTTCATTGTGTATCTATGGATTGCTAAGAGGTATACATACAAAAAAGTGACTCATCTTAAGTGAAAAATGTAATGTACCCTGATGATGAGTAAATTGAGGAGTTGATGCCTTAGATTAAAAAAAATAAAGTATTGAGATTTAATAAACAATTTATAATTTGTATGTGTACATAATGAAAATCTCTGCTGTTTAATGGATAAAGTGTATCATTTTACTCCTTTAAGTTTAAAGTGAATCCTATATCATAGAATCAAATCCTAACAATCGAAATCTGTTGTTGGTCTTTTAGTCCAATTGTATAATGATATTCACTCCAACACCGACACTTCTTATTGAAAGTATGTTGGTGTTGGTGTCTAACACGTCACTTAAACGTATAATTGTTGGGTAGGTTCACTCCTCAAGTGAGGCCTATCAATTAATAGAAGAAAAAAAGGGGAGTGTTTAAGTAAAAGTGTTGGGCTTTGTGTGTTGACCCATGTTGTCATCTTGCCACATAAAGAGTATGTCTTGCCCATGTTGTCATCTTGCAAGGTATTTCAGTTTTTATGAACCGAATTTTTTCCATCGTTTAAAAATTTCGGTCAATAGAAACCGAAACTTTGTGACGTTAAAAAAAAATCTAAAATTTCCTGTTCCAAATTTCGTGTTCCAAATGTCGATTGAGAGTGAAAAAAATATAGCTTATGGGCTACAACTTGAGTAGAAGAAGAAGAGAAGAAGAAGAAGAAGAGAAACAAAGGAAATAATGACGATGAAATTGCAGAACAAGACTTTTGTAACATTGATTTTATGTTTGTGACTTTTAAGTTTTTTTTTTTCTAACACTGATTCGGTTCGTAAAAACTGAAATTTTGTGTTCAATTTTTTTCGAATTCTAAAGGACAAAGTGAGATTTTAGGAGGTATAAAAGAATAGTGGGGTAGAAACTTTCTGTTCGACACTCCAACGGTCTGATACTCCTGCGTATCGTAACGGCCGTAAACCGGAATGATGAGCATTTACTGCACATCAAGACTCAAAGCCGTTTTCCGGCAGCCACTTGATGGCCATTAATGCTATCAAGGGCCTTGGCCCTGCGCTGGGGCTATATATATGTGTCTCCACTTCATTCCAAGGTACGCATATTTTTAGCAAAGAAAACCTACTCACACACAAACTGACTTGAGCGTCGGAGTGCCTGCAGGTACACAACCCCCCTCCGCTCCAACAGGGGTTTCAACCACCTTCAACGCTTTCAACCACCTTCAACGCCGGCACAGTCGCATTCTCCTGGTCTACACTATCGCTTTCATTGTTTGGTTTGAGCTACAAGTTGAGTAAGTGTTTTTTTTTTATCACCTAATTATTTTTTACTAGTTTAAATCTCTTTTTAGGTTGTGCTAATTTATCCACTTGTGTAAAAGTTGTATGAATATTTTTCGCGGATATCCATCAAATATGGGTCAAATCGATCGACATTCCAAGTTGTGTGGATATTTCTTGTGTTTTATTATTTTTATTTCATTTGTTGCCCCTTTCTATCATAAAAGGCTAGAAATAAAAATAAATAAAAATTGAAGGTTGTCTTTGTTGATTGAGTAAGCTAAACACGCAAACATAACAAATTTTGATACATTTAATTTAATTATGATTTTGACGCATTTTGACTCTAATTTCTAAGCAGTTACTAATTTCTTAAAAGTCTATAAATTCAAACAGCTATTTACTGAAACAAATATACCAAACATATAATTTGTACAACATAAAGTGATCAATAAATTTTTATATACTTCAAGCTTAGAAGAAAGAAGATGGCAGAAATTATTAAGTTAATTTATTTAATGGTCCTATTTATTTCATTATCTCTTATTTTAACCAACTCTATAGCCGGTAAACAATTTTTCTTATTTATTTGAACTTTCTTATTTAATTATCTTATACAAAATCTTTCACCCCTTTCAATAATATTTGTTTCTTCTTTTTTTATATCACAGTATGGGATAAAAACATTTCGTGCAAGGAAAATTCTGATTGTTCAGGCTATGTATGTCTACCTTCTTATGTTGCAAAATGCTTGTCTTCTAGATGTGATTGTCGCCCATTAATTCATTGCTAAGAGATTCATATCTTAATCTCTAGAGATGCAGTTCAAATCTCAACTAGAATTGTTATCAAATGGTCATTACAACAACCATTATTATTATTATTATTATTATTATTATTATTATTATTATTATTATTATTATTATTATTATTATTATTATTATTATTATTATTATTATTATTATCTCCGATCTTTAATATAAGAAATAGTTCACTTTTTAGATACATTTAGAAATTAATGTACTTAATCTATGATATGGTCTAGATACAATAGTCTTTTAATGTATCTAGAAAGTGAATTTTTTTCTTATATTAAGAAGTAAGAACTAGAGGGAATATTAATTTTGCCTTTCCCAATAATTTATTTTTAAAAAATGTTATTGTTGATGACTGTAATTATAATAGTTAATTACAGTTCAAAAGATTCAAAATCAAATAATAGTTAATTAATTGTATTTGCTTCTAAGCCTAAAATTTTACTATTTGCCTATCGTAATAAAATTGTTACTTCTATGAGACTCCCTCTATCCCAAACTATAAGGATTTTTTTTTTTGTCTCAAATTATTCTAGTATTGATACAAAGTTTTTAATCCTGTTGGTGATAATTAATCTCTGTCGGAGAGCACATAAAGTGAATTCTTTATCCCAACCGATTTTTTTTTGCATATGAATAAATCAGGAATCGAAATGGGCGAATAAACAAATTGACGTAAAAAAATATAAAGAAACAAAAAAAAATTAATTGTAAAGACTATAATAATTAAAACCCGATTGAACATCAAAGCAACTAAGACAAACTTAAGATTAAGATTCAAAAATCAATTCAAGTTCAACAATAAGGTCTAAAGAAGTAGTAGTCAATGTGTTGATGAGAGATGTTTGAAACATTGAGGAAGAGTTATCTCCGGGTAATTGGAGCATATCCTTTGCATTTAGAACATATTGAAGTGGTTCATACTGTTGATCTGTCAGATATCACTGGATGTTCAAAACCCCCTTCTTGGTGTGGTATGAGTTTTCCAACATTTTTTCGTCTGATGAAGTTTTAAATCCTAATGTTGCTCATGACTTGACGATTTTGAAGCAATATTGGGAGGGTAAGGATGCTAGAGACATTGGGCATATGGTATATACCGATGAGGAAGAGCGAAAGGCAACTATTAATTATTTGAAGAACCGTGTTGTTATTATAGAAGAGCCTTTCACAGATGGTGTCTAAAACCACGAAAAAAAATTGGCAGAAGGATTTTCAGGTTCATAATACCCGAGCTAGGGGTAGGCATAGAGATTGAATTTGTCTTGCTTTTTTATTTATTTATTTGGTTTGCTATTTTTTTTTCTTTCTTTTTTTATTGTTTCTCTTTAATGGGTTTGACTTAGTCCTTCTCTTTGATTTCTTTTATTGGAGAAGGTTTTGGTCTATGTCTTCCTTCTCTTTTTGTTGTTGTTTGTTATTATTTATATATTTAGGGTGTTGCAGTTGGTTCACCGTCTGCTCCCCATTTGCTTAAAAAAAAATCAAGTTCAACAATATAAATTAATATTTAAATAATTTTGTTATTAGAAGGGTTGGTTTTGCCATCAAAAAAAGAGGTAGCAGCGCAACTTGTTGCCCGTTTATCTTCCATTTAAGTATAATTATCTTATGTATATATAAAATGTCTCATATAATTTAGATAAAGATTTAATAAATTTTGGAGATATATTTTTTGGTGTAGGTATTTTGAAAATAAAGTGACATAAACTCTAGGTTTGAAATAGTTTGATTATTATATTCACCAAAAAGAAAAGATATTATTTTATTAAATTTAAAATGCAATTTAGGATATAATATTATTCACGCCTACTAGTTTAGGTAGACACTACCTTGTACTAATCAGAATTGGGCTTAGCCCAATATCTCTTTATTAACCAATAACATTTTTTCTCTTATGAAATTTTTTTCTCTTCATTAACCAACAATATATTTTCATGAGGTGAGATGTGTAGCTCAATTGGTTAAGTTAATTGAGCTAAAGGTTAAGAAGCAAGAGGTACATGGTTCAAGTCTTGACAAAAAAGAAAAAATTAACATAACATTGTAATACTAACGATTAATAATATTGTTTATAAAGGAAAAAAAAAAACAATATCTTTTCATTATGCCTCGTTTGACCAAAAGAATATCAGTATTCTTCATTTCCTCAACCGTCTCAATCTATCTATATGAACAAAATCACCAAAACACTATTCTTGTTTGTTACATCTGTTAGAATCAGAGATACACAAATAGGAAAAGAGAAAGACGGCTAGGGTTTCAATAGAATATTATTGCATTACTTGGCATTACAAAAAGGTTACTAGAGAATATATAATAAAACCTAATGGACTCCAAACTAACAGGCCCAATAACATAAACTATTATTTTATTATCTAACACCTACTCTCAAACTCATGATGCATCAACAAGAAGCATTATGAGTTTGTCAAACAAAATACGAAAATAAAATAAACTACCAAATAAAATAAACTTCTAACATCACCCCTCAAGCTAAAGCTTACTAAGCTTTAAGCTTGTTACAAATTAGCCCTGACAACAAATCAACCCAATTAAGATCACGATCAACAAAGAGCAGCCATTTACCATCAAGGAGGGGAGAACCAAATCAAATTAATCCAACATCCAATCCAATGCAGTCCAAGATAACCAAAAAACCAAATCAATCGAACAAATTCAAACTAAACCAATCATAAGAATCAATAGGGAGAAGTGCAATCAATCAGAAGAAGTGCAATAGGGAGAAGTGCAATGCAATCAGAAGAGAAGTGCAATAGGGGGAGAAGTGCAATACAATCAGAAAAGAAGTGCAATGGAATCAGAAGAGAAGTGCAATAGGGGGAGAAGTGCAATGCAATCAGAAGAAGTGCAATAGGGGGAGAAGTGCAATACAATCAGAAGAAGTGCAATAGGGAGAAGTGCAATGCAATCAGAAGAGAAGTGCAATAGAGAGAGAAGTGCAATGCAATCAGAAGAAGTGCAATAGGGGGAGAAGTGCAATGCAATCAGAAGAAGTGCAATAGGGGGAGAAGTGCATTACAATTAGAAAAGAAGTGCAATAGGGGGAGAAGTGCAATAGGGAGAAGTGCAATGCAATCAGAAATGCAATAGGGGGAGAAGTGCAATACAATCAGAAGTGCAATAGGGAGAAGTGCAATGCAATCAGAAGAGAAGTGCAACAAAGGGAAATTCAATCAATCAAAAGAGCCTAGACAGAAACCAAACAAAATCAAACAAGACCAACTATCAATAGAAAGAGACCATAAGTGCCAAGAGAATACCCAATACCAAATTACTTCCTAAACAGATGCACGAACATGAACAAATTACACACTTAATAGACTCCAAAGCAACCATATAGCAGGTTCCCAATTCCAATTGCACCAATCTCAAATGCAACAAATTCCAATCTCGGTGGAGGAATTCAAACTTGCACTTTAAAGAAACAAACATATACTAGCAAATTATAAGAACAACCAGACCGAACCACTACTAGAAAAATCTTAAATACCGACGGGCAAAATCTGTCTCTAAAATGCAAATATTCCGTCACTAAACATGTTAGAGACAGAATTAGAGACGGATTTGATTCTGTCTTTGATTTCCTCGTCTCTAAACTATCAGAGACGGATTTTATATTCTGTCTCTGATTGGAGACGGAATTTATCCGTCACTACCAAATAAAAATCTGTCTCTAAACATTGAATTCAAAACACAATAATCCGTCTCTATTGGAGACAGAATTATCCGTCTCCATATTCAAATAATTATGTCTCTAAAATTCCGTCTCTAAACATAGAATTCCGTCTCCATAGAGACAACACATTTTTCGTGTCTAATAATTATTATTTTTTGTCTGTATAGTAATTATAAATGCTTATACAATTTTTTAAATATTAATTTTTATTTACTCTATGTAATTCATATAATTCTAGAATGTGAGAATATTAAAAAAAAAATCGACACCAAATTTACAAATTAACATAAAAATGTATGTCATTCTTACAAAGTATCAAATGCGCTACTACGGCACTACATAATAATATCAGACTTAAAGTTGTCCAACACAAAAAAATACATATAATTGATTTAACGAAAATACATAACGGAAAATAACTAAAACTAAACTTCACTGGATTTCAAAGATTCTTTGATAGTGGCTGCTTGAGATCCTAATCCAAATATGTTTCTCTTCTTGTTAATGCCTCCAACCACGTCATGTATATACTATCATCATCAGATTGTTGGCTATGTTGTCTGCTATCCTCACCTCTTTGAGAGTTTCTCTCAAACAATTTAGTTTATGCAGATCCATCTCCTCTCATCATGTAGAGAAGCAACTCTTAGCTCTTCCTCTAGCTCTACCAAAGTTTATGTAACTCTCTGAAACCAATTCAAAATCAAATATTAGCAATTAGCATAATATGTGCATGAATTAACTACATTAATTGTTGTCAAATTATATAAGTGTAGGAACTAACTAACATTATGTGAATTAAAAATATAGAATTTGAAAGAAGCTGACAAGTTTTAATGGCATACCTTTTAAGTTGGTCTGGACCAAATTTTCCTTCCTGTATCCTTCACTTGGTCATGGAACTCTTTAGGAAGTCTAGAGTATAAATTTGAAAAAGTGTTTAGGTTTATTAAAATAATATAATCAAATGATAGGATACTTACCAAATGACATGATGTGGAGGTTAGAATCAAATCATTGTCTAATATCGATCAATTAGATGTTAGGCGCTTATGGTATAAAACCCGTTTTGGGATACTAATTATTGACCAGAAAGAAGCACATATAATTAAATATTGGAACATGACATATTCAATATATAGTTTTCTACATTTGCAATATTGGCATGCTGAATTTATTAGATGTTGGATATCAGTTCAAGAAATTGTGAATCACTCTAGTCCTTGAAAACTATAACATTCAGTTTCTTCACTGCAAACAGATACAAGGATCATTCCAAAGATTTTAAGCATGTGAAGCACCAATAAAAAAAAAAACCCATTATCTTGAGAATGAGAGAGATAAACGACACTTACAAGGTAAAACTAAAACTAAAATTGATTTCAGACTTCATAGAAATGAGCAAACAAAAACACACAAATTTGACACTCACATTTTCCACAAAGTTAAAGTAGTCATAGACACAAACAAACAAATTCCACTAGTCTTACATGTACAAGGTTCACCAGAAGCAGAGTTACTGGCCATACCTGCTCTATTGCTTCACTCTTCCACACACTCACTTTGCATAAATCCTTCAAATAATCTGTCAAAAGAGGAACATCATTTACAATAGGAAAAAGAAAAACAGAACCAATAATTAAAGAAAAGATAAAAAGGGGATATCTACACATGCAGCTTCAAAACAAAACTTAGAAACAATAAGCATAATAGTTTATTTATGGAAGTCACAATAGCAAAAACCCAACATGAGCAAAATAGAATCTCTAGAACATGAAAGGAACACAACTTATCAAAGTTCCTATTAAGAGAGTGAAGGCAATGCCACAAAACATAAGGTATCAAGCATAAGATCAAAACATGATATATATCAGTGCTAAAGGATACATGTCATATACTAGCATATATTAGCATTCAAATTGATAACAATCCTAAATGAAAATTAATCTAATCAGATCCCTTCACTCATAGTTCAATCTTATTAATTCCAATACATATAATAACTAGACCGCCTAATGCAACTTCAGTATGACATCAGTTAAAGTTAACAAAGGTATGCTGTATCAAATAATACTAAAAAAGACAACAGAGACAATCATTATAGTGTTTATTTATGTTTGTCAGTTATGAACAGTGGAGGTGGCTTTATCTAATTTATAGTACAGAGAACTCTGGAACATTAAATCAGGTTCAAACTCATAGTCAATAATATATAGGTCATTTTGTTGGTGATAAGGTGGCATTGAGTTCCTTTACCAGAAGCAGGAGCAATGGAAATCATAACATGCAGTGGATCTTCCGTTTACGCCATTTCCAGATTTGGCAAGTCCATATTTGTCTCAAGCTCCCTAAATTGTCTAGAGCTCTTTCAAACAAGCAGAATATCTCATCCTTCACAGCTAATGATCTGCAATGCATTGACCACTCAAACATTAATTTAGACAAACAAGGTAGATACATGATAATAAAATCAATAACAAAATTAGAATCATTGCAATCTAGTAC
Source organism: Trifolium pratense (assembly GCF_020283565.1). Taxonomy (NCBI): domain Eukaryota; kingdom Viridiplantae; phylum Streptophyta; class Magnoliopsida; order Fabales; family Fabaceae; genus Trifolium; species Trifolium pratense. Next base: position 6,612,088 of record NC_060062.1, on the reverse strand, counting down.
CGGTCTAGCTAACATGTCACATAGACACTACAATCAACCACCTCAGATAAGAGAGCCTTCAACTTCTGAAGTTATTTGTATGATTGCCGAGAGATATCATAAGGTATCATGAGACAAGCAAAGTAAAACAGGGGAAATCATAAGGTATCATGAGAGATCAAAACATATTATCAAATATTATCGGTGGAAAATGAATTAACTAAACTTGATCAAAACAATGTTGCTCATCAAGGCATGTGGTTATCATATGTCAAAACCAATCCAATAATCAATAAACCATCTTCCCACATTCTAAATTTAATTCACCTAGATTTTCATATCAAAACGCTTTTTTTTTCAATCAAAACAAGGTTGAAACTTCACTAACCTCTATCCCAATTTCAGCAACACACCCGAAACCAACTATTTATTAACAATTATTCAGTACATCAGAGTATAGTACACGGACACTGAATAATTTTTAAACAAGCAGAGTAAGCAAACAACATGAAGAACAGTAAGAATCATAATGTAAAACCAAAAAATCCCTAAACTTTTGATAGATAGCTAGTGATCTAAGAATATTAAATCCAAAAACAAAACCTACAGATTTTGAGAAATACCAAATGAATATCGTAGAAATATAAAGGAATATGAGTGGAGGAAGAAGAAAACCATTGTTGTCGTTCGAAATCTGACCCTAACGCCCAAAACATCTTCAAATATGTGTTCTACCAAACTTTCTATTCTCCTCTTAGCTTACGCGGCATCAATTCTTGCATTCCTGGATGTTTTAGGGTATAAGAGATTAAGAGGAAAGGGCCTACTAATAGAAAAACTGTAAACTCAGAAAACCTAGATCTATTGTTTAACGAGAAAAGAGAGAAAACCTGAACCATCAGCGTTGTCATGGTCCCATCGCGTAATCAGTTGTATTTGCCGTTAATGTTCCAATCAAGCTTCGACAAAGCAGTGGATTGATCGGATCTTGAAAGGAGAGGTATATACTTCAGGTTCGAAGAGAGATTGGGAAAGAAGGTTTTTTTTTTTTTTTAATAATTTTGGGAAAGAATGATCTGAGAGCAAAAAGTTTAAGAGTAACTGCAAAAGAAAGAAGAAAAAATTGAAAGCAAAGAGGGGGAAAAGTAAAGTGAAAAGCGGGGAAACCAAAATTTGGAGAGCGCTTGGTGAATTTGTTTTTAGTTTTTACTCCGTATTTGCAGAGATTAGAGGGAATTTGTTTTAGATTTTTTTAAGAAAATAATTATTTATTTTTTTAAAAAAGTTATTTTATTATTTTGATAGTGTTTGTAATAGATTTTTAAAGTCTTATTTTTAATTTTAAAATAAAAATTTAATATTAATAGTTTTTTTAGAATATATTTTTTTTTTAAAATAAGGAACTTAGGTGCTTCACATTTAAAAATAAAAAATAAAAATTTATGATAGTAAACGAACGGAAATTATCTTTAGAATTTTATAAAAAAATTTAAAACAAAATTATTATTTTTAAAGCTTAAAGTACAAATGCACTCTAAAACAAACCCTTGAAATTTAATAAAACAATTCGAGAGTTTCTCTTTTATTCCCCTCAATTTGCAAGGGTTTTGTAAACCCTCCACTAAAAATGCCTCCCAAAATATTGTAGAAATCTAAGAAATGGGTGAGAAAGAAAACATCAAGAAACTTAAGAGAAGAGCATTACCTCTGAATTGTGATCGAAGGTGGTGAGAATCGTGACTGACGGTGGTGATAACGTGTGATAGAAAATGAAATCGTGACTAGTTAGCAGATTGAGTTTGAACGACAGAGTTAGATCAGCGGATAAAGAAAAGGGACTGAGTTAATGAGTTTGTGAGCGTTAAGTCATCGTGAAGAGAAAGGGGAAATTGTGACTCAGGAAAATGTGTTTTATAACATTAAAAAAGTCTAATTATAAAAAAATAAAATAAATCATTTTGTTTAAAATTTTGAGCGGGCAATAAAAAAACTGGCGTGAAATTTATGGCGGGATGAATTTTCAATGTTATTTCGTTTAGAGACGGATTCTAGAGACAGATTAATTCAGAGACGAATAAATTCTGTCTCTGACAAATGTTTGACTATTTCAATATCAAGTTGACTAATTAGAGACGGATATAGAGACGAAAACTATTAGACACGGAAAAAATCTGTCTCTAATTTTCGTCTCCAACTATTGTTTTCAATTATAATTATAAAAATAATAAATTAGAGACGGATTTAGAGACAAAACTTTGTTGAGACAGAAATTTCTGTCTCTAAAATTCGTGACTAATACATATATTTTAATTTTGGTCTCTAACAGCTTTTTTCTGTCTCTAATTTCGTCTCTATTAGAGAAGAAACAAATTCTGTCTCTAAATTCCGTCGGTATTTAAGATTTTTCTAGTAGTGAACAACCGAAGCACAAATAGAGCAAACTTGCTTTTCAATTAATTTCCTTCTTTCAATAAATCAACTGAACAACCAAAACTAATCTTGTGTTCAAACAAAAAAGACAAAGCAACATATTCCCAAATTATAGGGAACTCGGCAGCGGAAGCAACAAACAATTCAAGGAGGATCGAACCATGCTCTGATACCATGTTAGAATCAGAGATACACAAATAGGAAAAGAGAAAGACGGCTAGGGTTTCAATAGAATATTATTGCATTACTTGGCATTACAAAAAGGTTACTAGAGAATATATAATAAAACCTAATGGACTCCAAACTAACAGGCCCAATAACATAAACTATTATTTTATTATCTAACAACATCGTCACCCTCAAAAGCTCAATTTTCGACCACATCTGAGCTATTCCGTAGAGTTAAGTATCGAATCTGACATATGTTCCACAGATGTAAAAAGTTTATGTAATATGTCATTTTTCTACTAGTGCCTCATCAATCATCATATGTCCTCCCTGTAGTACTGCTTTATTTCACGATCTAGGCATTGTTATCGGCAACCACCGTGCCGGAAGTATCGCTGCCAAGAGGGGTCACTTTTTGACGGTATTAATCTTTCATATTATTCCTGTCCAATTTATATCTTCTATTTCCTCCCATTTAAAAGATGATATATATTTGTTTCGTTTTAGCCATGTTGAACTCCCATTTCTAGAGCTTCAAGCCACCGTCTCTTGTAATGGAACCATAACACCCAGAGGACCAAAGTCAATGCAGCTATAGTTGAATGTTGAGTTAGTTTTCCAAAAGATGAATTATAAGGAAGAAAAGGAATTCTTAAGTATCCTACAATTTTTTTTTATCTCTCCTAATAATAAAGTTTCGATCGAAAATCAGTTGTTACTTATAAGAGCCAAAGGATATGAAAAGTTAAAGTGGACAAAACCAAATCACGGAAATCTTTTAGTATATGATTTTGTTTTATTGTTAGAGGAAATATATTTGGATATCATGTGATTTTAACAAATTTTCTTGTTAAGTTTTCTAACTAATAAATTATTTTTTGATAAAACATTTTAAATAAATGAAAGGATATTTTTTCTTTAAAATAAAAATTTCTTTCGTTTTAGAAAGATTGCATAAAAACATTTTTACTTCCAAAATAATATTTAACAATGTATTTGTTGCAAAATAATATTTGGAAATAATTCTGGCTTTTTTTTTCTCTTTTCCGTGGACTTAACATAACTATTGTAATACAACCTACAACCTAGTATGCTTTTATTATTTTGAGTTTCGAGTGTCTAATACATTTTTTCATTTTCATCAATTGGTAAATGCAGAACATATGCACAACTGATGCTTATAAATTTGTTAGGGTCTGATTATTTGAAGAGAAATAAGAAAGAGAAAAATAAAGAAGAGAGAAATAGAGATGAGTTAGCAATTTTGCCCTTGCTAAAAAACTTCGGTTCGCAAAAACCAAAATTTTTTCTAGTTCAAATTCAGGGAAAATCGATTAACAGAAACCAAATTGTCAGTGTAGATGATGAGGAACAATAGGATGTTTTTAGTTTTCTTTTATTATCAAGCTAAGAGGTGGTGATGGCATGTGCACGAGAAGTCTGGAAGTGAAAGAAGTAGGATAAAGATAATTAGGCTTTTTATTTGTTTTTTATTTCTTCCATAACTATTTTTTTCACATTAGAAAACGTGATTAATTAAATTTTTAGAATAATCATCATCAATTTAAAATGAAAACTGAATCAAGTTATTTAATAAATATAACTAGAGGTATTTTGGTATTTCTAAATATAACTAATATTTCTTCCTTCTTCATTTCTTGGTCAGTCAAGGGCCAACCTAGCTACTTTATCTCGTTCAAATGCCGAGGCCGAATATAGAGACGTAGCTAACATAGTGTTTGGATTATGTTTGCGTCGAAATTTATTCTTGGAACTTTGTTGTCCTATCACAAAAGTTACGGTCTACTGTGACAACATCAACATTGTCTAAAGTTGTAAATAATTAGTACTGAATGTAAATTATTACTAGAAGAAATGTCTTTGTATTTATAGAGATCAACATGAGATCAATGAAAAGGCCCTCAAACTTTCTTACAGTAAGTAATATGAGTTATATATGTTGACATAGAATTCTATTTAGGATATCCACAATCCAGTAATTAATTTCAAAAACAAAAGTGAAAAAAAAAAATATGGACAAAAGTTTGTCTTTGTTTCCATTTTCCAAATTTTCAGTTTTTCATTCTCAAATTTGATAACTGAACTCACTGAACCATCTATGGTTTTATATCTCTTACTTTTAATTTCAACATAATTTATAAACCCTTATATATATATATAGAGAGAGAAACATTTCAACTATCTTCATGACACTACTATAATTATGGCTTACAATAGCACTAATTTAATAGCACTTTTACACAAGTGCTATTAAATATGTCACTCAAATTCATATAATAGCGCTTTACTAACAGAAGTGCTATTGTAGGTAGTGAATTTTTTTTATCAAATGCTTTTAATAGCACTTTTGTGTAAGTGCTATAATAAGTGTACTTAAGATAGCACTTTTTGTTACCTTAGATAACACTTCTTAAAAAGTACTATTATTGAGCCTTCTAAGTGAAAAAAAAAAAAAAACTGAAATTTTCATTTTGGAGCTGGATCTAAAACACATTTTGCGCCTTCACTTTTCACTCTCACTTTTCAGTTTGAGATAAAACCCTACCCAAACCACCGTAGAACTGCTCACCGTCTCAAACCACCGCCGCTCACCAGCTTCTCACTTCTACCGTCTTCTCACACCACCGACGAACTCGCCATCTTCAATCTTCGCACCATCTCGTCTCCAAATTTCCCCGTCAAAAAATTGCTTCTGTTGAACAAAATTTCCTCGTCTCCAAATCTTCGCCGTCTTCAATCTTCACACCACCGACGAACTGCGTCTTTGAAGGCTTGAAGGAGGTACAAATTTCCCCTCTCTGTATTTTTCTCACATGATTAGGAATTTTTCTAGAACGAGTGGGTTTCTTATTATCATTCTCTTATGTCTGCAATCAATTGGTTATTTATGAGATTGATAGAATTTGAATTCAATTTGATGATGTTTCTATTTCAATTTGAATATATACCATAGGATGATGTTTCTATTTCAATTTGAATTCAATTTCGTGCTATGTTGGCAGTGAGAGAAGAAAAGTGATTTTGTGGGTTACGGGATTTTGTGGGTTACGGGATTGAATTCAATTTGAATTGGTTTGTTGAATTCAATTTGAATATATACCATAGGATGATGTTTACATGATTTTGTGGGTTACGGGATTGAAGAAACTGAGTGCAGAATATGAAATATGCTTTCGAGAATTGTTATTTTATTATGAACAGAGATCAGTAGCTGTCTGTAAAATGTAAAAGCTTAGCTCTATGGCAGTAGGAGTCTCATTTCTTCTTTAATTACGTTTATTGAAGCTAATTGTTTAATGCTCCGTAATGTCTCTGTGGTTCTGTTTTGTAACAGCAGTTCACAATATATATTTAGTCATGTCTCATTTTAACAAGTAAACAAACTAGGACAAAATAGTCGTTGCAAAACTGTTTTAACTACTGAAACTACATTGACACTTAGATTAATATGACAATTTATTTCTCATGATGATGCAATCATATAATTAATTGGCTTCACTGCTACTGAAGTCAATTAATTGACCATGGTCATAAGCTCAATTCACTTTAACATCAACTACCCTACCACATGCTAGCTATTTATTACACATACACTAAAACACACAACAAGACACACTTTGATCACTAGTTAGTTATATAACTAACAGTATGACCATATGACCATATTCTTAAACCAAACTACTTTTGACACACTTTGAAGTTAGCTAGCATATACTAAAACACATGTTAGTGATCATGGATCACTTGTTCTGGTTCTTGAACTTGGACTTGTTAGCTAAGACAGTTAGCATGATTCTGTTATACACAAGTATAACCTAAGATGAATAATTTGTTATTTTTTTAGTTACTTTTTGAGTTTGAAATGCAAGTTTTGAGTTTCTGTGATGAACTTATACACATGCATTAAGAAAAGAGATAACTTAAAATTGGTAATTATTTGTGTATTGAAATTGGTAATTGATTTTCCTGTTCGTTAGATTTTCCTTCCTGTGTCTTTTCCCCTGTTGTGTGGTTAGTCTGCCTAAAAACACAACACAATTAAGACCATACTAATTATTTTAACTCAAATTATCTATATTCAATGTCTTACCTATTAAGACATAGGAACTATGGATCAAAAATGGATGTCAGCCAATAAAATGTCAAAAGAATTCGAAGATGGAGTGAAAGAATTCGTTAAGGTTGTTGTTGCTCATGCTGAGGACACTAGTAAAATTATTGAAAAAGGATTTGTTTTTACTGATATATCACAAAAATGGTATACAAATGAATATATACAGCACTAGATGGCTTTACAGAAGAATGAAATTAGCCTAAACATCAGCCTAATCAATGTAATTGACAGCTAACAAGAAGCCTCTAGAACAAAATATCATGTCTGCTTGATTTATGCAGATATGACATTAATACTTGATCCTTGACTTTATTGACATTAATACTTGATCCTTGACTTTATTCTCCAATACTCCCCCTCAAGTTGGAGTGTGGGGATTATGAGCACCCAACTTGAATGTTAACTCCTGGAACTGTTTTGCGCCTAGAGCTTTGGTGAAAATATCGGCTTGTTGCTTCTTGGTGGAAACATAATTGGTAGAGATTGTACCTTTTTGCAAATGTGTGCGAATAAAATGACAATCCACCTCTATGTGTTTCGTGCGTTCATGGTATACTGGATTGGCTGCAAGGTGTATGGCTGCTTGATTATCGCAAAACAACACAGTCGGTGACTTGTAGTGAACTTGTAAACTAGATAATAAGCTTCGTAACCAAATGACTTCACTTACAGCTTGCCCCATGGCTCTATACTCCGCCTCACTAGATGACTTTGACACTGTGGATTGCTTTTTAGTTTTCCATGATATAGGAGCTGATCCTAACTTCATTAGATACCCGGATGTTGATCTTCTAGTTAGTGGACACGATGCCCAATCTGAATCACAATAGGCCACAAGCTGAAGATCATTTTCTTTAGGCAAGATGATGCCTTGTCCTGGTGTAAATTTGAGATATCGTAGCACTCGCATGGCCGCATCCCAATGGGCTTGTTGAGGAGACTGCGTGAATTGGCTTAGTATATGGACTGAATAAGTGATCTCTGGACGTGTGATGGTTAAGTAAATCAAACGACCAACGAGTCTTCGGTAGCGAGGAGGATCTGAGTAAGCCGGTCCCGTGTCCAAAGCTAACTTTTGATTCTGCTCCATTGGGAAAGTTGAAGGTTTGGAATCAAGCATCTTACATTCATCCAAAATGTCCATGATGTATTTACGCTGACACATAAACAAACCAGTTGCTCCTCGTGCAAGTTCTAGTCCGAGGAAATATTTAAGAGGCCCAAGGTCTTTCATGTGGAAACACCTTCTCAAATATTGTTTGAAGTTGGTACATGTATCAGAGTAGTTACCTGCAATTACAAGATCATCAACATAGACCAAAACTGCCATGAATTCTCCTTCTCTTGAATATGTGAAGAGACTATGGTCTGCATGTGATTCTTGAAAACCATATTCTATGAGTGCATGGGAGAGCTTTGAATACCAATTACGTGAGGCCTGCTTCAATCCGTACAAGGATTTTCTCAAACGGCAAACCATCCCTGCTTTAGGAGTGTGATAACCTTCTGGGACTTGCATATAAACTTCTTCATCTAGATCTCCATGTAGAAAAGCATTGCTCACATCCATTTGGTGTAATTCCCACCCTTTTGCTACTGCAACAGTAAGAAGGCAACGCACAGTAGTCATCTTGGCTACAGGCGCAAATGTTTCATTAAAGTCTTCTCCTTCTACCTGTGTGTATCCTTTTGCTACAAGGCGTGCCTTATATTTTTCAACTTCTCCTGTAGCTTTGTACTTCACTTTGTAGACCCATTTGCAGCCCACTATCTTCTTACATGTTGGTGGTAATTCTAAATCCCAAGTACCATTCTCCTCAAGAGCTTTGAGTTCTGCTGCCATTGCTTCTTTCCATTCAGTTTTCTTCACAACTTCTCTATAGCTTTGTGGCTCTTTAGTATTATGTATTGCAGCAAGATAGGCCTGATGCCTGCGAGAATAACAATCATTACTGATAAAATTAGTGATAGGGTAGATTTTACCTGAGGAGTGTGATTGAGTCTTGGGCATGCTTATGGGGTTCTTGTGTGATGTGTAACAATGATAGTCTTGAAGATACCCGAGTGGTTGTCGTGTGCGTGGTGGAAGGTCTGTCTCCATCTCATTATGTACCGGAACTTCTGTCTCCTTCTCCTTATGTACTTCGATCCCTACAGCGTTTGGCTCCTCATTTTGACCATCCATCTCGGCTGGATTTGTGTCTCCTTGTCCTCGATTCTCTTGTCTCTCATATTTTTCCACTTCATCGTGATTACTCTCTTCTTGTTGTCCAGAAATTTCATGAAAAACAACACTTGGTGACTCTATTGGAAGCTCTTTTTCATGTACAACATAAGGTAAAATGTTCTCATAAAACACCACGTCTCGCGAAACAAAGAACTTCTGTGTCTTAGGATTGTAGACCTTCCAACCTTTTTGTCCCTGTGGGTAACCTACGAAGATACATCTTTCTGCTCTTGGATCAAATTTGTCCCTCAGTTTTGTGTTTGTACTAACATAACACAAGCAGCCGAATATCTTCAAGTGATCATAAGTTGGTGAATTTCTAAAAAGTACTTCATACGGTGTGATGCCTTGGTTTGCTACAGTAGGTGTTCTGTTTATAATGTGAGTTGCAGCCAATATGCATTCTCCCCAAAAACGAATGGGAAGGTTAGCTTGAAACCTTAAGGCTCTTGCAATATTTAAAATGTGTCTGTGCTTTCGTTCCACGCGCGCATTTTGTTGAGGTGTGGCTACACATGATGTTTCATGAATTATTCCTTTTTGTTTGAAGAATGTTTGAATGCTCATATTGGTGAATTCTGTTCCGTTATCACTGCGCACCCTTTTAATTTTCACATCAAATTGTGTCTCTATCATGTTGTAGAAGTTTATTAATATGTCGGTTGTTTGGGTTTTATTTTTCATTAAATATACCCAAGTTCCACGACTATGATCATCTACCAAAGTGAGAAAATAATGAGATCCATCATGTAAAGGTGTATTATATCTCCCCCATAAATCACAGTGAACTAAATCAAATGGTCTCTCAGCTTTATTGATACTATGAGGAAAAGAAAGTCTATGTTGCTTTGACTTGTGACATATGTCACAGCAATCTAATTTGCTGAAATTAAAATTACAATTGATAAAACTAGAGAGGTGCTGAAGAGACTGTGCTGAGGGGTGCCCCATTCTGCAGTGCCAAAGGGTGGTATCATCTTTCTGGCTTGTTGTAAGAGCAGATCCTTGCATCATCCCTTTGTACACATAAACCCCATTATGCATGCTACCCGATCCAATCATCCTCCTCGTGGCTAGGTCTTGTATCACACAAGAATCAGATTGATAAGTTATTATGCAGTTTAAATCAAGGGTCAACTTATGTATAGAGATTAAGTTGCAACTAAAATCGGGCACAATCAACACATTAAACAACTTGATATTTTTATCAAGTCTGAAATTTCCAAATTTTTCTACCAGCACAGTATTTCCGGTGGGAACTGTGATATAGAAAGGTTTTTCAAGTGATTGTATTCCCTCTAAAATTGAGGAAAATGGAGTCATATGATGAGATGCACCACTATCCAAGATCCATTGAATCTCTCTATTACCAGCCATGCCAGCAAATGATGATGATCCCAAAGTCTTCATCCGCATTCCATGAAAAGCGTGACCTTTATCAGCCACATCTCCATCATCTTTGCCTCGACCTTCATCAACATGAATTGTATGTGCAGCCATATTTCCTCCCGACTTATTGTTCCATCGTCGTGTTCTGCGAGTGTCCCAGTTTGGAGGGTACCCGATTATCTCAAAACACTTAGCCTTGACGTGTCCAACCTTTCCACAATAATCACACTTGGAATTGGTTCCTTCTTTCTTCTGTTTGCTTCCTGCAGAAGAGTAGAAAGCAGTTCCTTCATCCATCTTATTTTTCTTTTTTTCCTTATCAGCATTAAAGCGTGCTTCTTCCCTCAAGATGTGATTGAAAGCGCGTCGGAGTGGAGGTAATGGTTCCACATTTAGAATGGAAGTTTTGACGTGGCCATATTTCTCATCATCCAAACTTCCAAGGAATAGATGTAGACGCTGCCCTTCTTCCCTTCGCATCAACTCTTTTGATGCTCCGCATGTGCATTCAGGCAAAGGTTGAAGTTCACTCAATTCATCAAGAAGATATTTGAACTGGGTGTAAAATTCTGTTACACTTAACTCATCGTCCTTCTGCAAAAGACAAAGATTTCGCCATAATTGATGGATCTGTGGTGCGTTGGTTTGAGCAAAACGCTCTTCAAGATCAAGCCATAGATCTCTTGCTGTTGTTGCATGAGATATGCTGCCATGTAATTTCGGATCAGTGGCGTTTATGATCCAAGCCATCACCATTGAATCCGCCTTCTCCCAATTGAGGTAATCTGTTGTTTTCTTTCCTGGTTTTGTGATTGATCCATCAATGAATCCTAATTTGAACTTTGCACGAAGTGCCGTTTTCATCGAACGTGACCAGGTTCGGTAATTCTCTCCATAAAGAGCAGCTGCAACCAAAGGTGTTCCCGGATTATCTGAAGGGCTGAGGTAGTATGGTGAGGTTGGGGTGAGAGCAATTGGAGCATCTGGAATTTTTCTGTCATCAGAGGTATGGTTCTTCTCTGATGATACCTTTCCTGGATCAACGTGCTCTGATGCCATATTGAAAAAGGATTTGTTTTTACTGATATATCACAAAAATGGTATACAAATGAATATATACAGCACTAGATGGCTTTACAGAAGAATGAAATTAGCCTAAACATCAGCCTAATCAATGTAATTGACAGCTAACAAGAAGCCTCTAGAACAAAATATCATGTCTGCTTGATTTATGCAGATATGACATTAATACTTGATCCTTGACTTTATTGACATTAATACTTGATCCTTGACTTTATTCTCCAATAAAAATCATATGTCCATGCTTAAAATGTTGTTATGGACCTGTTAGTGAAAAGGATTTGGCAAGTCACCTAATATTTAATGGGATTGATAAAACCTATACATGTTGGACAATGCATGGGGAAGAAAAAACTAAGTCCACTAATTTGAGGAGCAATGTGACATATACATCTAATGTTTTTGAAAAAGATACGCAAGATTTTGATCGTGTCGAAGAGTTTGATCATGTCGAAGAGTTTGTGAATGTCATTGAAGAGGATATTCGTGATTGTCCTGGAATGTTTGACAGACTAGTAAGTGATTCAGAGAAACCATTGTATGATGGATGCACTAAATTCACAAGATTGTCCGCAGTCTTAAAATTGTATAAGTTGAAAGTAGGAAATGGATGGTCTGATAAGAGCTTCACAGAGTTGCTAACTCTTTTAAAAGATATGTTTCCTGAGAACAACACGCTCCCTAGTCGAGCATATGAGGCTAAACGGATGTTATGTTCTATTGGCACGAGTTACGAGAGGATACATGCTTGTCCAAATGATTGCATTTTATTTCGAAATGAGTATGCATCATTAAACACGTGTCCTAAATGTAGTGCCTCACGATATAAGAAAGGAACAGCTCCAGCGAAAGCACTGTGGTACTTTCCGATTATACCCAGATTTAGGCGCATGTATCGTAATGCAGAAGATGCAAAACACATAACATGGCATGCAGATGAAAGGATTCTTGATGGAATGCTTCGACATCCTGCAGATTCTCCTCAATGGGCAAAAATTGACGATGATTACCCAGATTTTGGGCAAGAACCAAGAAACCTACGTCTTGCATTGTCTACTGACGGAATGAACCCTCATGGTATCCAGAGTTGTTCTCACAGTACTTGGCCGGTGATTTTGGTGATTTATAACCTACCTCCGTCGCTATGCATGAAGCGCAAATTCTTGATGTTGACTATGTTAATTTCTGGACCCAGGCAACCAGGAAATGATATAGACGTATACTTGGCTCCATTAATTGAAGATTTAAAATTTATGTGGGAGACGGGTGTAGAGGTATATGATGAATGTAGAAAAGAACTCTTCAACTTGCGGGCTATGTTATTTGGAACAATTAATGATTTTCCAGCCTACGGAAATCTATCAGGCTATATTGTCAAAGGAAAGCATGCATGTCCTATATGTGAGGATGATACAGATTCAATGTGGTTGGAGAAATGTAAGAAGACTGTATATCTTGGCCATCGTAAATTCTTAAATACCAAACACCGGTATCGCAAATGGAGAAAAGCATTCAATAATGAATCAGAAGAAGGTAGAGCTCCTTTGTCTATAACGGGTGATCAAATATATGAAAAGGTAAAGCTTATGAGCAATAAATTTGGAAAGCCTTTTGCAAATGAACTTGTCACGGGAGGATGGAAAAAAAAATCAATTTTCTTTGAATTGCCATATTGGAAGTCATTGTATGTACGACATTTCCTTGATGTGATGCATATTGAGAAAAATGTTTTTGAAAGTGTCATTGGTACATTACTTATGATTCCAGGAAAGTCTAAGGATAGCATCAATGCGAGGTTAGACCTGCATCGTATGGGGTTAAGAAACGAGTTGCAGCCAATTAAGAAAAAGAACCGTACATATCTACCCCCGGCAGCTCATACTTTGTCAAGAAAAGAGAAAATTACTTTTTGCGAGTTTCTTGACGTACGGAGTTAAAGTTCCAGAGGGGTACTCTTCAAACATTAATAGTTTGGTATCTATGAAGGATCTCAAGTTAAAGGGTTTAAAGTCTCATGATTGTCATGTCTTAATGGAGAATTTGGTGCTGATAGGTATACGTTCCATTTTGCCTGAAAAGGTGCGATGGACCATAACTAAACTATGTTTCTTCTTCAAAGCTATTTGTAGCAAAGTTATTGACCCTGGGAAGTTGTTGGCATTGCAGAAGCAAATTGTTGTGACCTTATGTGAGCTTGAGATGTATTGCCCCCCCCCCCCCCCCCCCCCCTCATTTTTTGACATAATGTTCATCTAACAATCCACCTTGTCATGGAAACACAATATTGTGGACCAGCCTATATGAGATGGATGTACCCGATTGAACATTACATGAAGATATTAAAAGGGTATGTGAAGAATCGAAGTCGACCAGAGGGTTGTATTGTTGAGAGGTATATAGTTGAAGAAGCTATTGAGTTTTGTACCGAATACTTCTCTGATGTTAAATCAATAGGGCTTCCAATGTCACGACACTCGGGCAGAACAACAGGGGAAGGGATTGGTGCAAGTAAAGTAGTGACTATCTCAAAAATCAAAGTGTGACCAAACTAAAAAAAAATGCTATAGTAGCCCTTTTTTGTAGTAGTGTGACAAAACTTGGTTTGATTATGTGAGGCAATGAATAAAAAACTTCAACCACATATTAGAAGTATGACAAAACTCAATATGAAATTAGTCCAGTTTGAGTACAGCAAGGGTGCGGTACGGCGGTACCTGCAAAGACTCCAACGACCGAGTTAGTGTGAATTCAAAATATTTTCGGTAAAGATGTCTTAGCTAAATTTTCACAAAAGATACCTCTAATTATACAAAAAGAATTAAAAAATCAACATTTTTCTCTTCTACCAATTGAAGGATAATTTTTCGAAACATAATATACATTATTGACAAATTTAATACAAAAAGTAATTTTCTTAATTCTTGTGTTTTTATCGGATTTTCTATTTAAGAATGGAGATAAGATAACTAACAACAACCACTAACTAATTAACTAACTTGAAGTCTATAACTAATTATGTTATTACTCTTAATGAAAGATTAGCTATTAAACTATATCACAGAAACACTTTATTAAATTTGTTACCTTTTCAACAAAACCATCACATTGCAAAAGGAGGAATAAAAGAATTTATTAGTTCTTACTACTATCGAAATGACATCAACATGCACAAAAACATTTCAACTATAATTTTTCTTTGTTTTTTTTTGTTAGGTAGCTTAATAGCTAGAAATTCTATTCTTAAAGTGGATAAGTGGGGTGTTCGGAATTCGAACTCCGACCCCTGCATATAAAATGTGATATCCCTTACCAACTGAGCTAAACGGGACTCAACATTTTATTATTTTTTTGGTACAAGGACTCAACATAATTTTTCTACTAAGCTTTGGACAAATATAATTTTATTGATAACTTTATACCGTAAAAATCCTATGCTTTTGTTTATTAATTATTTCAATAAAAAAAATTATGCTATAGATCTTTAAGAAAACTTCCTAAAATTAGATTCATTAGCAAGGATATAATGCTACGGTGGAGTGGTCCACTGTGAAATAGTGTTTAAAATTATTTGAAATTCTAATGATTGTCGACAATATTCTTTAAAAATAAAAAATTGCGATTGTCATAAATTTTACGGCTAAAAGAATGATATGATTGGTGTCAGTTTCACACGAGTCACATTTATATTTTTTGTTATTTTAATCAAACTGATATCAATTAAGTCGTTAGGTAATCAATTTGTCCTTTAACTCTTTCAATCGACAAAGGCCACCTTCCATTATTTTTCCCATTTCTTTAATTTCTAACCTTTTATGATTAATGTGGGCAAAAAATGAAAAAGCGTCAAAATTCAAAATAAAACAAAATAATAACACAAGAAAAATAATAGATTTGGTCTAATAGTGAAGAGTTTAAGTAGTATGTTAAAGGTTTTGGGTTCGATCCTTGTTGACTCTATTGTAAACAAAAAACAAATAGTATAATCGTGTTTTTCCCTCGCACAAAACTAAACCAAAAATAATAATTTTCTAAAAATATGTTCGTTGTCATCATGATATTAAGGATATGCTCTAAAATAATTCATTTTTTTTTACGGTAATGAATAAGTGAAGTGTCCAGGGTTCAAATCCCGACTTCCGCATAATATATGCAATGTTCATACCAACTGAGCTAAACTCACGGGATTCTAAAATAATTATAGTTAAAAGATAAATATTTGTTATTTTTATTTTTTACAAAATCTAAAATACGCCTAGTGGTTAGCAATTCCACCCTTTAGGTGAATAAGTTGGATGACCGGGGTTCAAACATCGACCCCTACATATATAATGTAATGTCATGATAACTGAGTTAAACTCATAGGACACCCTAATTTCTATTTAGTACTAAAATATTGAATAATTTAATACTATAATTGCTACTTTAACATGGTAACTAGAGCTGTAAAAAGGGCCTTAAGGGGCCGGCCCTTTAAGGGGCGGACCCACTTATTCCTGATTATTAATTTTATTTAAATTTTAAACACAGTTTTTTTAAGGTGCCGATCGTGGACAGTGCTGATTGAAGAAAACGAGAATAAGTTCACGACACTAGAAAAATTGTTTAAAATTTAAATAAAATTAATAATCAGGAATAAGTGGGTCCGCCCCTTAAAGGGCCGACCCCTTAAGGCCCTTTTTACAGCTCTAATGGTAACCAACATCGCGAAACCGCGTACATGCAAATGCATGAATGTTTTTCTAGTTTTCAAAAAAAAAATTTCTTTTTCAAAAAAAGACAATAAAACTAGTTTTTCTTGTTTTTTATTATTTTTATTTAAATTTGTGTGTTTTTAAATTGTTGCCCCTTTCTATAATAAAAGGCTAGAAAAAAAAATATGAAAGTTGTATTTGTCTATTGATCGAGCTAAACAGACAAACACGAAAAATTCATTGACTCTGGTACGTTTAATAATGACTAATTTTTTAAAGTATTCTTGAAAATCTATAAATTTAAACAATTATTTATCGAAACAAATAAACGAAAAATAGAACTTTTGCAACATAAAGTGGTTAATAAATTTTTATTTGTTGCAAGCTTAGAAGAAAAAATATGACAAAAATTATTAAATTTGTTTATTTATTAATCCTCTTTATTTTCTTATTTCTCGTTTTACCGGAAGCTAGTGCAGGTAAACCATTTTTTTCACCCTTTTGAACTTTCTTGTTTATCTTATACAAAATCTTTCACTCGGTAATATTTGTTTCTTCTCTTTTATATCACAGCAATAGCAAGGTCAATAAGATGTAAAGAAGATTTTCAATGTCTATTCTATATATGTACAGCTCCTTATGTTGGAAAATGCGTTGATCGCAGATGTTATTGTCGTCCTCCATTAGAAGATTGGTAAGAGATTGATATTGCAACCTCAAAAGACGAAGTTTAAATCTCAATTGAGACAGATGTACAATGATCATTAGAATCACCGTTATTTATAATAAATTTATCTTTCCCAATATTTTATTTAAATGTTTTTTTTCCTATCATGACAATAAAAACAATGTCACCATATGATTATATTATGTATGTATGAAATAAACTGCACAAATATTGTTTTATGTATTTCAAGAACCATTTTAAGTTACGTAAAAAAAAAAAAAAAACATTTTAAGTAGCTAACATAACATGGTAACATCCCAATTTGTGGAGCGTTAACTTTAAAATTGATTTCCAACAAGACCGACATTTTTTAATAAGGCGAATTCTGCGTAAATTTCTGCCATTGATTTAAATTTATTGTAGCAGTCAACATGAACTAAAATAGATGGACGGCTCAGATCAATGCACGACAAGAAGTAGGAGAAAAATGGTAGGAGATAATCCATATCTTGAATTTTTTGGTACACATTTTATTTGAATGTATATTGGTATATTGGTGAGATGAACAATTATGATAGATTTATAAAAAGTGTTTGTTAATCAAAGTTGTGAGCATTTTCAAAAAAAAAAAAAAAAATCAAAGTTGTGAGAGAGTTAAGCATAACCCACCGTAATTATTTGTACTAATTTTCAAATAAATACTCTCTAAAATCTCACAATCGAATTTACAATTAGTTCTTCATTCAAATACTAATATTTGACGAACAATTAAATTATCTAAATTCCAAAATATGATTATCGATCAAAGGGATTTGTTAGGACTAAGTCTACCAAACAAAAAAAAATATCTACCAAAGAAACCTTCAGGGAGGTTCATCGGGGATTCTCCTTCTCTATGTATTTGTGCCTTAATATCTTGTAGTAGATTTAATTTAAGTAAGAAATGGCCTCTTGGCAAAGTTTCATAACATTGGAAACTTTTCATAGATTCTCAAATTCGATTATAATTAATCTTCACTCAAACACATTTTGGCTCGCGAAGACGCTTTTTGGATTCTGATGGGCCGATCATTTTTGCTTCGAGATCGGAAGTTAGATTCTAGTGGCATATCTTTGGGTCGGGTTGGTGTCTTCTCTGGTGGTGTCTGGGGCTTAGGAGTGTCTTTCTAAGTATGAGATTAGAAGTTGACCTCCATTAGGTGGTGTTGATTTTAGTTTTATTCATTGGTGTTCCGCATATATACGACGCCTTTGTTTTTGTAGTTCCATTTCTCCCGACCTCTGTTCGTCTTGTACAGAGACAGATTATTTATAATAATATATTTTGCTGTTAAAAAAAAAAAAAACATAAGAATGACATAAACCGATAGAGGGGAGGACATCCTCTCATGTGACATTTTTTTCATGTTTAATCTCATCCATTCATCTTTTTTAGTAATAAGCATTTTTAATTAAAAATAAAAGAGAAATTGAAATGAAAATACATTCATCCATGGAGAAATTTGAATGAGCAAAATTAGAATGAAAATACATTACCATGGAGAAATTGAAAAGAAGAATATTGGAATAAAAGAGATTGAAATGAAATTATATATAAAAAGGAGAAAAAAGCTTGAGCATTGATTTGTAGAAGATAGCTTTGTTGCATTATACATGGAGTGATGTTTTTCTCTCTCAACAAACCAACCACATGAGCAAGGCAAGTCAAACATGAAGATAAGACAAGAGCTTAGTTCACGGTTTAGTTTAAGGTAAATGAATAGTGTGGAGGGATTTTGGTGAGAAGCAGGGCGCATCAACAGGAAGTGAAAAAATGAATTATGAATTTTTTTAATTAATTAATGCAATTTACAATTATGACATTTTATTTTTATTGATTTTAAAAGTGGAAAATGGGGGCATTTTGTGTCCAAATGAAAAGGTGAATGATGCTATATGTTGTTCAACACTTCCAACTAATATCTGCTTCCACGATTCGTTACCAGTCATTTATTATTATTCAACCAGGTTATAAGTGAGTGTCTCACAGGGTTGGTTGGATCAATACATTATATTAAGAATAATCACATAAGTGACTTTTGACATCACATTTTCATCCAAAATTTTATAAGACATTAGAGTTATGAGTCCTCCCACTTATATATTGTTTAACATCAGCTCTTCCAACCAACATCTGACTTAACTATAACGCTTTATATATCTCAATATGTTGAGATATAAAAGGAGAGAATATATGTTATTGTAAAAAAAAGAGAATACATGTTATGATTACTTTCAACAATGGTAACATTTTTTATTTAAAAAAGAGGAAAGTTATTCTAAAAATAAAAAAGGAAAGGGTAAATTAATCGTTAATGATTATTTTACAATTATATTATGAGGTTGGATTTTTTTTTATAAGCATATGATATTGAATTTGAGCGTGGTCTCTTGAGATTATAATGCAAAACATTTACCACTAATTTGTCTCCTCATAGACGGGAGTGGCATTTTACAACAAAAGGACATATCTATACTATATACAAATAGAATACAAAAAAAATTGGTGTTGACTTTTCATAATACCAACAATATCCTTGACTTTTTTTAGTAGCAAAAATTGTTTATAAACAAATTTACCATAACATAAGGCATGTCTTTCTTTTTTGGAGCACGAAAAATCTTTTATTAACAAACTCACTCTAACATAAGGCATGCCTTATGTATTTTTACATAAATTTACATAAACAACAAAACAACACAGATCAAATGGTTTACCACTAACATTTTGTTACAACAAAAAATAAGAAAGGAAAAAGGATTATTAGATAAACACAAATAATAAGTTCAGCCATTTTTTATCAAGTAATTTAGTGGGTAGAAATTTCACCCTTAAGGTGAATAAGTAAAGTGTCCGGGATTTGAATGACGACCACTATATATATATATATATATGGGATGGATCAAATTACACCTGTGTAATATTTGAGTAATGTTACACCGCTCAATAACGCTTGAACGAATATAAATTTTACAAAATTCTCCGTTGAGTTGAAAGTTTATATCGTATAGAACATTCATGTTAAGTTTTACAAAAATCTAAAATCATTTGATATGTTATTGAGATAGATTAAGATTAACGGCATTCAATAAAAACGCATAAACCATTGATTTTGACTGATCTCAATAACATATCAAACGATTTTAGATTTTTGTAAAACTTAACATAGATGATCTATACGATATAAGCTTTCAATCCAACAGGTGATTTTGTAAAATTTGTATTCGTTAAAACATTATTGAGCGGTGTAATATTACTCAAATGTTACACCGGTATAATTTGATCCATCCCCATTTATATATATAGACACACACACACAGAAACATTTCAACTATAATTTTTCTTTGTTTTTTTTGTTAGGTAGCTTAATCGCTAGAAATTCTATTCTTAAAGTGGATAAGTGGGGTGTTCGGAGTTCGAACTCCGACTCCTGCATATAAAATGTGATATCCCTTACCAACTGAGCTAAACGGGACTCAACATTTTTTTTTTTTGGTACAAGGACTCAACATATTTTTTCTACTAAGCTTTGGACAAATATAATTTTATTGATAACTTTATACCGTAAAAATCCTATGCTTTGTTTATTAATTATTTCAATAAAAAAAATTATGCTATAGATCTTTAAGAAAACTTCCTAAAATTAGATTCATTAGCAAGGCTATAATGCTACGGTGGAGTGGTCCACTAGTGTTTAAAATTATATGAAATTCTAATGATTGTCGACAATATTCTTTAAAAGTAAAAAATTGCGACTATCATAAATTTTACGACTAAAAGAATGATATGATTGGTGTCAGTTTCATACGAGTCACATTTATATTTTTCGTTATTTTAATCAAACTGATATCAATTAAGTTGTTAGGTAATCAATTTGTCCTTTAACTCTTTCAATCGACAAAGGCCACCTTCCATTATTTTTCCTATTTCTTTAATTTCTAACCTTTTATGATCAATGTGGGCAAAAAATGAAAAAGCGTCAAAATTCAAAATAAAACAAAATAATAACACAAGAAAAAATAATAGATTTGATCTAATGGTGAAGAGTTTAAGTAGTATGTTAAAGGTTTTGGGTTCGATCCTTGTTGACTCTATTGTAAACAAAAAACAAATAGTATAATCGTGTTTTTCCCTCACACAAAACTACACCAAAAATAATAATTTTCTAAAAAAATGTTCGCTGTCAGCATGATATTAAGGATATGCTCTAAAATAATTCGTTTTTTTTTTACCGTAATGATTAATTAGAGTGTCCAGGGTTCAAATCCTGACTTCCGCATAATATATGCGATGTTCATACCAACTGAGTGATGATAAATTTCGCAAGTGCACGAAAATCACGTAGTAATAAAAATATCGATCCACAGGGATTGTGTGATCAAACTAGTCGAACGGTGTTCATAGACATTATACAGAAAATACACATAAATTGGGGGTATATTGAGTAATGAATTGCTAGAAAATGTGCTTTGATATAGTGGAAAAAGCGAGGTAGAATCATCGGAATCATCTAGTCTATAGCTAACCGCATGCAACCTACAATGGCATAAGATCTACTCAAGTGTTCACAACTAGATCGACAAATTAGTGAATCGCAATCTCTTGTCAAAATCCACTCTATTCGTTGTCGATACTCCCCCGATCTCTCGGGCGGAAGCTACCTACAACGAATGATGTTAACGCGCGTCAATCGTTCGCTACACTCTATGCCTCAATCTCTCGACCGGAGACACTCGAGTGCTCAATACAATTCAGTTCAGACATTAAATCAATACTCTCGCACGTGACTTAACTCAAAATCATTATAACACTAATGAAGGATTATAAAGCATTAGAAACAGACTTGAATTGAATGAACACTATAAAGAGAGTATGATCTTACACAATTGCAGGTTACATTCAATGAACTACATCCTAAACTACCTAGATTCTACCTCCGAAGGAGTTTAGCTCCTCATCGTTCTTCGTACGCTTCCTCGCTTCATCGCCACGGCTTGTGAATCCATGATCTGATGCGCTTGGAGCTCTCCACTGGAGTGTTGAATCACGATTTTCAAGTTCCAAGACCAAAATGTAGTCAAATTTAGCAGAATTTTCCAACCCGAAAACAGAATTATGCAGAAAATATATATACAGAAGGCAACCACGCCGCGCGCCAGATCTACCACGCCGCGCGTGGTTGCAAATCCATCACTATGCCGCGCGTGATAACAGAATCACGCGGCGCGTGATCAAGTCAGAGAACAATCTTCTTCTTCAGCAACGCTTCACGCCGCGCGTGGTAAGGCATCACGCCGCGCGTGGTCAAGTCAGAGAGCAATCCAGTTCCTGAACAAACTTCACGCCGCGCGTGGTCAGGTATCACGCCGCGCGTGATCAGAGTGGAAATCTTGGCTCCCTGTGAGCTCCATCACGCGGCGCGTGATGGGCTACGCCCCCAGCGTAGTGAAAATCATTCATTTCCTGCAGTTTTTCCTGTTTTCTTGCCAAACAAGTAATCAAGCTAATGGTTAGATTTCTCTCATATTTATTGCTAAAAACCTACTAAAATGTATCTAATGTTGCTAAAATAGGCATGGATTAGAGAGTGTGACGATTTGTCATCACAACCCCAAACTTGAACCTTTCCTTGTCCTCAAGGAAACAACTTTTACCTCAAGCTTTTGTGTCAAGACCTTGGCATTTTCCTTAAATTCACTCGAATCATACATACGTGAGACTCACCTGATGATCAATGATCCACCTGCAAACAATGCTCAATTGCACAACCGTTCCCGCAAGGCATTTTCAAGTAGTTCACACTTTTCGACCAAAGCTCTATGATTTCATCACACTACTCACATGCACTCTTCAGTTTTTGGTAATTCACTCAAATCAACACATCAATGCAAGTCAACAATAATTTTGCAAGTAATCTAAGAATTCATTCGGTTCACTTTGTGCACACACATTAGAGGACTTTTAGGGTTATAACGTGGCTTGGCTAGGGTGGATGGTGACATTTTTGGATAAGTAGTAGAAAAACTTGGAGTTAGATCCCCCTAAGGTCAAAAATGTTTCATAAACCAAACCCCCTTTTCCTTTGAACTATAGTGGACTAGAGAACTTTTTCAATCATCAAACAAAGTTTTGCAATTCTTTTGAATTCAAGGCTATCACTTCTTTTTTTTTTTTTGTACTTCTTTTCTATTTTCCTTTCACATTCATTCATCTTCTTTTTTTTCATTTTCTTGCCTTGCAATTGTTGAAAAATTTTTTCTCAATTTTTCAAATCAAAACTTTCATAAGTTCTCTAGTACCCTCACCCCAAACTTTATTTGTTGCTAATTCCAAAGAGCAACCCCAAACTTAGTAGTGAGCAATGCGCATCAACCACTAATTAGGTGCCTAACCTCCAAGAAAGTCATTCCTTTTTTTCATCAAAATTTTCTTAAGGTTTTGCAAAAAAAACATTTTCTTTTTCAGCTCAAATTGGTTAAGCAAAGGATAATTATATGTAAGGGTGGATAGAAAGGCTCAAAGGTACCAAGAAACATGCCTCGTGTGTGCTACAAAAGTACCAATCAAATACAAAGACGACAAGCAAAATCGAGAGACAATACAAGAGTGGATATCACACATAGAAGAAAAATGAGTGTTTGGCTCAATACCTCACGGTTGGGTCGAATCAAAGAACTGGTCAAAAAGTGTGCGTTCCCTTCCTTTGCCTCTTGATCGCATGAGTGCAACAAGCTATTGCACTGCAAGTTTCACATATCACACACGGAGAAAATCAAGTAATTGATACTCAAGTAACTAGAAAGAACATGCCAAAATATTGAAACAAATTCTAGAAGTGAAAACCATTCCACAATTAAACAAAAGAAGATTCAAATTCAGAGTACACAATTAAAATATCCAGCCAATATCCAAGCAACATCAAATATTATTACAAACCAAGCAAATAAAAGACAATTAAGTAAAGATAGAGATAGAGTAGTAGAATAGTAGTAGTAGCAGCAGCAGCAGCAGAACATCATCATCAACAACATGCACGATCTTAACACCCCTGACCACAGAAACATACTCCGGAAACATAGGTTGATCCGGTAAATAGGCATTTGCAAAGAATTCTCTAGCCCACATCTTTTCTCATGAACTTCACTGATGAAGTGGGGATGAACCTGTGGCCGAGTGACATTGCTCCGGCGAGGAGGAGATGCTTGAGCAGACCGAGAAGATTGGCCCTTGCTTGCACTCATCTTCGTTCTTGGTTTCTTTGGAGGCTCTTGTGGTGGATTAGCATCACTCTTCTTCTTTCCCTTTCCGGTTAGCCGAGTCAACATCTTGATATTGTAAAGATTGAAATGGGTAAAATTGGGAAATGGTGAAATGAGATGAAATGAGGGATTTGGAGTGGAATTAGGAGTGGGTGATATGGGTGTAATGTGAATGTGAATGAAATGGATGATTGGAGGTGATTAGAAGTGAAATTGAAGAAGTTTGGAGAGTGAAAATCGGTTGTCAATGGAGTTTTCAGTGTGGGAGACCGTGTGAATTGATGATGGGACGGATGGAGTGGTTGAGAAGATGAAGAAATTCAAATTTGACACGCTTTCCTGTGTACCCACGCCGCGCGTGGTCCATCTACGCCGCGCGTAGTAGCAATTGTAACGGTCAAGAACTTCTTTCAAACAGGCCACGCCGCGCGTAATCACCATCACGCGGCGCGTAATCACTTAGTCAGAGACTCCATATTTCTCCAATCTTCACGCAGCGCGTGATATACCCCTACGCCGCGCGTAATGCCTTCTGAAAACTTTCTCCTCTGTGATGAAGGATCACGCCGCGCGGGATTGTACTGCGCCCCCGGCGTGGTAGAATTCTGTTCTGCCCTGTTTTTGCTTCCGTCCTTGCTTCTGCTGCACACCTACCTGCATACTTCAAAAGAAAACATACTAAAACATTAAAAACCGTTGGGTTGCCTCCCAACCAGCGCTTGTTTAACGTCCCGATGCTTGACGTTCCATGCCCCTAAGGGTCACGGAGAAGAAGTGCCACCATGTGGCAAGTAGTGTGCATTCCAAGGTAACTTAAGAGCATGTTTAACAATATGATCATAAACCTGGATTTTAAAACATTGGGGGTCACCATCATCACACTCCATCTTATCAAAAACATTGAACGTGACCTGCTGATCATCGGTCCTTAGCATGAGCTCGCCCATCTCTACATCGATTAGTGCACGGCTGGTTGCTAAAAAGGGTCTACCAAGTAGCAAAGGCTCCCACTCCCTAGTTTCTTCTATGTCTAAGACCACAAAATCCGCGGGAAACACAAACCCAGCAACCTTAACCAACACATCATGGAGAATACCCTCCGGATGCACAACCGATCGATCCGCCAAAGAGAGACTCATCTTTGTCGGCTTTGCTACAGCTCCCGGTATCTTCTTCATCATCGATAACGGCATCAAATTAATGCTAGCACCCAAATCACACAAAGCTTTTTCAATGGTGAGCGTTCCAATGGAACATGGAATTGTAAAGCTCCCCGGATCTTTCTTTTTCTGCGGTAGCTTCCGTTGAATGAGGGCGCTGCGCTCCTCCGTCATACTTACCATTTCATCATCCAATGGTTTTCTTTTCTTTGTGAGCAGCTCCTTCAAAAACTTTGCATAACTCGGCATTTGCTCCAAAGCCTCAACTAAAGGTATAGCCATCTCAAGCTTGTTCAACACCTTCATGAACTTCTTGAACTCCTTCTCCCGCTCAAGATTCTTAACTTTCTTTCTCCTAGGAAAGGGCATCCTAGCATATGGTGATTCATCAACTCCTTTACCTTTCTCAACCTTCTTACTCTCTTTTTCTTTTGTCTCCCTCTGTTTTTCAACTTCTTCTATTTCATCCTCACTAATCTCAACTTCCTTAGACACATTTTCCTTTTCTACTTCTCCCTCATATCTCTCATTTTCAACCACAACTTCTTGCTCATTTCCAACTTCTCCCTCAATGACCTTCTTTTTCAAGGGCTTCTCCACAGCTGGCCTTTCCGGTATCTCTCTACTCCTCAACGTGATTCCATTGCAAGTTTCATTTTTCGGATTATCATGAGTGTTCCCACCGAAACCTCCTTGGTTTTGCAACATAGAAAACTGTCTTGACAGCTGACCCATTTGCACCTCAAGATTCTTTATAGAAGCTTCATGATTCTTGTTAGAGGTTGCTTGACTCGATTTCATCGCTTCAAAGTTGCTTTGGGTCATGAGCATGAACTGATTTAGAGTCTCTTCCATCCTTGATGGAGGCCTTTGCTGCTGTTGCTGTGTACCTTGACCTTGCATACCATTCCCCCACCCGAAACCGTTGTTATTATTGTTGTACGGCTTCCGAAAATTGGCCAAGTAGCGAGCCTCCTCTGAACCCTCCGGGAAGCATCCGCCATTTGGGTGGTCCTGCAAACAAAAATCACAGCGAACATTGTCAATTTTACCTATTGGAGAAGATTGAACTTGCGGATTGGACAGCAACTTCATCATTGCTTCCATTTGGCTAGTCATGAGCTTTTGCTGCGCCAATAGTGCTGTTTGGGTATCCAATTCCAACACTCCGCCTTTCTTTTTAGCTCCCCTATCATTAGTAGCTCTATACTCGTTTTGAGCCATGCTTTCAACCAATTCTCTTGCTTCAGTTTCGTCACGGTTCTTCAACGAACCACCGGCTGATGCGTCAAGTATCATTCGCGTTTGAGCCCTCAAACCTTGGGTAAACATTTGCATCTGATTGTGGCCATCGAAACCGTGATTCGGACACCTTTTAAGACAAACTTTGAACCTCTCCCAAGCATCATACAACGTCTCACCATCCGCTTGTTCGAAGTTGCTAATTTCAGCCCTTCTTTCTAGGAACTTATGAATAGGGAAGTAACGATCTAAGAACTTCCGCTCCAGCTGTCTCCAAGTCTCAATTGTTCCGGCTGGTATCGTGTCTAACCAATCTTTAGCACGGCCGGTGAGAGAATGCTTGAATAACCTCAGTCTTTTGTCCGATTCGCTCACCCCCGGTGGATCGGTATAGTCGCAGGCTTCATAGAAGTGAGACAAGTGTAAGTTCGGGCATTGAGCTTCCGAACCTGAATAAGGATTCTCTTTTAAGGCGGAAAGGACCGTGTTCTTGATGTCGAATGAGACAGGATTCGCCGGCTGAAAGCCTTGATTTGCCAACGCGTCATTGTCTCTCCTCCCATAATCACCAAGGGTACGCCTTGGCGGTTGAGGAACCGGAGGAACCTGTTCTTCCTCCATTGTTGCTGCAGTCCTTCCTTGACAGTCCGGTGTATCCCTTAGCAAAGCTGTTCCCCTTAAAGCTTGAGCTTCCCTTGTTGCCTTTCGAATTGCGCGAGCTGTCTTTTCAATCTCCGGATCAAATTGCAGCTCTTGAGGACCTGTTCTCCGCATGCACAATGAAACACACAAGTAGAACGCTCCGGGAGAAAAATACACAACAGAAAGTAATAAAGAAAAACACAGAAAATATGAACACTATTGCCTAGTTGAACCAATCACAATCCCCGGCAACGGCGCCAAAAACTTGATGATAAATTTCGCAAGTGCACGAAAATCACGTAGTAATAAAAATATCGATCCACAGGGATTGTGTGATCAAACTAGTCGAACGGTGTTCATAGACATTATACAGAAAATACACATAAATTGGGGGTATATTGAGTAATGAATTGCTAGAAAATGTGCTTTGATATAGTGGAAAAAGCGAGGTAGAATCATCGGAATCATCTAGTCTATAGCTAACCGCATGCAACCTACAATGGCATAAGATCTACTCAAGTGTTCACAACTAGATCGACAAATTAGTGAATCGCAATCTCTTGTCAAAATCCACTCTATTCGTTGTCGATACTCCCCCGATCTCTCGGGCGGAAGCTACCTACAACGAATGATGTTAACGCGCGTCAATCGTTCGCTACACTCTATGCCTCAATCTCTCGACCGGAGACACTCGAGTGCTCAATACAATTCAGTTCAGACATTAAATCAATACTCTCGCACGTGACTTAACTCAAAATCATTATAACACTAATGAAGGATTATAAAGCATTAGAAACAGACTTGAATTGAATGAACACTATAAAGAGAGTATGATCTTACACAATTGCAGGTTACATTCAATGAACTACATCCTAAACTACCTAGATTCTACCTCCGAAGGAGTTTAGCTCCTCATCGTTCTTCGTACGCTTCCTCGCTTCATCGCCACGGCTTGTGAATCCATGATCTGATGCGCTTGGAGCTCTCCACTGGAGTGTTGAATCACGATTTTCAAGTTCCAAGACCAAAATGTAGTCAAATTTAGCAGAATTTTCCAACCCGAAAACAGAATTATGCAGAAAATATATATACAGAAGGCAACCACGCCGCGCGCCAGATCTACCACGCCGCGCGTGGTTGCAAATCCATCACTATGCCGCGCGTGATAACAGAATCACGCGGCGCGTGATCAAGTCAGAGAACAATCTTCTTCTTCAGCAACGCTTCACGCCGCGCGTGGTAAGGCATCACGCCGCGCGTGGTCAAGTCAGAGAGCAATCCAGTTCCTGAACAAACTTCACGCCGCGCGTGGTCAGGTATCACGCCGCGCGTGATCAGAGTGGAAATCTTGGCTCCCTGTGAGCTCCATCACGCGGCGCGTGATGGGCTACGCCCCCAGCGTAGTGAAAATCATTCATTTCCTGCAGTTTTTCCTGTTTTCTTGCCAAACAAGTAATCAAGCTAATGGTTAGATTTCTCTCATATTTATTGCTAAAAACCTACTAAAATGTATCTAATGTTGCTAAAATAGGCATGGATTAGAGAGTGTGACGATTTGTCATCACTGAGCTAAACTCACGAGATTCTAAAATAATTATAGTTAAAAGATAAATATTTGTTATTTTTTATTTTTTACAAAATCTAAAATACGCCTAGTGGCTAGAAATTCCACCCTTTATGTGAATAAGTTGGATGACCGGGGTTCGAACATCGATCCCTACATATATAATGTAATTTCATGACAACTGATTTAAACTCACAGGATATCCTAATTTCTATTTAGTACTAAAATATTGAATATTTTAATACTATAATTGCTACTTTAACATGGTAACCAACATGGCGAAACCGCGTACGTGCAAATGCATGAATGTTTTTCTAGTTTTCAAAAAAAAATAAAAAAAATTCTTTTTCAAAAAAGACAATAAAACTAGTTTTTCTTGTTTTTTATTATTTTTATTTAAATATGTGTGTTTTTCAATTGTTGCCCCTTTCTATAATAAAAGGCTAGAAAAAAAAAATGAAAGTTGTATTTGTCGATTGATCGAGCTAAACAGACAAACATGAAAGTTGTAATTTTTTAAAGTATTCTTGAAAATCTATAAATTCAAACAAATATTTATCGAAACAAATAAACAAAAACATAGAACTTTTGCAACATAAAGTGGTTAATAAGTTTTTAGTTGTTGCAAGCTTAGAAGAAAAAATATGACAAAAATTATTAAATTTGTTTATTTATTAATCCTCTTTATTTCCTTATTTCTTGTTTTACCGGAAGCTAGTGCAGGTAAACCATTTTTTTCACCCTTTTGAACTTTCTTGTTTATCTTATACAAAATCTTTCACTCCTTTCGCTAATATTTGTTTCTTCTCTTTTATATCACAGTAACACCAACGCCATGTAAATATGATTATGAATGTAAATTCATTAAATGTGGTCTTTATGTTGGAAAATGCGTTTTTCGCATATGTGAATGTCGTCATCGATTAGAAAATCGTCATCGATTTGAAAATTGGTAAGAGATTAATTGCAACCTCAAAAGACGAAGTTTAAATCTCAATTGAGACAAATGTAAAATGATCATTAGAATCACCGTTATTTATAATAAATTTATCTTTCCCAGTATTTTATTTAAATGTTTTTTTTCCTATCATGACAATAAAAACAATGTCACCATATGATTATATTATGTATGTATGAAATAAACTGCACAAATATTGTTTTATGTATTTCAAGAACCATTTTAAGTTACGTAAACAACAAAAAAAAAAAATTTAAGTAGCTAACATAACATGGTAACATCCCAATTTGTGGAGCGTTAACTTTAAAATTGATTTCCAAAAAGACTGACATTTTTTAATAAGGCGAATTCTTGGAATCAGATCATCTCTCGCCACTGGATGATACTGCGTAAATTTCTGCCATTGATTTAAATTTATTGTAGCAGTCAACATGAACTAAAATAGATGGACGGCTCAGATCAATGCACGACAAGAAGTAGGAGAAAAATGGTAGGAGATAATCCATATCTTGAATTTTTTGGTACACATTTTATTTGAATGTATATTGGTATATTGTTGAGGTGAACAATTATGATAGATTTATAAAAAGTGTTTGTTAATCAAAGTTGTGAGCATTTTAAAAAAAAAAAAATCAAAGTTGTGAGAGAGTTAAGCATAACTCACCGTAATTATTGTACTAATTTTCAAATAAATACTCTCTAAAATCTCACAATCGAATTTACAATTAGTTCTTCATTCAAATACTAATATTTGACGAACAATTAAATTATCTAAATTCCAAAATATGATTATCAAAGGGATTTGTTAGGACTAAGTCTACCAAAGAAAAAAAAAAAGTCTACCAAAGAAACCTTCAGGGAGGTTCATCGGGGATTCTCCTTCTCTGTGTATTTGTGCCTTAATATCTTGTAGTAGATTTAATTTAAGTAAGAAATGGCCTCTTGGCAAAGTTTCATAACATTGGAAACTTTTCATAGATTCTCAAATTTGATTATAAGTAATCTTCACTCAAACACATTTTGGCTCGCGAAGACGTTTTTTGGATTCTGATGGGCCGATCATTTTTGCTTCGAGATCGGAAGTTAGATTCTAGTGGCATATCTTTGGGTCGGGTTGGTGTCTTCTCTGGTGGTGTCTGGGGCTTAGGAGTGTCTTTCTAAGTATGAGATTAGAAGTTGACCTCCATTAGGTGGTGTTGATTTTAGTTTTATTCATTGGTGTTCCGCATATATACGACGCCTTTGTTTTTGTAGTTCCATTTCTCCCGACCTCTGTTCGTCTTGTACAGAGACAGATTATTTATAATAATATATTTTGCTGTTCAAAAAAAAAAACATAAGAATGACATAAACCGATAGAGGGGAGGACATCCTCTCATGTGACATTTTTTTCATGTTTAATCTCATCCATTCATCTTTTTTAGTAATAAGCATTTTTAATTAAAAATAAAAGAGAAATTGAAATGAAAATACATTCATCCATGGAGAAATTTGAATGAGCAAAATTAGAATGAAAATACATTACCATGGAGAAATTGAAAAGAAGAATATTGGAATAAAAGAGATTGAAATGAAATTATATATAAAAAGGAGAAAAAAGCTTGAGCATTGATTTGTAGAAGATAGCTTTGTTGCATTATACATGGAGTGATGTTTTTCTCTCTCAACAAACCAACCACATGAGCAAGGCAAGTCAAACATGAAGATAAGACAAGAGCTTAGTTCACGGTTTAGTTTAAGGTAAATGAATAGTGTGGAGGGATTTTGGTGAGAAGCAGGGCGCAGCAACAGGAAGTGAAAAAAGGAATTATGAATTTTTTTAATTAATTAATGCAATTTACAATTATGACATTTTATTTTTATTGATTTTAAAAGTGGAAAATGGGGGCATTTTGTGTCCAAATGAAAAGGTGAATGATGCTATATGTTGTTCAACACTTCCAACTAATATCTGCTTCCACGATTCGTTACCAGTCATTTATTATTATTCAACCAGGTTATAAGTGAGTGTCTCACAGGGTTGGTTGGATCAATACATTATATTAAGAATAATCACATAAGTGACTTTTGACACCACATTTTCATCCAAAATTTTATAAGACATTAGAGTTATGAGTCCTCCCACTTATATATTGTTTAACATCAGCTCTTCCAACCAACATCTGACTTAACTATAACGCTTTATATATCTCAATATGTTGAGATATAAAAGGAGAGAATATATGTTATTGTAAAAAAAAGAGAATACATGTTATGATTACTTTCAACAATGGTAACATTTTTTATTTAAAAAAGAGGAAAGTTATTCTAAAAATAAAAAAGGAAAGGGTAAATTAATCGTTAATGATTATTTTACAATTATATTATGAGGTTGGATTTTTTTTTTATAAGCATATGATATTGAATTTGAGCGTGGTCTCTTGAGATTATAATGCAAAACATTTACCACTAATTTGCCTCCTCATAGACGGGAGTGGCATTTTACAACAAAAGGACATATCTATACTATATACAAATAGAATACAAAAAAAATTGGTGTTGACTTTTCATAATACCAACAATATCCTTGATTTTTTTTAGTAGCAAAAATTGTTTATAAACAAATTTACCATAACATAAAGCATGTCTTTCTTTTTTGGAGCACGAAAAATCTTTTATTAACAAACTCACTCTAACATAAAGCATGCCTTATGTATTTTTACATAAATTTACATAAACAACAAAACAACACAGATCAAATGGTTTACCACTAACATTTTGTTACAACAAAAAATAAGAAAGGAAAAAGGATCATTAGATAAACACAAATAATAAGTTCAGCCAATTTTTATCAAGTAATCTAGTGGGTAGAAATTTCACCCTTAAGGTGAATAAGTAAAGTGTCCGGGATTTGAATCACGACCACTATATATATATATATATATAGGGGTTTTCTAACTTAGACCCTAGTTAGGTCTAAGTTAGCAAGGTGCACCTTTTGAGTTGGACAAAAATACCCAATTTTTTTTTTTTGAAACAATAGAGCAACTGGGGCATGTATGTAATTTGCATCATAAAATAGCGCGCCCCCCATGCAACAACAACAACTATTACATTTTTTAAATTTCTTCCAAATTTCGACCTCATTTTACGTGCGAATCGAACGCCGATTTCAAAAACTAATACCGGAAACCTTTGTAAAATTGAAAAACGATCAAAATCCATATAAGGAACGTCGAGTTTCGTTGAGTATTGAGGGAGATCGAACCGGGTCAAAAACCGGGTCGCGCGACCCGTTTCTGCATAAAACGGGTGGGGGCGATGAACAGTGCGCGACGCCCACGCCCACTCTCACCGGAGGCGCGTGGGGGCGCGTGCGGCCTCAGGGAGGCTCTAATTTTTTTTTCTTTTTTCATAATAAAATAGTAGATAATATTCTGGAAATTTTGGTATATTGTATGAAATTTTTGGAGACCTGAAACTATTTTTAGTTAATTAAATGATTACAAAGGTAATTAAAAATATTATAATTCCATAAAAAATTTCCAAAATTTTATGTAAAGTACTATGAATTATTTAGAACCCTCTTGTGTACCTCACTCTCCCTAGTTCAAGTCATGAAATTATTTTCACAAATTCCGCTGATTATTTAAAACCATTTAACAAATAATAATAATAATTTCATAGATTTGTACTCTGAAACCAATTGTTTTTTTATTTGTTTCTAATAAAATATTAGATAATATTCTGGAACTTTTGGTATATTTTATGAAATTTTTGGAGACCTGAAACTATTTTTCGTTAATTAAATGAGATAAAACGGTAATTAAAAACTATTGTTTGCTTCTGAAACCATTTAGCTGGTACTATGGTTTCAGAGAGTTGTACTTTGAAACCATTTTACTGGTAGAATGGTTTCATTGAGTTGATTCTTAGTTATTTGCTTATGAAACCATTTAGCCGGTAGAATGGTTTCAGAGAGTTATATTCTGAAACCATTTTGCTGGTATAATGGTTTCAGTGAGTTGATTGAGTGGTGCGTGTTAAATTACAACACACAAGTAACGTACTTAGTACGATACACATAATTTAAAATGCAATAGAACATATAAATAACGAGATTAAGGAAGTGAAAAATTATGTTTATATATTACTATGAAACCATTTAGCTGGAAGAATGGTTTCAGAGAGTTATACTGTGAAACCATTCTAGCAGTAAAATGGTTTCAGAAGCAAACAATTAAGAATCAACTCCCCTGAAACCATTCTATCAGTGAAATGGTTTCAAAGTACAACGCTCTGAAACCATTGTACCAGCTAAATGGTTTCAGAAGCAAACAATTAAGAAATTACTCACTGAAACCATTCTACCAGTAAAATGGTTTCAGAGAGTTATACTGTGAAACCATTCTACCAGCTAAATGGTTTCACAGTATTATATAAAGATAATTAAAGGTAGTGAAAAATTGAGTTTTTTTTTTTGTGTCCAAATCAAACGAACCAAGTCTCTATTTGTAGACAAAAAAAAATTATGAATTTTGCTATAAAAATAAAAAAATAAAAAATTAATTTACAACGAAATAATTGAGTTTAAAGTATTAAATGAAAAAAAAACACGCCAACCACCCAGCAGTTGACACGTGTCCTGCTTTTTTTAAAATAAAATTTTCTCTCTCCAGGCGCAGAGCTAGTGTGGTGCACGCGCTGGCTTATCGTGGAGCTGGATGATCTAGACTGTCTGATTGATCCGACAGCCATGATGAGATCATCTGTTGGCCGTCTGATGGAAATCAACGGTCTGTAACGGTGGTCCTGCGGTAGGCGCGCGACACTGGATCAGCGCCAATATGTTTTTTTTTTTTTTTTTTTATAAAAAGAAAGGGTATTTTTGTCCAACTCAAAAGGTGCACCTTGCTAATTTAGACCCAACTGGGTCTAAATTAGCAGCCCCCATATACATATATATATATATATATATATATATATATATATATCTATATATATATATATATATATATAGATATGGGATGGATCAAATTACACCTGTGTAATATTTGAGTAATGTTACACCGCTCAATAACGCTTTGACGAATATAAATTTTACAAAATTCTCCGTTGGATTGAAAGTTTATATCGTATAGAGCATTCATGTTAAGTTTTACAAAAATCTAAAATCATTTGATATGTTATTGAGATAGATTAAGATTAACGGCATTCAATAAAAACACATAAACCATTGATTTTGAATGATCTCAATAACATATCAAACGATTTTAGATTTTTGTAAAACTTAACATAGATGATCTATACGATATAAGCTTTCAATCCAACGGGTGATTTTGTAAAATTTGTATTCGTTAAAACATTATTGAGCGGTGTAATATTACTCAAATGTTACACCGGTGTAATTTGATCCATCTCCATATATATATATAGACACACACACACAGAAACATTTCAACTATAATTTTTCTTTGTTTTTTTTGTTAGGTAGCTTAATCGCTAGAAATTCCATTCTTAAAGTGGATAAGTGGGGTGTTCGGAGTTCGAACTCCGACTCCTGCATATAAAATGTGATATCCCTTACCAACTGAGCTAAACGGGACTCAACATTTTTTTTTTTGGTACAAGGACTCAACATAATTTTTCTACTAAGCTTTGGACAAATATAATTTTATTGATAACTTTATACGGTAAAAATCCTATGCTTTGTTTATTAATTATTTCAATAAAAAAAATTATGCTATAGATCTTTAAGAAAACTTCCTAAAATTAGATTCATTAGCAAGGCTATAATGCTACGGTGGAGTGGTCCACTGTGGAATAGTGTTTAAAATTATATGAAATTCTAATGATTGTCGACAATATTCTTTAAAAGTAAAAAATTGCGACTATCATAAATTTTACGCCTAAAAGAATGATATGATTGGTGTCAGTTTCATACGAGTCACATTTATATTTTTCGTTATATTAATCAAACTGATATCAATTAAGTTGTTAGGTAATCAATTTGTCCTTTAACTCTTTCAATCGACAAAGGCCACCTTCCATTATTTTTCCTATTTCTTTAATTTCTAACCTTTTATGATCAATGTGGGCAAAAAATGAAAAAGCGTCAAAATTCAAAATAAAACAAAATAATAACACAAGAAAAAATAATAGATTTGATCTAATGGTGAAGAATTTAAGTAGTATGTTAAAGGTTTTGGGTTCGATCCTTGTTGACTCTATTGTAAACAAAAAACAAATAGTATAATCGTGTTTTTCCCTCGCACAAAACTACACCAAAAATAATAATTTTCTAAAAAAATATTCGCTGTCATCATGATATTAAGGATATGCTCTAAAATAATTCGTTTTTTTTACGGTAATGATTAACTAGAGTGTCCAGGGTTCAAATCCTGACTTCCGCATAATATATGCGATGTTCATACCAACTGAGCTAAACTCACGGGTTTCTAAAATAATTATAGTTAAAAGATAAATATTTGTTATTTTTATTTTTTACAAAATCTAAAATACGCCTAGTGGCTAGAAATTCCACCCTTTATGTGAATAAGTTGGATGACCGGGGTTCGAACATCGATCCCTACGTATATAATGTAATTTCATGACAACTTAGTTAAACTCACAGGATATCCTAATTTCTATTTAGTACTAAAATATTAAATATTTTAATACTATAATTGCTACTTTAACATGATAACCAACAGGGCGAAACCGCGTACGTGCAAATGCATGAATGTTT
Source organism: Trifolium pratense (assembly GCF_020283565.1). Classification (NCBI taxonomy): domain Eukaryota; kingdom Viridiplantae; phylum Streptophyta; class Magnoliopsida; order Fabales; family Fabaceae; genus Trifolium; species Trifolium pratense. The sequence goes on along the minus strand of NC_060062.1, from coordinate 6,575,730 downwards.
TTCTAGTTTTCAAAAAAAAATAAAAAAATTTCTTTTTCAAAAAAGACAATAAAACTAGTTTTTCATGTTTTTTATTATTTTTATTTAAATATGTGTGTTTTTCAATTGTTGCCCCTTTCTATAATAAAAGGCTAGAAAAAAAAAATGAAAGTTGTATTTGTCTATTGATCGAGCTAAACAAACAAACATGAAAGTTGTAATTTTTGAAAGTATTCTTGAAAATCTATAAATTCAAACAAATATTTATCGAAACAAATAAACAAAAACATAGAACTTTTGCAACATAAAGTGGTTAATAAATTTTTAGTTGTTGCAAGCTTAGAAGAAAAAATATGACAAAAATTATTAAATTTGTTCACCTTGTTTATTTATTAATCCTCTTTATTTCCTTATTTCTTGTTTTACCGGAAGCTAGTGCAGGTAAACCATTTTTTTCACCCTTTTGAACTTGTTTATCTTATACAAAATCTTTCACTCCTTTCGGTAATATTTGTTTCTTCTCTTTTATATCACAGTAACACCAACGCCATGTAAAGATGATTATGAATGTCGATTCTATAAATGTCATGGTTTTTATGTTGGAAAATGCGTTAACGTTTTACTCAGATGTGAATGTCGTCATCAATTAGAAAATTGGTAAGAGATTGATATTGCAACCTCAAAAGACGAAGTTTAAATCTCAATTGAGACAAATGTAAAATGATCATTAGAATCACTGTTATTTATAATAAATTTATCTTTCCCAATATTTTATTTAAATGTTTTTTTTTCCTATCATGACAATAAAAACAATGTCACCATATGATTATATTATGTATGTATGAAATAAACTGCACAAATATTGTTTTATGTATTTCAAGAACCATTTTAAGTTACGTAAAAAACAAAAAAAAAAAAAAATTTAAGTAGCTAACATAACATGGTAACATCCCAATTTGTGGAGCGTTAACTTTAAAATTGATTTCCAACAAGACCGACATTTTTTAATAAGGCGAATTCTTGGAATCAGATCATCTCTCGCCACTGGATGATACTGCATAAATTTCTACCATTGATTTAAATTTATTGTAGCAGTCAACATGAACTAAAATAGATGGACGGCTCAGATCAATGCACGACAAGAAGTAGGAGAAAAATGGTAGGAGATAATCCATAATTGAATTCTTTGGTACACATTTTATTTGAATGTATATTGGTATATTGTTGAGGTGAACAATTATGATAGATTTATAAAAAGTGTTTGTTAATCAAAGTTGTGAGCATTTTCAAAAAAATAAATAAATCAAAGTTGTGAGAGAGTTAAGCATAACCCACCGTAATTATTTGTACTAATTTTCAAATAAATACTCTCTAAAATCTCACAATCGAATTTACAATTAGTTCTTCATTCAAATACTAATATTTGACGAACAATTAAATTATCTAAATTCCAAAATATGATTATCAAAGGGATTTGTTAGGACTAAGTCTACCAAAGAAACCTTCAGGGAGGTTCATCGGGGATTCTCCTTCTCTATGTATTTGTGCCTTAATATCTTGTAGTAGATTTAATTTAAGTAAGAAATGGCCTCTTGGCAAAGTAATCTTCACTCAAACACATCTTATAATTACATAAACCGATAGAGGGGAGGACATCCTCTCATCTCATGTGACATTTTTGTCATGTTAAATCTCATCCATTCATCTTTTTTAGTAATAAGCATTTTTAATTATTTATAAAATAATGGAGTGTTTAGATAGAGACTACCTCCGGTTAAAAAAGCACGGGAGACAACCCTGTCACTCGATAGAGGTATAGGTGTGACATACCTACAGAGTGACGTGGTCGTGGGGAGCATTTCTATTATAGGCACATACATATAAATGATAAAAATTAAATCATAAATAATTTAGTCACATCAATTGATATTGACTAATTCATTTATCTTTTATATTTATGTAAGTTTTTCATATGTGCTCAAATTTAAATAGTTTGTGTTTGTGCCTATACAAATGTCCCGAGATAGAAAACTGAACAGATAAAAATCTCTAATTTTCTCAAAGGGCATCACTATGATTCAAAAGATACAAAACTGAACAGATACATACATACATACATACATACATACATACATACATACATACATACATACATACATACATACATACATACATACATACATACATACATACATACATACATACATACATACATACATACATACATACATACATACATACATACATACATACATACATACATACATACATACATACATACATACATACATACATACATACATACATACATACATACATACATACATACATACATACATACATACATACATACATACATACATACATACATACATACATACATACATACATACATACATACATACATACATACATACATACATACATACATACATACATACATACATACATACATACATACATACATACATACATACATACATACATACATACATACATACATACATACATACATACATACATACATACATACATACATACATACATACATACATACATACATACATACATACATACATACATACATACATACATACATACATACATACATACATACATACATACATACATACATACATACATACATACATACATACATACATACATACATACATACATACATACATACATACATACATACATACATACATACATACATACATACATACATACATACATACATACATACATACATACATACATACATACATACATACATACATACATACATACATACATACATACATACATACATACATACATACATACATACATACATACATACATACATACATACATACATACATACATACATACATACATACATACATACATACATACATACATACATACATACATACATACATACATACATACATACATACATACATACATACATACATACATACATACATACATACATACATACATACATACATACATACATACATACATACATACATACATACATACATACATACATACATACATACATACATACATACATACATACATACATACATACATACATACATACATACATACATACATACATACATACATACATACATACATACATACATACATACATACATACATACATACATACATACATACATACATACATACATACATACATACATACATACATAATCTGAATAACAGGTTGTAGATTGTAAACAAGTCAGTTACTACTTGCTTGATTTGAATCCACTCCTTTGTTAAATAGAAACCATTATATAGAAACCATTATAACATTTTCATTGGAAGTGCATGCCATAATCTGAACACTGATCTTCAATAACAAGAGCCACTTAAACCAAACCTCTTTGTATTATTCTTTCCATTTCTATGAATGTGTGTCTAGCACATATCTAATAGCAGATTCACTCACAGTTTATTGGTTTGGAGACCTGAAAGAAAATTATAGATTGAATGGCTTAGTATTAGAAAACCACCGCACGAGGAAAACAGAAAACTTCGCATTCAATCTTTAGAGAATCTAGAAGCAAATCAATTATACGGGTTATTAAGAAAACAAATTCAGTAATTTACTAATAGGATGATGAAAATGAAGTGGACATCAATATTTTGCACGGTAAGACTCTTTGTGTGCTTCATAGATTTGTATCTAAGTATGAGAAAAGTTTAAGCAAAAGCAAAGAGCACAAGCTGAAAAAACAGCCCACAAAGAAGTTTTATTTACTTAAGAATATAACTCTGAATACTTACATTCCCAACATGTTATAGGAGTTGAGACACTGGTAATATGCAAGGTTTTAAAGTGTGCTGCAATCACAACTCGCAATTACATCAATCTTCGATATTGAGGAAAGTTGTGGATAAATGCATTGATGCAACACAACTGTGATTGCTTTGATGTGGTCAGAGGTTCCAAAATCCTCGACTTTGAGGCTACAATTGAAGTCGAGGATTACAATTTAAAACTTTTGTCATATGATAAGGATATGTACATCTGCAATGGACAATGGTTTATTCCCTTCAATGTTTAGCAGGTTTTCAGACAAATTTACTGCAGATAATGACGAAATTTCAAATAAAAAGAATCAATATAAAGGTGCATTACCTAGACAGGCAAAACCTGCGGCCGACAAATACAGTCGAACTGCAGTTGGGAAGAAGTTGAATGAAACAATGTGTGCAGTAAGCTATAGATGCTATTAGCCTCAACATCAAGCAAGGGTGGATGTTTCTCTTAAACAGTTCTGGAACCTACCAGGCAACCCCCAGAAAGAGAAATCTCCTAAGTAGCCAGAAAAACCAAAATCCATCAATCAAAAATAGATTGAAAAAGAATGACAATTATCAATGCAACCCAATCAAAAATGCATCTTGGCACACCAATAAAAAATATGCATGTTAAACAAAACAGTTGTTCATTCTTAAATAGTAAATAATATGACATGACAATGTAGTTTGGCATTTATTTACTCAATGCAATAATGCTGTCTCCTACATTGCAAGATCATATAGTTAAAATGATAAAATTCTAATTAGAATATTGTTAACTGTTGAAAATAACCTGACCACAAATTATAGTTTTTAGTTTTACTTGCTATTTTTAGAAAATATTCACCATTCCTTTCTTTTATGAGATCGAGTACTGGTATGGTATCCAAGTTGAATGTTCAAACGTTTTAAAGCAATAATTAAGCAATGAGATACCTAACAAATACATTTTTTTTGTGACGAAATGCAGTAAAAGAAAAACTATACCGAAGGTATACACTGAATTCTTCTTGAAGCATACTATTACTTAGAATTCCAATATTGTCTGCATTTTGAATGCCTTCACTTAAAACATGTATGACTTCAATCATCAAGTATCCTGGTTTCCTTATCTTACCTCCCTTAAAGTATTAGGATCCCGAGCCAGCTTGACTTTCCCCGGCACCCCACACTTCAGCAATATGAGCAATAAAACCTGCGATCCACTGTCGGAAACTATAATTCATCCATTAGCCACAACTAGCAAAAAACCAATACAAGTTTTACAGGCACCGTGGGAATTAAATGCATAAACCCATAAATTTTCTTTAGAATTGTATGAAAAAAGGAAAATTCAGAGAAGCTCTCTTTGAAATGATAGATTGTCTGCCATTTTAGTCCAGAAAGTTATCCTTTGAATCTTTCTTATTTCACGGGATTAACCTAACAGCGCAGAACAATCGCAGGACCAAATTGCCGATTAACTAAAATTATACTTTACCTGCAATTCTCACCTCTTCCATCTTCAGCAGACAAGTTTTCTTTTTGTTGCGGAAAATCAGACTTAAGAATCTCTTTCATCTTCACACACGGCTACTGTTGTTGTTCTTCTCACTCACAAAACTAAAACTGCACTCCGGATGCACAGGAGAGGATACAAATCCAACACATCACACACCTGTTTTTACTTTTACTTTTTTTCCTATTTTTTTTTCCTTTTCGAATATAATTGGTGTGGCTTGGGGAGTGAACCAACCCAACACTTTTTTCCTTTTTTTGTTTAAAATCATCTACAGGCTCTACTTGAAGAGAGATCCTCTTAGCAGCAGATTCATTTTCATCACCACTATCGACAACAAAAATTTCATCTGGTGAATGACATTGCTCCAGTTTTCCGTCAATTGGTTCATCATATATGAGATAAACTGCTGTCTTCAACACAATGAAATTGTTCCCAAAAACAACAACAATCTCCACTTTGTCACCTGGTTCCATATTTGATAACACTCGCTGCCAGTCCTCGTTTTTAAAGGAGGAGAATGCCTCTTTCTTATAGAGCTTAATGGTGGTCTTTGTGTGATTAATCACCAACACATTGTTAAAGCCATCTGAAGTTATGTTATCTGGGCTTGAGGAATAGACAAAGCACATCATTGTCTTCAAGTTATGCCCTTTTACTTGAGGGACTGTAAAAATTACAGAAGAACTTTCGGAATTGAAGGTTAACCAATTTGGATAATTATCACCAGGGATCAAGCAACCATCCAATGCATTGACAGTCATATTCTGTAAAAAAAGTGAAAGTAAGCTCAAAATATTACTAAATAAATACACGACATTAAAATGGTCATCTATTTTTATAAGAACCTCACTCTTCTAATATTGTCTGTATAAAATATAAGAAATAGATACATTCATGGGAGAAAAAGACCTGTAAGATGCTTTCTTTCAGAACATCGGCGGCATGGCAATTCATTCCCATTCGAAACAGAAGAGACTTCAGGGATTTTTTTGTTGCTGAAATGTGCACTTGACCACAACATTCAATTAATGAAGAAGTCTTCACAATTGTTACCTGTGATGCAGTTGCAGTTGATTCCAATTCCTTAGAATTAGCTGCACTTAAAGCATCTAAAATTGAATCTCGTGAAAGTTGAAGTTCTGAGCCGCACTCTACAGAGAGACTTAGAATCTTTGTAAGGACCTCAGGAATAGATGATAGAATGTGAGAACTACTTGTTGATACATCTAAAGAAACAAGAGAAGACATGCCAGCAGGTGGTTGAACTAAGGATGACAACTTATCTATGGGTGACATCCAAGACTGAATGATAGAAGGAAATACTTCACGTGCAGATCCTTTAAAGCCACACAAAGAAATATATCCAATGCTTTTCGACCTTGCTAGTGAAAAGGGAACTTCTGTTATAGCAGTGTTATCTGCAATCAGAGTGGTTAAAGATTCCATCTGTTCTATGTCCTCTTCCAACTTGTCAATCTTTAAACATCCAGATAGAATAAGATTTTTCAGAGATTTCAATGTATAGATGGTTCTTGGAAGGTTACAAAGGCTAATACAGTCTTTCAAATTTATCAAAAGAACTTTATGAAGATGTCCAATGGTATGGGAAATCTCAGACAGCCTTGGACAATCTTTGAGTATTAGCTTTTCAAGATTAGGCATGTTTGAAAAGTCTGGAGTCTGTCTTAGATAATGAGAATGACTAAGATTGAGAATTTTCAGATTCTCCATCCTCTGCAAGAACAAAAATATTACAGAGAGAACTTAGGTAAGAAACTTAAATATATAAATAGAAGCTATTACAATGTATTACTAACGGACTAACCTTGAGAGTGGTAAGTAAAAGTTGGGCATGAAATATAGTGTGAAATTTAAATTGAAAGCTTCTTTATTCAAATAGTCGAAGATTGCATTCCTTTCATATGCCATCTTTTTACTATATCAAAGTTTTTTAACAAGGTTTAGATGGTAAATGGTGATTATATGTTTTTTCTTCTGTAGTTGAAGGAGCATTCATGAAATTGAATACTAAATATATAAATATAACTCAAAACTAGTACCTGCATCTCGTTTCACACAGGCTTGATTTTGCTGTTTTCTAACTCAATGGAAACTAAGTTTCTTTGATCAAAGTCTGAAGGCATGCATGTTAAGGGAAATCCATTCCAATATAGCCATCTCAATCTTCTTGAAAGATATTTAAAATCGCCATCAAGTCGTACACCAGAAAGTTGAAGCAATCTAAGTTTCTTCATGTTCTCAAATGCTTTGGTACTAAAGCATTTTGCATTAGGTGTCAATTGCAAAACCAGACCCTCAACAGCTTGTGTTCCCTGTGAAATATAATGGACCAAAAAGCAAAACACACACAGATAAAAGATATAAGACAAATAAAAAAACTTGTGATGAACCCAATCATTTTTAATAGGAAGCACAAAACAATTCACAACCAAACTAATATTCAAAGCGTTTGCGATAATCAACAGAACAGATGAATGTTGATAGGTGTGTGAAATGGGCAATTAGGTCAAATAAATTGGGATGGAGGGAGTATATGAAGTTCTTACAGTTTGATCTGACAATACATCCAAGACATCCTCATGAAACCATAACCTGCTACGCTTCTCAAGTTCCTTTGGTGCTATTTCACGAACAATTTCTCTTCCCATATCTCGTAGCAAATCATGCATTCCAAGCTTATTTTTATTATTAACAGTTACAAGGCTTTTCTCAACAAGGACACTTATTCCAATTTCTGCAAAAAGCCCACAACCATTTAATATATGCACAACATCAGATCTATCCATCCCAATAAAGAAAATAGCTATGTCGAGGAAAATATCTCTCTCTGTGTCATCATTTAAACCATCATAACTTATTTTCAACTTCCTTTGTACTTGATCATTGGGAATTCTCTTGAGTTTCTCTAATACACATTCCCACTCTGATACCGGTCTGTCAAACAAATATGACCCAAGGACTTCAAGAGCCAGCGGCAGTCCCCTACAATACTCAACAACGTTTTTGGAAATTTCAGCAAAATCTTCTCTGGGAGTTGCTTTCTTAAATGCATGCCAACTAAAAAGCTCAACAGACTCATTGGCATTCATTTCTCTCATTATGTAGTCTTGGTTAACTCTATTCCCTTTAATTATTTGCTTATCTCTAGTTGTGATGATTATCCTACTCCCTGAACCAAACCATTTACGGCTTCCACACAAAGCTTTGAGTTGGTCCAATTTGTTGACGTCGTCAAGTACAAGAAGTACTCTTTTATGACATAGTCTTTCCATTAATACATATTTTCCTGATTCAATGTTATGTATCTTGGTTGTGGTTTCTTTGCAGATATCATACAAAATACATTCTTGTAAATTCATTGGGCCAACATCTTGTTCCCAAACTTCCCTAATATTTGCTAGGAAGCACCTACCTTCAAAATTGCGGCCAACTTTATTGTAAATGGATTTTGCAATAGTTGTTTTGCCAATGCCTCCCATACCCCACATTCCTAGTAGTAGAACATCATTTGAAAGTGGGGTGTCTAGTAGCTGAATCATATCTAGCACTCGAGATTCGACTCCCACCGGATGATCAGCAATGAACAGATCTGTCTTGTCAAGCAAATGTGCAACTTTTTGAACAATATCCTTGATGGCCTCACTTTCGTTCCTATAAAAAATGAACCAATGAAAAATGCATATTTATTAATTATGCATATCTACATGTGCATATATGTGCCAAAAGTAGATGGCAAATTTGAGTAAGATAAATATAAATGTATGTGTTGTGGAAGTTGAATAGTTTACAGAAAGTTGCAATGGATCTGGAAGTGTTGTATGTGCAGAACGAGGAGATACTTTTAAATAAAAATTAAGATGTCAACTATATGTCACATATTAAGCAAACAGGAAATGATTTTTCACACACACACGAGTACTTATGCAGAACGAGAACACGTGTGAAGGAAAAACAGAAAATAAAAAGGAACTTAATTTAAACAAAAGGTCAATACTCAAAGGGGCGTGAATGGCCAATGAGTGCATTACAAGATGATAGAACTATTACACGGACTTTTTGTTTGCCAAGTCTGTTTGAAACTTTCGATTTGTTTTTCTTCGTTGGTCTCTTGTTGTTATTGCCATAGTTTCACATAAGACCATTTATATGTCTTCAAACAAGAAATTAAGCTTTTGGTAAACTTACCTAGGCAAGCTCATACTATATTCTTAATCTGTGAAAATCATTTTCAATTTTGTTGAATAGGTAACAAGTCATTATTGGTGCCAAGTTCACAATAAATATTGTATCGATAACTCTTTATATGGAAAAAAAAAATTGGCGGTATAGTTGATGTGCATGAGTTTTTTTCCACATTTTCTTTTATTGTTTACCTTTTTCATAGTAAAAGTTCATCGATCTGTATGTTGGCCTTGATCTTATATTATACATAAGCAATTGAATGTAGTAATTAGGAAGAAAATTAAGAACACTAGAACGATAAATAATCAATATTAACCTGGAATTTAGGACAACAAATCCTGCAAGACTAGCGGCATGACGAAGCGTTTCTCTCCACTTTGGCACCATGAATTCATTCACTTTTAAACCATTCAATGCATTTTGAAAAGCTTTACCAAACTCACCTGTTTGATGGCGAACTTCGGAGGGATCAACATCATAGAACACAGGTAGAACCACTTGACCTATAGTTCTGTTACACTCCATAATTTTCACCAACTCTTGAAGACACCAATGCGAATTGGCGCAGTTTTTGGAGAACACAACAACAGAAATTTGAGACTCTTCAATTGCTTTCTGTAGTGATTTTGAGATGTGACGACAGTGACGTCCTCTTTGAAGTGAATGATCGTCCTTGAAAACGATAATTCCTGAATTTTGAAGAGAGGAAGAGAGATGTGAAGTGAAAGACGCGCGAGTATCTTCTCCTCTAAAACTCAAGAACACGTCGTACTGTCTTCTACTGTCTGCACTATCAAAGTCTGGAGTATCAAAGTCTGGAGTAGTATCTTGCTCTTTCCAGGGTGGTAACGTGTTCATGTCAGGATCAAAAAATTCCTCAGACATGGATGGATGATTTGTGATTTCGAGGAGAACTGAAGGAAGGAAGGAAGAAGAGCTAGAGGGGATTTTCAAAAGAAATGGATTCAGTTCGCAGAATGCCAGAACCAATTATCTGAATCCAATTATTGCTACTATGTTTTGCTTTTTGAGAGTTACATATTAAACGACCAACTACTACAGCAATTTGGTCACATCCAACTAAAATATGACAATGAATAAAAAAAGAAAGTGGCCAATCATGCAATTACTACCTTGAGGAGGCCCTAAATTTCTTTCTCCTCTGTTTCTTCTTCTTCATTCAAAAGTAACAGGTGGTTTTATTTTATTTTATTTTATTAATCCTCTGGTTCTAGGGATGACGGTGTAGGGAGTACTTTACCACTCTCGTTCCCGCCATTAAAAATGCTCCCCATTCTTATTCCCTGCTTTCGAGAGTATTTTATTTTTCCTTCATCTCGATCCCTGCGGAACTTCACAGTTCGGTGGGGATCCATGAACATTAAAAAAAATCTACTATTATTTTAGATCAAACTAATGGTAAAAGAAAAATAAAGTTTATTCTAAAAACAAATAACAAATTGAAGACACTGTGAGTTGTGCGATAATTATAAATATTCCATGTAATCAAATTTATACACATTTTGTGAAAATATAAATAAATATAAGTACATGAATATATGTTATTTTAACAAAGTGTTCGGGAGATAAAATTTTATTTCCATCTCCAAAAGTCTTTTGGGGAAACTTTCCCCCTCATCCCCATCCCACGGAGGAAAATTCTCCGTCTTCAGGTCCCCAAACGGGGCAATTCCCACGGGATCCCCATTTACAGATCAAATTGACATCCATATCTGGTTCTCATGGGAAGGGGGCCGGTTCGGAAGTCTGGCCAAGAATTGTTCCTACAAGTAATTGAACTCGGGTTCTGTGGTTTTGTGGTTTTAAGTCATTTGTTGGCCGAAAATCACTCTGGCCAATTTCCCTTGCTGCTAGATTTTCATTTTGGTGAGGTAAGGGTAGCTTCTCAATTTAGATTTATGAAAATGTGGGCCCTCATCCAGACTGCATCAACATAATCAGAGATTGCTGGAATCAAAGTTTTGTGGGATGTCATATGAACATGTTAACTCAAAAGCTGAAGCTAGTTAAAGAGAAATTAAAGACCTGGAATAAATTATCCTCTGGTAACGTACATTCTCAAGTGAAGACAGCTAAGTCTTGAAGAGGTTCAGAATCAAATAGCTTTAGATGGTCGTTCTGACCATCTCATAGATTTAGAGAAAAAAGCTCATTCTGAATCAAGTTGGACTTCTGTCAAACAAAGATCCCAAACCAACTTGACTTTCCCAGGCACCCCATGCTTCGGCGATAAAAGTAAGCATTAGACACCAGTCTTGGCATAAAACCTGCAATACACTGTCAGAAACTATAAATCATCAATCAGCCACAGCTAGCAGCACCAATACATGGTTTACAGGCACCGTGAGAATTAAATGCATAAACCCCCAAAATGATCTTTAAAATTGTAGAAATAAGGAAAATTCAGAGAAGTTTTCTTTGAAATGAGAGATTGTCTGTCATTGTAGTCCGGAAAGCTGTCCTTTGAATTTCTCTTAGTTCAGGGGATTAACCTAACAGCACAAAACAATTGCAGGACCAAATTAGCAATTAATTCAAATTATATTTTACCTAGCACTTCTTTCATGTCTTTCATCTTCAGACAAGTTTTCTTCGTTTCTGTTTAAAATGATATGCAGGCTCTACTTGAAGAGAGATCCTCTGGGCAGCGGATTCATTTTCATCACCACTATCAACAACAAAAAATTTATCTGGTGAATGACATTGCTCCAATGTTTCCTCGATTGGTTCATCATATATGAGATAAACTGCTGTGTTCAACACAATGAAATCGTTCCCAAAAACAACAACAATCTCCACTTTGTCACCTGGTTCCATATTTGATAACACTTTCTGCCAGTCCTCGTTTTTAAAGGAGGAGAATGCCTCTTTCTTATAGAGCTGAATGGTGGTCTTCGTGTGATTAATCACCAAAACATTTTTAAGCCCATCTGAAGTTATGTTATCTGGGCTTGAGGAATAGACAAAGCACATCATTGTCTTCAAGTTATGCCCTTTCACTTGAGGGACTGTAAATATTACGGAAGAACCTTTGGAACTAAAGGTTAACCAATTTGGATAATTATCACCAGGGATCAAGCAAGCATCAAAAGCATCGACAGTCATATTCTGTAAAAAGGTGAAATTAGGCTCAAAAGTTTACTAAACAATAAATTAAATTTTTAATATCACATTATTATTTATTGAGCTTGGAACTGGTTGTTGTGGTTCAACAAATGAAGATTTTATTCTAATATATTTGAACATGAATGATGTTACCACAAATCCACAATGAGAGGCTGTATAGGAAAATCTTAAGAGAATCAACTTTGTACTATTCATTCTTAAGGAACAGAATAAAGTGAGAAGTATTTGTACAATAGGATACAGCAGTAGACAGTTATAACTGTCTAAGTGTCTAATTGCTTATATCTGGCACTGGCTATCTCAAGCTGTCAATAACTGAATGGAGAGCTGCCCGTAAAGGGCTTACAGCAATAGGCACAAAGGCGCAACAACAATACAAAGGTTTATTTCACCTATACTCCTAAAAATGGCATCATTTTAGTTGGGGAAGAAATTTCAAAATAATATATTTAGGATTTCATCATTTTAGTGTTAAATGTTTTATACCGAAGAAAATAGATTCACATACAAAATGTACTTCTTCAATAGTTCTAGTCTTAGATGAAAGAATTCATATAAAATTGATAATTTGATATTATTACAAAAATAATTCAACTACCAGAACTATAAGACATTAAAATGCTCATCTATTTTTATAGGAAATATACTCTTCTAATATTGTCTATAAAAAAAACAACAAATAGATACATGCAAGGGAGAAAGAGACCTGTAATATGCTTTCTTTCAGAACATCGGCGGCATGGCAATTCATTCCCATTCGAAACAGAAGAGACCTCAGGGAGCTTTTTGTTGCTGAAATGTGCACTTGACCACAACATTCAATTAATGTAGAAGTCTTCGCAATTGATACTTGTGATGTAGTACTAGTTGCAGTTGATTCCAATTCCTTAGAAGTAGCTGCACTTAAAGCATCTAAAATTGCATCTCGTGAAAGTTCAAGTTCTGAGCCGCACTCTACGAAAAGACTTAGAACCTTTCTAAGGACCTCGGAAATAGATGACAAACTGCGAGAACTACTTTTTGATGCGTCAAAAGAAACAAGAGAGGACATGCCAGCAGGTGTTTGAACTAAGGATGACAATTTATTTGTTGGTGACATCCAAGACTGAATGATAGAAGGAAATACTTCACGTGCGGATCCTTTATAGCCACACAAAGAAATATATCCAATGCTTGTCGACCTTGCTAGTGAAAAGGGAACTTCTGTTATAGCAGTGTTATCTGCAATCAGAGTGGTTAAAGATTCCATCTGTTCTATGTCCTCTTCCAACTTGTCAATCTTTAAACATCCAGATAGAATAAGATTTTTCAGAGATTTCAATGTATAGATGGTTCTTGGAAGGCTAGAAAGGCTAATACAGTCTTTCAAATTTATGAGAAGAATTTTATGAAGATATCCAATGGTATGGGAAACCTCAGACAGCCTTCGACAATCTTTGAGTATTAGCTTTTCAAGATTAGGCATTTTTGAAAAGTCTGGTGTCTGTGTTAGATAATGAGAATGACTAAGATTGAGAATCTTCAGATTCTCCATCCTCTGCAAGAACAAAAATATTACAGCGACAACTTAGGTAAGAAGCTTAAATATATAAATAGAAGCAATTACATTGTATGTTTATCTTCTGTAGTTGAAGGAGCTTTCATGAAGTTGAATACTAAATATATAAATAAAACTAAAAACTAGTACCTGCATCTCGTTCCACACAAGCTTGATTTTGCTGTTTTCTAACTCAATGGAAACTAAGTTTGTTTGATCAAAGTTTGAAGGCATGGATGTTAAAGGAAATCCATTCCAACATAGCCATCTCAATCTTCTTGAAAGATATTTAAAATCTCCATCGAGTTGTACACCAGAAAGTTGAAGCAATCTAAGTTTCTTCATGTTCTTAAATGCTATGGTGCTAAAACATTTTGCATTAGGTGTCAATTTCAAAACCAGTCCCTCAACAGTTTGTGTTCCCTGTGAAATATAATGGACCAAAAAGTAAAACACAGATAAAAGATATAAGGCAAATAAAAAACTTGTGATGTAACCAATCATTTTTACTAGGAAGCACAAAACAATTCACAACCAAATTAATATTCAAAGCTTTTGGATAATAGAACAAAACAGATGAATGTTGATAGCTGCGTCATACATGTTAGTTTTGGATCTTTAAGCTTTCGATATTTTAAATTTTCAATCAAGAATAAAAGAAAAACTATATGAATTGAAGTTCTTACAGTTTGATCTGACAATACATCCAAGACATCCTCATGAAACCATAACCTGCTACGCTTCTCAATTTCCTTTGGTGATATATCACGAACAATTTATCTTCCCATATCTCGTAGCAAATCATGCATTCCAAGCTTGTTTTTATTATCAACAGTTACAAGGCTTCGCTCAACAAGGACACTGATTCCAGTTTCTGCATAAAGTCCACAACCATTTAATATATGCACAACATCATTTCTATCCATCCCAATAAAGAAAATAGCTATGTCAAGGAAAATATCTCTCTCCGTATCATCATTTAAACCATCATAGCTTATTTTCAGTTTCCTTTGTACTTGATCATTGGGAATTCTCTTGAGTTTCTCTAATACACATTCCCACTCTGATACCGGTCTTTCAAACAAATATGACCCAAGGACTTCAAGAGCCAGCGGCAGTCCCCTACAATACTCAACAACATTTTTGGAAATTTCAGCAAAATCTTCTCTAGGAGTTGCTTTCTTAAATGCATGCCAACTAAAAAGCTCAACAGACTCATTGGCATTCATTTCCCTCATTATGTAGTCTTTGTTAACTCTATTCCCTTTAATTATTTGCTTATCTCTGGTTGTAATGATTATCCTACTCCCTGAACCAAACCATTTACAGCTTCCACATAAAGCTTTTAGTTGGTCCAATTTATTGACATCATCAAGTACAAGAAGTACTCTTTTATGGCATAGTCTTTCCATTAATGCAGATTTTCCTGAATCAATGTTTTGTATCTTGGTTGTGGTTTCTTTGCAGATATCATACAAGACACGTTCTTGTAAATACATTGGACCAACATCTTGCTCCCAAACTTCCCTAATATTTGCTAGGAAGCACCTACCTTCAAAATTACGGCACACTTTATTGTAAATGGATTTTGCAATAGTTGTTTTACCAATGCCTCCCATACCCCACATCCCCAGTAGTAGAACATCATTCGAAGGTGGGGTGTCTATTAGTTGAATCATATCTAGCACTCGAGATTCGACTCCCACCGGATGATCAGCAATGAACAGATCTGTCTTGTCAAGCAAATGTGTAACTTTTTGAACAATATCCTTGATAACCTCACTTTCGTTCCTATAAAAAAACGAACCAATCAAAAATGCATATTTACGTGTGCATATATGTGCCAAAAGTAAATGGCAAATCTGAGTAAGATAAATATAAATGTATGTGTTGTGGAAGTTGAATTGTTTACAGAAAGTTGCAATGAATCTGGAAGTGTTGTCCAATAGCTTACTCAAAAATAAATTGTATGTGCAATTATCATTAGTTCATTAACAATACTAATGTAGAACGAAGACATGATTTAAATAAAAATTAAGATGTCAACTCTATGTCACATATTAAGCAAACAGGGAATGATTTTTCACACGCACATGAGTACCTATGCAGAACGAAGACATGTATGAAGAAAAAACTGAAAATAAAAAGGTACTTAATTTAAACAAAAGGTCAAAACTCAAAGGGGCATGAATGGCCAATGAGTGTATTACAAGATGATAGAACTATTACAATGACTTTTTGTTGGCCAAGTCTGTTTGAAACTTTTTGTTGGCCAATGAGTGCTCCGATACCATATAAAGTTATGTAATTTCTGTGTGTCAAACTCAAATCACACACTTCGTATTTATAATGAAGATACAATAAAATACATTGAATGCCTAGGAAGTTGTAGTATCTAGGAATATTAACGGTTAATCTAGGAAGTTGTGTGGTTAAAGAATACTCCCTCCGGTCCTTTTTATAAGGAACAATTAAGGCAAAAAATTTGGTCCTTTTTATAAGAAACTTTGACCAATTTTCAAATGTTTTAAATGTTCAATTTCACTTATGCCCTTATTTATTATGAGAGAGAATTTAAAAATAAGTAAGTTAGTTGAATAAAGAGTAATTAAATAAGGGTATACATGGAATAAATTTAAATTTATAAGTGTATTAAATGAAAATAACTATGTTAAATGTGTTTCATTGGTCTGTGTGATTTTTTCAAAGTGTTCCTTATAAAAAGGACCGGAGGGAGTATCTACATACTTTCTTAAGTTAACATGTGCCCTAAAGGCACATTTTAAGATACTTCATATAGTAATTTTGTCTTAAAAGTTGTGCATTTTTTTCAATACAAAGCTTCCATTTTAAGCTTCTTAGTGTTTGATAATAGTATTATTAGGGCTTTAAGTATTGGGCTTTATACGTTAGTAGTCTAGTAGTCCATTAGGAATTATTATAAATTGTCTTGTAATCTTATTATGTTAACAAAATGTCATTCTGATATTATTGAAACCTTAGCCGTCACTTTGTGTTTATCTCTGAACTTTAACATGGTATCCAGAGCTTGTTTCGATCCTCCTTAGATTGTATGTTGTTATTCCGCTGCCGAGTTCCCAAAAGTTTGGGAACATGTTTGATTTTTCTGAAGTTTTTTAATGGTTGATCTGATCAGTGTGATGTTCTTCTCCTGTTACAAAAAGGATTGTCGGAATCGGTTTTGGAACGTAAGTTTGTTTTGGTGGGATCTAAGGAGTTGCCACTTTGATTTGACTCTGTTTGGTTTGATTATGCTATTTTTTGGTTTGCTTCAGTTTCGTTTGGTTATGTTCCGTTTAGTTTAGATTTTTGCGGTTTGGTTTGTTTTGTTATGGTTGGTTTTTTTGGTTCTATATGTGAGTTAAGATAATACTCACAATCTGTTTGGTGATCGAAAGCTCGCAATCTGAGATCAGGTGAGGCAATACTCACAATCTGAATATCTGAATCCGGTGAGGAAATACTCACAATATGAATCCGGTGAGGGAATACTCACAATTTATTTGGTGAGCAAAAACTCACAATCTGAATCTGATGGAGGAAAACTCACAATCTGAATCCGGTGGGGGGATACTCACAATCTGTCACAATCTGAATATCTGAAACTTTGAAACTCTGAGTGAGCGAATGCTCACAATCCGAAATCCGAAGCTGAAGTCTGAAATTTGAAGCTGAAATCCGAAATCTGAAGTTGAATCTGAAGCTATTAGCTAATTTAGTTTATTTCCAGGGTTGATTTTGTGACAAGCTCAAAGCTTAGTAAGCTTTAGCTTGAGGGTAGTATTAGAAATAAAATATTTAGTTTGAGTTAGTATAATTTTCGTTTTTTGTTTAACAAACTCTCGATGATTATCTGTTAATGCATTGTGAGTTTGAGGGGAAGTATTAGATAATAGTATTATTAGGACTTTAAGTATTGGGCTTTATACGTTAGTAGTCTAGTAGTCCATTAGGAATTATTATAAATTGTCTTGTAATCCTTATTATGTTAACAAAATGTCATTCTGATATTATTGAAACCCTAGCCGTCACTTTGTGTTTATCTCTAAACTTTAACACTTAGCATGTGCCTTTAAGGCATATGTTAGCAAGACCCTTTTCTTAATTCAAACAGAAACATTTGATTTTTTTTCTCCGTTGGTCTCTTGTTGTTATTGCCATAGTTTCACATAAGACCATTTATATGTCTTCAAACAAGAAATTAAGCTTTTCGTAAACTTAGCTATAGGTAAGCTCATGCTATATTCTTAATCTGTGAAAATCATTTTCCATTTTGTTGAATAGATAACAAGTCATTATTGGTGCCAAGTTCACAATAAATATTGTATAGATAACTCTATATATACTCCCTCTGTCTCTAAATATAAGCACATTCACTCTTATAAATTATGAATTTTCATTGGTTCGTATTCATCCATTTCTTTCATTATGGTCAACTTTATTCCCTCTAAGTATATGTTTATCCCTGGCTGTGATGATTATTCTACTCCCGGGAGGAAACCATTTACAACTCTCACATAAAGCATTTAGTTGGTCCAATTTAATCACATCGTCAAGTACAAGAAGAACTCTTTTATGACATGGTCTTTCCTTTAATATAGCTTTTCCCGATTCAATGTTTTGTATCTTGGTTGTGGTTTCTTTAAAAATATCATCAATAAGTTGTCCTTGCAAACACACTTGCCCACAAACTTGCTCCCAAACCTCCCTAATATTTGCAAGAAAGCTCATACCTTCAAAATCGCGTCCAATCTTATTATAAACGGCTTTGGCAATGGTGGTTTTGCCAATTCCACCCATCCCCACATCCCCTGTAGTAGAACTTCATTTGATTGTTGAGTGTCTAGAAGTTGAATCATATCTTGCACTCGAGATTCGACCCCCACCAGATTATTAGCAACGAACAAGTCTGTCTTGTCTAACAAACGTGTAACATTTTCAACAATTAATTCCTTGATTACCTCATTTTCGTTCCTATAAAACAGAACCAAAGAGAGGGTATATGTATGTATAGATGAGGGGAAATTTGAGCAAGAAAACTAATTGTTGGATATGTGTGTTTAAGTAGAAAAGTTACAAAGGCTCTATTTGTTAAAGGTCAGATTTTGAGCTTATAACTTATAGATAATAAGTGCATATGATAAAAAATACCTATTTGGCAAACGTTTTTCAAAAAGAACTATAGTTTATTTTACTAGCTTATAGTTTATTTTTCAAACGTTGTTTCAAGAAGCTTGTGAGCTTATAGCTTATCATTTTTTCTTCCAATTTTACCCCTATCATCTTACTTAAAAAAAATTAAATATTAATTAAACATATAATTTTTATGTCCTTTCATAATTATAAACTAGTTCAAACGTTAATTTTACCAAAGACTGCAAATTCAATCAGCCGACTTATTCGCTATAACCTAAAATTTAGCTTATAGGTTATTTGCGATAAGTGCATCTGCTGTAAGCTAGCTGACTATAAGCTAGCTGATGCTATCCGCTATTTGTTTCCCAAACATACCCAAAAGGTTGCAATTCGATTGAAAGTTCTGACCAAAGAAGCAAATAATACGTGCAATTATCATTATCCAAACAAGGCTTTGAAAGCACGAAAATAATAAGAATTAACCTGGAATTTAGGACAACAAATCCTGCTATGCTACCGGCCGCATGTAGCGCATTTCCCCATTTCACCCTGTCCGCATGGAAATTTCGGTTCCAAGGACCTTGAAATGCTTTACCAAACTGACCTTTTTGATGACGAACTTCAGACGGATCTACATCGTAGAACACAGGCAGCACTATCTGGCCTAAAGTTCTGTGACACTCCATAATTTTAAACAATTCTTGAAGACACCACTTTGAATCGGCATAGTTTTTGGAGAAAACAATAACAGAAATTCTAGAATCTTCTATCCCTTGAAGTAACGAAGTGGATATGTTATCTCCTCTTCGAAGTGATTGATCGTCCTTGAAAACGATGATTCCTGCGTTTTGAAGAGCAGCGGAGGAGATGGGAAGTGAATGATGCGCGAGTATCTTCACCTCTGAAACTCAAAAACACGTCGTACTTTCTTCTATGGTTTAGAGTGTCACTCTCGTTGTCACTCTCGTTGGGAGGAGACAAGTTCCCAAAATGATCGTCAAAATCGAAAGAATCAGAACTTTTTCGGTACAAGTGATGGAAAGGGACTCTGACATCCCGCAAGTCCAAGTTCCAACCGAAAGAATCATAAAACAAATCATCTTCAGAGGAAGGGGAAGACATGGTTGATTTTCTATGGTGTAGAGTGAAAGCACTAATTTGTTTCTCGGAGAAGAGACCTGTATGATTTAGTGGAAAATAGCATACACATCCATACCACCAACTTGTGGTTTAAATGGACCTCAGTTATTTTTTATGAGACCCGGTGATTTGCTAAATAAACACAAAAAAGAAGGACAAAAATACGACATCGTATTTTTTTTTTATGCACAGTAAAAATATTGAGGCGTACAATAAATATTAAAATAAGTAAAATTTGTTAAATTTTATTTTTATTAAAAATTTGTGTTTAAATAAAAAAAAATTTATAAAGCTATGTTATATAAATATCCTTTGTCAAAAAAAAAAAAAATGATATAAATATCATTTTATCGACAAAATAGGGAGTTTTGGTGTGGATAACCTAGTTGTTGTGGTTGTGTGGTGTTGAATGAATGTTTTGCTGGTTGTTGTCATTTTTCTGGTTTATGAGTTTCTAGTTGAGCACAGGGGCGGAGTCGGAAATCAAATATAGGAGGGGCCAAGTCTAAAAAGTATAATCTCATATATATATATATAAAATGTATTTTTTTCTATAAAAACTATTATATATATAAGAAATTTAGAAACATATAAGTAATATCTAAAGTCAATATATATGTATAGTCTTTTACATATAAGAAATACTCAAAACCTATTTTATGCTAGAGGATAAAAATAATACAAAAGTTATTTTAACATTATGAACTAGTTCTAGCTCTATGAACAAAAGAATACATGGACGTCACACACTTAAATTGCCAACAAAGACAAATAACCACAATTACTAACCAAACATAAACACATTAACTCAAGAGTCTCATTTCCAAAAAGTGCCTATAAAAAATTTCACTCTAAATATACCCTATGGTTACATACTTTCCCAATAGATATATAGTACTCTCTAATCTTTTTTATAAGAAACAATTGAATCAACAAAAATTGATCTATTTAATCTATATTATGAACCAAATAAATCAATTTTTATTGACTCAATTATCACTTATAAAAAGAACTCGAGATATCATAATACTAGTATCTTAATCTTAATCTTAATACTATACATTTGAGACTTATTTTCTAACCCTCATTTATTGTTCTTTTCTAAATGTTTTCCTCACATTAATCCTCATACAATTGTATTAAATGCATACTTAAGAAAGAAAATATTTCAAATTCAATTCAAACAATAAAATTTCAAACAAAGATAAATTTCAAATATAATTGAAATTGAAATAATCTATATATATAAATCTTAGATAGTTGTGGAATTGTCTATCTAAACCCTAATCCACAAACCAATGAAAATCTTTCATTTAGCCACATCATCCACTTACATCCATTTAATGTGGGGTACTAATTGTAATTATTATCATTTTTTTATAAAATAATAATAATAATAATTATTATTTTGAGTTATTATTCATTTTAATTTTTTTTGTTCATTTTATTATTTTGTGTATTTTATTGTTTTTTTTTTTCAAAAAAGTTAATGTTTTTGCTAATAATATTTTGTCCAATCTTTGTAAATATAAGGAGTTGGTCGATTGTCAGGACAACTTTCTAATGTTAGTAAAAAAAATAGATAAAATAAAATTTACTAATGGTTGTTATGATCTGTATGATTTTTATCATATTCGATATTTGAGTATGAGTTAAGTTGGTTTATCTTTGCTCCAATAAGTTTCAAATTAATATAAATGTCAAATTCGACAATACAGTAGTTTTTTGGTAAGAGAACTCAGAATCCTCAAATGAAATTTATAATATAAATAAAAACTTATGTTTCAACATCAATTGTTTTCCATGGTCAATTATATGTTGTCATTTCCATAGTTATTTTGAAGAATGAGTTAAATATATTGTTAATCAATGTTAATGAAAAAGATACCAAAGTAACTTCAAATGTGATGTATAAATAAATTTTTTAAATGTATAAACATATATTTAACATCTATATCACATTTAGATAACTTTTATTGTTACTATTATTTTGATAATACCTATTGTTTCAATTTTAAATTTACATACTTATACAAATAATTTTTTGACATTATAGTATAAAATAGCGCATAAAACCGTGCATCGCACGGGTAAGTGTCTAGTAAATATATAACAATAATGGTTGCTTCTAGGGTGAGGTATCAAGTAAGTCCCTCACCGTGAACCATGTTTAACAACCATTAGATTAAATAAACTATTATGCACCACATCACACTGGATCCTTTTTTCTTTCTTCTCTCTTCTCCTTCCCTGGTTCAAGTGCCCTCCTCCTCCCTCTTTCCTTTATCCAATCCATCTCCTGTTGAAAGAATACCACCATTTTCCTATTTTACTATTTTCTTAATTTCACTATGTTGAAGTAGGTTATATAATTAAATCATTTAATTGAACTTTTGATTTTCATTTAATAAGTTAACAAATAAACAAAAGCACAATTTTTTCTTCTCCATGTAATCGTTCATTTTCTAACCCCTTCCAGATTTTTTTATATGGACCAATCTAATTGTTGTTTAGTGGAAAGTGCAACAATTTGTGTGTTTCTCTGTTCATTTCATTTCTGTTTGGTATGGGGATAGTGGTGGTTGTTGTTGTGATGGAGAAGAGGAAGTGAAAGAAGAATGGGAGAAAAAAAGTTATAGAGCGTGTTGCCGTGTTCTGCTAAAGGAGAGGGAAATAATATGATCCAGTGTGGTAATGACAAAAAAAAAATCACGTAGACTTTCTTAATCTAATGGTCAATTTGAGTGGTACACCGGTGAGGGACTTAACAGAACCCTCACCTTAGAATTCACCAACAATAATAAATATATTATATTATGAAATATTTATATTAAGTGAAGCGGAGAGAAGCGAAGAGATGTGAAGTGAAGGATGTGCGAGACCTCTGAAACTCAAAAACACGTCGTACTTTCTTGTTGCTGGGTTGTAAATATCACTCACTGAATCCCAATCTATCTCATCAGTCAAGTTCGGAAAATACGGCTTCCCTCCAAAACAATGAGCATACGCATTACAAACATCTTCAATAAAAGAGTAGGATAAAGGGGTAGACATCGGATGATTTTCAATGGGTGTAAGCACTAAATTGTTTCTCTCAGGAGAGACTTTTAGTTGAATTTGGAACTAAGTTGAATTTGAATTGATTTTCAATTTTCCTAAATTTTTTATGATATAAACTTTCAATCTAACAGTGAATTTTGTAAAATTCGTATTCGTAATGTTATTTATGACTAGTCCATCATGGATCACTTGATGAAGTGGTCCATCGTCCATATATATTAGAATTTATAGTAAAAATCATCATGTTATCTACCTACAATACATGAGTTGGTTCCTGAACTCCTGTAGGCTGTAACCTCTACAAATATGTAATTGGACTTGACCATCATGGCTAAAGAAATAGCCATGCTAAGAAAATCTTCAACAATAAATAATAAACTTTTGACTATATTATATTTGCCATTAAATAAAAAATATGGTTACCAATTAATGATGCGAAACCATATATGTTTTAGTAAATTATTTTTAGAAAAAGACAATGGAACTATTTTTTTCTTGTGTTTTTTTTTTATTTCTATTTAAATTTTTTATTTTTCATTTTTTACCCCTATGTACGTATCATAAAAGGATACACATTAAAAAATAAAAGGAAAATGACAAAAGGTTGCCCTTAACGATTGAGTAACAGGTGAAAATGAAAAATTGATTTAATATTAAATCTAATTCTAAGAAGTTTTCTCAAAGATCTATAAATTCGAAAAATTGAACAAATAAACAAAACATATTAATTAGTTTTACAATAGAAAGTAATCAATACATTTCTATTTGTTGCAAAATTAAGAGAAAAAACATGGCTAAAATTATTACGTTTGTTTATCCAGTAATTCTCTTTATTTTCTTATTTGTTGTTGTAATGGGCGTTAAGGGTAAATAACTTTTGTATCTTTTTGAACTTTCTTGTTATCTATCTTATACAAAATAATTCACCATTTTTGCTAATATTTGTTTCTTATTTTTTTATTTTTTATATTACAGCAGATACGAGGCTAAATTGCGAGGATGATTCTGATTGTTCCACGTATTTTTGCGCAACTGGATATTTTCCAAAATGCGTTTCAAATAAATGTATATGTCGTAACTATTAAAAGTAAACGAGATTGTAAAAGACTTTAATATTGTAATCTCAAAGGATGGAATTAAAATTTCATCTCGAATAATCATAAAAAGGCCATTAGAGCCATTTTATTAATAAAAATACAATTTATTTTACTATGTTACGTACTATAGTTGATATACTCACTATAGTATTCTATTCTATTTAAACACCTTAACCTTCTACTAGTTGAAACTTGAGTTAAAACCCCTACAGTTACATTATAGATCTTAATTTGTCATACGAACTTATAAATTATAGGATATTTTATTTGCCGAACTGATCACCACTCGATTAATATCTTTGGTCCACATCTATTTCTCTGTGTAATTATTCACAAAAAGGTTCTCGTGAGCATAGCCGAGTTGATAGGGACATTATATGTAATATATATAGATAGATGTTCGAACTTTGATACTCTAACTTATTCATCTTAAAATATAAAATTCTATTCCAAAAAAAAAAAAAATGAAACTCTAACTACACTATACTATTTAAAAACAAGTAACCACATCTATTAAGAAAATTCTATAAATGAAAAGTAGATGATAGTATTTTAATTAAAATAACTTTACACCCTATATCTCATTAAAGTGCACCTAATTTGCAATTTTTCATATGCATCTATTTGAATAAACAGATTATTTGCATTTTTTAGGACAAGCGTTTATCATTATAAGTTCTTATGTATAAGATTATATAAGTTATTTTAATAACAAAAGATAAAATAAAGATAAATTATTTTTAAACTTAAATATGCAAATAGTTCCTACAAATACGAGTCATATATTTAAGTTTTGGTCCATAAACTTTAAAAACATTTCATTATAACCGAGCTTTATTTTTAAAATAGTCCATGAACTCATTTTATTATAATAGAGAGAGCAAAATGAAACAGTAATAAAACATCGAAGTCTAAGGTTCTCTCCTCAGTGGGCAATTTATCATGCACAAGTGTGCCATCTTTGGATGCTAAGATGAATTGCGGAATCACACGAGGTTTCCCTTCCAAAATAGGAGAAGGGAACAACACCAATATTAAACCATATCTATGTTTTAGAAAAATATTTTTAACAAAAGACAATGGAACTATTTTTTTCTTGCGTTTTTTTATTACTACTAGCGGGCCAGGCAGGCGCGGGCCAGGCAGACGTTGTGTCTAACTTATGTACAAAAAAAATATATATGTCTTATGTTACGGTCAGTTTCTTAATAAAAGATTTTTGCTGCTTAAAAAAATGTGTTTTATCTTATGGTGAGTATGTTAAATTTTTTTTTTTGTCTCTACTAAAAAAGACAACAATTTTGTTGGTATTATGAAAATAAAAGAAAAAGAGAGGAAGTTAAGGGCAATTTTGGAATAATTAAAAAGCCATAGATGAAGTTAAGCACAATTATGAAATAATGTAAAATCCATCCCAAACTCAAGTATTTTTTTTATATATTGTTATAGTGAGTTTGTTAATAAAAAAATTTTGCTACTGAAAAAATAATATGTCTTATGTTATGATGAGTTTGTTAATAAAATATTTTTGTTGCTATTTAAAAAAAATCAGGGGTATTGTTGGTATTATGAAAAGTCCACACAAAAACTCATGTATTATCTTATCTTTATATATAATATAGATGAAAAAACCATAAAAAAAATAAAAGAAAAAGATAGGTAGTTAGAGGAAGTTAAGGGCAATTATGGAATAATTAAAAAGTCATAGAAGAAATTAAGGGCAATTATGGAATAATTAAAAAGCCATAGAGGAAATTAAGGGCAATTATGGAATATTGAAAAGTTCATCCCAAACTCTCCTATCCTCTTTATATATTGTTATTATGGAATAATTAAAAAGTCATAGAGGAAATTAAGGGCAATTATGGAATAATTAAAAAGTCATAGAGGAAATTAAGGGCAATTATGGAATATTGAATACTTCATCCCAAACTCCCCTATCCCCTTTATATATTGTTATAGATTTAAATTTTTGTTATTTTTCATTTTTTGACCCTATGTATCATAAAAGCAAGGTTGTCAGAACCGGACCGGTCATCGAACCGGCGAGCTCACCGGTTCAAGGTTCAATTGGTCGGATCGGGTTCAATCGGGGTCGAACCGTTTTTAATTAAATATATTTTTTAATTAATATATAAATAAATATATATGAATAATTGCTCAATATTTCATAATTTCACATATTAAAAAGATAAAATATCACAAGTCAAAATAAAATAAAATTAATAATTCAAACCAAATGAAAAATAGATGAAAAACAAAATTCTTTCCTATTCTTACGACGTCGTTGTTTTGTTTCAGATTTTTTTATAAAAAAAAAAATTAAAACGACATCGTTTTGCCCTATTTTATTTTTTATTTTTAAAAAAAACTGCAAAACCGCTCGAACCGCTCGGCCGGTTCGACCCGGTCCAACCCCGGTTCACGCGTTTTTTTGCCGGTCGTTTTCCTATCCGTTTTTTGCTCAAAACCGAACCGTTTTCATGACCGGTTCATGGTCCGACCGGCCGGTTCGGTCCGGTTTTGATAACCTTGCATAAAAGGATAGACACTAAAAAATAAAAGGAAAATAACAAAAGGTTGTCCTTATATCAATTGAGCAAGCTAAACAGGTAAATTTGAAAATTTGAAAATTTGATTACCTATGATACATATACATTTAATATTGAATCTAATTCTAAGTAGTTTTCATGAAGATCTATAAATTCAAAAAGTTGAAACAACTAAACAAAACATAGTACTTTTACAATATAAAGTCACAATACATATTTTTTTTTTGGATACAAGTCACAATACATTTTTATTCGGGCAAGATTAGGATTTAGGAGAAAAAACATGGCTAAAATTATTAACTTTGTTTATTTAGTGATCCTCTTTATTTTCTTATCTGTTGTTGTAACTGACGTTATTGGTAAACAATTTTTGTATCTTTTTGAACTTTCTTGTTATCTATCTTATACAACATAATTCACCATTTTTGCTAATAATTTTTTCTTATTTATTTTTTATATTACAGCACAGGGGAAGCTAAATTGCGAGAAGAATTCTGATTGTGTCATGTTTTCTTGCGTGCCTCCTTCTAATCCAAAATGTGTTTCTTTTGAATGTAGATGTCGCCACTATTAAAAGCAATCTCAATTTTAAAAGATTAATATTGTAATCTCAAAGGATCTCAAATAGTCATTAAAAGGCCATTAGAGCTATTGTTATTAATAACAGAATTTATTTTGTCATGTTCCTTAGTTGATATTCTCAACAATATAGAAAAGGAGTAGTTGAGACACTAGGGTTTTCTGTTTAGACACCAACCTTCTAGTTGAAACCCCTGACCAAATTTCTTTTGGAATAAAAAAATTTGTTATAAAAAAAAAGAATATAATTTATAAATTATAAATATTTAATCGTGGCAATACACTTATTTAGTGAAGTAAACCTACACTTATAGAGTAAACCTACCATTATAATTATTTTGCATGTTTTCTAAAACTCTAGGTATTCAGTGGCGGATCCAGAAATTTTCTTCGGTGGGGGCTCAAAAATATTACAACGAGTGAAATATTTTTTTTTGTTACCTTGTTAAATATACAAAATTTCTATTATTACTGTATAGTAGAGATTAATCATCGTCACAAAACTTGTTGGGTACCCAAAAGAATTTCTTCTCTTCTATCCAAATTTTCTCCATAAACACGAGTTGAGAGTCGAATGTCAAACAACTTGCTTAAATAGTCTTACCACTTGTACCAATTTATTGTTAGTACATGATACTTGATTTATTTTGCTAAAGAGAGAGATATTGTGCGAAAAAGTTATTTGATTGGAGAGTATCAGGATCTACACAAAATAAATTAGGAAGTTGAAATTGAGGTAATAATAAAAAGATGAACTTGAGATAAATATATAAGTGTAAATTAGTGGTCTAATCAATTTTATGGGGGCTTAAATAAAATATATAAGTATTTTTGTATAATGAAAAGTATACCAATAGTATTATTATAGATTTTTTTTGTTACCTTGTGGAGGCTCAAGCCCCCAATTGCTTACACATAGATCCGCCCCTGTAGGTATTACTTGAACCGGATTGGTTTGCAATTATTTTAATTTAAGTAATTTAATTTAATTAATTAATTAATTGTGTGTATTTATTGGTTGTGAGTTTTAGAAGAGTAATTAATTTTTTTTAATCAAGAGGTTAATTAGAAGTAGGAGAAATAAGTATTGGGCTTTATGAGTTGGGCTTGTAAGTTTAAGAATGAATCTAAGAGGGGGTGAATTAGGTTTTAAGTTTTTTTTTTTTTTTTGGTAGGAAATATTTTGGTTATTTTAATTAGAGATGCTTTGGATTCCTTTTATTTTTTTTTTGAAAGTTATGATGAAGGTATGAACAATATGCAGAAAAATAAAAGACAAAAGGAAAGAGAAGAATGACACAAAATATTTATATTGGTTCCCCTTCTAACCTAAGGGTATACGTCTAGTCCCTACCTTGCGAATGATTACACTATTAGAATTCTTGTTACAAGACAGTCTTACCCCAAGGTTCCCCTAACAAAATCTCAATATAACACAAGATAGCACTCACTATTTTTAATTAACAACAAAATTTTTCACCAAACTCTGGTGAATTTCTCATACAACACAAGATATATAGCACCCCATTATCTTAAACAACAATTCTCTACAAAAGTATGATTAGAATTTACAAACAAATGTTCAAGAAATAATATGTATGGCTGTTATCAAATCAATATCACTTTCAAATGAATATAACCTGATGCTCAGAAACCTTTTTGGATATGAAAATATAATCAAGGTTTCACAAAATAATGTTTGAAATATTTTGTGAGAAATTGATATTTTTATCTTAGCATGTTGCAATATGAAAGTTATTATTTGTAATTATCACAAATATATTTATAGATGCTTTAAAAAATGTCCATGAAATAAGACAACTCTTCAAAAATCTTATAATAAAAAGTTATGTTTAAAAAACACAATGGTTGTCCAGGACATACGATTTAAAACAAATTCCGGTTAAAATTCAAACTGTCAAGATGCTTCTTAAAGTTCATACAGCAACAGATATGTTAAATCTGTTGAACAGAAGAAGGGCTTTAAAACGTGCAGGCAGCTTTTCTTAAAAATCAACTTTTTATATTTTTAAAAGCTTGCTTCATGTGGATTTTTATATTTAACTTAGAAATTTATTTGTAATTAATTTTAAAAATAACTTCTGAGGATTCTAAGTTATATAATTATTAAAAGTGATAAATCAAAGATAAAGACCATACTTACGATTAATTTAAGTAATAAGCCGAAGTCTTGGTCTTCATCTTGTTTTATCATATTGAGCCTCCAAGTTCAAGAAAGAAATCTTCTTCACAATCTCCCCCTTTTTGATGATGACAAACGATATCATTTTGACATTGTTGCTTAATGAATCTTTCTTTATCTTGTATGTGTCCCCATTTGTTTTGCAAATGAATATTCTGAAAAATTTTAACCATAAAACACAAGCATACAAACATATACTCCTTCTCCTCCTTTTGACATCATCAAAAGGAAGGAAAATAAATGTCTTAACTTTTGTTGTTAAATTGAGAGTATTATTATGTATTAATAATATTTTTCTTGTTTCTTTAAAAGAAGATAAACAAATTTTAAGTAATTAAAATAAAAAATTCTTTACAAATATCACAATTTTTTTAAAAAAACTTATTATCCATGGATATCTATCTACTGATACTTCAAAATTCGTGGATTGCCCGCTTAGCGGATACCCACATAAATATGAAGCGGATATGAATATCGTATTTAACCAAAGGGGCGGACATGGATATCATACTATCTGCATTCATGGATATTCATTTACATCTCTCTAACCTCTACAATACGTCATTAGGCGTAACGACCTGGCATCAGAGCTAAAGAAATAGTCCTGCTAAGAACATCTTCGACTTCAACAATACATTACATAATAAACTTTTAAATATTTTAATACTATGATGTTGAATTTAATATGGTAACCAATGACTGAATGACGTGAAACTATATCTATGTTTTAGAAAATTATTTTTATCAAAAGACAACTCAACTATTTTTTCTTGTGTTTTTTATTACTACTATTTAAAATTTTTGTTATTTTTCATTTTTTTGTCCCTATGTATCATAAAAGGATAGACATTAAAAAATAAAATGAAAATAACAAAAGGTTGCCCTTATCAATTGAGCAAGCCAAACAGGTAAATATGAAAAAAAAAGTGAGTATCTATGATACATTTAATATTGATCTATTTCTAAGAAGTTTTCTTGAAGATCTATAAATTCAAAAAATTGAAACAAATAAACAAAACATACTACTTTTACAATATAAAGTGATCGGTACATTTCTAATTGGGCAAGATTAGGAGAAAAAACATGGCTAAAATTATTAAATTTGTTTATTTAGTGATCCTCTTTATTTTCTTAGTTGTTGTTGTAACTGACATTACTGGTAAAAAAATTTGTATCTTTTTGAGCTTTCTTGTTATCTATCTTATACAAAATAATTCATCATTTTCACTAATTTTTTTTTATATTACAGCACAGGGGAAGCTAAATTGCGAGAAGGATTCTGATTGTTTCATGTTTTCTTGTGTACCTGCTGCTTTTCCAAAATGTGTTTCTTTCGAATGTAGATGTCCTTTTTCCGCCACTATTGAAAAATAAACTCGATTGTAAAAGATTAATATTGTAATATCTCAAATAAGGGAGTTAAAATTTCATCTCAAATAGTCATAAAAAGGCCATTGGAGATATTGTTATATATTAATATTTTATTGTGTTCCTTAGTTGATATTCTGAACAATTTCTTCTGGAATAAAAAAATTTGTTATAAAAAGAAGAATATAAATATAAATTATAAATAATCCATAGTAGCAATGTACACTTATTTATTGAAGTAATGGTAGAGTAAAGTGTAATACCCTAAACGTCCTATGAAGACTTATTAACTTAAATAAATAAACATGTGAACATTTAGAGCATTACACCACATAGAGCATACAAATATGCATGATATATTCTCTTATAAAGCAACGAAAAACAAAACTTGTCCTAGTCTCTAATAATGCATAACGATATTATTAATCGTAGAACATTTCATTAATCACAAATCAACATGATATAATCATGGCAAATTTTAATATGACCACTTTTTCGTGGTATATGGTGGACCAGTTATGAATAACAATATAACGAATACAAATTTCATAAAACTTATCGTTGGATTGAAAGTTAGTATCATATAGATCATCCATAATTTTTTTTTAGAGAAATTGAAAATCATTTGACATGTTATCGAGACACATCAAGATTAACGGTATTTGGATTTTTACTAAATATCGTTAATCTTGATACGTCTCAATAATTCAATTTTTTAAATTTTTTTTATGTATAATTTATATGATATAAACTTTCAATTTAACGGTAAATTTTATATTTAAATTCATATTCATTATAATAATATTGATTCCTTATCCACGGTACGACTACCATAACATTAGCCTGATAGCCATATATCATAATAAGTCCTATCATGATATAAACGAACCATGATGAAATACATCACATATAAGGCTACTCAGACCACAAATGCATAAATCCAAGAAATAACATGATATAAGATAGCGACAACCTAGATTCAGTGTTACACTATAAGAGCACTATATAAACACAATGTAAAAGCTAAATCAACGTTAAATGGAGAGGCCATGAGCCAAACTCCTCACCAACATATAAAGCAAGATCATTGCGGCTACTACTCCTCTGCAGCGCTACAGGGTCAATTCGAGGACCTGAACGTATTCTCAAAGGTCTAGCACATACATAAAACAGAGGACTAAATAATATAATTATCAACAATAACTGTATATAATAATATCAGACATGCGAACAATTTATCTTTTAATATAAATAACTTATACAAATGCATTTACTATATAAGTGTTTATATTATGAAATTAAGTTGTTCATTCAAACAGTACTTAAAAGCACAAAATAATATCAACAAAGCATTAAAATGCAGATAAGTAGTAACATGGAATTTAGTACAGTAAATCCTGCAAGGCCAGCCACCTAATCCTACAAGATCAAATACGTAATCTGGTTCTAGATTATAATTTATATGTAGTAAAAATTACATCGGTGAAAACTTTTGTCACCGCTCAAATATTTGTAAATTTAGAAAACATTTATGCTATTGATTTTTATACGTAATAATAAAATTTTAAATATTTTAAGGTAAGGTTTACTCCAGCCCTTAATTTATAAATTAGGAATATTTACTCATCAATCAATAAGAACAAATCATATAGTTATATTTACATGTGCTACCCACAACTAGAAGTTACTTTTTAAAAAGACAATTGATCAATTTCTTCTTGTGTATGTGTTTTTCTTATTTATTTCAATTTAAATTTTCATTAATTTTCATGTTTTGTCCTTATATAAATCATAAAAGGATACACATTAAAAAAGTGGAAAATAATGAAAGGTTGCCCTTATCGATTGGGCAAGCTAAATAGGTAAACATGAAAAATTGATTACCTACGATACATTTAATAATGACTCTAATTCTAAGAAGTTTTTTTTAAGATCTATATATAAGTGCAAAAAAATTGAAACAAATAAACAAAACATAGTATTTTTGCAACATAAAGTGATCAATACATTTCTTTTTGTTGCAAGCTTAGGAGAAAAAATATGGCTAAAACTATTAAGTTTGTTTATTTAATGATCCTCTTTATTTGCTTTTTTCTTGTTGTAATTGATGTTAATGGTAAGCACTTTTTTTTATTCTTTTGAACTTTCTTGTTATCTTATACAAAATAATTCATCATTTTTTGCTAATATTGATTTCTTAATATTTTTTTTTTGCTCAATGATTTCTTAATTTATATATATATTACAGCACAACGGAGGCCAAGGTGCAAGGAGAATTCTGATTGTTCTGAGTTTCCTTGTGTACTTCCTATGACTCCAAAATGTGTCGCATTTAAATGTAGATGTCGTCTTGATTAAAAGTAAACTCGATTATAAAAGATTGATCGATATTGTAATGTTAAAAGAGAGTTAAAATTTCATATCCGATTTTTTACTAAATAAAAAGGGTTTTTTTTTAATCAAAATAAAAAGGTTATTAGAACTACAGTTGTTAATAATAGAATTTATTCTGCTACATTCATATAGTTGCTTTACTCAACAATATGGAAAAAGCAAGTAGCTGAAACACCATTATATTCTTTTTAACTACTTAATCATTGGGAATTCTCGAGTGTAAGAGTATAGAATGTAAACATATAGTTGTTACATTAGCAGGATTAACTAATCCTATTAGCATAGTAAGCCTAGTTATAGCTAAACCTAGTTAGTAGCTGGTGTATATTAGTCACTTTGTGTAGGACTAATACACCCCAAGCATACACTATAAACTAGCACTGTATTCAGTTGTAACTCAATCAATATGAAATGCAAAACAGAAATAACAGAATTCTATACTTTGTAAAAGAGTTAGTTATGAACTCTCTCTAATCTTTACATTGAGTTTCTCCAATACACAAATCCACTATGATATATCCCTATCAAACAAATAGGATCGAATGCTTAACTATATTTTTGGAAATTTTAAAAAAAAATTTATCTAGGACGCGTCTACCGGAATGCATGCCAACTAAAAAGCTCAAGAGATTCCCTTTCATGCATCATTATGTATATTTATCAACTTGAACCCCTCTAAGTATATGTTTACCTCTTGTTGTGATGATTATTCTACTCCCCGGAGCAAACCCCTCTAAGTATATATTTATCTCCTGTTGTGATTCCCTTCCATCCATCATTATTTATATTTATCAACTTCAACTTCAACAAGTATATGTTTATCTCTTGTTGTGATGATTATTCTACTCCCTCAAGCAAACCATTCACAACTTCCACACAAAGCATTTAGTTGGTCCAATTTATTCACATCGTCATGCACAACTTGCAAACTACTTGCTCCGAAACCTCCCAAATATTTGCGAGGAAACTCCTACCTTCAAAATTGCGGCCAATTTTATTAAAAATGGTTTTTGCAATGATTAAATGTTTTACCAATTCCATCCATCCCCCACATTACTAGTAGCAGAACGTCATTTGTTTGTTGAATTTCTAGAAGTTGAATCATATCTTGCACTCGAGATTCGACTCCCACCCGATTATCAACAATAAACAAGTCTGTCTTGTCTAGCAAATGTGTAACATTTTCAATAATATCCTTCATAACCCCACTTTCATTCCTATAAATAAAAAATCCAAAGAAAGAGCACAATTACCTTCACAAACATATGTAAATGTTTATGTATAAATAATTACTTATGTATATATGTGTTATGTCACATCTTAAGCAAACAATCCAAAACTTATGATATTAAACTGAAACAAATTTATAAAAATTGTCACAAATTGTTTTGATAAGTTGAAATAATCCAATCTGAATACAATCCAAACAAATCCATAAGCTATCATGGAGAGCTTGCTTATTAACATGTTATAAGGCGTTTCCATAAAGTCTGACAAGAATTATATAAGCTCATAGAAATAACAATACATAATAATCATTTATATGATAAGTGATTATATTGTCCAAACAGCACTTAAAAGCAGAAAATAATAAAGTGCAGCGAAGTAACCTGTAATTTATGACAACAAATCCATCAAAACCAGCCGTCTGATCGTCATCTCTGAAAACGTGGTGATAAAACAGATCTTGATCTGGATCAAACACGAAATCGGGATCTAGGTTCAAACCATCAACAAAAAAGGAAATATTGAGTGAAGACATGGATTTGGAAACATGAAAGAATTGAAGGAAGAGATCGATGGTGAATTTCAGAGATCTGTCTACACCGATTTATTAGGGAAGTGATTACGTCCTTCGGTCAGTAAACACATGTTTGCTGACAACGGTGGTCACGGGTCAGTGCTCACCAGTTGTTCCTTCAAGATTTTTCTTAAATAATTACTGATTCCGGACACAAATATAAAAAAAACTATTTGCAGGATTAATAGTTGTATTAATCTTTTTTATATATAATGGTTGTAATATCAATATGCAGGTGAATAATGCTAGCAACACACTCTTTAACAAACACACTCCAACACACTCTCTTTTATTGGTTGAAATTCACATGGGTCCCATAAAAAAATATGGACCCATATAACTTTTATAGGACCCATATAAATTTTAACCAATAGAAGAGAGTGTATTAAGAGTGTGTTTGTTAAAGAGTGTGTTGCTAGCACTCCTCATATGCAGGTAGGTTAATCCTAATTTGCATCGCAGTTTTGGAGAAAACTTTTTCTCTATCTAATTTATTAAAAAATAAATAAATAAATGTGTTTACCATGAGATTCAACGTCGGCAGTTTCCTTTCGCTGTTTCATTTGGCATGACTATTAACAAGAGTCATTTGCCCTTCCTATAGCTGTTTTAATATTTTTGAGTAGTAGACTTTACTATTTTGTTTTTCTTTCTTTGTTACATGGCTATACAAATTTTTTAAATTGATTAAACTTCCAAATTTGAAAATATGATCGGGGATCAAATCCGATCTCATACATATATATATATATATATATATATATATATATATATATATATATATATATATATATATATATATATATATATATATATATAATGCAATGTCCTCCCAATTGAGCTAAACTCACGGGACATATTTAGCTCTCAAAAACCGAAAAACATATTTACCTCTCAAAAATATAAAATTATACAATGGATAATGTACAAAAAAAACATGAGATATATATTTCATAAAAAAACAGAAAATAGAAACATGAGATAAAACTTTGGGAGCTAAGACATCATACATGGCAACACTCTAATTGAGAAGATGATTGCCCTCAAACCCATATTTCACCCTTCTTTCCATCCTTCTTCTAACAACACCACCATATTTACTACTCTGCACCCCCACCATATCACAAGAATAAGAAGAAGTTCTGTTTTTCTATGTCTTTCCACCAACAACTCCAATGATGAATATGATAATAATTCACAACCTAAAGGTGATGTTCAAAACCAAGAGCTATTGGCTCAACTTGCTATGCTTGAGACAGAAAAAGTTCGTCTAACTGATTATTTGGATGAAAGATCTGAATATTTGACTCAATTTGGTGAAGAAGCTAAAGCTGAACTTGATAAGATTGGTGAAGAGGCTCTTAAAGGATTGGATGAATCTAGTGATAGAGTATGTATGCACTTTCCACTTTTTACTTGTTCAATTTTGTTATATGTATAGATTCAAGTTACAAGATAAGATTGTGTTAAAGCCTATCTGTTCTGGTCACTCACAATCACCGATTTATGTATGTATTTTTTTTCAAACTAAAGCATCAAGTATTATCTGTGCGCAACTATCAAGATTAATTCTTCAAGTAAGTGACATTCATTTAAAGGATTAACAATATTTTTTAATATACACTAGCTAGAGATTGAACCCGAGACATAATGGTTAAAGGATTCAACTATCTAGTGTTACATGTCATTGATATTTATGTGTGTATTAAGTCCAATAATGTTTGAGTGTGAGGGGTGTATAAGATAAAAGAGTTAAACTCTAAATAAATTGGTTTTGTAGTATTGATAAATCTTATTAGTTTTCTTTTTTAAAGGAAATCTTTTCAATAATTTGTTTATTTGTTGGTTTTTCATATTATATATGCTTATTATGTATTAACACTATTGTAAGGAAGGTTGTTAGTTTGGTTATCTATACTTAGTTAGGGGATTTGGATAATCTCCAATTTGTTGTCTTATGTTTTTTTTTCTTATGCAATCTCATCTTTTCAAATTAATTGATGATTAAGAATTATGCTAAACTATTTTTTATCGGTTAATGATTGGATAAAATCTAATGACTAAGAATTGCACCGGAGATAAAACTGGAGAAGAGAGATATAAGAGGATCTTGATCCCTAGTTAGGAGGCAAGAAATACTCTACATTGTGTATAAACTTTTTCTTCAATTCCCTTGGTTATCTCTATGTTATGTTAAGTAGGACTTGAGTTTTCTTGAATATGGCCTAACTCATTAAGTTTTATATTGGAATAAACTCATATATCCCATGTAGAATAGAGTCATAGAGATAGGTCATGCAATGAGTTTCTGACTCATTGAATTGCAGAGAAGAGTATATATACCAATATACAATGTCTAAGAGTAACTAACTAACTTCTAACCACCTAACTAACATAGATAACTGGTCTAACAAAATTCCTATTGGTTAAGTTAGCGATAACCTACGCGCGCAGGATACTTTTAGTTTTTTAAAAAAAGGCTAGCGAAAAGCAATG
The DNA here is from genome assembly GCF_020283565.1 of Trifolium pratense. NCBI lineage: Eukaryota > Viridiplantae > Streptophyta > Magnoliopsida > Fabales > Fabaceae > Trifolium > Trifolium pratense. Next base: position 6,537,706 of record NC_060062.1, on the reverse strand, counting down.
ACATAATTGCTTGTAAATTAAGTTATAGGCTCCAACAAACATACTGAGCCAAATGCTAGCATTTTATTTTTGATTTATTATATTGTTTATTATGTATATAGTCAATGTATAAATTATAGAATATGCTTAAATACACACACACACATGACAAGAATTATGCAAAGTAATGACCCTTTTACATTCATTTGTGATGTGAACAATTCAACAGATAACAGCAAAATTAGAAAGCGAAATGCTAGCAATTGAAGAATCTAATGAACTAAACAGAGTAGAGATTGATGAAAGTGAAAACAGAGTAATGGAAATTGAAGGTCAAATGGAGGTTGACCGAAACGAAGGACTATTCTTTAAGAACTTAGGACAAAGAGGACCTAATGTTGATAGAGCAAAAGCCAAGGAAGAATTTGAAAATATCAAAGATGTAACAACAAGAGAAGAAAATGGAAGAAAAACAAGAAAAAATGTTTACTTATTCTTCATTGGACTTTTTACATATGGAATAGTTGGTTCTATTAATGTGTCATCTTTAAGTTCTACTGATTGGAAAAGAGTTGCTGTTCTTGGAGCTATTCTTGTGGCTTTGTTTACTCAGTTCAGTTATGAACAAAATAAAGACAAGAATCAGAAAGATGATGAACAATGAAGAGGAAGATGATAAATATTCAAACACAAATATTGTCAAATTCACCTGAGTTATTAATTAATTAATTATTATACTTGCCAAGGTCTATATAAAATATGTTGTTTTTTGCTACTTTTTTTTGGTACGATGAACAACTTTGAATTTAGGACTTCATGCATAGTACTATTTAAATCTGTCATTATCAGATAAATTATAGTGACTTATCGCTCATACAACATTTCATTCAAAATAGTTTCTTGGGAGTAAAGGAAGGGTTCACAAGTTGTTTCATTCATGGGAGGGGAGAGATGTGTGAAGAGGACAAAATAAATTTGATTTTTATAAGGTTCACTACCTAGATAGTGAACTACTTTCCACTATTTTTGCTATTTACACACTCGATATCTAACCTACAAGGAGAGTAAATTACTACGGCCAGAGCACAAAGCCCCACACCCAAAACAGTGTGGATACAACACAAAACAAAAAACAAGGCTAAAGAAAACAATACAAAACATAAGCACAAGTCGTCTCGTCAAAACCTTCATATGTGGAGGATGACGGTAGGAGCTATCAATATTTCGTGTGTGTTTTGTGGGACGGTTGAGGAGTCAATAGACCATTTTTTTCGTTCCCCGTGATCGGATTTCTCCTATTTTATACCATTTATCTAGGTGGGTATAGGATCAAATTTATACACAAATATATATTTCCCGTGATCGGATTTCTCCCGTTAATACTCTAATGTCTACTTTAGGAGGATGTATTGGATTGATTTTGTGAAATTATTTTGCCCTAAAAAAATGTTGAAAATTTTAAGAGATTTTGTAGAATTATATTGACTTTTAAGACTTTTTAAAAATACTCTTGACAATCAAGATTTTTCAATTTGAATTTTAGTGGATTTATAACACAGATTTTTAAGATTTCTAAAGATTCTATAGATTTTTGGTTAAGAAAAAAATCGTTTTTCATTCAACATTTATCTTTGTGGTTTAATATGTTACAGTGTATCTATGGTGTTTCTTTCTCTAATTCGTTTTTACATTCTATCAGCAGGCTTTATCTATTATTTGATCAATTTTGTGATGTACCACCATGGAATTCAATGTATTTAGACTTTATATCATAGAGTCGACAAAAATTACATCATCTCATTATCAATGCACTAGAACAACTCTTCACAGGTGAAGTACGTGTTGTTCACGTAAATTAAAGGAAACAGGGACGTTAAAACTACACCAATAGCACTTCACCTAGAAACATTTTATAAGTTATGAGAAATATTTAAATTGAATATCAATGGATTTTGTTGCACTGGAAAAAAAATCATAATTTTTTCAATTTAATATCACAAGAATTATTTAGATTTTATAAAAGTCTTGATTGAATACCAGATAATATTGTTTTATCATAAAAAAAGTCTTTTAAAATTCTTTTAAATCTTAATCCAATACACCCCTCTTAATATGTAACCAGATGCGAAAGCCTATCTATGTTATTAACTTCTAATAGAAAATTTCTTTTTCAAAAAAAAAAAAAAGAAAACAAAAGAAAATTGAACTATTTTCTTGGTGTTTTTTTATTTCAATTTAAATTTTTATTGTTTTTTCATTTCTTACCCCTATATATAATAAAAGGGTGGCATGTACCAAAAAAAAAATAAAAAAATGAAAGGGTAGATATTAAATAAATAAAAAATAATGAAAGGTTTCCCTTATCCACTGAGTCAGCTAAATAGGCAAATATGAAAAATTGGTTATCTATGATAATTTAATAATGATTCTAATTTTAAGAAGTTTTGTTGAAGATCTATAAGTGCAAATAATTCAAACAAATAAACAAGACATGGTACTTTTATTACATAAAGTGACCAATACATTTCTATCTGTTGCAAACTTTGAAGAAAAAATATGGCTGAAATTTTTAAGTTTGTTTATTTAATATTTCTCTTTATTTCCTTATTTTTTGTCGACGTTACTGGTAAACAAATCTTGTACTCTTTTAATTTGAACTTTCTTATTTATCTTGTACAAAATAACTCACTTCTTTCAGTAATTTCTTTTATTACAGCAACAAGATTATTGAGAAGTTGCAAGAGGGATATTGATTGTTTCCTGTGGTATTGTATACCTCCTTTTGCTCCAAAATGCATTTCTTCTAAATGTAAGTGTGGAATTAAAAGTAAACTCGATCCATTCTAAGAGATTTATATTGTAATCTCAAATTAAGGGAGGGAATTAAAATTTTATTTGAGATAGGCATTAGAGCTCCTATGATTAATTAATAATAGAAATTATTCTCTTCAGTTGATGTACTCTACAATGTGGAAAATAATTTATTCAAAAAAAGAATAATATTGAAAAGAAAGAGTAGCTGAAATTATTCTCTTTAGGTGATATTTTATTTAGACACAAGAAAATTCAAGTTGAAACATCGAAGTAAGTGTACATGAATTTATAGATGGCAGAACGGGTGAACCGTCTAGACCTCATTACCAATATGTAAAAAATGGTGACAAGACAGGCCAACTAGAAGTAGTGGGTTGAATATCACACTTTTGGCTGACGGGTTGTCGGGCAACCCCACCAAGTTCTTAAGTAAAATTTTATTAATTAAAAAACTTACAAAGATAATATATAAAAATAATTAAATTAAAGAATATTTTATATAACAAAAATATGTATTTATTGAGTCTATAAAAATTATCATTTTGAAGCTAGATTCATAATACGTCATAAAATATCTAGAATAATACAACTAGACAGCAAAAATAAATAGTTAATGAGTTTACCAATTCAAAAAATATTAATAACACGAGTTTAAAGGCATAAAACTAGAGTAATATACAAAGTTACTTTAGTCAAAATATTAAAGAAGTTTTTCTTTTCTTTCTATTTTATAAATCAAATATAAGAGAAAATATAAAAAATCGAAAATATAAATCAATTATTTGTAATTTATACGTCAAAAGATCGAAGATAAAACATTTAATTTTATTACTACTAAGCACGACTTGTCAACCCACTCCGCCAGTGTCGAGATCGCTTAAGAGAGAGGATCCCGAACAGTTACGAACGATGCTTGAATGGACACAATAAGATAAGTTAAAGTTAACTATATATATATATATATATAAGTGATGCATAATTTTAGGCATCAACCGACAAACTTAGCGATGAATGTTGATATCAGAACTATAAGATTAGACGAGTATTTTGAAAACAAAAGTTCAAATTCTCTTGAGGTGAATAGGGTAATTTAACTTAATAGATTCTAACAATATGATAAGCCATAAGAAAAAATATATTTAATACTTACCTGTCTTTGTTAATCGATATTTTTATTACGACCATAAAACCATGCAATAGTTGTGTGTTCGATATTTTATAATAAACTTTTAAATATTTTAATACTATAATGTCTACTTTAATATGTAACCGATGACGTGAAAGCCTGACTATGTTTTTATAGAAAATTATTTTTTGAAAAAATAAAATTGAACTATTCTGTGCTTTTTTATTTCATCAATTTAAATTTTTTTATTTTTTTTTAATTGTTTGCCCCTATGTATAATAAAAATGTATATATTAAATAAGAGGAAAATAATGAAAGATCGTCCTTATCCATTGTGCGAGCTAAATAGACAAATATGAAAATTTGGTTAATTATCTAAAATACATTTAATAATGATTCTAATGCTAAGAAGTTTTGTTGAAGATCTATATATAAGTGCAAATAATTGAAACAAATAAACAAGACATAGTAGTTTTATTACATAAAGTGCCAATACATTTGCAAATTTTGAAGAAAAAATATGGCTGAAATTTTAAAGTTTATTTATTTAATAATCCTCTTCATTTCCTTATTTCTTGTTGTAACTGACGTTACTGGTAAATAAATTTTGTACTCTTTTGAACTTTTTTATTTATCTTATATACTACAAAATAACTCACCTCTTTCAGGAACTTTGTTTTTATTACAGCAGCAAGGGTCTTGATACCATGCAAGGAGACAATTGATTGTTCCTGGTGGTTTTGTATATCTCCTTTGGTTCCAAAATGCATTTCTTTTAAATGCAAGTGTGTGGAATTAATAAAAGTAAACTCGGTCGATTGTAAGAGATTTATATTGTAATCTCAAATTAAAGGACTGAATTAAAATAGAAATTATTCTCTGTAGTTGATGTACTCTACAATGTGGAAAAGAATTTACGCAAAAATAATGAAAAGAAAGAGTAGCTGAAATAATATAATATATTTTATTTATACACCGGAAACTTCAAATTGAAATATGGTTGGTAAAACGGGTCCATTCTGGCCCCGTCGGCAATCCGTAAAAAATGGTGTAAGACAAGACGGGCCAATTAGAAGAAGTGGCTGAATATCTCACTCGGGAGTAACATGAGTTTAAAGACATAAAACTAGAGTAATATAAACAGTAAAAAAGAAAACTAGGGTAATATAAAAAATTACTTTAGTGAAAACATTAAAGAAATTAATTATTTCTTTTCTTTCTATTTTATAAGTCAAATATAAGGTAAATGTAAAAAGTTGTTTGTAATTTATACGTTAAAAAGAGGTTAAAAAATTTAATTTTATTACTACTAAGTTCGACGGGTCAAAAAATGAGAGGTAGCGGGAGACAATGTAAGAGAAAGCGTAGGAAGAAACATATTCTTTTTTATAGCTGGTTCTGCCTCTCTCTTTTGGTGGTTGTAGCGGTTTCTAATTTCTGGGAGTTTTTATATGGTGTTTTACATTGTGTATCTCTTTTTTCTTACCTTGTCTTTATTTTATCATTGAATACTTGTAATAATTCTTATTTTTACTAGGACTCCTGCGAGTTCATATTAATAAAAATTAAGTTTTCATAAACTACCTAGAAAAAACTTTTAATAGTACATAAAGTTTATTTATTTATATGCATAAGTTTTTTTCTTAAATTCAAAAATAAGTTGATGAAGATGAAGAGATGAAGACGCTCCCACCAAGATGATGCTCGAACGGGCACTCAACGGGCATAGTTAAATAAGTTAACTATAAGAACATGTTGGATAATTTTAGGCATCAACCGACGAATTTAGCGATGTATGTTGGTATCAGAACAATAAGACTAGACAAGTGTTTTGAAAACACAAGCTCAAATTCTCTTGAGGTGAATAGGGTAATTTAACTTAATAACAATATGATAAGCCATAAGAAAAAATATATTTAATACTTACATGTCTCTGTTAATCGATATTTTTACTATGATTATAAAGGTGAAATTTTAGTCCTTAATCTACTTAACAAAAAATATATAACTGAGACAATTAATTTCACTTTTATTAGGCTAATTCAACAAATGATCGAGATTGGGCTGAATTTTCACTATGTACAATGGTTAATATAGTGATTATTCTTGAACTTACAACTTGAAGCTTCTAGTGTCCAAATAAAATATCATAGTGTTTCAGCTACTAATTATTTTCCATATTTATGTGCAACTTTTGTTTTCTTACTTTCCTGGAGTATTTCGTAGGCTCTAAAATGAGTTATTTCAATAAAAAATTGTTGATTAAAAAAAGTTGAAATAGATAGAGAAAAACACTATTATAATAACAGTATTTTTTAAGCTCATTTTATAACTATCCTAGATGAAATTTTAACTTCGTCCTTTAAAATTACAATATCAATTTTTTACGACATTTACATTTAAAGGAAATACATTTTGGAAGTAAAGGAGGTACACACAAAAACCGAGGACAGTCGTAATCATCTCTGCACTTTTGGCCCCGCATTTCTGTAGTATAAAAATAACAAATATATATTACTAATTAAAATGGTGAATTATTTTGTATAAGATAAACATGAAAATTCAAAAGGATACATGAATTTGTTTACCTGTAATGTTAGCTACAACAACAAATAAAGAAATAGATAGGATTAATAAATAAACAAACTTAATAATTTCACCCATATAAATAAACTAGGAATGCCTAGTTTTAAACTATGTTTTTCTTAATAGAGTTTTGGTTTGGTCCCCTCCATTTGTACTTGCTTCTTTTATTTTATAATATTTTGTGTGGTGGTTAGCTCTTTGCTTCCACCTTTTGATCAAACAAAAAAAAAAAATTCACCCATATATTTTGTTTGAATAAACTTGCAACAAAATAAAAATGTATTGATAACTTTATCTTGTAATATGTATTATTTATTTGTTTCAACCTTTTGTACTTCTGGCTCTTCAAGAAAACTTCTTAGAGTTATAGTCGTTTTTAAATGTTTCATGGATAATCAATTTTTCATGTTTGCCTTTTTAGCTTGCTCAATCGATAAGGGCAACAACAATTCATTATTTTCCTATTTTAATGTCTAGCCTTTTATTATATATGGGGAAAAAAAAAAGAAAAACATCAAATTAAATAGAAATAGAAAAAACACAAGAAATAATAGTTCAATTGTTTTTTTCTTAAAAAAAAAACCAAATTTTCTAAAACATATATTACCATATTAAAGTAGACATTATAAGTTAAGTATTGCAGCTTGATTTGATTTGATTTTCTAAAATGAAAACCGCATACCAAACCGCACGGTTTAGATGAAAAAACTAAATGCAGTTTTTTGTGGTTTTTTATACACCTCTACATGAGTTGACTTAAAAACAACGACTAAATGTTATGATGAAAAATATTTCAAGAACCAAAATTTGTTGAAATTTTTTAAAGAGATTAAAATCGAAATATAATAAATTTATAGTAACTGAAAATTTATCTAACCCTTAAAAATTTAACCCTATTAATAACATAAAAACTTACATGTATTAATATTTATGGTTCAAACATCAAATGTGATAATAAAACTCATATATTTTTGTTATGGACAATTTATTATTATAAAATTACTTGATTTTTTACTAAAAATGGTAACAGGCAAATGATGGGTGAAGCCTGTTTTGTCTCCTAATGTCTAGATGTTTTTCGTCTTATAAAAAAAACTAAAAAATGTAATTGTACAACTTTTGACTATACTCTAATATGATATGCATTTTTTGTATAAATTTTCTTTTAAAAAAAATTAATTTAAAAATTATAGTGACCCACCTCAACATTTTGGCCTAGCTACTCCGCTGCAAACCATCCTTTCAAAAGACTCACAACTATGTTAAGTATAACTCTTTATATTTATAAGAGTTAAATATGTTTTTGATCCCTATAAAATGGGAATCTTCTAAATTTATTCCTTACTTAATTTTTATTAAATTTTCTGTTCGTATAAATTTTTTCTTGCATATAGTTTTAGTCCCAACTAAAACTAAATTTGTTTAATTATCATTAAAATCTTAAGTTTTTTAATGGTATTTTGTAGGCATGTTTAAAATATCATATAAAGTTTGCTTACTAAAATTTAGAATTTTAACATGATATGATTTAAATGTGAATTTTTTAAACGATAAAAGTTCAAGATAATAGTAACGAAAATCATGACCTAGCTAGAATTCAAATTTTGCGCTCGATTTTTTGGAGAAACTTTTTATGATGTTCTAAACATATCTGCGAAAAAAAATCATTAAAAAATTCAAGTTGTCTTAACAGCAGGATCAAAAGTGAGTGCAAGAATATTTTCTAGGGAATACAAATTTAATAAATATTAAGTAATTAAGGACTAAATTTAGATAGTCATTATTTTTTTCTTTTAACTACTCGATATGAAACTTTTTAGATGAGTACTCATTTTAGCACAAAAGAATCAACTATTAAAAAGAGAAATATTTTCTTAAAAAAAAGAGAGAAATATTTATTTTGTTTGTAGTTGTGTTTCTTAAATATCTTATAGAGCCACTTTGTGGAAAATTGTTCACGCCAGACTTCTCAAAAATGAAGAAATTTGATGCATGCCACACACATAAATTATTATATATCCCAAGTGCCTTGTAAAATTTTCTTCCTAGAAATATTTTATTTTTTGCCCCTGCAGATAAATGTCTAGACAAAAAATAAAAGAAAATAATGGAAAGCTTGCCGTTATCGATTGAGCAAGCTAAACAAGCAAACATGAAAAAATATTGATTGAGTAAAAAAAAAAAAAAATATTGATTCTATCTATGTTTAATAATGACTCTATGTTTTCTTGAAGATCTACAAGACTACAAGTACAAAAAGTTGAATGATAAAACATAGTATTTTTACAACATAAAGTGATAAAAATATTTCTATCTATTACAAGCTTATAAGAAAAAATATGGCTGAAATTATTAAATTTATTTCTCTAATGATACTCTTTGTTTTTTTATTTCTTGTTGTAACTGACATTACTGGTAAGAAATTTTCATATCCTTTAATTTTGAACAAGACAACAAGACAGCAAAAATAAATAGTTAATGAGTTTACCAATTCAAAAAATATTAGTAACACGAGTTTAAAGCATAAAACTAGAGTAATATACAAAGTTACTTTAGTCAAAATATTAAAGAAGTTTTTTTTTTCTTTCTATTTTATAAGTCAAATATAAGAGAAAATGTAAAAAATTGTTTGTAATTTATACGTCAAAAGATCGAAGATAAAACATTTAATTTTATTACTATTAAGCCCGACTTATCAACCCACTCCGTCAGTGTCGAGATCGCTTAAGAGAGGGTCCCGAATGGTTACAATGCTTGAATGGGCACAATAAGATAAGTTAACTAACTGTATATAAGTTATGCATAATTTTAGGCGTCAACCGACAAACTTAGCGATAAATGTTAATATTAGAACTATAAGATTAGACAAGTATTTTGAAAACAAAAGTTCAAATTCTCTTGAGGTAAATAGGGTAATTTAACTTAATAGATTCTAACAATATGATAAACCATAAGAAAAAATATATTTAATACTTATTTGTCTTTGTTAATCGATATTTTTATTATGACCATAAAACTGTGCAATGGTTGTGTGTTCGATATTTTATAATAAACTTTTAAATATTTTAATACTATAATGTCTACTTTAATATGTAACCAATGATGTGAAAGTCTGTCTATGTTTTTATAGAAAATTATTTTTCGAAAAAATAAAATTGAACTATTATGTGCTTTTTTATTTCATCAATTTAAATTTTGGTTTTGTTTTTAATTGTTTGCCCCTATATATAATAAAAAGGTATATATTAAATAAGAGGAAAATAATGAAAGATTGTCCTTATCCATTGTGCGGGCTAGATAGTCCTTTATCTAAAATACATTTAATAATGATTCTAATGCTAAGAAGTTTTGTTGAAGATCTATATAAGTGCAAATAATTGAAACAAATAAACAAGACATAGTAGTTTCATTACATAAAGTGACCAATACATTTGCAAATTTTGAAGAAAAAATATGGCTGAAATTTTAAAGTTTATTTATTTAATAATTCTCTTCATTTCCTTATTTCTTGTTGTAACTGACGTTACTGGTAAATAAATTTTGTACTCTTTTGAATTTTTTTATTTATCTTATATACTACAAAATAACTCACCTCTTTCAGGAACTTTTTTTTTATTACAGCAGCAAGGGTCTTGGTAAACTGCAAGGATACAATTGATTGTTCCCGGTGGTTTTGTAAATCTCCTTTAGTTCCAAAATGCATTTCTTTTAAATGCAAGTGTGTGGAAATAAAAGTAAACTCGGTCGATTGGGCTGAATTTTCACTATAGTACAATAGTAGTTACTATAGTGATTATTCTTGAACTTACAACTTGAGGCTTCTAGTGTCCAAATAAAATATCATAGTGTTTCAGCTACTAATTATTTTCCATATTTATGTGCAACTTTTGTTTTCTAACTTTCCTGGAGTATTTCGTAGGCTCTAAAATGAGTTATTTCAATAAAAATTTGTTGATTAAAAAAAGTATGAATAGATAGAGAAAAACACTATTATAATAAATAACAGTATTTTTTAAGCTCATTTTATAACTATCCTAGATGAAATTTTAACTTCATCCTTTAAAATTACAATATCAATTTTTTACGATATTTACATTAAAAAGAAATACATTTTGGAAGTAAAGGAGGTACACACAAAAACCGAGGACAGTCGTAATCATCTCTGCACTTTTGGCCCCGCATTTCTGTAGTATAAAAAAAACAAATATATTACTAAAAATGGTGAATTATTTTGTATATGATAAACATGAAAATTCAAAAGGATACAAGAATTTGTTTACCTGTAATGTTAGCTACAACAACAAATAAAGAAATAGATAGGATTAATAAATAAACAAACTTAATAATTTCACCCATATGTTTTGTTTGAATAAACTTGCAACAAAATAAAAATGTATTGATAACTTTATCTTGTAATATGTATTGTTTATTTGTTTCAACCTTTTGCACTTCTGGCTCTTCAAGAAAACTTCTTAGAGTTAGAGTCGTTTTTAAATGTTTCATTTTTCATGTTTGCCTGTTTAGCTTGCTCAATCGATAAGGGCAACAACAATTCATTATTTTCCTTTTTTAATGTCTAGCCTTTTATGATATATGGGGAAAAAAAAAGAAAAACATCAAATTAAATAAAAATAGAAAAAACACAAGAAAAAATAGTTCAATTGTTTTTTTCTTAAAAAAAACCAAATTTTCTAAAACATATGTTACCATATTAAAGTAGACATTATAAGTTAAGTATTGCGGCTTGATTTGATTTGGTTTTCTAAAATGAAAATCGCAAACAAAACCGCGCGGTTTAGAAGAAAAAACTAAATGCGATTTTTTACAATTTTTTATACACCCCTACATGAGTTGACTTAAAAACAACGACTAAATGTACATGTTATGATGAAAAATATTTCAAGAACCAAAATTTGTTGAAATTTTTTAAAGAGACTAAAATCGAAATATAATAAATTTATAGTGACTGAAAATTTATCTAACCCTTAAAAATTTAACCCTAGTAATAACATAAAAACTTACATGTATTAATATTTATGGTTCAAACATCAAATGTGATAATAAAACTCATATATTTTTGTTCCGGACGTTTTATTATTATAAAATTACTTGATTTTTTACTAAAAATGGTAATAGGCAAATGATGGGGTGAAGTCTGTTTTGTTTCCTAATGTCTAGATGTTTTTCGCCTTATAAAAAAAAATTAAAAATGGTAATTGTACAACTTTTGACTATTTTTGTGAGGTCCATATTAGACATACTCTAATATGATATGCATTTTTTGTATAAATTTTCTTTTAAAAAAAAATCAATTTAAAAATTATAGTGACCCACCTCAACATTTTGGTCTAGCTACCCCGCTGCAACCCATCCTCTCAAAAGACTCACAACTATGTTAAGTATAACTCTTTATATTTATAAGAGTTAAATATGTTTTTGATCCTATAAAACGGGAATCTTCTAAGTTTATTCCTTAGTTAATTTTTATTAAATTTTTAGTTCGTATAAATTTTTTCTTTCACACAGTTTTAGTCCCAACTAAAACTAAATTTGTTTAATTATCATTAAACTCTTAAGTTTTTTAATGGTATTTTGTAGGCATGTTTAAAATATCATATAAAGTTTGCTTACTAAAATTTAGAATATTTTAACATGATATGATTTAAATGTGAATTTTTTAAACGATAAAAGTTCAAGATAATAGTAACGAAAATCATGACCTAGAATATTCAAATTTTGCGCTCGATTTTTTGGAGAAACTTTTTATGATGTTCTAAACATATCTGCGAAAAAAAACCATTAAAAAATTCAAGTTGTCTTAACAGTAGGGATCAAAATTGAGTGCAAGAATATTTTCTAGGGAATACAAATTTAATAAAAATTAAGTAAGGACTAAACTTAGATGGTCACTATTTTTTTCTTTTAACTACTCGATGTGAAAATTTTTAGATGAGTACTCATTTTAGCACAAAAGAATCAACTATTGAAACTCATTTTATATATTCTATTAACATTTCAGTGTATATGTAATTTACTATTTTTCCTTTTCTCTAGTTTTTTGTTATTTTCCTTTTATCAAATAATATGCTTTTCATCACTAAAAAATTAGCGGATTTTTGGTTTTCGTCCTATAAAAAATCACATGATTTTATCCCAAACAAAATTTATGTTTTATTTTTAGTCCTTAATAGACCAAAGGCCAGCATGTTTTTGACACTTTTTAATCATATATGTACTTATATAAATTTAACATAATATATATTATATAAACATAATATAGACGAATATAAAAGAGTTACTCCCTCCGGTCCTTAATATTAGAGGAAATTCATTTTCTAGATATATTGAAATATTAATGTATCTAGTCTATAATATAGTCTAGATACATTAATATTTCAACGTATCTAAAAAGTGAATTTCCTCTTATATTAGGGACCGAATGGAGTATAATATTGACATGAATATATGTAGTGCACATTTATTTTATTTTCTTGACAAAACTTGATTGTACAGTCTGTACTTATATAAAATAGAAATACTTTATTGTAATATATGCATCTAATTCACTTTTTAAACTTTTCACAATTTAATTGCACAAAGTTTAAGAGAATAGTTCTATTTTTGGATTATTAACATGTGTCTAAGAGCACGTGTAATTAGTTAACCCAATAAAACAACTCATATACCACACAATTCAAGTACAAAATTTACGTGAATTTATTGCACACCATATTATTAATGTACAAAATTCAATTTACGTGTAATACAAATCTTAGCTTTTTGCTTACAATGAAATTGATTATCGAATCTAATGTCTCTAGCATACTACGTAGGAAAAAAATTGCTTTACTGTATTTTTTTTTTAAGGATAAACTAAGGTATACATCAGGGGCTCCCGAGGATGTTATGATAACAATAAAACTTAGAAAATATTTGTTTAGGATAAACTTAGATTCTAATAAAAAAATAAGCTTAAACTAATTAAAAAAACAGGAAAAAAATTCAGTTTAATAGATTGGATCACCTTATGCAGATATAACAAAAAAAAATATGGGACACCAATTCATAATTTTGACATGTCACTTAAAATCTAGAGTAAAACAATCTTGGTGTACATATGAATTTAGTTCACATATGTTTTTACCACATTGAAAATAAAAGGCAGGAAAAAATCAGTTTAAACTAAAAAAATGAGAGAAAGAGGAAGAAGAAACGGGAAAGGAGAGGAATATGAAGATAAATTAGAAAATGTGAATGGTTAAAAATATGAAGATAGCTCTAAAAACATTATGAGGATAAAATTAGAGAGAATTAATATACTAATAGAATACCATAGTGCTTTCAAAAAAAACAAGTTTAACTAGGTCTTTTACCTTTATTTTAGGTTTCGATTAAGTCTCTTATGTTTAAAATGTATCAATTTAGTCTCTTACGTTTCCATTAAACTTCAATTTAGTCTTTTTTGTTAGTTTTGTTACTAACACCGTTTGAACTATACACGTGTCAGTGTCTCAAAGTGTCCCCCTATCTGTCCACATATGCAAACTGATCGACTGTGACATGTGACAAAACTGACGGAAATGACTAATTAATGCAAACGATAAAAATGTAAGAAACCAAATTAATATTTTTTAAACATAAGAGACCAAATTAAAATATAAAATAAACATAAGCGAACAAGTGTGTATTAAGAAAAAAAGAAAAAAGAATACCATAGTGTTTCGGCTACTAATTATTTTGATATTATTGTTGAGTACATGTGCATCAACTATATGAGCATGTAAAAAAAAATCTATTATTAATAACGTTAACTTTAATAGCCATATTATAATTATTCAAGATAAGGCCATTTTACAATTATTCTAGACTAGATAAACTTTTAACATTGTTTCTTTAATAACATGTACATTTAAAAGAAATGCATTTTGGAAGCAAAGGAGAGAAATTTTTTTTTCCTACCCCAACAATCTTCACTTTACCCCAACAATCCTATTTGAAATGACAAATATACCCTCATATATAATGTAAAACTGAAGAAAAAAAAAACATTATTTACCCTAGTCAAAAAAGTGTTCCGGTGTGAGTTTGGCGAATTTGAGAGAGTAAGTGCAATTTTACATACCGGTACACTTTTTCGAAGTGTGCCGGTTTGATTTCTTTACCGGTACACTTTTTTTCAAGTGTACCGGTATGCATATTCATACCGGTACACTTTTTTTCAAGTGTACCGGTATGAATATGCATACCGGTACACTTTTTCAAGTGTACCGGTATGCATATTCATACCGGTACACTTGAATAAAGTGTGCCGGTATGCATTCGACGTCTGAGTTTCATATTACATACCGGTACACTTTTAAAAAAGTGTACCGGTTCACAGTGATTTTTTTTTTTTAATTTTTTTTTCAGTGGTGCGTACAAGAGGAGGAGACGGTAGAATTAGGCATAACATAGGACGTTGAGAGTCTCGGCCACATCAGGAGGAGCCGGAAGACGATGAGATGCCGCCAGTGCATCAGGAGCAGGTTGAGGAGCAGGTTGAGGAGCAGGCTGAGCAGCAGGCTGTGCAGCAGGCTTGGCCTGGAGGGCCGATCGATACGAGTCTTTTGACTCGATACGAGCATCATGTTGCTCGTCATGTATGGTTTGGTCAGGTACTACTTTGTTTTTTTTGTTATTATTTGTTAAGTTATATTGATCATTTTTTTTTAATTTGTATTGTTTATACTCTCGTTACAACTATTAAATCCTTATAGTATCTTTAATTTGCTCGTCAACTATTAAATATTTTTTTTAATTTGTAGGAACGTGTCGAAGGTGACAAAATTGAGCTACGAATAGTATCTTTAGGAAGAAAGTTAGCTGACAGGATTCCTGATCACCATCCTCAAGTTATTCAAGGGTGGTTGAATATTTCGGGGTTGTGCTGGCTTGAGCGGACTAGCTTGAAATTTACTGATCCGCAGCTTATATCCGCATTTGTTGAGAGGTGGCACCCTGAGACATCGTCATTTCACATGCCGTTCGGCGAGATAACTATTACTTTGGACGATGTGGCATGTCTTCTGCATCTACCTGTTAGGGGTCAGTTTTATACTCCTGTATCAGTTTCTCAAGAACAAGCTGCGGAACTTGCAGTTGAGTTGTTAGGAGAGGAGTATGAATTTGCATTGCGAGAGACTGTAGCGCAGAGGGGTGGTTATTTTTCACAGCAGTGGCTATATGAGAGTTATAATAGGAATGCCAATTTCTACGGGAAATATGACTGCGCAGCTAGGGCATGGATGTTGATGTTGGTGGGATCTACCATTCTGGCCGATAAGAGTTATACACGTGTGGATGCCAAATGGCTACTTCTGTTTAGTGATTTGTCTGCAGTCCATACATATTCGTGGGCCAGTATTGCATTAGTTTGTTTATACGATAACTTGAACGATGCATTCATGTTTTCTACGAGGGCCCTTGCAGGGTATGCGACACTTCTTCAGGTATGCGACACTCACTACAAAGACATAATTTAAATATTGCGTAATTAAATTTTTTTTCTCTTTGCTGTGCAATTAAATTTTGTTTTTATCTTTGTTGCGTAATTTAATTTTCTTTTCTCTTTGTTGCGTTGTTAACAATTTTCTTTTTTTTCTTTTTTGTAACAGTGTTGGATCCACGAGTATTTTCCTACCCTTGGTAGGCGGGCTCAGTCGGATCTTAATTGTGATAATCCTGGATTTCCTCGAGCTATGCGGTGGATGTATAAGCAAGGGAAGACCAAGCTCCCCGATTATCGGCCTATATTGGATGCACTGACCCCTGATGACGTGATATGGCGTCCGTTTGAGACTCACAGAGGTAGCATTCCTTTTGATCTGATTACTCTGTATAGTGGTCATCTGCGTGGATCCACGGTAGTTCCTTACTTGCCCGAGAGGTGTATTAGGCAATTTGGATTTGTACAGTATATACCACCACCACCACCTCTAGCTCCTGCCTACTCTGATATTGATAGCGACTGGATTGGTTATCATGCGTCCGTTGATCGGATCCTTCAGCCGACACGTCCAGTGACATATGCTAGTGTTTCCTAAACGCCAAAAAAAGAAAAATATAATTTCAATTTTAAAATAAAAAAAATTATACCTATTAGTCGTTGTGTTTCCTAAATGCATCACTCGATTGGTCCATGCTTCAACAAATTGTTCTTTGTGAGGGGCCAACCAGGTGTTATTGACATATTCGACAAAATTGCTTGAATTAACACATGCTTGCTGAAACGCATTCAACCGTTGCTGATACTCCACCTCATCCGGACTTTCAACAACATCTCTCCACAAATTTTTCACCTTCTGTTTCATATCCTTAGGTATTTGCACGGTGTATCTCGCATTCACATTTTTGATTATGTGCCACGTACAAAGCATATTAGTAGTATGTGGAAATATATCTTTAATTGCATTCATCAAAGCAAACTCCCTATCAGTCAAAATTACTCTAGGAAATATATCTTGCTTTGTAATCAATTGCTTCAGCTTACCTAACGCCCAATGATAATTGTCCGTCTTCTCAGATTCCATGTAAGCAAATCCAACAGCAAATGTCATGTTAGTTGACGTAATGCCAGTAATTTCAAGTAGTGGCTGTCTATATTTATTAGTTTTGTATGTGCAGTCCATAACCAAAACAATGGGAAACAAGTTCAACAACTTGATTGAATCTGGATGCGCCCAAAAAATATCACTCAAAACATCGGAGCCATCATCTTTTCTTCTATTCCAGCTGACATATTTTGCATCATCTAACAACTGCAGCAAGTGTTGCAGCTCTGTTCTGGAGCCTCTTTCCTGTATTTGCATCATGTGTCTTTTCCTATATACAAGTGTGGCATCAACAACAGACTCTGGATTTTGATCTTTCAAATATAAAAAAAAGTGTCTTGGTGCTACTTTACGCTTTGTCAAATCTTGAACACGTTTGTTTTCATCAGCGGTTAAACGTGTCTTGCGAGGATGACCATGATATTGGTCAGGTAGCCCGTGGTTGTGAACTCCATGAATAACCTGAACTTTCCATCCTGAACCATATGTTGAAGGTGCAGCTCTAATTTTAAATGGACAGTTACACTTTTTCGATGCAGATGTCGTGGAACTTTCTGAAGAGTCATACTTTCCACCTTTGTCACAACCCAAAATTAACTTGTCATTTCTTCCTCTTATTCCGTTCTTTTTATCCGACCGAGTAATGATAATACCGACTTTATTGGCATCTCCAACATCTCGAGCCCATTTGACAACATCATCTCGAAAGTATATTATTTGGGACCTATTTTTCAAGGTCTTGTGTACACGTGGCAGTCCCACAATGAAAGTTCATTCTCATGCATTTCATATTTAATATCATTATTTTCACCAAACTTATTAAGGAAAATGATATTGTGTTTAATGTCCACAATAATTGTGTTGATTCTCCTATTTTTTTTTCTCAAATAATCAGTTTAAATTTCTACAAAAAGAAAATTATAATAATAAAGATTGGTGAAATTAGAGGAATTAGTGGAATATATAAGGCAACAAATTTGAACATAAAACAATGAGTGTCCTTATTTTCTTGCTCATCTTGATTTTATGCGTTGTATAATTGAATCTTCAATTTGTTTCTCCCTAATTTCTCAATAATATGTTTTATTTTGCTGTAAATATACCCTTTTTTTTAGCAATGCTGTAAGTATACCTATGAAGTATGATATATAGTTATTTAATTAGTTTTAGTTTAAATGGATTTTAATTTTTTTTTTCAAGCGTCAATTAAGCATTTGTTTATTTTTCAATTGAACATTTTTTGCAATGTCTTTTTTACATGGTGACAGATTAACACGTTCGTGTAGTGTACTCATGTATTTATATGGAGGTTATTTTTTTGTTTTTCATTTGGTTGTTTTTACGGAATCTATATTTTACTCATATGAGGTTTATTGAGAACCTTTATTTATTTATTTTTTGAACAAAAGAACCTATATTTCTTTTGTTTACAAAGGAGCTGAGAATCGAACCTAGCATACTATCAAAATCCCTCACCACTAGACCAAATCTAGTGGCTTAAGAATCTATATTTTTATTCATACATTAATATGGGATCTATTTTATTTTTGTAATTTATATTAGAGTTTAATTAGAATACTCTGACAGTGTAAAATCAACCAATTAAAATCACTCTTTCAAACACATCACTCTAATGTTTAAAATAGAAAAATTAAATCAAATCTTTTCTAATATACCACATCTTTTATTATTTTAAAAAAATAAAATCTCACATCTCTTGCTGTACCGTTTTTAATTTGTTTGAATCCACGGTTTACAATCTTCAATTCATCGTGTTAGTTTGGTGGAATTTTGTTTGTTAGTTGGCGTAGGGGTTATGTTTGTTGGAACGTGAACCATATTGCTTTAAACAATGAAGTGCTTGAAGCTTTGTTTCCTCCTTCCTGTTCCTGTAAATCTTCAGTTACCAATCATTTTACTTTTCTTTCTTAGCATTAAGGGTCCATCTATGTATATTGTGATGTTATGGAATAGAATGCTTAATTATATTTTTAGTCCCTTATTTTTATTTTAGATTTTAAGTTGGTCTCTTATCTTTTAAAAGTTTTAAGTTTGTCTCTTATTTTTCTGCAGGTTTCAAGTTGGTCTCTCCCGTCAAATTTTTCAATATTACCGTTAAATTTGGACACGTGTCATCTTTCCAAGTGTGGTTTCCGTTTGCCACGTGTCCAAATTTAACGGTAATAGTGAAAAATTTGAGGGGAGGGACCAACATGAAACCTGCAGAAAAGATAAGGGACCAACTTAAAACTTTTAAAAGATAAGGGACCAACTTGAAACCTAAAATAAAGATAAGGGACCAAAAATGCAATTAGGCATAGAATAAAATAAACATTTCTCTTAACACTTTAAGACATGTCTACAATGGTAAACCGTGGATTAAAAATTCGACCAAACTAATAACACGATGAAGATGGTAAACTGTGGATTAATAAGAGATGTGGGATTTTTTTTTCCACAATAATAAGAGATGTGGAATATTAGGAAATATTTGATTTTATTTTTTTTCTATTTTTAACATTGAAGTGATGTGTGTGAAAGGATGATTTTAATTGATTGACAGTGTAAAATGACTTTACACTGTCAAAGTATTCTAATATTCTAATTAAACTCTTTATATTTTTTTTTTTATAATTAATTAAACTCTTTATATTATAGTTTATATTTCTACTCATGTTAATACGAAGACCTTTTTTTTTCTTCCCTTGAGATCTATATTTCTACTCATACATTAATATGGTGACCTATTTTTTTTATTATTTTTTTGCATAAACCTATTTTTTTTATTAAGAATGTCTATGGGTATACATATATTTCTTTTTTTTGGGTACAAACATATATTTCTACTCACATATTAATATGAAAAACAATTTTAATTTTTTTTTTTTTTTTGTAATTCTACAACAACTTATATTTCTATTAATATATATTAATATGAAGACCCATCTTTTTTTTGTTGTAATTTTTACGAAATTTCTATTTTTACTCATATTAATACGAGGGCTATTTCTTTTAATTACTACATAAACTTATATTTCTTTTCATATATTAATATGGGGTCTATTTTATTTTTGTAATTTATACGGTTGTTTATATTTATACTCATATATTAATACGAAAGCTTATTTTTTATTTAATTTCTATGTAGCCTATATTTCAACTCATACATCAATACGGGGGGAACTATTTGTTATTGTAATTTCTACGGGAACTTATATTTTTACTTGTCCATTACTACTGATGACTTTTTTTTTTATAATTCCTACCTATATCTATATTTTTTTTCTCTGTTTTTGCTAAATGTCGTCAATTGATGATGTTCTGGACTAGACTAATGCTAGTCCACCTAGACCCTCACAAAGTCCACATGGCTTGCCCAATCACCTCCATGTCAGCATGGCACAACCTCTCCACCAAGATAGGGTAAAATTACTACTCTACCCACTATCTAAGGGTGATATCTTGGCAGTCCCTCTTAATGGGCCTTGGCTAGTCCAGCCCACTAAGAGGACCTTTGGCCCAGAGCTGGGGGCTATAAATACTCTCCCTCTTGGGAGAGCAAGGTAGACACTATTCATTATCACAATTACTCTCTCTCTCTAACTTCTCTCTAGTATCTCTTTTGCTCTCTACCCTTACTGACTTAGGCATCGGAGCACCTGCAGGTACACCCCCCCCCTCCGTGGATCATCTGCTCGGACTTGCTGCCTACCACCTGCTCAACGGACTTCCAGCTGGCCTTCTACCTGTTCTGATCAACAGTTAAGATCAGATGAATTGCATTCTTTTGTTAATTTTTATGCTTGTTGCTTTGTCTCTACGATAAATATACCTGGTTTTGCTACAAATGGTGAAGTGGTTTGCTTGCTTCTATCTATGATTGTATGTTGTGTAGATAATTGTTGTTGTTGATAAATCGAACTCAAAGATAGAAGGGTTTAGCAAGGATGAAGAAAATTGTATGTTAAAATCAAAGGTACAACAGAACTTCTCATTTACGAGTTTGGAGCTGATAAACTTACTCTTAAATAAATATAAGATCGGTATTTTATTTATTTATTTATTTGTTGTTCTTGTTGTTAAAGGAGGGTTTAGGATTTCTCATTTCTGCAATTTTGAGGTTATTATATCCTTTTAGTGCTGTTATGTTAATGATATTAGGCAATGGGTTTGTACATCGTAAATGAAATTTTTGTTGGGTTATTGATAGTTTGAACATCAATCCACATAACTCATTTTCTGCAATTGTAAATTTAATATTCAATTTTTAAAATTTTTTTTTTTGGAAAAGCCAAAAAAAAATTGATATTCAATTACATGCATGAGTGAAAAGCTTTATCTGTCTACGGTTGTTTTCAATTTATTACTTGTTCTTGTTTCCATGGCTAACTGAACTCAATTTATCAGGTAGTCCTTATTTGGTTGGGTCTAGAAAAGACGCTGAAAGATCAATTGCAAAGGTCCTAGTCTGAATGATACAGCTCAATTTTATAAGGATTGAGCAAATCCTCCTAAAGCATAAAAGAAAAGGGAGAGAGTTTTTTTTGAATAATTATTCTTTTGATGATCTCATAAGAGTCAGTACAAGCTTTATATAGCCTTAGCTCATAGGAATACCAAACGTAATGTAACAGAAGATATAAATTGTTATTACAGCAATTCAAAGCTAATAATAACTAATAATAGAATGGAATATTATTTGTAAAGAAGATGATCATTAAACTTGGCTGGAAGTCTCTTGTTTCTAACAGGCCTTGTGGTAGCTGAATTGGGTTGTGCCTCAGGCCCATTATTAATAGCAGCATTGGAGTCCATATCACTGAATCTTCCTTTCTATAAGATAAGGTTATCAATGACTAGAGTTGTTCCTATTGTACGATATTCTGCACGTTTGTTAAATTGATATTTCAGTGACCCCTTTTTTATGTTTAATGCTTCGCATTCTTCAGATCAAGGAGCTTGAGAGAAAACTGAAATAGCAGGACAGAACTCAGAGTCCTTCCTAAAACAACAGGTACTTGAAATGTAGTAGAACATTTAGAAAACCTGCACTTTTCTATTATGATTTCTGAAAACCTAAAAAGAGGCATGTGTTCATATGTATGTTAGGATGATGCCTCCTAAGTTTTGTTCATGTGTTGTTGGTTGATTGGTGTTTGAGATATGGTTGCTAGCTATCGTAATTCTTGTGACTGATACTTTGTGGGCCTTGGTTTAAATTCTTGATAGCAACTAGAGTTCATTTCAGATTAGATATATATAAGATGTAGAGTTCTTTGATTAAATAGCTAAGTGGTGCCAAGGCATAACTCAAACTCAAACTCAAAATGGACTACCTAGGACTTAAAGTGAGACATCAATCAACAATCAAGTTTAAGCAGCAGACTATACATATTGTTCATATTAAATTTTATTTTCAACATATATATTAGTAATTAAAATAATTCGTATTTATGTTTCTAAAGTCCATAATTTTTATATTACTCTCGCACACATTTCAAACATATACTCTCACACACATTTCAAACATAAAAGGACCCATTTCATTGTAAATGTGAGGGATATATATAATAACCATTGTTTAGTAAATGAGGTCTTAGCAGTCCTCTTGTATAATAACCATTGTAGTAAATGAGGGAAATACTAAATGATACACCAAAACTGGATATACACCACAGAGGTCTCAATAAAAAAAACTATACTGAAAAAATATCTAAGAATCCATCATAAACTGAATTGAATCAATGTCTAGAATCGGAATCCACAGTTCCGATTCTATGCCATATGCATTCTTTCCTCGGAGTATTTTACTGTATCCTCCATCTCCAAATGTAGTCCCCCATGAATTTCTAATAATCCAATAGGGCATCCCATTCTGAATCCCACCATGTTGTGTCCCATAACCTACTATCAAAACTGCATGATTAGTATAATAATCTGAGTATTCTGGGTAGTGTACTTCATCTTTTCTCCAACCATATCTTGGCCACATTCTGGCGTCAATGGCAGCACAGATTGGTTGACGCGTCAGCGTCTCCATCATCACATGTACATCTAGCTTGACACGTTTATAATTGTCTATAGAGTATAAATACTTGAACACTGGCAGTGGTATGTCAACATGCATATCAGGCATCCCATAGAAGGGAAAATCTTTTTCAGTAGGAACTCCATAAACTTTAACAGCATCAAATACCTCTATAAACGTGAAACCAGTAAAAATAATTGCACCCCCTGTCTTCCTATTAATCTTTTGATATTTCTTTAAGATGCGATTTGCTACGTGTTGGGTTGACAGTTCCACTAGGGACCCCCTTTCTGTGTTATAGATTTTTTCAAGAAACGGTAACCTTCTCATATTGTATAGACTCTCGGTTGACGCAATAACAGTAAAAACAACACAGAAACCTATATAAAAAGAGAAAAAAAAATCGGTAGTTAACAAGTGTTGTAAATACTAATTGAATAAGTGATTCAAATTTAACGATAAATACCGGAGTCTCCCTGGTCTTTGATTGAGGTCAACACTGATAGAAACATGGATCATAAAGTGGGCCTTGACTTTAGGCCCAAACCTAAGATATGGAGAGCATGACTATATAAGTTGTTCCATAGAGAGAAAATAAATCATCGAAGGATTTTGTTTGAAAGAATGGGTCACCATCTTGGTGATTGGGGGAGCCTTTGAGCTCTAGGGGCTGATAGCTATTGTTATCAGTTTGTTATCTTTTCCATTACTTTTTCTCTTGTAATTGTTCATCCATTCTAATACAATTACAGTATTTTCATTTCAATTCCATTCATATTACTGTTTTCATTCATATATTTCATACACGAACCCATCAATTGGTCCGACCTGCCGGATCAAAACCACCCTCCTGTTTCACAATAGGTGCAACAAACAACGATGGGAGATAGCATTGAGTTGTTGGTAAAGAAGTTGATAGAAGGGAATGCAACGATGCAATTGCTAACAAAGCAAATGTATCAACAAACTCTCGTGTTGAGTGAAGAGATCGGAAGGATGAGAGAAGAGATTCAAAAGGAGAAAACGATAGATTCAGGATCGCTGACGATTTCATCGGAACTACCATCAATCATGAAAAATCACACGGTTGCGGTTGAAGGGATAGAAGAGATTACTGATGAGTCCAAGGATGATGAAGTTGAAGTAGCGATTGAGACATCCGTAATTGACTCTGGATCTGAAACGATGGTTACTGCAATGTCAGTAGGGTTGGAAGCAGTTGACAGTGATGTGAAGATGAGTGAGGCGCACAGAGGAAGAGAGAAAATGGTGGTTAGTGAGATGCAAATAACTCAAGCTGTTTTGGTTGAAATACAACCTCCACCGAAACCACCGGATGCCGTTCGATCGGGGACGACACTACTACGGCGAGTTCCACCGCCCAAGCCGCCGGATATGGGTGCACAAGTTTGGACTGTTCTACCGCCACCACAACCGCCAGAACCACCGGACATGGGTTCCCTGCTGTGGCATGATCCGCCGCCGAAACCACCGGATAGGGGAGATTTAGGGAACGGAAAGGGAGAGAAGAAAACGGAGGCAAATTTTCAAGTCTTCGTTGAAGGGATGGAAGGGTTTAGAGAAGATAGGGGTAAAAGCGACAATTGGTGAGAAGAATCCAAATAAAGTAAGGGCAAATTTGGTAATTTCTATTAATTCCTTTTTAAATATAATAATGGGCCAGTTTCATGATAGCATATGGATTAAAAAAGAAATGGAATTAAATAGCCAATTTAATTCATGTTTAATATCAGTGGGTCCAATTCATGAACCATCAATTCCAAATCGTATTGTTAAAGGAGTTGTACGGGGGTTCTTAGCCTCTGATTTGGTTGATCCAACTCTGTCATCAACTTGGATATTATTAATAAGGTTTTTAGAGTGTCTTGGCATGGGAGAGATAATTGTCTCAGGTTCTACAATTAATGAATACCCTTTATTTCTTTACAACCATCATTGCAAGGTTTGGGAGCATATAATGAATGAGGAACATTATTCTGTAGTCTTTGAAGGACAAACACTGAACTTTTGGGTCCATAAAATTGAAGAAGGAAAGATCAATAGTCTTTCTATAAATTTGATGAAGTTCATGACAAAGATTAGTAACCTTGGTCATTTTTCAAAACCTCAAGTGGCGGCTGATAAGGAAAATTACAATTTTGCAATAGTTCTTATTATGAAGAATTTGAAAAAATTGAGGGACTATTTGTTAGGCTTGAAAGTGGAGAAATACACAAGGGTGATTATTATAATTCATCACATGATGCAGCCAAGTTTGGATATATATAATAAGGGGAAGGAGATAAATGTGTGTTCATTGAGATCTTTGGTTGATAAAATTGAATTGTTGTCATCTGCTTTGGTCGAAACACTTGCTCAATTTGCTTGGATTGAAATGCTTATGCAATCTTCGGAGGGAATGAAGATTGGGGTTGTTTTGGGAATTATGTGTAGATATGGATTCATACAATGGGACCCAGGAGAACTCAACTTTCTTATTGCAACTGATGACTATTGCTTGGGTGGCCTACTCACTTTTCATGGATGGTTTAACTTTGTATTTGATAGAGGCAAATTTTGATGGATGTGAAACTCAACCTTGAGGACAAGGTTGTTTGAAGGGGTGGGTATTGATAGAAATATGGATCATAAAGTGGGCCTTGACTTTAGGCCCAAACCTAAGATATGGAGAGCATGACTATATAAGTTGTTCCATAGAGAGAAAATAAATCATCGAAGGATTTTGTTTGAAAGAATGGGTCACCATCTTGGTGATTGGGGGAGCCTTTGAGCTCTAGGGGCTGATAGCTATTGTTATCAGTTTGTTATCTTTTCCATTACTTTTTCTCTTGTAATTGTTCATCCATTCTAATACAATTACAGTATTTTCATTTCAATTCCATTCATATTACTGTTTTCATTCATATATTTCATACACGAACCCATCAGTAATTGGTTTGCTTGAATATGTTAACGTGAATATGTGATTTTGTATGGCTTTAATATAACTTGAAAATTATGCTTTTGGAATGCTAGTCTAGTATATTAGCACATTATCTGTAAGCATGTTAGTATTCTTCAATCACCTGCAATTAGTAATGTGTATACCTTTCTATTAAACAGCTTTATATCATTGGAGATAAAAACTTACGTTATATTTATGGTATATTTGAAATATCAGCGGGCTGTTAAACCCATTACACGGTATTTTTCCACATTTGGAAAAGGTCTACCGAAACATGTGTATTGGAGGAAGAGAAAAGCGTTGACCGGTCTTCCCGAACATGTGGATTGGAGGAAGAGAAACGTGTTGACCTCAATCAAAGACCAGGGAGACTCCGGTATTTATCTTTAAATTTGAATCACTTATTCAATTAGTATTTACAACACTTGTTAACTACCGATTTTTTTTCTCTTTTTATATAGGTTTCTGTGTTGTTTTTACTGTTATTGCGTCAACCGAGAGTCTATACAATTTCAGAAGGTTACCGTTTCTTGAAAAAATCTATAACACAGAAAGGGGGTCCCTAGTGGAACTGTCAACTCAACACGTAGCAAATCGCATCTTAAAGAAATATCAAAAGATTAATAGGAAGACAGGGGGTGCAATTATTTTTACTGGTTTCACGTTTATAGAGGTATTTGATGCTGTTAAAGTTTATGGAGTTCCTACTGAAAAGGATTTTCCCTTCTATGGGATGCCTGATATGCATGTTGACATACCACTGCCAGTGTTCAAGTATTTATACTCTATAGACAATTATAAACGTGTCAAGCTAGATGTACATGTGATGATGGAGACGCTGACGCGTCAACCAATCTGTGCTGCCATTGACGCCAGAATGTGGCCAAGATATGGTTGGAGAAAAGATGAAGTACACTACCCAGAATACTCAGATTATTATACTAATAATCTGAGTATTCTGGGTAGTGTACTTCATCTTTTCTCCAACCATATCTTGGCCACATTCTGGCGTCAATGGCAGCACAGATTGGTTGACGCGTCAGCGTCTCCATCATCACATGTACATCTAGCTTGACACGTTTATAATTGTCTATAGAGTATAAATACTTGAACACTGGCAGTGGTATGTCAACATGCATATCAGGCATCCCATAGAAGGGAAAATCCTTTTCAGTAGGAACTCCATAAACTTTAACAGCATCAAATACCTCTATAAACGTGAAACCAGTAAAAATAATTGCACCCCCTGTCTTCCTATTAATCTTTTGATATTTCTTTAAGATGCGATTTGCTACGTGTTGGGTTGACAGTTCCACTAGGGACCCCCTTTCTGTGTTATAGATTTTTTCAAGAAACGGTAACCTTCTGAAATTGTATAGACTCTCGGTTGACGCAATAACAGTAAAAACAACACAGAAACCTATATAAAAAGAGAAAAAAAATCGGTAGTTAACAAGTGTTGTAAATACTAATTGAATAAGTGATTCAAATTTAAAGATAAATACCGGAGTCTCCCTGGTCTTTGATTGAGGTCAACACGTTTCTCTTCCTCCAATCCACATGTTCGGGAAGACCGGTCAACGCTTTTCTCTTCCTCCAATACACATGTTTCGGAAGACCTTTTCCAAATGTGGAAAAATACCGTGTAATGGGTTTATCAGCCCGCTGATATTTCAAATATACCATAAATATAACGTAAGTTTTTATCTCCAATGATATAAAGCTGTTTAATAGAAAGGTATACACATTACTAATTGCAGGTGATTGAAGAATACTAACATGCTTACAGATAATGTGCTAATATACTAGACTAGCATTCCAAAAGCATAATTTTCAAGTTATATTAAAGCCATACAAAATCACATATTCACGTTAACATATTCAAGCAAACCAATTACATTCAAAGACCAATAGTTTTAATCTAACACGGCACAGATTAAGAAATACCATATTGCACATTCAAATTATGCACATACCTGCATACCACCAACCAAATCAACTGGTTTCAGAGAATCATACATTCCAAAGAAAAGACCACGATAAAGGCCAGCAATGCCATCAGACTGTAAGGTTTTGCTGTAAACATCAACCATTCCATTAAACTGCTTCTCACCACCCTTCTTTGCAGCCTTTGCATAATTTGCCAAGCGGGTACGGGCATAATCCAAAGAATAGACAAATAAGGGTGAGGAAGCCCCATCATCCCCACCAGATGCTAAATTAAACCACTTCCAATAGCCATCTCTGTCTTTTTTGAAGTTGAAAAGCCTCTTGAAGTAATCTTTAAACGCAAAGTTCAGAGCCTAAAAGGAAAAGGGAGGAAATTAGATAAGAAAGAAACAGTACATGGAAACTACATAATCACATATTCACGTGAACATATTCAAGCAAAACAATTACATTCAAAGACCAATAGTTTTAATCTAACACGGCACAAATTAAGAAATACCATATTATTTCACATTCAAATTATGCACATACCTGCATACCACCAACCAAATCAACTGGTTTCAGAGAATCATACATTCCAAAACAATCACCAATTCCCTTATATGGCTCAGATAACCTGCCACTTTTGAGCATTTTATACTGGTTTTGGATAAGTAATTTAACTCGTTCAATAGGAGCAGCAGCTGTCTTCGACACAGCAGCAGACATTCCTCCCATCAGAAAATTTACCAAAAACCCAGCTGCACCTTTCTCTAATGGAGCAGGCACCATAATCGACGATAGAGGTGACCCAATCGCCAAACCAGAATTCTGCAATCCTCCATAGGCATAAGTACCAGATGTAGAGTAACTCCTGGAGTTCAAGTTGGGGCTAAGTCTAGACACCAAATAAGAATGCCCACGTAACTTCTGAGCAACTGATGGATATTGCGGTCCATCGGCCATGATTGCAAACAAGAAGGGGACCTGTGAAAACAATAACAACAATTCAAAAATTCCACAAGTTCAGAGGAGAAAAATCACTTTGAAACAAAACAAAATGCATTTATAAATTCCTGGCAACTCTCACCAAATTGAAACACATAGATATTAACACAACAACATACAGAACAACATTCACAAAATGCATACAAATAGTCAGTGTACTAGAAACATAACATACAACAGCACCAACATACAATTTATTTTTCTGCCGGGACTGTTTGGAGAAACAACTTATTTTCAACTTAGAGCACACACACTTATCATGATAAGCGCTTATGTGTAAGCTATTTTACAGAACTTATGAACTAGTTTCATAAGCTATTTTAGAGAACTAGTGAAAATAAGTTGAATTTTTTTTTTATGAAAACTGCATAAACTGTTTTCACAAGTTCTTCCAAATAGTCTCACAAAACATATACTAGTAGATAAGCTCAAATAAGTCAATCCAAACAGACCCTAATTAGAGCCAATTACATTGACCACTATAACAAATCATATACACAAAATACAAAAATGAAATTCAACAAGTTTATAAACATTTATACAACAGCAATAAAAAAAAGCAATCAACAACAAAAAACATACATAAATCACACATCACTGCTTAAAAAATGTAATTAATAAAGACCTAAAGTTTAATCCTCGAAAATTGAAGTATCACTAAGCAAGAATCAACTACTAGTGCAGTATATTCCAGAATAATTCATCTCACTCTCACAAATCACAAAATTCTGGTTTCAACTTTTTTGCTTCATTATCAACTTAACCACTGCTATAAAATCAAGTAAACAACAAAAAAAGACGATGGAAGAGTAAAATCATATACAAGTAAAAAATCACAGTGAAACTAAACAAGCACAAAAAGAAAAAGCAAGAAAACGAAAAGAAAGGGAAAATGATTGAGAAAATGGAAATGGTGATACCATAAGAGAGGTCTCCTTTCAGATCGCGAGGTAGGGAAGTAAACTAGTGTGACTGAAAATGAATATAAATGGGAGCACCGAAATGAAGAGACTAGGGTTTCAAATGTAATGACGTATTTGCCCTTATATTATTATTTTCCTTCCTATCTTAACCTTTTCTTGACGAGGGTCTGTGTGCGCAATGTGCATGACAAAAACAGAAAGGTTGATTTTCAATTCTTTTACTTTAAGGAAGAGGGTCAAATATGTTGAGATTTTGGGGTAATTCATGTTGTTAGGCAGTTACTTGTTCTGCAAGTAACAGAATAGTTTGTTATGATCTATTGCTTAGGTGTCAAGTAATGGATATGTTTGTTAGTTAGGGAGTTAATAACAAATTTAGAGTTTGTTAGAGTGTTAGTTAGAACTTAGAAGTTAGTTTCTATCTAGTTGTGTTGCTTGTGTGTTAAGCAACTTATATAAATGCTTGAATGCATTTCAAATGTAATTATAGTTGTTAAACTTTATATGTATTAATATAATGATATAATATAATGTATCTCTAAAATGAAGACTGCTCCATCAATAAAATTCTTTTAAAACATCACAAGAACAAAATATCATATTATCACCTGAGTAGGGAAATATCTGATAACATTAGCAGTACTGCCTCTCCACAGAGCAATTACACCCTCATCCTTCATGGTTCGAGCAAAACAATCACCAATTCCCTTATATGGCTCAGATAACCTGCCACTTTTGAGCATTTCATACTGGTTTTGGATAAGTAATTTAACTTGTTCAATAGGAGCAGCAGCTGTCTTCGACACAGCAGCAGACACTCCTCCCATCAGAAAATCTACCAAAAACCCAGCTGCTTCTTTCTCTGATGGAGCAGGCACCATAATGAACGATAGAGGTGACCCAATCGCCAAACCAGAATTCTGCAATCCTCCATAGGCATAAGTACCAGATGTAGAGTAACTCCTGGAGTTCAAGTTGGGGCTAAGTCTAGACACCAAATAAGAATGCCCACGTAACTTCTGAGCAACTGATGGATATTGCGGTCCATCGGCCATGATTGCAAACAAGAAGGGGACCTGTGAAAACAATAACAACAATTCAAAAATTCCACAAGTTCAGAGCAGAAAAATCACTTTGAAACAAAACAAAATGCATTTATAAATTCCTGGCAACTCACCAAATTGAAACACAGAGATATTAACACAACAACATACAGAACAACATTCACAAAATGCATACAAATAGAAACATAACATACAACAACACCAACATACAATTTATTTTTCTGCCGGGACTGTTTGGAGAAACAGCTTATTTTCAACTTAGAGCACACACACTTATCATGATAAGCGCTTATGTGTAAGCTATTTTACAGAACTTATGAACTAGTTTCATAAGCTATTTTAGAGAACTTGTGAAAATAAGTTGAATTTTTTTATGAAAACTGCATAAACTGTTTTCACAAGTTCTTCCAAATAGTCTCACAAAACATATACTAGTAGATAAGCTCAAATAAGTCAATC
This sequence comes from Trifolium pratense, assembly GCF_020283565.1. Lineage (NCBI taxonomy): Eukaryota > Viridiplantae > Streptophyta > Magnoliopsida > Fabales > Fabaceae > Trifolium > Trifolium pratense. The sequence continues at coordinate 6,506,236 of NC_060062.1, read as the reverse complement.
CAAACAGACCCTAAGTAGAGCTAGTTACATTGACCACTATAACAAATCATATACACAAAATACAAAAATTAAATTCAACAAGTTTATAAACATTTATACAACAGCAATAAAAAAAGCAATCAACAACAAAAAAACATACATAAATCAGACATCACTGCTTAAAAAATGTAATTAATAAAGACCTAAAGTTTAATCCTCAAAAATTGAAGTATCACTAAGCAAGAATCAACTAATAGTACAGTATATTCCAGAATAATTCATCTCACAAATCACAAAATTCTAGTTTCAACATTTTTGCTTCATAAATGGAATGAAATTGTAGTTGAGTTGAGGCTGCTGATTCTGATTTCGTGTATACCAAAGAAAATGAATCAACACCAATAAATGAAATGGCTGCTGTAAAATCTGTGGACCCTGGTAGTAAGAATCGACAATGTATAGCTTTTATTGAAACCAAGGGAAGACAGTGCGTGAGATGGGCAAATGAGGGAGATGTATACTGTTGTGTGCAAAGTAAACAGCAACAAAAAAAGACGCTGGAGGAGTAAAATCATATACAGTGAAACTAAACAAGCACAAAAAGAAAAAGCAAAAAACGAAAAAAAAAAGGGAAAATGTTTGAGAAAATGGAAATGGTGATACCAGAAGAGAGGTCCCCGTTCAGATCCCGAGGTAGGGGAGTAAAATAGTGACTCAAAATGTATATAAATGGAGCACTGAAATGAAGAGACTAGGGTTTTAAATGTAATGGCGTATTTGCCCTTGCCCTTGCCCTTGCCCTTTTATTATTTTTCTTTCTTCCTATCTTATCTTTTTCTTGACGAGGGAATGTAATTATAGTTGTTAAACTCTACCATTTTTTTTTTAATTTAATTTTGTATTTTCCTATTAATAATTTATTATCAAAACTAGGATTTTTTTTTTCACAAAATATAATTTTGTATTTTTTTATTTAATTTTAAAAAAAAAAGAATATGCGCTGACAGTGTAAAATAATTTAGTCGAGCTTGTCTTCTTTCCCCACTTGAAAATTTTCATGTTACAACTTGTATCATCAGAACCCCTTTGTGCTCCTTTTGGCACCCTCAACATTCTTGTTGTTCCATTCTCAAAATTGTAGGATAAATATTTGATCTTTAGAATTATCAGTCGTATCGCGACAAAGAATCAATCCATTCGCTGAAAATAAAATCTTAGCTAATTTAGCTAAGTATTCAAGAACAACTTTGGACACACCCGAAGAATTATCTTCTCCAGATAAATGGGGTAACTCAACCATGTTTCCATTGTATCTTTGAAAAAAATCAGGTTGGATGAAGAAAGAAGGTTCGTCGTTTAATAAAGCATTATGACTTTGTCTCAATGCAAACTTTTTATACTTTGAAAAGAATTTGTTATTAGACCTAAATTTGTGAATGGCTTTTGCGGGTGACCAAGAGGATATTTCAACCAACATATCATTGGGGACAGGGGCGGATCCACCCTATATTGAGGGTGTGCACTTGCACCCACTGGATTTGTAAAAACTCCATGTATAAGGATAATTTTTCACATGTTGACCACCCTCACATTTTTACTTTGCACCTCTCATCTCTCTCACGTTATTGAGATTGACCAATAGCCACCATTTGTTCTCTTACAAAATGCCCCACTACATTGCTTTTCTTTACATATATAATATTTTATTTGGTTATTGTTATAAGCAAAAAATCAATTTTTAGGTTCATTCAAAATTAATCTGTCTAGTCTATATTATAAGTTATATATATCAATTTTCCAATAAATTTAAGGGTGTGTTTGATTCGTGAAACAACAAAAACTGGACAGAATAACACAAGACAGAACAAGATAATACAGGACAAGACAAAACTGTACCGGAGAGATATATGACGATAATATTTTTATATTCGAAAATAAAAAAAGTATTTTCGTATTTTTTATAGTTTACTGTGGACAAAAAGTTGTCCTGCATGTCCTAAAAAGTGAGTTTTATTGTGCCATCACAAATGAAATGACATAACATTACAATGTTTTATTTACATGTCTTAAAATAAAATAAAATATATCTATAAGTAACAAAATTTTAAGTTTTCTTTCTCAACCTTTAACCCATCTTTCTCAAAAAAAAAAATTAAAATTCCAAAATCATTGTCTTTTTAAACACCAAAGAATCTTGTGTACAACTTATTTTAACAACGAGGATCAAATTTATTGACGAAAAACATTTAGATCATTATTTGAATAAATTATTTAGAAGGACTAATAACAAAATATGATATATAAAAGTGAATCAACATTTTGTCAAAAAAAGAAAAAGTGAATCAACATTAGTCTAATAGGAGCGACAGCGACAATTTTTATAGACAGATATATTTCCACATACTAAAATGTGCCATTTTTTGTGAGAAATAAAATAAAAATGTGTAGGACAAAAAAGTTTGCACCCACTGACTCAGGGTCTTGGATCCGCCACTGATTGGGGATTGAAGCCATTGGAAGAAAAGAAAAATTTCAAAGAAAAAGTAGAAAGAAGAAGGAAAACTTATAGCAAAATAGAACGCAGAACGAATGAGAACTAACAATGTTTATTAGCTAAAGCTTGCTTGAATATTATGAGGTATAGTAATACATATTTATATGAGAAGATTTTATTGATGAAGGGTTGTGATTGGTCGGAATTAAAAAACTAAATCTATTTATAATTTTTTTTTTACTATTGTTAAAGTCATATCTTTTTGGATGTTGGCACATTTTATGAGAAGATTTTTTTTTATGAAGGGTTGGGATGGATCGGAATTAAGAAATTAAATCATATAGATTTTTATTTTTTTTTATGATTTTATTCATATCTTTTTGGATGTTAACTCATTTATTATATGAGAAGATTCTAATGATGAAGGGTTGTGATGGATCAGAATTAGGAAACATCCTTTATGTCAATATCTTATTTTAAATTTTAAAAATTGATGTGTTTTTTTCTATTGAATTCAAATGGGACCAATCTTACTCAAAATTCTTTTATGCAAAGAATATTTTATCAAATTTTTTTTTTGAAAGAAAAAGAATATTTTATCATTTGATTTATAATAATTTGGCAAATCTTATTCACCTCTACACTATCAAATATTTAATTTTGGTGATTAAAATGATTCTTTTATAGTGGTAATTAATTTTACAAAACTGGAATAATTGACATCTATTTTGTTTTTTGTTAACCATTTACGAATTTAAGATGTTGATTTTTGTCAAAATAAAAAAAGATGTTGATTAAATTGTTTATAGTAATAAAGCCACTAAATTTAGTCTAGTGGTGAGAAGTTCGGATAGCATGATAGATATCTCGAGTTCGAATTTCAACTCTATTGTAAATAAAAAAAATTGTTTATAGTAGAAATATAGAAACAAAGTCACGTACTACTACCAACAAAAAAAAAAACAAAGTCACCTACTTAAAATTCTTAGACATAATTACAGTGCATATATATTACCATTAATTAATTTCTAGTATCTTTTAATGATTTACCTACTGGTTTGTTTTTTTAATGGTCATCGAAAAATAGTATAAGTCTTTGAGATGTGCTATATAAACACAAAAAGGTTGAACAAAAATACGACATCGTACTTCCTTTATTTACAGCACAAATATTGAGGCGTGCAACAAATATTAAAAAAAAAACAAAAAGTGTAGTTTTATTGTATCTTTGTTAAAAAATTGTGTTTAAATAACATTTTCCTAAGTCTTCTGCAAAGAGTTCAAAAATTATAAATAGCAATGTTGTGTTCCTTATAGCTATGAATGTTATTTTTAAGAGAATTTATTTTGTCATTCAAAGAGAGTTAGTGGTACAATTTGTTGCACGTTTGTCTTTTATTTATATATAATTATCCTATACATATCTTCTTGAAACTTTGAAAGCCTTATTTAATCATATCTTCTTGAATATAGACAAATTTATATGAGGTTTTATTGATGATGAAGGGTTGTGAACTTGTGATGGATTGGAATTTTTTTTCATGCTCAAATGGTTAACACACTTAATTATCTGCTACTTGTGTTATATTATATTGATTGATGATGGATTAAAATTTAAACTAAATCCATATAAAACAAAATAATTAATGATTTCATTCGTATTTTCTTGAATGTTGGCTCTTTTATATGAGAAGGTTTTAACTAATGATGAAGGGTTATGAATTACTCCTATGATGGATAGGATTTTTTTTTCTGACGCAAGATAGATAGGAATTAGGAAACATCCTTTATGTCATTTTTTTTTTTTGTTACTGATGTTAGTTTTTTTTATCTTATTTTAAATTTAAAAAACTGATGTGATTTATTATATTAAATTCAAACGTGATCAATCTCTTACCAAAAAAACGTGATCAAACTTATTCTAAATTCTTTTATGAAAAGAATATATCTTAATCTTATTATTTAATTTATACAAATAATCTGGCAAAATCTTATTCACCTCTACACCAAAAATAAATTTTATCCACCTTTTTGTCAAATATTTATTTTTGGTGATTGAAAATATTATTTTACAGTGGTAATTAGTTTTAGGCTTAATTACAGTTTTGAACCCCTATTTTTACTCGATCACAAAATTGATCTCTCATTTTAAAATCACACAGTTTTGGTCTCTACATAAGATTTTTGTACTTAAAAATGGTGATTTAATATATATTAAATAACATGACATACGATCCGATGATATAAAATCATCCAGGTAGATTAACTATTTATATTTCTTTAATTAAATTACAAAAATGAATTACAAAAATGAATAATTTTAAAAATTGAAAATGAAGTTTTTAATAATTTTTCTTGTAATTTTATGACTTTTGATCATTCAATTAATATTATCATCATTTAAAATATGTTAAATCACGATTTTTAAGTGCAAAAATACAATTGAGGGACCAAAACTATATATTTTAAAATTGAAGGACCAATTTCGTGATCAAATGACAATAAAGAGACAAAAAATGTAATTAGGCCTTAATTTTACAAAGTTGTGATCCCCAAATTTCTTAAAACTTCTTGTAAAGAAGAGTGCAAGATCATGAGTTCATTTGAAGATTATTCTTTATAGACTTTTAAAAAAATGTGTATTAAATTATGACTGAGAAAACATTCAAGTTAAACATTATGCATGTTAAAATAATTTTTCGTTTTTTCAACAAAATTATCAGGGTTAAATATGTTTTTTGTCTCTATAAAATGGGGACGTTCTAAGTTTAATCCTTACTTTATTTTTATTATATTTTTAGTCCCTGTAAAATTTATTCTTGCACATAGTTTTAGTTCCTACTAAAACTAAAATTGTTTAATTATCATTAAACTCTTAAATTTTTGAATAATTTTTTTGTAGCCATATTTAAAATATCATATAAAGTTTATTTACAAAAATTTAGTATTTTTTCACATGAGATGAATTAAATATGAATTTTTTAAATAGGGAAAGTTCAAGATAAAACTAACAAAAATCATAACCAAGAAAACAAATTTTGTGCTCTTTTTTTTTGGGGGAACTTTTTATAATGTTCTAAACATATCTGCGAAAAAATCATTCATAAATACACGTTGAATTATCAGTATAGATTAAAACTGAGTGCATGATAATTTTTCAGGGACTAAAAATATAATAAATATAAAGTAAGAACTAAACTTAAAACATGCGCACCATAAATTTACTAATAAATTTTTTTTCCTCAAAAGTTAATCAAATTAGTTATTTTATTTTCAACATATAAATCATTTTTCAAAAAAATAATATAATTTTTGAAAATCGGCGACAAATAAACATAAAAAAAAAATCTTAAACTTCGTGGTCTGTTTGCAAAATCATATGTGTTTTTTTGTTGGCCATATGCATTCAATCCAAAATAGATTTTTACAGACAATTGTTAGATTAGTTGGCTTTTGAAGCACACACATCTTACAACATTATTAATGTTGTTTATTGATTGAAATTAACCAAACTAAACAAAATGTTATGCTATTTGTTATTATATATCCAATTACATATCTACATCAAACAAAAAATATATTCAAATTAATGTCTTAAGGAGAAGCATATTTATTTCATAATGCAACATAAATTTATATAAGAAGAAAAGTTTATTTAGATTTTTCAATGCAAAGTAAACAAATATAAATATTAATATCTAATATAATTGGAAGAGTCACGCAACAATATCGTAAAGTAAATAGTTACATAATCAAAATCAACTATTGCTTTTCTTAGTTGCATGAAAAATACTACTAATCAGAATTTAATAATAACACCAGTAGAAAAATGACTTTTGGTTTGGAGATACCACTACCGGTATGTGAATACCAGTAGTGAAATACATTTGACCAAAGGATTCCACTACTGATATTTTTAAAACGGTAGTGGAAAGTTCAGAGACAAGGGATTTCACTACCGGCTTTGCTAAATCCGTAGTGGAAAGTAGACACGGTGGCAATGTCGTAATTACGTACAAATTTGTTTTAATTATCTTCCACTACCGATCTAGGATTCACCGGTAGTGGAATCCTAATAGTGTTATTATTTTTTTCATATTCCCACTTTTCACTACCGATCTAGGATTCACCGGTAGTGGAATCCTAATAGTGTTATTATATTTTTCATATTGTCATTTTCATTCCCAATTTTCATACGCGTTCAATCTCCCTCCCACTGCAAACTCTCCATTCTCAATCGTCCCAAGTTCTTCCAAATCGTCCCAAGTTCTTCAAATCAAACACTCCAATTTCCCAATCATTCTCCAATCTCTCCATTCTCCATTCTCCATTCTCCATTCTCCAATCTCTCCAATTTCATTCGGTTTCATTCTCCAAACCCTAGAATGCTTGAATCGCCTCCAAATTTCTTCGTTTTTATTCGGTAAAGGTATGAATAAATCAAACTTCCTCCAAATTTCATTCGTTTTCGTTTTCATTCATTTTCATTCTTGTTCATTCGTTTTCATTCGCTTGGGTTTTCATTCGTTTTCATTCACGTCGTTTTCGTGGGTCTGTGATGTTCATTTCTGTGTGGGTCTGTGTTTTTTTGTGTGGGTTTTCATTCTTCTTCTGCTTGATGGCTTGATGATGAGAATGTCAATATAAAAATACAAATTTGCATGAGATTTGGAAGTCTGTGTAGGTCTGTGTAGGTCACTTTAGCATGAGATTTAATGAAAAGTAAAAAGATATATGGTCATTTCTGTTTATGATATTTATTTTGCTGCTATTTTGATTATTTTTTACTTCATAGATGATATGTAATGTTTTAAACCAAGCCATGTTTTGCTGCTATTTTGCTGCTATTATATCAGATTTTATTGTTGAAGCTAAACTCCAAATAGGCAAGAAAATTCAAATAACCAAGCCATGTTTTAATGTCAAAGTGTGATTCAAAATTCGTTATGTTGCTGCACATGAGGGTGTTAGGTATAAGTGTAACGCCCGTTTTATTTTTTTATTTAAAAAAAAAAATAGTTATTTGTTTGTTTATTAGTATTTATTTAATTATTTGTGTTTATTTATGTGATTATTATTTATTTAATTATGTGGCGTGTAACTTTCGTATTTGGAATATTTATCGGTTTTGGTTAAGTCGGTTAATTAAATAGAATCAAGTGTTATTTAGATTTTATATGAGTTGGGCTTTGTGTGGGAAAGATAGAATAGTCCATTGAAATTTGGGGTGTAAATAGGAATAGTGTAGAGAATAGAAACCTAGTTGATATATTGGTATAAATAGAATATAGAACTCACTTCTTTTATTTTGTAAACCGCCCTAGCTATTCATGTTGAGCCTTCATTCACTTTTAGTCGGAACCATATATACACAGTGGAAATCATGATATTAAAATACCAATTCACCCAGATGGAAGATTAGTGGAGCACTCACGTTTCATATCTTGGTTACTCCATCAAATTGTTTTCCCTTAGTCCTTATTAATTAGCCTTATCAACCCACACCCATTGAAACTAGTGAGACATCCTTATCCTTATAATCATAAAATTACCATTTCAACATTTCGTGAAAGAAAAGAGGAGGGTTTTAAAGAGACAAGAATAAGAGGAGGCGAGAAGAAGAAAAGAGAAAAGAACAAGCCAAGTAGTAGAGAAACCAAGTGAAGGAGTAAATTTCAACAAATCTAAGGTAAGAGGAATAGTAACATAATTATTGGAGATGAATTCATGAGAGGAGAGAAAATCCTTTTCTCTAGCCCAAACTCTCATCATCTCAATTTGGGGGTTTGTATGTGGGATTTGGGAATATGTTTATTTATGAGTTTTATGTGTTGATACATGAATCTATATGTTTGTTCATGATTATTGGATGATTTTTCTTGGGAAAATAGTTACTTTGATGTTAGATGATGGTATTTGAGTTGTTTTTGGTAAGTTGTGATTTTGAGCTTAAATCCATGAAATAAGTGTTTTTATGTGATTACTATGAATTTTGATGAGTGAATCTTGTATGTTTGGTGTTGAATTATTGTTGGAATGATGTTTGTTAAAGTTCAAATATCATAAGTGATGATTAGGGGAAACTTTAGGTTTAATGGGATTTAACTTGTGTTTTGGAAAAATCAAAGATGGAAGTTTATAATGTAAGAAAAACTGTCATTTTATAAAAGTCTGAAGAGAAAACGTATATTTTGATCCCTTTTAAATCTGAATTGGTTCTTGTCGTAAACATGAAAGTTGTTGATATTTTCCTTAGCTTTCCAACGCATGTTTACGCGTCCCAATCAGATGCTCGTAACTCAAATTACGACTCATACAGTGAGCAGGTCGAACCTGCAAAATTCTGCAGGGTGAACAGTAGACGATGCTAAGTTGTGGCTAGTCGGCGCAACCCCTTTTGTTGATTTTTTACCTTTTTGACGGTTTATGTACCTGGACTTTATTTTCAAAGTTTTTCGTGTATATTCCAATTACGGAGTTCGTTTTCTGAGATTATGCTTGGATAATGATATTGCTTATATTTTGGCATTACTTTAGTTTAAATTAACTTTCGTATGCTTAATTAATTGGAATTGGTGAACCCTTGATGATGTGTGGCTTTAATGACTTGTAAATGAATATGTTGTTGATTAATGATGATGAATTGGTTGTTGATAGACTATGGTAATCATGATGTTGATTTATTGATGATGATAAATGATGATTTATCATGAGTAGAGTTATTCTAAAGACGATGATTTAGAATATTTGGATTATTTTATCCATTTTATGTTGATGTTATAATTAAGATAAAACCATATGTTTGGTAGATGCACATTTCATGCATTCATAAGTTGAGTCTATTGATGAGTATCCTAGAGACGATGATCTAGTTTACTGTTATTCTAGAGACGATGATCTAGAATGTTTTAGAGACGATGATCTAAAACACTTGGGTTAAGTTATCCAAGATTATGATGAATTGGTACCACATGCATATAGATATGTCTAGGTGACATCATATCTATGTGATATTAAAATGCATTAGAAATTATGTGACATTCTTAAATGTTAAATGTTACTCGACATTGTGTATTTCATTTCTTTGTTCGAGAGTTTTTACTTCTCAAATGTGATGAGTAATTGATAAATGAATATGTCTAATACATGTCTATATATGTGGTGATTGTATGAGTTGAATTTACTCAATTGTATTTATTTTATTCAGTGTCTGATATGCGTTATATTCAGTCACTTTTAATAATTATGTTATCTAACCTCTGTTTTGTGTTTGTGCTGAACCGTTGGGGGTTCAGGTTCTCAGGTTGTATGTTTGTCGGTGTTCGAGTTGTTAGCGAAAGCTCCGCTCTGGTTGTGACACGGGGAAGGGTTTATCGAGTCTTGTACTTGTATTCTTATTTTATTGTAAATGTATTATTTTAGAAAACAATTTTTATTAAGTGAGGTTTATGCTAATTAGCAATGTTCTTGAAGTATGTAATACCTTAAACCACTATTTTATATTTTATATTCGACTTCGAGTCGTTTTAATTTTATTATCCGCTGTGCATTTTGAAAAAGAATTTTTTTATAGTTGGATTCATTTAAATATTGGGTTTGGGTGTTACAAAGTGGTATCAGAGCCCCGTTGTCCTCGGACTGTGTGGTTATGTGTCAATCAGAGTAGGTCTGTGCAATCAGACCGAGTGAGCGTAGTGTCAGTCATGTTTGTGTAATTGTTTTCTTGTGATTTAATTTTTGTAGTTACACTTGCACATTAGTCACTATTTAACTATCTTGCAAAATGCGTAATTTGTTTCATGAATTTCATTGTTAGTTAACATGTTGCTTTACTTGATTCTTGAAACTTGTGTCTTAATTGGTGTTGACTTTAGAATTTATAATTCTGACTTGAAGATTGAATATTAAAAAGATAGTTTAAATGTTAATTTGTTAATACTCGATTGAAATATGATGTTTTGTTTTGATTGCTTGTGTATGAGATTTTTTGTCTTCTTTGAGTTGGTTTGTGATTAGATTAAATGTGAAGATAGTAATTGTTTTTCTATTAACTAGAAAATGTGTAGGATGAATTGAAATTTCTTTTATGCTACATATATTCAAATATAACGTGCATATGTTAATAAAATTAATAGTTTAAATTAACTAATTGTGGTAGAGTTTATGTGAATTCTTATGTATGTTCACATGTGTATAGTTCTTTATAACATGAGATAATTTTGAGATTAGTATTAATTTTTGATTATGTGAACCTTGTTAGAAATCTAATTATTTTCTTTTGAGTAAGTGAAACATAATTTTATAAAGAAGTAAGAAGAGTAAAATAACTAATGGTGAAGTTAAGTGGATTCTATGATATATTTAGCATATGTTTTATTTTATATATGACATGTGCTAAATTATTCAAATGAAAGTTGATTTGCCCTTTTTGTTATCTGTGAGTTATAGGGAGTAACTACAACATTTTCTTTAAGAATGTATTTGGTAAATGTGATGTACAAGTTTGACTATTTTATTTTACCATGTTAATTATCATGATAAGCTAATTATTTTTGTACGATATGCTTATAAGTTATATGAATGAGAATTGTTGAGCCATTTATAATTCGTTGTTTATGATATATTCATGTTTCTTGACATGATTTGAATTCTTAATTTTGAAATTAGGAGAAGATATATATTACCTGAATGTTTGTATGATCTAGTGTAGATGTTTAAGCATTGTGTTTTACCCCTTGTATGCGACATGCTTGTAACAATGTCGATACTCGTTCCTTTTGAGAAACTAAGTTAGAAAGTGATAGGAGTCTGCGACTAGACGTGAGAATCCGGAGTTCCAGTAGAAGAGTGTAGGTGGGTTTAAGATAAGTGGGGGAGAAAGTTATACCCCTACGAGATGTTTCGAGCATGAGAAGTCAGGATAAGTAGAGATGTCGTCGAAAGAGAGTGCTCAAGCGTTAGTGATGTTGGGTGCATCATATTTTTTTTTTTTCATAGTGAAGGGAGGCGTCATGTGGTTAAAATATGTGATTCGGCGCAGTTAAGAGAGCATTTTAGCAGTTTGGTAAAGATGGTTTATGCCACCATCATGATTGTCGGCTACTTATTGACAAATTGAGGAACTGGCCGTCCTTAATCTCTTGTTGATAGTAGACAGAATCGTGTTGACCGCAATAAACTAGTTTTGTCAAACTTTGTAGTGCTTGGAGTTTTTGGTATTTATGTTTGGAGAATAGGATGGAGGAGTAGTATTTGAATTTGTTTCACTTAGATAATTTTCGAGGGCGAAAATTCTTTTAAGTGGGGGAGAGTTGTAACGCCCGTTTTATTTTTTTATTTAAAAAAAAAAATAGTTATTTGTTTGTTTATTAGTATTTATTTAATTATTTGTGTTTATTTATGTGATTATTATTTATTTAATTATGTGGCGTGTAACTTTCGTATTTGGAATATTTATCGGTTTTGGTTAAGTCGGTTAATTAAATAGAATCAAGTGTTATTTAGATTTTATATGAGTTGGGCTTTGTGTGGGAAAGATAGAATAGTCCATTGAAATTTGGGGTGTAAATAGGAATAGTGTAGAGAATAGAAACCTAGTTGATATATTGGTATAAATAGAATATAGAACTCACTTCTTTTATTTTGTAAACCGCCCTAGCTATTCATGTTGAGCCTTCATTCACTTTTAGTCGGAACCATATATACACAGTGGAAATCATGATATTAAAATACCAATTCACCCAGATGGAAGATTAGTGGAGCACTCACGTTTCATATCTTGGTTACTCCATCAAATTGTTTTCCCTTAGTCCTTATTAATTAGCCTTATCAACCCACACCCATTGAAACTAGTGAGACATCCTTATCCTTATAATCATAAAATTACCATTTCAACATTTTGTGAAAGAAAAGAGGAGGGTTTTAAAGAGACAAGAATAAGAGGAGGCGAGAAGAAGAAAAGAGAAAAGAACAAGCCAAGTAGTAGAGAAACCAAGTGAAGGAGTAAATTTCAACAAATCTAAGGTAAGAGGAATAGTAACATAATTATTGGAGATGAATTCATGAGAGGAGAGAAAATCCTTTTCTCTAGCCCAAACTCTCATCATCTCAATTTGGGGGTTTGTATGTGGGATTTGGGAATATGTTTATTTATGAGTTTTATGTGTTGATACATGAATCTATATGTTTGTTCATGATTATTGGATGATTTTTCTTGGGAAAATAGTTACTTTGATGTTAGATGATGGTATTTGAGTTGTTTTTGGTAAGTTGTGATTTTGAGCTTAAATCCATGAAATAAGTGTTTTTATGTGATTACTATGAATTTTGATGAGTGAATCTTGTATGTTTGGTGTTGAATTATTGTTGGAATGATGTTTGTTAAAGTTCAAATATCATAAGTGATGATTAGGGGAAACTTTAGGTTTAATGGGATTTAACTTGTGTTTTGGAAAAATCAAAGATGGAAGTTTATAATGTAAGAAAAACTGTCATTTTATAAAAGTCTGAAGAGAAAACGTATATTTTGATCCCTTTTAAATCTGAATTGGTTCTTGTCGTAAACATGAAAGTTGTTGATATTTTCCTTAGCTTTCCAACGCATGTTTACGCGTCCCAATCAGATGCTCGTAACTCAAATTACGACTCATACAGTGAGCAGGTCGAACCTGCAAAATTCTGCAGGGTGAACAGTAGACGATGCTAAGTTGTGGCTAGTCGGCGCAACCCCTTTTGTTGATTTTTTACCTTTTTGACGGTTTATGTACCTGGACTTTATTTTCAAAGTTTTTCGTGTATATTCCAATTACGGAGTTCGTTTTCTGAGATTATGCTTGGATAATGATATTGCTTATATTTTGGCATTACTTTAGTTTAAATTAACTTTCGTATGCTTAATTAATTGGAATTGGTGAACCCTTGATGATGTGTGGCTTTAATGACTTGTAAATGAATATGTTGTTGATTAATGATGATGAATTGGTTGTTGATAGACTATGGTAATCATGATGTTGATTTATTGATGATGATAAATGATGATTTATCATGAGTAGAGTTATTCTAAAGACGATGATTTAGAATATTTGGATTATTTTATCCATTTTATGTTGATGTTATAATTAAGATAAAACCATATGTTTGGTAGATGCACATTTCATGCATTCATAAGTTGAGTCTATTGATGAGTATCCTAGAGACGATGATCTAGTTTACTGTTATTCTAGAGACGATGATCTAGAATGTTTTAGAGACGATGATCTAAAACACTTGGGTTAAGTTATCCAAGATTATGATGAATTGGTACCACATGCATATAGATATGTCTAGGTGACATCATATCTATGTGATATTAAAATGCATTAGAAATTATGTGACATTCTTAAATGTTAAATGTTACTCGACATTGTGTATTTCATTTCTTTGTTCGAGAGTTTTTACTTCTCAAATGTGATGAGTAATTGATAAATGAATATGTCTAATACATGTCTATATATGTGGTGATTGTATGAGTTGAATTTACTCAATTGTATTTATTTTATTCAGTGTCTGATATGCGTTATATTCAGTCACTTTTAATAATTATGTTATCTAACCTCTGTTTTGTGTTTGTGCTGAACCGTTGGGGGTTCAGGTTCTCAGGTTGTATGTTTGTCGGTGTTCGAGTTGTTAGCGAAAGCTCCGCTCTGGTTGTGACACGGGGAAGGGTTTATCGAGTCTTGTACTTGTATTCTTATTTTATTGTAAATGTATTATTTTAGAAAACAATTTTTATTAAGTGAGGTTTATGCTAATTAGCAATGTTCTTGAAGTATGTAATACCTTAAACCACTATTTTATATTTTATATTCGACTTCGAGTCGTTTTAATTTTATTATCCGCTGTGCATTTTGAAAAAGAATTTTTTTATAGTTGGATTCATTTAAATATTGGGTTTGGGTGTTACAATAAGCAAGTATATAGAAGTCACTCATGTTAACCTTGTGCTTAATATATTCAAGGTATATAGAAGTCACTCAAGTTATAGTGCTTAATATATTCAAGGTTGGCTAAGGAGTGAAAATATGGAGTTAGAATAGTGCTTAATATCTCTGCCATATAATATACTTACTCAAGGTGACCAAGTTTGATGTAGTTAGAATAGTAAGGGAAAATATGGAGATGGTCAAGAGGGTTTTGGTATGAGCCTAAGATAGCTGAGTAGTGTCTCTCCAAATACCCTTCAGCTTCACCACATAGCCTTATAAGATGGGATCTTTTTTCTTGCAAATACCCTTCAGCTTCGGCTTCAAGAAAACATACAACTTGGCCATGGGCAGGGGTCAATATTTATGGCCAATTGTATAAACATACAACTTGTTTTGATATTAACTAAGTTGTATAAACATATTTATAAAATTATCAATGCTTGTGCTGTGCAGGGGTTGCTGTGTTAGGCGGTGATTGCTGCTCCTGCGTTAGGCGGTGATTGCTGCTCCTGCGTGTTGCTTGTGCTGTGCAGGGGCTGGTGTTGCTCTTTTTTGGTGTTGTCATCTTTGTTTGAAGTTAGAAGGTTCAATCACGGTCTCATCTACAGGTACCGATTCTATTTCAAAACATAGAAGCTATAGGCTATGAATTTTTATTAAAATAGAATGCATAATCTAGTCATTCTGTTATAGGCTATGAATTTTTATTAAAATAGGGCGAGAGAATGTTTCGCAATAGTAACAACCTAGTCATTCCTTTAACTTAGAATGCATAAATTTCGAAACGTAGGTATGGACCGTAGTTGGATGAGAGCTAATCGATTAAGTACTGAGTACAGACATGGAGTGATGGAATTTCTACAGTTTGCGGAAAGTAATGCTGAACTAGAACGTCCTCCTCCTGAATTTCCTCCACTTTTTCTATGTCCGTGTATAAATTGTGCAAATAAAGAACCAAAACGTACTAAGAATTGGTATTTTAGAATTGGTAGTGGAATCCACAATTCTAAAAAAAAAAATGGAATAGCATACATACCACTACCGGTATTTACAAATACCGGTAGTGGAATCCCAGATTCTAAAAAAAAAAAAAATGAAAACCATACATACCACTACCGGTATTTGTAAATACCGGTAGTGGAATCCCAGACTCTAAAAAAAAAAATGAAAACTATACATACCACTACCGGTATTTACAAATACCGGTAGTGGAATCCCAGACTCTAAAAAAAAAAAATGAAAACCATACATACCACTACGGATATTGAAAATACCCGTAGTGGAATCTCATACATACCACTACCGGTATTTGTAAAAACCGTCGTGGAATCCTCATAAATTTAATTAATAATACAGTAGAAACCTGACATACCACGACGGGTATAAAAAGACCCGTCGTGGAAAGTATTGACTTACAACGACGAGTGTGTTTACTACCGGCTGCGGCCAGTAGTGGAATCCCTATTTGGCCGGTAGTGGAATCCCCTTTCTGCACTAGTGTAATAAAGGATAAAAACATAACTATAGAGAGAAAATAGAAATTTTATGCTTCAAACTCATGTGCTTGTTCAACGAATGGTGTTGAATGAAGCAAACAAAGGTTTGGCATCATGAGTCCCACATGAGCGCAAGGTGTTTGAGTAAGAGATTACATCCATGCTCACATATTTCCTCAAATTTCATGTAGTTTCCATTAGACAAGCTCAATCCATAGCTATAAATCTTATTCTTTGTAGCGAATATTAATAGGTTGTCGTTCAAAACACTATAACCTGTAATAATGGGGTCTTCCTCCATGACACCCATTGCTTTTACTCATATTTTTAAAATCCTTTCCCATAAATTCACTTCATCGTTGGTTAAAATCCATATTGTAAAGACATTCTTCATCAATCTCACTAAACAAATAGATTGAGTTGAGCTTGTCTTCTTTCCCCACTTAAAAATTTTCATGTTACAACTTATATCATCATAACCCCTTTGGTCTCCTTTTGGCACCCTAGACATTCTTGTTGTTCCATTCTCAAAATTGTAGGACATAATAAGGCCTATAATAAAAACTACCTTTTAATAAGTAGGGAGAACAATATGAGATTAAATGAATATTTCTATTGTGAAATACTGACATGTCAAATTTTAAACTCCTACTACCAGTTAAAAGACTTTTCTCTTTTTCCTTCCAAATACCCTCCTTTATTACATAAACTTTACGGTCCCAAAGTGGAGACCAAAACTCTGAGTTATCATAAAAAAAAATACCATGCAATTATCTTTGTCGTCACATTCGAGGACAACATTAAATTCTAAATCAAGATTCATACCTTGCAATTGCTCTGGTATTGGAATTGGCAACCAAGTTTGTGTTGCTTGGTTGCTAATAAATATTTGAACTTCAGAGTTCCCAGTCGTATCACGGCAAAGAATCAATCCATTCGCCGAAGATAAAATCTTAGCTGATTTAGCTAAGTATTCAAGAACAACTTTGGACACACCCGAAAAATTATCTTCTCCAGATAATTGGTGTAACTCAACCATGTTTCTATTGTATCTCTGGAAAAAATCAGGTTGGATGAAAAAAGAAGGTTCGTCGTTTAATAAAGCATTATGACTTTGTCTCAATGCAAACTTTTTATCCTTTGAAAAGATTGAAAAGAATTTGTTATTAGACCTAAATTTGTGAATGACTTTTAAGGGTAACCAAGAGGATATTTCAACCAACATATCATTGGGGATTGAAGCCATTGGAAGGAAAGAAAAATTACAAAGAGAAAGTAGAAAGAAGAAGGAGAACTTATAGCAAAATAGAACGTAGAACGAAGGAGAACTAATAAGGTTTATTAGCTAAAGCTTGCTTGAATATTATGAGGTATAGTAATACATATTTATATGAGAAGATTTCATTGACGAAGGGTTGTGATTGGTCAGAATTAAGAAAATAAATCCATATAGAATCTTTTTTATTATTATTAAAATCATATCTTTTTGGATGTTGGCACATTTATATGAGAAGGGTTTTTTTTAATGAAAGGTTGTGATGGATTGGAATCTACTTATCTACTTACAATATAAAATCGATTACTACCAAATTTACTAATTTATCCTTAGTAGAACTAACCTCATTCCAAGTTTTGTATCCTTCATTGTAATTTTACAAAAAAAAAGTTATAGAAAAAAAATAGAAAGAATAAGATGATTAGATGAATACAATAAAGATCATATATGAATCTATACATAAAAATAGGAACAAAACAAAAACAATAAAAAAATTATAGAAAGTTTAGTCAATAAAAAAAATATAGAAATAATAAGATGAATACAATAAAAAAATTATATGCAAATTTATGCATAAAAATAAGAACAAAACAAAAACAATAAAAGACTTATAGAAAGTTTGGTCAATACAAAAATTTATAGAAAAAATAATATAAATACGCATAAAATTATGAATATAAAAATTGAATCATAAACAATATTTTTCATAAAAAAAAAATATTGCTACCAAGTTTACCAACGATTAATAATAATAATAATAATAATAATTCGTCAAAAATAATAATAATATTAATAAAGTTTTTTGATAATAATAATAATAAATTTATTTTTTTTATTATTAAATGTTCTTAATCAAATTTCTAATTTTTTTATTAAAAAATATACACGGGACTATTATTTGTAACTTATACATAAAAATTGGATAAATATTTGTCATTGATAATTATAATCAAATTTATTCATTTAATAAGTTTTACAATAAATAACATAATAGTTTCACTTATATTTTAACAATACATGATATAACAAATTTTTAAATATTTTATTATAAATAAAATTTCAACATTATAATAATGACAATTTTTTTTTTAATAAATATAATGACAAACTTAAATATCGAATAAAAGTCAATAGTTCCGTGCGAATGCACGGGACTTTAAGCTAGTTAAGAAATTAAATTTATATAGAATTTGTTTTTTTGATTTTATTCATATCTTCTTGGGTTTTTTTTTTGACAATATATCTTCTTGGATGTTAACTCATTTATTATATGAGAAGATTCTAATGATGAAGGGTTGTGATTGTGATAGATCAGAATTAGGAAACATTTATATTTCATTATCTTATTTTAAATTTTAAAATTGATGTGTTTTTCCTATTAAATTCAAATGTGATCAATCTTACTCAAAATTCTTTTATGCAAAGAATATTTTATTATCTAATCTAATTTATAATAATTTGGCAAAATCTTATGCACCTCTACACACAAAAGAAAACATAAATTCTTATCCAACTCATTATAAAAAATAAAAAAAATTCTTATCCAACTCGTTGTCAAATATTTATTTTCCATGATTAAAATTATTGTTTTATATAGTGGTAATTAATTTTACAAAATTGAAATAATTGACAGCTATTTTGTTTTTTTAACCATTTATTACTAACAACAGAATTGAAGATGTTTTTTTAATTGTTTATAATAATATAGAAACAAAGTCGCATTGGATATGCAGCAGTGTTACTGCTACTAACAAAAATAAAAAAATCACCTACTTAAAATTCTTAGACATAATTACAGTGCATATATACTACCATTAATTAATTTCTATCTTTTAATGATTTATGTTGCATATCTACTGGCTTTTTTATTTTTTTATTTTTATGGTCATTGAAAAACATATCTACTGGCTGATCCTATACATATCTTTTTGAAAGCCTTGTTTAATTCATATCTTCTTGAATATTGACACATTTATATGAGGTTTTATTGATGAAGGATTGTGAACTTGTGATGGATCGGAATTTTTATTTTTAATCTAAAACAAAAGTATCATTTGCGTGCAACCGTAGAAATTAATCTTTTTAAAATATCTGAAATCAGTTAAGGGATTGACTTCTTTCGACAAATATTTTTTTATACGCATCAGTTGGAGATCAAACTTAGAACATCTCCAATGGTGATACCACTTTGGGTATCATACATTACTAACAAGTGGTTCCTATAATGCTATGTAATATTTATGCAACTCATACATATTTTGTTCCAATGGTGATATCACTTTAGGTATCATACATTAATAACAAATGGTCCCTTATATAATTATTATTTTAACTTTGTCTAAATAAAAAAAAGTAATATTAAATTGATGATACAGTACCTTAAATAAGGTACTGTACCATCAATTTGGATACCCTCTATGCCACGTCATGGAACTCCAATGATAAAAAAATAAGGTACCGATCATTAGACTATGATACCCTCTTTGATACCCTTATTGGAGATGCTCGTAGGATCAAATAGTTAAAGGACTCAAATATATACTATTTGTGCTATCCTATGTTAGTGATGGTTTGGAATTTAAACTAGATTCATATATTAAAAATAATTAATGATGGATAGGATTTTTTATTTTATTTTATTTTGCGCAAGATGGATAGGAATTAGGAAATTAACATGTCATACCAATTTCCCTCTCCGAAAATAAGATCACGAATTTTGGTGATTACTTGAAGATATCTATAATTTATTATTTTAAGATTGTTAAATAATAACCACATTTATTGATTTCGTCTAAGAACCATTAGATACATCTATTGGTCTATATTAATGGTTGAGAGACCGATGTAGACATTTCAGATGGAGAGGATCCGGATCCAAAAAGTTTTCGGTGCCTTCATCATTTAATGACAGCTTGACTCTTTTTTCTTTTTTTTTTGTGATCAAATAGGTTGAATGTAAATGCAAAGATCTCTATATTCATTATTTTAAGAAAAATGTGCACAATTAATTAAGTAAATTTTTAAAATTGGACCGAAATTTGTGTAACTATTATTCTTTACATGATTTTATTTTAATGTTTTGGATTGATTGATTGATATTGTTTTTAAAAGTCAAACTTTAAATTAAATATGGAAATATTTTGAAATTTGCCATTATTTCTTCCTGTCTATTCTATATAAGTTGTGCCGAGAAAAGAACTTTACTCCATACTAACAAATTTTATTCTTCATTCTTTTCGAATTGTGATAGCAACAATCACATTTTCTATCTTTAAATTTTATTCTTCATTCATATTCTTATTTCATAAATGATGAAGATAATAGGTTTTCTTTTAATGCATGCTAATTCAATTAAAATATAATATTATTGAATTTGATTGTTGGTCACTAATTCTATGTCTTTTTTGTGTTGTTGATTCTTTGCTTTTATTATTTTTCAAGTTTGTTTGTTTGATTTAGAAGACACTGCAGCAAGGAGGTATACTCGGCAATGGTTGTTGTGTTGTGCGAATGGATAATGTAGAGACAAAATAAAAAAAATCTTTTGGTAGAGACAAATCAAAATTTATTCAAATATATGTTGATGTATGGTTATGTTTCATTTAAGTATATATTTATTTGTGCTCTTGATTATTTTGTATTTTTTTATATTTAGGTTATCTAGCTTGCTGAGAATATTTGTGGAGATTGAATTATGGAGAAAAAAAAGTCGTAGAGTTAAGATTCATAGAGAAAAAAAAAAGACAATTTTTCTTGCATTTTTCTTTGAAATTAAAATCTTTCAAACTTAAGAGTGATAAATTAATATCCCAATTGCAACGTGTTTTAAATTATATTTGTATTCGCTTTTGTTAACAATATGTCTAACTCAAAGGAAATGGAAATAATATAAGATGATAGATTCTATGGATTTAAAATAAAAAATAAGTTCCTTTCTCTTTTTTCTTTAATATTGCTTCAGCGTGATTTTATTCAATAAAATATTCGTCGATTGTAGAAAAGGGGAGAAGTTATTATACATAAGTGTAATCCTTATGCATGGTACATAAGTCAATAACATCCATTAGATTGAGCATCCACATGTAATAATCCTAGCCAATCTCAACTCACACACTCACACCTAATCTCACACCCCCCAAATTTCTCACGTACCCCCCAAATTACTCGCGCACCCCGAAATTTCTCGTGCACCCCCCCAAATTTCTCATGCACCCCCCCAATTTCTCGTGCACCCCCAAATTTCTAGCGCACCCCTCAAAATTTTTCACGCACCCCAGATGACTTGTGCGCCCAATTTTTTTTTAACCCCCCATATTTCAAGCCTAAACCATTTTGCTGTGGGAATGGTTTCAAAAATATACACTCCAAAACCATTAAGTGCATAAGATGGTTTTGAAGTACAACCTATAATTAGAATCATAATTGTTTTTTTTTTGTACAATTATAATCATTATTTAAAACCAGTTAAATGGTTTCAGATAGTTATACACTAAAACCATTTGTATTGTAAAATGGTTTTATGTGTGTTTTTATGGTTTCAAAAATTCTGGAAACCATTATGCTGGTTAAATGGTTTCAGATAGTTATACACTGAAACCATTTGTATTGTAAAATGGTTTTATGTGTGTTTTTATGGTTTTAAAAATTCTGGAAACCATTATGTTGTTTAAATGGTTTCAGATAGTTATACACTGAAACCATTTGTATTGTAAAATGGTTTTATGTGTGTTTATATGGTTTTAAAAATTCTGGAAACCATTATGTTGGTTAAATGGTTTCAAATCACAATTATTGTTTGTATTCTAATTATAGGGTTGTACTCTAAAACCATCTTATACACTTAATGGTTTTGGAGTGCATATCTCTGAAACCATTCCCACAACAAAATGGTTTAGGCTAGAAATGTGGAGGGGACAAAAAAATAAAATTGGGGGGCAAAAGTCATATTGGGGGTGTGCGAGAAATTTTGGGGGTGCATGAGAAATTTGGGGGTGCATGAGAAATTTGGGGGTGCACAAGTAATTTGGGGGTGCATGAGAAATTTGGGGGGTGTGCTAGTAATTTGGGGGGTGCACAAGTAATTTGGAGGGTGCACTAAGTAACTTATGCATGGTGCATAAGGATAGCTTATGTATAATAACCAATCCCGTAGAAAAGGATTTTAAATATAAAGGATTTTATATTATAGATTATGTTTATAATTTTTTTTTCTTCTTCAAATGCTTGATTTTTCTTTTCAATTTTAATGATCTTAGATTCGAGTCCCCGAGTTCCGGTTTTTCGGATATTGGAACATGACCTGAGCTTTTCAATTGATGACGTCTAGATTCGAGTCTTTGACAAAAGATTTGATTTTTTTTTCGATTTAAAGCTTGCCAAAATTGATACCGATGATGTATAATGAGTTGTTTTCTTTTTTATGTGTTTATGTTTTGTAAATCAAGAATGAATAGGTTGAAATTCTCTTTTCCTGAAATGAGTATGAGAGTCCATTTTTTGTGATAACTGTTCTAACAAAAATCAATTGAAAAGCTCCAACACTTTTCCTGAAATGAATAGGTTGAAATTCTTTCTTTTCCTAAAATGAATATGAGAGTCCTTTTTTGGTTTCACTTTTATGGTATTCCTTGCTCATAAATGCATTACACACTATATTAATAATAAATGATATGTTTAAAGGTCTAAATAAAATCTAAACAATAAATAATATGTTTGAAGGTTAAATAAAAGTCACACTCTATTAATACTAAATAATGTGTTTGAATGTCTAAATAAAAGTCTCACAACCATTCTAACAAAAAATATTGTATTTTTAAGCTCTACAACTTCCCTATAAGTTTACCAGCTGAACTATATTCATAGGACCACATGGATGAAAATTTTACAAGTATATAAATGAATGTATAATATAAATTCTGAATTTGAATCTTACGTTAAATTTTAAATATAAGAATAATGGGATGAAGCATTATATGTTATATTGTCTAATTAAAAAAAAATTCTATTAATAATATATCATTTTTTTTATATCTATTAATAATATATCATTATTTCTTATATGTTTATGATGGGGGGAGTTTTCGAATTTTTATACACGTGATGAAGGTTCTCTAGGTTATATTAGTGGCTCAACTCAATGTAGAGAAATGTAGAATCTAGGGTTTGAAGTTCGGTTCCTCTACTAATGTCAAAATTTACCAACTGAGTTATATTCATGGGACCACGGGGATAAAATTTTTTAAAGTATATGAATGAATGTTTAATATAATTTCTGAATTTGAATCTTACATTAAATTGAATAAAATTTTAAATAATAGAATAATTGAATGAAGCATTATATATTATATTGTTTAAATACAAAAAAAAAAAAAAAATTCTATTAGATATATTTATGATTGGTGGAGCATCCGAATTTTTATACGCGTGATGAAGGTTTTCTATGTTATATTAGTGGCTAGACTCAATGTAGAGAAATGGTGAATCTAGAGTTTGAAGTTCAGTCCCCCTAATAATGTCAAAATTTACCAACTGAGCTATATTCATAGGACCACGAGGATGAAAATATTTACAAGTATATGAATGCATGTTTAATATAAATTACTTATAAGTTTTAAAATTTCAAAACTAACGTAGAAAAATAAAATTTTAAGATTTGGTCCAAGATTTGATCCTTGGTCAAGGCGTATAACAATTAATATACACTTTTAATTCTTTGGTGGAACAATTATTTCTCATAGGAACTGAAAAATTAACACAAACAAATATAATATTATATACACCTTTAAAAATAGGGTAACCAAATGTACAATTAAATTTATTATTATAAAAATGTACATTTTAATCTAATTATTATTAAAATACTATAGAAAAAATTGATATTATAATATAAAATAATTTATATTTTTAATTATAAGTAAAAGCTAACCCGTGCATTGCACGGGTAATTTATGCTAGTATTTTATATTTTTAGTTATATAACTACATTATTATTATTTTCTTATAAGATTTCTAGTACCATATAAATTATAACTATACAAACATTAATGAATTGATTAAAGTGGTAAGTGTTTTGGACCCTTTTAAATGATCAAAGATTTAATTTTGTACTTGTATCATAGTAACCCGAAAAAAAAATTTATAACTATATTTCATTTTCCAAAAGAAATTATTTAAAACTTAATTTCTTTTATCCTATCTGAGAATAAATTTTTTTCATAGATCTCTTCTAACAAAGGTAATTCTATTTAAGAAATGTCAGATATTAAAGTAATAAACACGGACAATCCTAAGATGCAATTGAAATATTACTACATGATATCTTCATAATTTTTAACATTAGACAAACTTTCAATTGCTTTATCATATTCTCTCATTGCTTATGATCACGTGGTTGCCTTGCCTAACTCATTAGATCTTAACGATGGAACAAATCCATTGCAGTTGCATTACTAACTAACCCTCATTGTTATCATCCCCTAAAGATCTTCTATATGATTTGTGTCTAACTGTGATTAGGATTTTTGGTGATGAGGGGTTGAGAGAGAAAAACATAGAGTTGTTTAGGTAGTGGTGGTGATGATTTTGAAGCAACCTGGATTTGGAGATGAGATGATGGAGAAATTTGAATTTGATGATAAACAATGATGAAGAAATTTGAGAAAATTAGGGATTGTTGGTTTTAATTTATTTTTTATTTTATTAATAATTTTTTAATATGATTTATTGAAATTAAAATGTAAATAATAATGCCACATAAAATTATTTTATCTACATGGAAAATGTCACATCATCAAAATTGACCCAAAGTGAAGTGGGGGACCAAAAGTTCAAAATAATTGAAATAGGGGATGAAAAAATTGGTTTTTAAAATAGGGGACCAAAACTTCAAAAAATTGAAAATAGGGGGATCAAAACCGCATTTAAGCCTATCTTTTACCATTTAAATAAGTGATATGGAGTTCGATCATTAAACTTTGTATACGAAGAAAATTTAATTAAAACCGAACTCACCCTTATTGTGTGGTAAATACTTCTTACTTGTATAAAAGGTTCTTTCGCATAAAATAAGTTCAAAATTTGACTTTTAGGTCTAAATTTATGTTACTTTAATCTTTAAATTTTGGTTTTTTAAAAATTTATATTTAATTCATCACATGTTAAAAAGATTCTAAATTTTACTAAATGAACGTTTTATAAAGCGTTAAACATACATCCAAAAAATCATTCAAAAATTTAAGAGTTTAAGACTATTTCAACAATTTTTATTTTAGCAGGGACTAAAAATTGCATTCAGAAAATATTTTTTAGGTAAAATACTATAAAAATTAAATTTTGAAGATCCCCATTTTGTAGGAATCTAATGCATATTTAAGCCTATAAATTAAATTATATTGTCCCTGTTAGGTTAACTCAATTGGTATGGATATCACATGTTATATGTAAGAGTCGATTCGAACTCCAGACACTTTTTTTTTTGTTGACAAAATCAAACTTAATACATTTCATTCATAATAATAGGTTCAATACAAGATGAACAATGATTAAAAACTTGGGGACTAGCATAAAAGCGAGATGCCTAAGCTAAATCATGAGCAACTCGGTTAATTTGTCACCTAACATAACTGATACTACAGTTTTGATTCAAGACTAATAAACTACGACACTTATCAATAATAGCTCCAAATTCAGTATTATTCCTTTGGCTTGAGTGAATTGCTTGTACTGCATGCAAACAATCAGACTCAATTATTATTGGAGTTGTTATTCTATTGGAGTCACACAACCAATTCAACACATCTAGGATCGCATGTGCTTCAGCTTCTGCGATGAGTGGTCTGCCATCAAACTTCTTCATATAAGCTTTCACAAAGCTACCATTTTCATTCCTTATACAAGCTCCAATACCATAGCAATTATGCTCACCATAACATGCAGTGTCCAGACACTCTTATTCACTTTAAGAGTATAATTCTAACAACTAGATTACTTGATAAAAAAATATATTAAATTACTTAGTTCGTCCACATGAACATAATTTAGTATAGGGATATCGTAATATGTAAGAGTCGATATTTAAATCTTAGGAGAATGATATTTATAGCGAACAATTACTTCGCGAAAACATAAGGAAGATTTACCATCGGCCAATTTCACCAATATCCTCCATGGTTTCCATTAACTTATGAAATTGAAAATTTGACCAATCTATAATGTTGTGATTTCGTACTAAAAAATCACACCAATAAAAGAACTTGATGTGTGGAGCAATAGAACGACGATCAATAACAAGCGGAATAAGCAATAATAATAACCGATAAACAAGATAAAGGAGAAGAAAGAACACATTAATTTGTTTACCCAGTTCGGTCAAAACAACCTACTCTGGAAGAGAGAGCAGCCCCTCCGTTCCACTAGAATCAATAAGTAACTTTACACGAAGAAATCCCAATTGGGTTACAAGAATTAGCAAACCCTAACTCTACCCAAATCCCGAATCTCTTCCCGTGACCAAGAGATTCCATTGACCTAGACTACCCAAGGAGAAACCATAACCTTTGCCTTTGTGTTGGCAAACTCTTATTCCCTCAATCTCAATTTTTCTATGAATAAAGTAATCCCTATTTATAGAAAAATATATGCCAAAAAACTAGTAACAAATCTATTTTAAAATAAAACAAATCCAAGTCAGAGTGTCCTCCAAGATAATATATTTTTTTCCAAAAAATCTCCAAAACAGTACATGCTGTTACGCGCCGCGCAATGCGCATCACACTGGCGCGCCTTGCGCCACAACCAGTGGCCAAAGCCACATCTGATCGTCAAACCGCGCCTTGCGCCGACCACCCCTACGTGTTGCGCCATCAGCAGATTCACCAGGATTTTCTCTGACTTATTATTACCGAAATTTCAAGGCATATTCAACATATAAAAATGAAACATGTTTAGTTCGCGAGGTTCATGATCAACTAGTGTCGCTATATATAGCACTACCCTAAATCTTAATTCTCCATTTATTCACTTTAAGTAATAAAATTCTAACCACTAACTCATCTGTATCAACAAAAAAAAAAAAAAAACTACTCGACACATTTTCTTTTTTTTACCTAGTTCAATGCATGTAAATGCATACATGTGCTACTTAATGATTTTCACTAACTAAAGTGAAAATATCAACCACATGGAGATGGAGGCGCCTTCACCCGCCCATTTACGATGATGCTGCTAGTCAACGGTGAAAGCACAATGGTAAGTGGTAACAAACTCAATTTTTTTTTGGTCTAGTAGCCTAATGACTAGAAATTTCACCTTAAAGATAAATAAGTAGAGTGTTCGGTTTTCGAAACCAACTACTATATAATATATGCGATATCCCTACCAACTAAGTTAACAACTAACAAACTCAATCTTATTCGTGTCCTAAACGAATTCCATATAATAATAGATATAACATTGATGAAAGCACAATGGTAAGTGGTAGTCTCTAAAATATTGTTGAAGCTTCAACGTGGATTGCACATATGATATATATTATTAATAAAATTGCTTAATTTTGCTTTTGTGAACAAGACTACTATTCTTTTTTTAGTACTATTGTTGCATAATGTAATTGTTAGTGATGTTTTTTTTTAAGAGCAACGAATCTCAACAGGTCGTGACCAAGGACGCCAGAGGATACAAAGAACAACGACCACGACGGCAAAGCCACCGCCGACGATAAAACGAAATCTCCCGAACCCAAATCATGCGAGGACGCAGATCCAAACCAAACAACACAACAACAGCGCGCGTGAGTGGTTTTAAACAGTCACAGCGGCATCGACGACAACAACCCCAATAGGGATAAGATGGTGAAGCTGCCATGAAGGCCAAGCTCCCCACCACAACACCAAAGGTTACACGTCAAAAGGGTTTGGATTTTGGGGAGGTGAAGGAGTACGTAGTTGATGCTTCACCTAAGCAGTTACTCTTGTTTATGCTCTTTTAATAATACTGGTGTTTATCTATTGAGTTTGCATTTGAGTGTAACCGATCTTACCTTGTTAGGGTTGTGGCCGTGTACCTATTTTGATCACAATGCTATGTTTTAATATGGCATGACATTATTTTTACTTCTATGATTTTATTTTGAGATATGGTACAAAATATAATTATATGATGTTGAATTTGAGTCGGACTTAAAGAGAGTGATTGATAGCTTTCATTCTTTGGTACAATTCTGAATTTGGTGTTATCATGGATTATTGTAAATTTATTTTAAGGCGACCACATTATCAGCTAGTTTTGAAATTTTGGTTAATATACCAAATTGTATTGAACAAATTTTAATTAATGAAATTCTATAAGCACTGTTTCGTAATAAAAAAAATTAAAAAAACCTCTAATTTATTTTTATTGGTACATGAATGGATAATTTGTTTGTTAATTTACAAATATAAAATTCATTTGTTTTCATTTTTATTATTATCTCACAAGTCTCAAACACTTCTACCTTCATAGCTACACACACACACCTTCAAGATTCAAACTTTGATTCCAATTTTCAATTTCAAAACAACCCAGAAACGATTTCAGCTCAACTCAACAATCATTGCATCATTTCAAATTCGGGGTCACTATGAATTTCAAGAACAAAGATGATTTCTGGGTATTTTACATGAACCATCATTCAAAACCATCAACAAGAAAATGGCACTTCATAGGAACACTCATTAGCATTATTTTCTTTCTCTTCTCAATAATCTTCAGTTGGTTGTTCTTGTTTCTTGTTCCTTTGTCTTTTTATGGATTTGCTATGTATAGTCATTTGTTCATTGAAGGGAATTTTCCTGCAACTATTGGATACCCTTTTTGGTCTCTTTATTGTGATTTGAAGTTGTTTTGGTTTATGGTTACTGGAAAATTGGATAGAGAGATGAAAAGACTTGGGAAGAGACCTGTGTTGCAATTGTTCTGATTTTTTATGTAAGTTTTCTTCAACTTTACCTTTGATTTCTGGTCAATTATTGATTTATTTATAAAAAAAAATGAATATAAATTTGTAATTTTTAATGTAGGTATGTTTAAAAGAAACAATTTTTGAGGTAGTATTTTTTGAGTGGATAATATGTATAGTTTTGATAACTTGTTTTTTTTTCGTTCGGTAGACTAGTGACTAGACTTACTATAAGTGTGGAGAAGTGAAAAATTCGGTGTTCCAACTCTGACCCCTCCAATAATATTCGTAGTAGCTACCAATTGAGCTACTCTTACGGACAGTTTTGATAACTTTTTGAGCATGATGATTCTGCTAAAATATCTTTTTCGAAGAAATTTTGCTAAAATATTGTAGCTTAAATGAGTGTTTGATATTGCAACTTGATGGATGAGTGATTATGGTTTGACCATGAATGAGGCTAATGAGAATTAGATCATTAGATAATTTATTTGAGCATGATGATCCTGCAAAAATATTATAGCTTAATGAGTGTGACAGTGTGTTAAGGCCATCATGCACATTAAGCTATAATAAGGCCATCATGCATCATGCTCATCACTGTCACTGGATGGATGAGTGATTTTGTTAAGGCCATGAATGAGGTTGATAAGAATTAGATGATTGTTTGGGGTACATTTTCTTGATATTCTATGAAAGAGATTTAAAGTTTGAAGAGAAAGGAACCTCCATTTTCATTCTCAATCTTAGCAAGATTTTTCATATTAATCTCTACACTAGAAATTCATGAACAAGAATTTGCAACCTATTTTCGATCGGTAGTGTCAGTCCCTTACAAATGATATATGTATTGAACTTTTATACGTATTTCTTTACAACAAGCATTAATATGAAAAATCTTATCAAGACTAAGAATTTAAGGTCTACGTCTTGATTAACTGTTTTAAATGTTTGCGATAAATTTAAGGTTGCACTTGATAATTTATATGATACTGATGTTTCATTTCTTTTTTCTTTCAGTTTCTTCGGCTGTTCTTTCTCCCAAATTCAAAGTTTATCTAGAGAAATTCTTTTTGAATGTGTAAGTTTTCTATCTACAGTTTTGAATATACTGAGATTTTCACAAGATTATGGACTGTTATGAAGTTTATGGTAAGTTGCAAAAATGACTGACTCTATTTTGTTCTTACAGGAGCAATCTATATGCAGTCTCGATTTCGACAATATTATTTGAAACATGGAAGTGCAAATACATTCATTCAAAGTCTAAAGTGGAAATTATTGGTGAAGATTATTCTTCGTATATTTAGAAAGCAATCTTTGTTAAGCAGGCTATGGGATGATTAAAAAATATATATAATTTTTTGGGTATTAACCCTTTGATTTCAGGGGAAGGGGACCCCGATAATCTAGAGTTCGGCCTCTATACTTGGAAATGTTGAAAGTACCTAGCAATTAGTCAATTATTGGTTTTAACTAAAAAGTGTGCTTTGATCATCAAAGCTTTGTAACTAACTTGTGTTTGTTACAAATTGTGACAAATTTATCAATCATGGATGTGTTTGTTAATCATTCTTTTAAAACTCTTTTGAGTCACCTCATCATTAGACCACATCCTTGTAAAATAGTAAGTTTTTTAAATTTACAATCTTGTGATATTTTTCTTTGCACAATCTAAAACCTTCTTCCCAAAGTTACAGTACATCTAGATTTAATTGGAGTAATGATGAATCCACCATGCTCCCCCTACTTTGCTGTTCCATTTAAATGTGGTGGTTGGTCACATATTAAGGTGGGTACATTTTAAACACATCCCTGACTTGCACAGTTTTGCACCTGGTTGGGTGTACTGTGATTGACTGCGCGGTCAAATGGCACTTTACTGCAAAAAACCAAAAGCTATAAACGATAGCTTCGATCTCGCTGCATGTTTCACATCCACCACCACCGTGAATTATTCACCGCGAAAGAAACACATGCTTTGTTGATTCAAAAGTGTGCCATGCTTATGAATTTACCTATATTTGATTCATTAAAACATCAATTTTATACATGGTACAACCCTACAGTTCTCTTGCACTTGTACACTTAACACATGATGTAATCAATGCAGTCAACACAAGTGAAAAAGAAATGAGAACATGTGTGACAATTTGCTTGAAAGTGTATTGGTAGTACCAGAATTACTTATTAAGTATAGTAAATAGACTAAAAGTACTAAGCTAGAAAATATATGCTAAAATAGTTTCCCCAATATTAGTTGGATAAAATAAAAAATAAAATCTCTCTTCTTTTGCCCAATATTTATGAAGAAAGAAAAGTTACATGTGTGAACAATCAAGAAGCAATTCCATTCACTGTCCTGTAAGTAACTAGTGCAGATCCATGTGATCTCACAAGTTCAATCAACATATATTTGATAATGTCATTTAACAACTTTCATAATGCTTAAAATACCCACAAAAAAAATCACGTCTTTTACAGTTTTATTTGATCATTTCCACATCCTAAAGTTGTAACCAAAACTAATTAACAAGAAAAAAAAATGGAAATAAATCATAGAAAGCTATATATTATTATAAATATCTATTCCGTTATAAAGATGCCAAAAAAACTAGTTAAGTTCTACATTTCAGTATGTGATTACACTACACATTAAGGGCACATCCCAATATCAGGATCTCATTCACTGCGTTGCAACCCTCAACTATCTCTGAACCAAGCTTGAACAAATGCTTCTCATAAAATATCCACTTTGACTATGCGATCAAAGCTCACTGCGGCACCCAGGTGTAACTCAATTTGATGTAAAATTCACATTTCCTGAGCTCAAAGATGCCTAGAGCGATGAAACAAAATAATCATCACTAATCATTGTTCCTTGAGAATGATGGCAATGGCACTGCGCCTTGTGGACGAAGGATGACAAGGACACCAAACATTCCAAGCATTGGAAGAACAAGAAGCCACTTCAACAATTTATAGTAGTGCATATGGAATGTGAGGGAGAAATCATCTGAGAAATATAGTCCATTTTTGTCAACCATCTCAACCAAAACTGTTCCTGAAGTCCTTACCCCCACAGTTGGCAGCTTAATTCGATGTTTACCAGGTAGAGAATAGGTCTGGTTCTGCTTTATTGTTCTATCTCCTTGGTAATTACCAGGGACAAGCAAGGTTGTCTGATGAGTTCACGGCATGAAAAGGGAAAGAAAAAAAAACCTTGTAAACTGAGTGCTTGGTAGGTGAATTAGTGATCGAAAGTAATTTGGTTGAGAACTTACAGTGACATGGTATGGTCCTTGATTGCCAGATGGGTATCTGTAATTATCTACAATCTCAATTTCCACCCAAAAACTCTTGCCTTCCTCATCACGGAATGCCCTAGAAGGATGAGTAATGTAGATGCCTTCACGACCGTATCGATTTGCAACATTATTTCTTCCTTGGTTAGGCAATCTCCATGCCTAAAAAACATTGATATAAATCAATTTAGCAAAAGACGGGAGTAAAGACGGGAGTTTCAATGAACAAGTTAAAAAGATATCCTACCTTCAGGGGATGGTGAGGAGATGGAGTTGAGAAGCAGAAGACGTTGCCATTCATTGTTGAGACAATCAGATCAAGATCATCCCCGCCATCTACATTGTCTGCCAAGACCATGCTATATCTGCATAAAAAATTACTCATTCATATAACTTCTGGGAAAATAGGATGGAAAGAAAATTCATGAAAGCATGAAACAGAGGTTAAAGTGTAGAGAATTTCTTACGAAGTTTCACCAATGTCAACAACATCAGCACAGCCTGTAGGTCCATCAATGAGGTACAAATAACCATCAAACGAAGTGGTCACAATAGTCAATCCCTTCTTTTCCTTTTGTTTACTTAAATCAACTAGAAGAACTTGGTTCATCACTCTTCCATGAGTTATAAATGGATACCGTCCAATAGATGATCCATCCCTTCCATCAAGAACATGAATCTTCCCTGATATTGTTGGAACAACAAGCTCAGTATGGCCATCACCGTCAATATCGCCAATAGTTGGAGCCTGTGGAAAATTAATTTAGATGACATTGACAAGCCAAATTTTAAAGAGAAAAATAGTTCAAACACCTTGCATAAAAGTGTTTATAAAGTGATATTTCAAATATGCATTCTATTGTCGGAAAAGAGGAGGCCATGTCGTAACAATTTGGGAACAAACAAAATGGGGATTCTATCTCTTTCAGAAATCTGATGGCATATGAGAAACATAAAGCTAAAGTTAAGCCCTAGCTTACATTCTTCATTCTACCTAGCTTACATTTTCACTAGTATACATTACAGTCTCTGACTTCTCCGTCCATCCTATAATTATCTTGTTGAGAGAGCCACATTGGATGTGATATGGCTTGAAAATGTGTTTAATAAGTAAAAGATATCTTTCATCTTACAAGCCAATTGTATAAGTCTGAGTCAGGTTCGGCCCAAATTCTAAAATGGTATTAGAGTTTGTCATAAACCCATGGGCCCACCCACTATCAAGGTCACTCGGGTCACAGCCTACATGTTAAGTCCTGAGTGTGACAGAAGGTGTGTTGAGAGTCTCACTTTAGATTTAACATGGCCTGAAAAAGTGTTCATAAATGAAAGGCATCCCTAATCTTACAAATCAATTTTCTAGGGATTCGGGTTAAGTCCACCCCAAATTCTAAGATATCCCATAAAACCAATTTAAAAATGCTATTAAACATAGACATTGTCTTCTCCACAATAAATTTTCAACAGGACAACAAAAAATGCACACAATCATGCTACACTCATTGACATGCTAAGGAAGATTGAGATAGTACGTTACATGTGGAATAAGACTTTTCAGATGCTTTTCCCATATCAAATCTCCTTTTGGGGTCCATACAACAACATTTCCATGTGTATCAGCGGTAACTAGCTCAATTTTCCCATCATCATTAACATCAGCTGCAACAACTCCTCCTTGAATTTCGGCCATTTCAAGAGGGAACTTTTCTCTAATTTTACCTATTTGAGAAAGAAAAGAAAAAAAACTATTAGCATTAACAAAACAAGGAATGTAGGTTGTTCAAAAAAACAAAACAAGGAATATATGCACACACACACACACACACATGTATATATATACACACATGTATGTACACTATGCTGAAAGAATAGTTAGCCACCCCTGAAAATGAAAAATATTTAACAGCCCCTAATTATGCTTATATGAAAAAATAAGTCCCAAATTTTAAGATTTCAGAGCCAATACATGTACACCCTTGGAATGCAAAACTCGAATGTCAAGAAATGGCAATAAACAAAGCAGAAAGGAGCAAAAATAAAATTCAAATAGGACCACAGAAAAGAAATACTTCTGCTTTGTATTGATAATAATGAAACTTGGGGAAGAATCCTCGATACAGAACAGTAAATTGTAATGGATGGAGATGAATCTCCTTGTAAGATGAAAATAAGTAAATGATACTCCACAATAAGAGTATCCCCTCTGAGATTGGGACCACCCAAATACTCAGCCTGACAATTTCCACAATACACTCATCTTGCTCTCTCTCATCTGGTTATTCTCCTCTCTCTCTTTCTAGCTGTGTCATGATTCCCTCACCCCCTCTTCTTGATCATGTGAACGATTTAGTTATATAACTTATTTTCACCCTCACACAGTACTAATGGTCCTATCATAAATAGTGGGCCTATCAAATTCGAATATTAGACATGACAGACATCTTTCAAGGGAGAATCTACTGCAAAGGAAAATAAGTAAGATTAACATATATCAGAGTTATCAATTGCCTGCGGTGGCTGCCATCAAATAGCATTTTTGGGTCGAAGCCATCAAAGTCAAAATTGCAGCTGCTATGGTGGAAAAATGGTGTAACCGTGGCAACTATGGTTAGCAGTGGCTGAAAAGCCAGATTTCCCATCAATTTGAGTTTTTGAACCAATTTCCATTTTTGGGAGAGTCTTTGATTTCTCAGTAAAGGTTTTGCTTCAGAAACAATAGCTTTGAAATTGAAACCCTTCTTCAATTATTCACCTAAAGAAGTTACCTGTTGTTTAAACTCTGTTGTCTAACCTAGCGACCCAATGCTTGCTGGCATCACATTTGTTACAACTTACCAGCCAACACTGATATTTTATGGCTGCCAACCCACTGCTTACAGGGTCTTTGTCCTATTCATTCTATTTCCTTTACTAAACTGGTTTCTTCTTTTCCCATGTTCTGATCTCGCTTTTTACTTAACACTTCACATGTTCAAATTCTTTCCTATTGTGTACTGTATTGTACAAATTAGTTTGTATCTTTGATATAGCTGCCATCCTGCTATAACAATTCTGGGATGGTTGTGCTACTATATGGGATTGACAACTACGAAATCAATAATAAGCTAAAGTCCCAGAGAAAATCAAAGAAGACAGCCTAGAAACATATAAAGAACATTTTTAATACAAGAGAGTAGTAGAGAAGCAGGCTACAGCCATTACCATGATGATCTAGCACATAGAATAGGCCATAAGAAGTTCCAACAAGAATGTCCAGACACCCATCACCATCCAAATCTGCAACAGTTGGAGAAGAATACATGTACCCTCGGAAATTTGCTGTCTCTGTACTCAGATCAAGATCTGCAGTCCACTTAACTTGTTTTGTATCCAGATTAAAAACAACAATACCACCGGCAACATATTTCCCGATGTCAATATCACCCAGTTCTTTCCTATGCTCCTGGTTGTCATAATACCTGTCAGCTTAAACATTGCTAATTACAACCAGACCACTAAATTAACAAATACTCATATGTAGTTGTAGATCATAACAATATAAGAAAACCAATTCTCATTCTTCAATCATTGTCAAAAATCTTATTGCACAGGCTGCTAATGTTACCATAAAACTATAATATATATTTTGGTTTTAGCTATCCAATATGCTATACAGCTGCCAAGGGGGGTGCAAGAACATATTTTACAGCATTGGGTGCTAATTTAAAAAAGAAAAACTCAGTCCATAAAGATTGGGTTGATACAATGTAAAATTTTATCTTCCAAAAATACCCTATTTCCAATACTGCAAAACAGAGAGCATATTATTGAGCTTTCTACCAGTGCCAATTTTTACTGTGTTGTCTACATATTCACTGATAGTACAATCCCTTTCCTGAGTTTCATTACCACCAGATGATGGTTTGCCTTCCTAAATAAAAATTGTAACAGAAAAGGTGCACAGCTACCATCCTATTCATATAACTATTGAGTTCTAATCACAAAATTGTTAAGATAAGGAAAGCAAACAAAAACATAATTGAAACTTAAAAATAAAGTGTAAGGACAGACTCACTCATGGTCATAGAAATAAGAAACCGCAACAACCATTTCCGATACACCATCATTGTCAATATCTGCAATGACCTGGAAAAGCCACGAAAAAAAAAAACTACAGTAAAAAGCCGACGTTTTGATTATGTTTTCTCCAGGGACTTAACAAATGCAGAATTAATAAACTCTACATTAATAACTGTCAAAAAAAAACTCTTAATAAAAAGGTGTAGCATGAACTAACAGGAGTGCACAAGATATGTGAGTCAACATTCACGTAATCCTCTAATTTCTCATGTTTCTCTTCAGTCCATTCTTCATCACCCCACAACGATTCATCAACATAGTCATCATAATCATAGCTGTACTCGTCCGCCAGCTCATCACTATTGCGGAATAACTCAAAAGATGAATCAGCATCTGCTTCCAGGCCTTCATCATTTTCCACAGTTGCAGCATGAACATCTTCCTTACCTTTGGATTCAGAACTACCTTGTTCAGCTCCTTTTAAGTTGTTATCTTCCAGCAGACGCCTCCCAGTGCTGGTATTATTATCTGCATTAACAGTCTCCACAGAACCGGCACCCACAGAGGAATTATCAGCATTTGTTGTCACATTAATATTCTCTTCTGATTGGCTTCCATTTATTTTGTTTTCGGGCTCTGGATTAGACACGCTTTTTGTGACAGGGTGACTTTCTGTGTCAGAGTGATTTTCTGTGTCAGGGTGCCTTTCTGTGTCAGGGTGACTTTCTGTGTTAGGGTGACTTTCTGTTGATGTGGCAGCTGAGGAATTAACTTCGTGTCTGCTTCCATTCATTTCTACAAGGAGAATTATTACCCAAAAAAAAAATTAGATTAGATAAAATACATTTCAGTCACATGAAGCCCAAAATTATAGAAAGATTGAACCCTCTGCCCAAAGCTGTTTTATTGTGAAGATAATGAAAATATAAGGATCTTCAAGCTATATGCCTATATCCAACAATTATCTAAGCGGTAAGCACGGAAAAAACTTACTGGACACAGAATTTGTGATAGTAGCTTCTTGGATAAGTTGATCATCATGAACATCTGGATGGGAACGGTCCACAGGATCAGGATTCAAACCCACATACCAATTTTTAAGGACTTTCCTACGTGGGACCTCAAGCTTATCTGACATGATATAGCCGGAAACCCTAAAAATGAAAAATTATTATAACAACCTTAATAAAAGCACCTCAAAGCAATGGGTAATTTGTGACTGAAAGAAAAATTTGGAAACTGTATAAAGTCACCTGAAAAACAGCACTTCACCATTGTAGGTTGCCAAAGCTATTTCTCTCACCCCATCTTTGTCTATGTCATATAGAAGAGGGCTAGAATGCACAGTTGATTGATGGAAAGCAGGCCAGCCTAAAAAACCATGCAGAAATTTTTTTTGAATAAAAGTCGAATCAAACACGAGGTGATCTATCACATTAAGGACAAGTATTGATCATAAGCATTTGTAATCATTAGCTAAACCCGAAAACCCCATTTACATTGATCCCCTTCAGATCGCCCTTTCACAAGAATATAACATCCTATGCTTCCTTAAGCTGCTAGCTATCCAGAACTATAGATCATATTAACAAGTTACTAGTATTAGAGATATGCTAGGTCAAATCTATTTAAAATATTTTATTTTCTCAGTACAGCTACGCGGCACGCCGCCGTGAATCGCCACTATTGACAACATGGGAAGAAGTCCTAATATAGTACACATGGCAGAACTTCAAGGTGAAAACCTTCCAATATCCAGAAGTCCTAACTCTCTCTTATTACTTCATCTTCTTTATATACATCACAACCTAACCCTTTATATACATCACATTGTAATTTGTAATAGTACAAGGAGCAACTCTGCCTATGTGGTTATGCCAAACTTTACATGACCATTAGTATCTAACCCGGTAAAGAGGTGAGTTGTATTAAGAAATTGGAAGCCAACACAAAACTCTGTCCAATCATATACAACATGAATCAACAATACAAATGCCCTGACGCTAGGTCATTATTACCCATGTGTGACACACTATGCAGCTCAAGTATAGTTTAATGAGCAAGAGCCATTATACCAATTTACGAAAGTGGTGCAAACAGGCATGGGAATTTTTTTGTAAATATTGATTGTGATGAAAACTCAAGCCACAATTGGGAAAAATGGCCAATCTATCATTTTAAAGTCATTTACTTCTCTCTGGTCATAGGCCCCAGTTAGTAACATATTATTTGTCTTCACTATCTTCCAATTCCTTCTCTTATGGACTGCTTAATTCAGTCTAAATATAAATCCCTTCAACTAGTCTCAAGCCCACCTCCATGTTATAAATATAATAAACCAAAGTTTAGTGACAAAGAAGCACATATCTAATTGTTCATACATATATCTTATACCAAAAATGAAACACAAAACTTTGACAATCTTTTTACCTGGCATTTTATCCCCATCGGTTCCTTCTAGAACTTCGAGGTAGTGAAGAAAAGAGGGAACCACTATGTCAAGCTTTCCGTCACTGAAAAAAAATGCAGTCATTTGATTTGACAACACAAGAAAGCAATCAATACTCAAGATTATTAAGCTACTCCCTTCATTCCATATCTCGGGTAGTTTAAGGTTTTTGAACACAGATTAAGAAACCATTTAATTGATGTATATTTATACCAAAATACCCTTAACTTTATCATTAATTGTTTTACAAATTCTCATTTTTCAATGCAAAGAGCATAAATACTTAACGGTATCAAAAAAAGAGTCCTAAAACAAATCCATTGATTTAAGTAAAGGGTATTTTGATACAAGTGCACATCAATTGTTTTAAACTACCAAAATTTTGACACAAACCCCCCTCTAAAACCCTCCATCAAACATACCCTAAGGGTGTAACTTAAATATCTAAAGCATTCATTAAACAAAAATAAAATGCTACAAATGCCAAAGATTTGTAACGATGGGGGTAAGTAAGAAACTAGATTTTCCATAATAGCTGCAGAGACATTCGAATCCACAGTTCCACACTTAATGTGTGTTATTCTCACCTTGACCCAAAATAAATAAACTAAAAAAACAGGTCCAGCACACACACATTCATGCAAGTCAACCATTAAAACTACATCAACAAAACAAAGGAAGGAACGGCAAGCGCGCACGCGCACACACATTACCTGTTAATATCAGCAATCAAGGGATTTGCATAGACACTAGAACTAACTTCCGTTTGCCATCTTAACTCCAAATTCATAGGACATTTTGAATTCACCAAAGCATCCTCATCTCTAAACCATCACCACATAACAAAAACAAAAAATCAATCAAAAAAATCAAAAATCAAAACCTAAATTAACAAAATGAAAGCAATAATATGAGTACATTTCAGGGTATCCAAGAGCATCATCGGAGGCTTCACGTTCCCGGAAAGCATTCTTTTTAGAATCCTCAGAGAAAACAAAAGAGGAAAAAGTGCAAAGTAGAAGAAGAAAAAGAAGAACTTTTGTGAACGAAAAGGGTTTCATATGAACTAATTAGGTATTGGTTTCGGTGAATTGAAGAATTGAAGATCAATTCAGCATTAGAAATGTGAAATTGAAAAACCCTAGATAACAGTAGTAGAAGTAGAAAAGGGTTTATTGTTGAATGTGTGACTGCGATCTGAGCGTGGAGGGAAAATGAAGAGTGATGATGGTTGCTGGTCTGTATAGCAAAGAAGGAGGAAGACACCAATTGGACTCCAAATTGTCTATACAATTTCACATCAAGGCAAATTAATTTGTCTCATACAATTAATTATTTCATTATTCTGTTTTTTTTTTTTTTGTTTTTTTTACAAAATTTGATTATTCAGTTTAATCGTAATTTTAGTGATATATTTTAACAATTTTTAGATTTTTGTACCCTATTTCCAATTTAATAATTTTAATATCCCTATTTTAACAACAACAAAAATTATCTTAGTCTTTCTTATTTCTGAAAAACAATAACAAAGTAGCTGTCAGAATTATTCACTCATTCATTGAAAAGGAATAGGGTCAATTCAAAGAGAGATGACGATCTAGTTTTTATTCATATCAATCTTCGTCTTCTCTCAAGAAAGAGAAATAGTAATACTTATAATGAAAGTGCAACAAAAATGTGAGATATTCGTAAAGATAAATGAGATTTATTTAATATATAGTGTATACTCTTGAAATTGCTAGTCTTTCTCGCAGTGAACCTAACTAGAGCTCACTATTTTTAGGGATGATGGAGAGGAAAACAATCGACTCTTTTTGAGCTAATTTCTTTTTAATTTCCTATTTTGATATTTCGAACAATTTAAATTACTTTTAAAGTGTGGTGTGATATTTTTTATGTTTAATTATTTTATTTTATTTTTGAATTAATTTTATGTTTAATTATTTATTTTAACAATATAATTCTATTATTTGATATATATAATTATATTAAAAAAAATTATAGGGACGTACCCGTACTTTAGTTTTTCTAAACATGGCGTACCTCGTACCGGTACTCGTACCGTACCCGCACCTGGGCAACATAGTTTCTGACACAACAAAAATGAATTACGACAAAGTAAGTAGAGAATTTCTTTTGGCATTTTTCATGCTTTTTGCGAGTCCATCTCCTTTTTAATTTTGTCCTTCTGCCGCTAAGCTAGCAAACTCAGTTTGCTACTTAGATATTTTTTTTAGCGACAGTTTGCTACTTAAGTAACAAACCTATTTGGCTACTTAATTAACAGATGTGAATAAATGTGTTCTTGTTTGAAGTTGATTTTCAATAGACTTCGACCATAATGACGATTCAAGCGGTGAATTTGAAATTGATTCGAGTTTGGGGTGGTTTTGGAACGTTTTGGAGTTGGATTGATTAGTTTATCTAAAGACATGATTAATTTTAATCTCTCAATCCATATTCAACAAGTCTGCTTCAACCTGTTGCATACTCCCTCTCTTGTCATATTTCATGCTTTGTGCGACCACTTGTGAGTCAAACTGCACTTCCAGTTTTGAAATACCTCTCCTTCATGTTATACTTAGCTCTTCATAGACTTCCCATAACTCGGCTATTTTTATCCTTTAACTTTATCAATTTATGAAATTAGACTCGTCATTTTTCTATTTCAGCTATGTGAAACATTTTAATGTGATGTGAGATGTCATTTCTTAATTTATTAAATTATGATGTCATTCTAATAAAAATAAGTAATTAAATACATTTTGTTATATACATTGTAAAAAGGACTATAACTATTATAATCTACATCATCATCAACAACTTTCACTCATCTGCGTATCTCATCAATGCTTTTCTACAAATCATCATTGGATTCATGTGTGTGTGTGTGTGACTCTTGCTAGTTACCAATCCATAGAAGGAATATAAGTGTCATTAAACATTGACCACAAAGCGACAACTCAAATAAGAAGGTCCATGGAAAAGTGACCGCTAAATCACACCCCTAGTACATGTTGTCAAAAAGATTCATCACTTCAAAAAAGATTGTCAAGGAATAGATTTGCAAATACAAGTAAAAAACGAGCACACGACCTCCTCTAATAACAGTTTGCCTTTGGCTGTTTTTGAGAGGAGTAAGAAAAAGTTGGAGAAGAGAGAAAGAAAAGTGGAAAAGTTCTCGTTTGGTTAGGAAAAAATGGAAGAGAAAAAAGACACAAAATAGATGAGCCCTAGCATTTTCATTTCCTTGACCATATGAGAAGAAGAGGCGAAAGCGAATGAGAAAATTGTTAAGGTGAGTCCTAACTTTTTTTTTTACATAATTAAGGAACACCAAAATTTTATTTTAAATAATAATGTAGTAAAAACTCAAAACACATTATTGGTCATGTTGAGACTTAAAGCACCTAGTTAAACAAACAAAACTTAAGAGGATAATATGATACAATTAAATAACTTGGAAGGGAACTAGAAAAATTTTGCATTAAAAAAAACACACATTTTGAAACTTTTAATTCACCTTCCAATTCAATTCAAGCACTGATGACAGGTGCTAGGGTCCGTTTGGCCTAAACTTTTTTTCCTCTTCTTTTTACTTAAAAGTAAGAAACTAGGCCAAACAACAATTTCTAAAAGCTATAGTAAAAAAAAATTCTATATTTTAGAAAAAATTATAATATATTATCAAATATATCTCTTAACCCTATTATAATAAAAAAAAATAAAAAATTTAAATTTTGTTATAAAAAAATTAAGATTTACCAAACAATTTTAACTTTTGTTAAAAAACAATTATTTCTAGCTTTATGCTTAAAAGAACTTCTACACCTAAAAAAAATTAGGCCAAACGGACCCTAAATGCATGAATGAAAACTTCACGCCTTAAAGAGAATAGAACACTTGCTACTACTAATTAAATTAATATACTCACATATTGGAAAAATCCTAAACAAATTGATCCTACGAAACAGCTACCATTTGAATAACTTATAATCACTAAAGAAAAATAAAATTGATAATATACAATAATATCCTAAATCTAACCCTATTGATCTAGACAGCTACAGGAAATGGATTCAGGATGAAATTTGTGTAGCGCAACTCAGCAGCACAGCTGCAAGGACTAACTAATTACATAAGCAACCTTTGGATGATGGCCGAATACACAGCCAAATCCCATAAAATTTCCAATAAATACCAGAAG
Source organism: Trifolium pratense (assembly GCF_020283565.1). Classification (NCBI taxonomy): domain Eukaryota; kingdom Viridiplantae; phylum Streptophyta; class Magnoliopsida; order Fabales; family Fabaceae; genus Trifolium; species Trifolium pratense. The sequence continues at coordinate 6,463,076 of NC_060062.1, read as the reverse complement.
CAGACACCAATGGTTACATATGATTATGTGTTCACCTGATCTCCTACACTACAAACATCTCATTCTCTCACCAGTGAAATAATTTAAGGCATTATAAGTCCCTATCTAACCACAATGAATCACCTTCGCTTTGCAGCATTAGCATGCTGAGTTGCTTTACTATCAGTTTTTATCCTGTCCGCATACATGGGAAGGCGGATTATCTCATTTATTTCATTCAACAAGTCTTCCTCTGTGATGTTGTCTTTTATGCTTCGCATCACCTATAATAAATTAAGTAAATTTCTGAAGCCATGTAGAATTAGAGATGAGAGAATTTAAAAAATGGGAATTAGTATTGGACCTTTCTGTAAGTATTAAACTCGTTTGGAGTTGATTTATCTGTCCTAATTCGCAAGAATATCCATTCCAGATTATCAAAATCCCAAGTACACTCGATGATCTTTCCGGAATAAAGTGACGGATCTGAACCATCTGCAGATTTAACGTTGTCATTAGAAAGCAATTGAAGCATGTGAAACTAAAATAAAGTGAACTATGAACTGCAGACTTGAAAATAAAATTTAAAAAAAAAAATATCTTCAAAAAAAGTACAAAATAATTACAATAAAATGAAGGACAAAATCAAGCAGGAGCAGCATTACTAAAGCATCATCCAAAATAAATTGATAGGCAATTGCATCCTTTCCAAACCACTTTTCGGTTGGCATTAGAAATTAATATGAACATGTGTCACACTAAGAAATACGTCATTAGGTATGCAAATGAACCTATTACTGAATTAAGTTTTTAGAACCAAGTGATTGAGATCAAGTGGTTAATGAGCTCAACGTAAAGAACAAATCGTTTGGGAGAACCTGAGTTCGACAACTGGGTGAAACAATTTTTAGCCAAACTTTACTTACCTCTCGGGCAAACTAGATTACCTAGGGCCCCTTTCCCTGGGAACCAGACGGTAAAAAAATAGTTAATCTTAGCTTGTTACAATTTTCAATCAAACTACGTTGTTTAGTTAAAGAAACATGCACATACTTGAAAGTAAATATGATTATTTAAATGAGTCAGGCTTTATAGGCTTGACTTAAACACAGGTATGCAAATTTCCATTTTATTTATTATGTTTACCTAGATAATTATACTTTTGATTCAATATAAAAGAAAATAATAGTTAAGATGCTCATGCTTCATATTCAAACAGGCCAAGCCTAAGCCCTTAATTTGGCTTGTTTAATTAAATGAATCAAGCTTGAACATCTTTTATTTTGCATGCCAGGTTTTAAATTCAAGCAACTTGGCTCCAAGATGTTTACAGCCCAAATGCCAAAACTGTCTAGATTACCTATTCTACAGATAAGTACAATATAATAATAGAAACAGAGTTGGACAGATAAAATAAATTGAACTTTGTCTGAACTCTGACCTTTGAAGGCAACCTTATTCCCATCCATAAGTTTCTTCTTTCCCCGCTCATTCACAAAAAGTAGCTCCCTTTCACCTTCAACCTGCCAATAAAAGCAGCTACAGATTAGATGGCTGCATCAATATCAAACAACTGACCAGGTAATTTAATAAATTCCCAACACCATACAAAAGAAGGTGATGATAACCTCAAACAGAAAGTCAACTGAGTTTAAATTGGCGTATTTCCACTTTAAGAGTCCTTCGTGAGTACGTGGTACATAAGGATCGTCCCAACCCTGGTAAGTAATATGATCAGTAATAAACTTCATCAAATCCAAAACAAAAGGAAAAGAAGAACATTATATGTTCACATGGATTTGGAAATAAAAGGAATGGACCATGAGGCAGAAGTACTCTATTACATTGGTTCCTTTCCTTCCAAATCTTTACCCAATCTAACATCAAGAGTCAACCACAAAGGTTTGTCCTCATACTCATTATGTTGCAATAGTAGTAGTATTTTGTAGATCCCATTTAAGGAAGCAATCAACAGATTCAAAAGCATAGATCCAAAAAGGGAATACCAAGCCACAATTAAAATAATAGTAACTGAATGACTAGCTAGCTTGGCACAGAACAGAAATTCTCATTCTGGTGTCTAGTACACTAAAAGTGGTCACTGATCACAATTCACAACCCACCTGAAATATGAGACCATCTGCCTCATGTGAGAGTCTTTTAATGAATTCCCTTAAAAGCTTTTGGACAGTAGAAAGCAACCAAAAATCTTTCCTCCTCACCTAAACATTTCAAAAATATCAACAGTAAGCCACAAGAGAAAATGAGGCTTCAAGTATTCTGTGATAAATTTAAGGCTCAAGATGCATGCCCTGAACGGTTCCAGATCATATCTGTAGTAAGGATTTCTGCTCTGGTAAATATGTTGGCGTTCATAATTCCTAGGTTCAATCACTTCTTTCTCAAGCATCTTCCATCTTTCACAGAAGGGTCGCTGCACCAAATTTGAGCTATTAATCAATAAGCATACACAACTACCAAGAATCAAACAAGGGACAAAAGAGAGTAGAGCAGATAAAAACAACTCAGGAAAAGAAAAACGCTGTTCAAATTCTAACATTTCAAATTATGATGCATCAAATCCACGTTTTCCACCAAACATATTTTAAGAAAACCCAACTTCAGTGTTGCCACAGCATCCTTAGATAAATTCACTCTTAGACTGCAACCCACATACCAACCATTGATTGACCTTTACAAAGGTTTCAAATGATGGTGACTCATAAGTGACGTTCTGATGAGAAACAAAAGCAACCAAAAGCCCTAGAAGACAAGGCATAAGATATTAAGATACCTTACAAGTTACAACCAACATAATTCCTTAGTCGACAGATTATGAAGACTATTTTTTCTTCTCGTTAGAAGACATAAAAACCAATTTCTGATAGTAACATAACACCTAAAAACAGGTTGTTGGCTCCTGAATTCCAGTATCAAATCGAACAAAAAGACAGACCTCCAGGAGGTGAGGAGGATGAAGATTTGACAAAATCACTGTTAAATATTCCTGACTGATCTGAATGACTAACAAGACTACAAGACCAAAATAAATCTGAACAACAATGCATGCAATCAAAGAGACAACAAAAATATAATTGCACAAAATATAGCATTGCTTCCCATCAGACTCTGATAGCATGTTAGGGAATAGATAAACGAGACAGATGCACATGATGGAATTTGTCTAACCTACATAACTGAGTTGAATTATATAGAAAATAAATAATCACTAGATTACAGTCTTATTATATGATACCATTACTCTATTTCGTTCCAACAATTCTAAAACAGCAAAAACATAAATTAGATCACCCAGCATTATTTTGTACAATAACTTTTAAACCAAACCTCTATTACTGAAACGTGGTTGATTGCCATTAGATCATATATAAGGTATCTTCTCTCCTGCTTATGTGAATCTGGCAGGGTATCAATAACCATCTCGCCATCAAGTAATGTGAAATGGTGGGTCTTCTCGCCCAAACCCTTAGAACCAAAATATAAAAAATTCTCAGTCTCTGCATAATTTACATCAAAACAGAATGCAAGAAACAAAATTGTTTCTCTAGGCTGCACACTGATATTTTAATATGGTAAATACTGGACACCAGGTGCCACTGGCCAGTCTAGGAATAACAGGTATGACTTGGGTGATTTAGCCAGATCTTGAAAATTCAAGGTTGGCATAAAACAGAAAAGAGCTGAAAACCTTCCAAAATGTAGTGAGGACTTGCCAGAATAGAGGCATAGTGAGAAAACAAAAATGCCAGACTTGGGACACACAGAAAAAGTCACCACTGAAACAATGTTGAAACATTATTTTGGAACTGCATTACTCATAATATATAGTAAAATATATAGAAGCAAAGAGTTTACTGCAAGCTGACCATTAACTAGCTTACCACCAGATCACTAGATAATGTAAACTACCATAGTTGCGGCTGATAATGGTATTTACGGTACACACGTTGCAAAATTTATTTACCCTTAAATAAGCTCAAAGAGGAACAACCTCTATCACAAATTTCCAATATAAAGCAGCCTACATACCTCATTTGTACTCCTGCAAGGAAACCTCATTTGGACCCTTCGACAATTAAAACTTCTATCAATCAAGTAACACCCATCCATTGTTATTAGCATCATATACCGTGTACCATCAGCCTTCCATGTTGCATAATAATAACGTTGTCGTAATAACTGCAAATTATCCCTGCATACCAACATAACCAAATTTAATATAGATTCGCGGACAAAAAATGTCAAATTAATCAAGGGCCGTATCTTGAAATCAGTAAAACAAGTAATTTACAAAACAACAGACGTGCGTGAATAATTAAATTTAATACTTAGGTTCTAAGGTAATTATTGAAGATAAATATATCCTCAGGTAAAACTGAGAATCTATAGGTTCTCAGAAACAAGTACTAGTCATTGTTGTGGATAAAAAATTAAGCAAGAAAATGACAAAAGGAAATTGCACATAAACAACAAAATACAAGGCACAGTTGTCCGAGTCAAGGCATAACAACAACACAATGGAAATGGAGCAATAAGCTTGGCTTGGTGGTTCGGGTGGGAGAGTTAAGGAGTGAGAGGGTCACCCACTCATCCCCAACATAATACTCCCTCCGTCCCAATATATAAGACCTTTTTGCAAAACTTTGTTGTCCCATTTTATAAGACCCTTTTCAAAGTTCAAGGTGTATTAATTAAATTTTCACAATAATACCCCTAATTAAATGAAGAAAAGTAAAAGATCACTATTTCTCTCTCTTAATAAACTGATTGGTAATTTTGGAAAGAGAAGGTATATTATTGACAAATTTAATGCAAAATTATTTTTCTTGATTCTTGTGCATTTGTGAAAGAGGTCTTATATATTGGGACGGAGGTAGTACTAATTATACTAACATTTACCATTAAAAAAAGAGCAGTGCTATTTATCCCGATGGATTTTTCACAAACTGATCACGAATTCCATTTTGGCCAATTAAAATCGTTGTTTAGCGGAAAACCGGGGGGTCGTGGTTTTAGTTTATGATATATATATATATTAAGTAAAACTTGCGCTCGTGAAATTGTCGTGAGGTTTCTCTCGCGATAAGTAGCAATTTCCTTAAAAAAAAACACAACACAGTGTGTGGTAGCAAAAGAAATAGCAGCCCGCATTAAATGTATAATTAATGAAATCAATATAGCATATCAAAACATAATTTCATGGCTCAAATAAATAGAACCTGTTGAGAGAAACTGGGTGTGAACCTGGAAATTGTGCATGTCCTCTGGCCTGCATACTAGTAGTTAGTGAACTGACTATGCCAAGCATGAGAAGTACATAAAGCAGATAAGTTGTAAAAATGAAAGAGGGAAAAGAAAGGCATGATTTGTGAACAGCTTTTGAAAAAACCAATGTTTTTGCTTGCTTAGTTCACCCACAAAAGCAATTTAGAACACAGAATTCCAAAAGAATATGGGTCATTTGATGAACATTCAAAATAAATAATGACAGATAAAAACTAAAGCCTGAAACTAAGACATTATTTACAGTAGAAATGAAGCGTCATGAAATTAGAAAGCGATTCACACACATTTTCCACAAATTTCACACATATTAAAATGTCTCACTCTAACATACTTACTGACCTACAACTCAACATGAAAAAAGTCCATAGCAATATGTTTTATAACCATATTTACCTAAAATGGAAATCAGACAAAGTATGAACACAAATGAAAAAACCTCTAAAATCAAAGATACTAATAGAATACATTATTTTTAAAACATAAACAACAAGTCCAAGCACATCAAATGACAAGTACAATAGTGTAATGTAACAGAGGATTGCATCAAATGATTGTTAAAAACTAGCAGAACATGCACCAAGCATTCCTTTGTTGTAATATAATATAAGTGAATAAAAGTGGAAAGATGCAATGACATCATTAAAACTTAAATTCATAATTTTAAAAACGAGTTCTCAAATATAAGAATAGAACCATGCATGAAAATAAATACGCTTACCCCAACACCCAATCTAAGTGTTTGATAACAGAACTGTCGAAATGCATCTTGCTGATCAGCGGGTATCTCATCTCCTAAAACATCATCATTCGTCATCTGAGCGCCTGTCTCCTGGTTCTCCTAAGAGAATGGGAAAAATCCATGTTTAAAACAGGTCACACAGCTGAGTCCACAATTGTTATGAGTAATATACTCATTTGTCTCAAACTACATAAGGATAACTTACGACCTCCATTGATAAATGATATGTTATAGTCACTGCACTCCCTTCTAATTTAAAAACAAAAACTCGCCTCTATTGAGAGACCAATATGTGCTATATTTTACTCTATTTTAATGTGAAGGACTAACTTTGGATCATTTTTTCTGTCTAAGATTCTTGGCATCATCCACAGCTAGTTTTGATCTTAATTTATGGGACTTCAGAAGATAAAATGAAGATTTTGGTAAAATACCAAAGCAATAGTAAGGGTATTTAAAACATTATTTCCTCTTCTGTAGTCCTAAAAATGATATAAACATATTCAAATTTATATTCTTGTAACATCAGAAGTCTAGAAGGCTCATTTATAATTTTTTTACCGCTGCAAAGAGATTTAGTTACATTAAAACTGACTGTTTTTAGGTGAGCACTTGCCAAGAGTAATTTTTGAATGAATTTAATTTTGTAAAATTGATTTGGTCAAAATTAAGTTTGAAGTTAAGTGGTTTATATTTAGATATTTCCCTCTAAAAGCAATTTTTAAGTAAAGTTAAATGTAAAATTTTCAATCTTACACAAAAACTGCTTTTTATCACTGCCAGTAAAATTGAAGTTTTGAGGAAGACTTAATTTACATTAATATATATATATATATATATATATATATATATATATATATATATATATATATATATATATATATATATATATATATATATATATATATAACCAAACTAACCAAACATCTATATATAATAAGTTAAAAAAATAATGTTTGATTGGAGGCAAAATCAATTGGACACTTCACATCATGTATACAAACATACACTAAAGAGTAGCAGTGTAGCACATGATCAGATGTGAGAGCAGTTATTCAAACCAATTACACAACAAGTAGGGCGGCAACATAGTTAGGTAACACAAGAAAAACTGGACAGACACAAACAGATGAGCTTCACACTGAAACAGTCATGCGTGGATAACACAATGGTCCATTAACGGATTCAGGCGTGAGGGGTTTCCGTTAATGGACCATTGTATTATCTTAGGCTTTGGACCTAAGTTAACCTAACATAACCCACTACTGGAGTGAGAATTTCCTAGGCTTTATAAGCTCTACTGAATGCCATATTTCTAGCCAATGTAGACTTCGGGTTTACTAATAGTTGTAAATTCCCAAAACAACATCCTAGATCAACCTTTGAAGAAGAATGGAGCATCTAAGCATATCAAGAGGACAAAGGAAGAAGTCGCTGCTTCTCTCTTACAGCAATCCATCCTATGAAGCACTTGTCCAACAAGGTTACGTCCAGATGAGTGTAAAAAAGATTCTGTCCTGACCACCTTCAGCAACAGTTTCTCCTTGATTCCTTTCAATTCCAAGGTAGTGGACAAGTGCATGAACAAGTGCAAAAGGATGAAATCAATGTCAATGAAGGTGATCAGGGACACATTATTGTGGAGGTTAGGGTGATTGGTTTGATAAATAAAAAAAATAAAAAAAAGCGACTTTTCAGGAAGGGTAAGATTTTGAGGTCCAATTTGAAGGCCTTGAATCTCATGCACAATCCTATTCTCAAACTTGGATGTCATTGGCCTCATGGGCCGATATGAGAACCAAGTTTCGCTTCATTTTAATTGTTCTCTTGTAGAAACTCTTCATTTGGGTTTTGGAAATCAAACACAGAAGCCTTTTGAAATATATAATTACTAGAAACACTGTTCTAATTTTGAAAAACCCAACCCTTTCATTTTAATACAGTTACATATAAAGTTGGAATATGTATTTATTAAATACTATTACTAATTTCTTATAGGGTTCAACCAAGTTCATTCATGATTAGACTATAAACCTTAAAGCAGTGTTTAATAACCAGTGTAGTATTAAAAGCATCTTGTTTTCCTTCTGTTTCCTACTGTTAAGAAGAAGCCTAGTACCTATCAAGAGAATCATAAAAAATAGGATTTACACTAAATCCCGCACAAAAAGCAAAAAGATATTCATTGAGAAAATAGAAAAGGCCAAAATATCAAAAGTCATTATGTATAGTATCCTTACTTGCAAATCAGGACCCGGTAATCCATCATCATCATCGTCTGGAACTGCTTCACCATTGAGATCAAATTCAGAAGATCTTTTCCACTCCGGAGTAGGAGGACAAACTACCATCTCCGGCTTTTTCTCATGATAAAATGTGTACAATGCATCAATATAATCGGGTTTATAGATTCCTGGAGGGCGTGCTTCGGAAAAAATTTTAATTGCCTACAAATTGGGAAAAGTGTATTTATTGAACTTGAGCAACAGCTTAACTCTTAAACAGGCAAACAGGGACAGAGAGAGAGCTACAGTAGTAAGGTGACTCCAGTACTGACCTGAGTAACAGACATTGACATAGCACGCATTAGATAATGGATAATCATGTATCCCGTACGATTATGCCCATGTGTACAATGAACAAGTATATACTTCTTTGATTGCTTTTGGCGTGACAAAAATTGTATAACCTGGAAATATAAATAATAACATTGTTAAAAATTAATAATCACGGTAATTCTTACACCATTGATGAGAGCTATTTGGCTGAGTAGCTTATTTGGGAGACATTTGGCTTCTATTTGGCTAAAGCATGTACTCTATCTATGAGTATATTGTTTCCAAAAATGCTGACAGAATAAATCGTATTGCTTCCTTGATGCTTTCTTATTTACTGTGAGTTTTTTCTTTAGGCTTTTTATGAAGGATCCCGCATCCTCAAAATTAAATCTTCCTAAACATGACTAAATAATTCAAGAAACAAACCTCGTAGACGAATTGATTCACAGATGAATTTTCAGGTACAGAATCACGCCCCCTGCATTGAATCTAAACCAAAACAATCTTCAAATATAAGAACAGGAATGAGATGTTGAAGTCTTAAAGAAAGTTTTAAAGTCTTGGGTTGGTGAATAAAATATGGCTACTACAAACCTTAACATGCTTGATACCCTCTTTTTTTAAATCTGTTACTGGATAGTATCGAGAGGTATTTGTCAAATCAATCACCAGACCAAGCTGCAAATCAAGAGAATAAAATGTAAAAAGCATAAAAAATTGCAGAAAAGTTTTTTTGTATGATATAGAACATTCAGTCTCTCTACTCTAGATCATGCTGCTAATTACACGTAGATATAGATATCCTTTTTATATAGTATTTTCTTTTTTGGTAGAAAACTTCATTTTAATTACATCTGCTTAAAAAAATTAAAATCCAAGAAATAATCAAGGACAAAGAAGCGTAAGAAACAGACAAACATCTAAATGAAGTATTACATTTTTATGATGTATCACTTGTTTCTACTTACTTTTCTATTTAAAACTCTCTGCTGATGTATCACTTGTTTAAATGAGTATCTTTTACCAGGCAAAATGCAGTCATTGAATGATTCACCAAGAGGAACCTTAGAAGGTATCATGCAGCAAATCTCCTGGCCAAATGCAGGACAATCTAACCACCCTGTGTGAAAAGAATAAAATAGTAAGTTTTTTTTTCATATTCCAATAATCTCAAACATGACTGAAGTAAATTATAACAGCTATCGATCAGGTTTTTTAAAAATAAAACTCATTTGTTAAGAGTGACTATCAACTGAACAAATTTAAGAGTGACTATCTCATAATGAGCTTATATCTTATTTCACTGATTTATGGTTTATTTTTCAAACAATGTTTGAAATAGCATTTGAGCTTATTTCACTGACTTGTGGCGTATCATTTTTATTCCATTTTTACCCTTATTATATTATCTAAAATTCATTTTTGCCCTTTATAATTTATTATAATATAAAATAAGTATGTTTCTCCAAAGCTTGATATCTAAAAAAACATGAATCAATGTACATGCAATGTGGGACCTCTATCTTGATTAACTTCGATTGTTGAAATTACGTTCTCATTGTTTTTTAACAGAACGATGTTTTTGCATAACGATTGTTGAAACTTGAAATTACTTGTTGTGCCTGAGTCTTGATTCATTATGCTGAATAGTTTTTATACATTTGATATGGTTTCATTAGGTCGAATTGTTTTTACTTTTTATTTATTAGGTTAAAATTTAAAATAAAATTTCAGTGAATAAAAATTATTTTAATATATTTAATAATAATAATATATAAAAGATATATAAAATTCTTAAATTTTAAGTATTTTAAATATTAATTTGAAATAAATTTTATTATGAATTAAAGATGTCCTTTTATGTAATTTTATATTGATCAACTAGTTGAACCGCTAATTTTACCAAACACTTTAATTAGCTTATCAACTATAAGTCATCAGTCATCAGCTATAAGCTATTAACAGAGCCTTGGTATCAACTGAGTCAGTGCATGGCACAGACTTCAAAGTTCATAACAGAGACAATGTGTTAATACTCTATTCCTCCATCAAACTCTGGGTGGCTGAAGCATGGATAAATAATCCAAGACCCTGACTTTGTCATACAATTCATAGAACCTCTGAGCTGATAAAGCCTTAATCATAGAATCAGCTAGCCAGTCTTCAGCTGATCAAACCTAAATAAGTCAGCTTGCTATTTAGATCCCTAATATATGTATAAGATTGTGTCAGATTGGCTTATAAAAGAAACAACTCAGGCAATTCTAGTAATTCTAAAAAATGCATCTCTCATTCTTTACTGGTTGGATCACGGGTTTTGGGATCTAGTGCTTCTGATCACATAACCAGTAACTCTACTCTTATCTCCATGCTTCCTAGGTTTAAGGGAGAATAACAGTGTAGTAAGAAGGTTAGTTTCAGTTAGGTGTCAATATCCAAATAATGATGTATTACATGTGCACCCATTTAAAGTTTAAATTTTTCAGTTACTATTCTAATGAAAGGGCTCAAATAGCTTAAGTTATTCATTGACAATGTTCTTCACTTTTTCATAATTTCACACACATCATCAGGTTTCATCAATATGTAATAAATCTACTTCAAATATAGGTCGAAATAAAAATAGAATTGTGTAAAGAAATATATTAGTTCGATCACATTGCTGAATATCTGGCAGCAATTGGGCCATGGAAAGAAACCCTTACCCGGAGGAAGCCTACTTGTATCATATGATTTAGGGTTTTTTGTATGAAATTGTTGATCATATCGAGGTGACTGTGATGGGTTCACAGGTCTACTATCATCAGGACGTTCTCTTTTCAAGCGTCTCTTTCTTTCCTCACGCTCCTATAAAAGAAACAACTCAGGACTTGTGTTAATGAAAAGGCAGGTATATACATTTTGAAAGTCTAATTACTAATGAAACCCACGTATACTTGATAGCCAAAAAGAATCATTGTTTCAAATAGATATTTTTGGAGTTGTAACTTTTCCCCTTGGTTTTTACTTTTAAAAAATATATATCTATATCGTCAAAAAAGAATCTATCAAACTCTTTCTGCACACTAAGCATGTGTTTAGTTTTTTTTTAATTTCTATCCAAGCCCACAAAAATAAGCACTCTCTCAACAGCATTTTGATTAAACTGTATACTGAACACAAAGAGTGCTAATCCAAACAAGCAATGGCTGTCAATATGTGAATAAAAAGAAAAAAAGAAAAAGAGATGCGAGGAAAAAGAGAAAGAGCTGATTCTTGACATTCAAAACCAAAATTGCTTGACTAATCATTTAACAGTCAGCAGTAATTTGGATAGAATTCACCTTATAACAGTCAGCAGTAAGATATGTAATTTAATAACTCTGAATGACCCTCAACTACCCCTCCCTCTCTCTTATAACAGAAAATACCTAAAATCCAAGGAATATCATAACTAACTCTTATTGGGCTGAGGCCCGAACTCAATATCCTAACACTACCGGCCCACTAGAAAACAAGTTAGAATTAGATAGATGCTCAAGTCTCAACTACAATACAATACAAACTTGTGCTATCAAGTCGCAATAAAGTATCAAAATGGATTCTGACTCTGACATAGGTCAAACTGCGTGCCCGGCATGGATTAACATGATATTTACATAGTTCACTGTTACAGCATGATATGTGCATTCAGTTCCTTTCCCTGTTAATGCTCTAAAAAGCTATAATTTGATAATTTGCCATGTTAGATTAACATAAGTCCCAAACTCACGTGTCACAACTAAAATATGAGAAACTATCATCGCATTACTTCTACTCCAGATCACTGTAGCCAACATACTATCACTACCATGAAAGCCGAAGTTATCAAAAAGAAAAGGAGAAGAAAGAGTACCCGGCGTGCGATTTCAGCTCCACTTTCTATGCGATCTTCAGGTGGAATATAATCTGGAACACGTGCCCTCTCCTCAAAAACATCATCATCTTCCTCCGGTACAGGAGACGCATTCAAGTCCATAGCAACTATCATCAAGCATCGAACAACATTCACACCCCGCCAAAAACTACCACTTTACCACTGATTACAACAACAATTCTTTGTTCCTGCACCATTCAAGCAACTTCAATCAATCCAAACAATAAACCATTTCCTCAACAAATGAACAAAATTCAACAATCAATCATATAGCTGAATCAAATTTCAAGCTAATATTTTCTCCAACCCTTAATTTTGAATGCACATGAACAAATGAAGAACGAAAATCACACTAGGGTTCTATTTCACTCGCATCATCAAATCGTAATCCAGCTACTCGTTATGCTTAAGCAGAATCGAAACGAAAATTGAAATTTAAGGAAAGTGTAGAAAAGTCGCGATTTCACGAACCTCGAGCTGTGAATGAGACGGAATCGAGGATGAAATGAGGAAAATCGAGAATCTGTGGATCACAAAGGGGAAAAAATGAACCCTGCGATTGTTGTAGAGTTCGTGCGAAACCCTAGAGAGAGAGAGAGAGAGAGAGAGAGAGAGAGAGGAGTGAGGTTTGTTTGTTGAGGTTAGATAGAGAAAGTGAGAAGAAGTGTGAGGTTTGTTCTTGTCGTATTATGAATTTTAATTAAAAACTATTTTTATGATATTTTTAAAAATAATATATGTGTCAAACAAATATATACTATAAAAATTATTTTAAAAAAGACATTTGTTAAAAAATTAGAACAAGGTGTATCTAAAAACCTACGGTTATTATATGCAAAAATCAAATGAAACTAAAAACATCAAGGGTGAAACATAAACAAGGAGCTGAATTTAAATTGTAAATCACAACAGAAATCCTTTTTTCTTGGCTTCAGCAACCACTAAACCTAAATTTTGATCCTATAGATTAATCTTTCGCGAGAAAATTTTTTGTGTTCAAACACTCTCTTGTTTTTCTCTTTATAGAGATTATAGGTTCGATCTTTAACTTCATTGTAACCAAATTTATTTATTTTTTTACATTTTTAAAATATTTAATGTACACGTTACAAAATAAAATTTGTTTATTAATATGATTAACAAGTGTAAAAGACAACACTTAGTATTTTCTTAATGTTAATCTCAATTCTCAAGTGACCCGTTTATTATAAAGTAAAAAATAAAAAATGCCATAGTTCAACTATCAAAATCTTGTCAAAATTGTTAAGTCAGGTGTTATGATGGAAGTTCAAATTTCGACTTCCTTACTTGTATGTGCGAGTTTACGATAGCTTTGCCATGTGATCTATATACTAAAAAAAAAGAGTGGCATATATTTCTTCCTATCCAGTAAGGAATAGCAAACATAAATAACAAAGTTCACAGGAAAAAAAATAAGTGGGGAAAATGGAAACTTCACGGACAACCAAAACGATTCTAAAGAAAGTGGGGGAAATGAAAACTTCACAGACAACCACTTTTTTTATGCTATGCCACTTACGATTCCAAAACTTCACAGACAACACAAACAATTTTTAAAGATAGAAAGAAACTTCTAAATGAAAATAAAAATGGGGGAAATGGAAGAACAAACAAAACTCACTCGTTAATTGAAGTAGTGTTGGTAGCTGGTTGAGTAGGTTATTTGGTTGTTGTTCACTATTATTTTTGAGGTGGGTGGTGTCTTTTTGTTTCTGGTGTTGATGTTCTCTTTGGGGCATAGGACTTTCGTGTTGTAGTCTGGTTCTTTTTGCTGGCTTAGGACTTACGTTGATTCAAACAAGGAAAAACTGGAAATGCCTTAGTTGATTATAATGTTTTAGTGTTTGATTTTGAAGTGTTTGATTCTGAAGATGGTACAAGGTTTGAGTACAAGGTTTCCACAATCATTTGGCTCCAAGTTCGATTTTCAACCGGTGCGTATGGAAAAACATTTGTTGGAATAGATCAACTCCTTTAATAGATCTCATGTATCTTGAGGGGATTATTGCTAATAACTCCTCCTACTATTTATTATTTTTAACGAGTCTCATTCGTCTGTTCTTTTTTTTGTCAAGTAGTTTGGTGGCTAGAAATTTCACCTTTTAAGATAGATGAGTGGGATGACCCGGGTTCGAACTCCGTCCTCCCACATATATAATTCAATGTTCTGCCAACTGAATCAAGCTCAGAGACTTAACGGGTCTCATTCTATTATTAGTATTGCCTAACACAATTTGTATGCGTTATCCTAAGCTACTGAACCATTTTCTCTCTTTTGTTTTCACAACCAATATTCGTCCCACTGGGCCGTCTAATTTGGTTCGGTGTCAATTCTGGCATCAAGTAGTTACAGCTCCCTCCCGATCGCAATTACGAGGTATCAAACTGTGGTTATCTCTACCAATTTCAACGTCAATCACTACTAAACCAACTAACGATTGATTACGAAACCAAATTTTAATTGCATAAAATTAGGTAACATATGCCCAGTCATTGCAGCCATTACAATTCTTAATTGCCAAGTTTAAGCAGATACTCTCTTTTCCACCGAGACATCTATGTATTCCCTCACTTACCAACATCTCACCACTATTGTTCATCAAATTAAATTTTTTTTTTGCTTATATATATATATATATATATATATATATATATATTTGCTTACAATGACCTGGGGATCGAACTCATGACCTATAACATACTACCAAAATGGAAAAGGATTTTGTGCTGTAAAATAGCACACAATAAACACACAGTTTTGATATAAACCATTGGATCAAATTATGATGATGTGACAGTTTCAATCTAAAGGCTACAATACCAAACAACACCAAACTGTGTTATTTTTCACTGCAGGAAATACAGATCCTGCCCAAATCCCCCACCACTAGACCAAACCTAGTGACTTTGCTTAAATATAATTTTAATTCTTGCAAAATATCAAAACTTTTAAAATAATCTTTGAACGGCTGAACTAGATATTTTGCTGGCATGTCAAATTCCGTATGAATCGAAAGATGTTAAGTAGACTTTGTCATATCAAAATAGTCATTTCAATACACCATAACTTTTTCTTTTGTCAACTAGCCTAGTGACTAGAAATTTTATCATTAAAATGGATGAATGAGATGACCGAAGTTCGAATCTCAAACCTCTACATATATAATACAATATCCTGCCAACCGAGCTAAACTCACCACCCTCAATACACCATAACTTAACATATGGTCACAAATATTAAAATGAAGATGATGCAATTATATGATCATGACTTGGGGTACAAGTTCATTGAATGACTTTATGTTTATCAAGTCAATTCAGTTGCCTGACCTAATACAAGTAAACCAGAGGGCAATTCCGTCAAATGAAAAAAAAAAGTTTTAGTACTATATAAACGTTAGACCTGGAACCCAATTTATAATATCTCACTACTACTCTTCTCTCAAAGGTTTTAGGGCGGCTTATCCTTCAATGTAAGTCTCCCCTATTTCATTCTAATTCATATATTCATCTATTCCTATCATCGATCATCGATTAGTATAAGTATGTGATTATATAGGATTGTTAGAAATTGGTTTGTTTATGCTTTGACTTATGCTTTTTTTATGATCTGTTTCAATTTTCGTTTTGGTTTGTTATGATAATCATGCTGTGATTTATGTGCTTGTTTACTTGTGTTTATGAATTTAGATTGTGTGATAATCGTTTATGTTTTTTGAATCCGTAGTTTTAATTTGATGCATATATGGCCCGTTTGGATTTAACTTAATTTTGAGCTTTTGAGCTTATGAACATAACTTATGCAAATAAACTTTCATGTTAATTCATAAGTTTAGACTAACAAAAAATGTATTTTATAAGTTATTTTATGGTAAACTAGCTTAAAAATCTTATAATAATAAATAAAAGCTTACTTATGTATTATATGAATATGATAAAGATGTTCTGTGTCTGTGGTTGGAATATATTGTTGCTGTTTGATCTGGAACATGCGGCGTGACGTCCTTTAAACTTGAATCGTTGACTTAGATTGTGCTTTTTTTATCCGTAAGAATGACCTTGTTGACTGTATTTTATCTATTAATTTTATTGTTGAAATCTGAGTTATATCTTACTTATGTATTATTGGCAGATCTTGATCTTTTGTTATTTTAAGCTTAAAGACAAGTGTTTTGTATTTTCATTTCCGATCTAAAATAACAGACATGAACACGCGATCATATAATAAAGTTATCTTTCTGAGATATATACTTGGTGATTTGTTTTTGAATCAGATTTTGTTTGCTCGAACTGCTGAAACACGCGTGTCTTCCTCCCTTGTGTCTTCATCGCTTGATATTTTATTGTTGATTGTGCACTTTTTTATTTGTCTGCTGTGTGATGTTGGTGGTTTTTATATTTTATTTCTTTTGAAGCATACTTATGTATTGGTTATGCTTATTTGGAATGGCAGATCTTTTGTGGTGTTAAGCTTAAGTCCAAATGGGTAAAGAAAAGGTTCACATTAACATTGTTGTCATTGGCCATGTCGACTCTGGGAAGTCAACTACCACCGGTCACTTGATCTACAAGCTTGGAGGTATTGACAAGCGTGTGATTGAGAGGTTTGAGAAAGAAGCTGCTGAGATGAACAAGCGTTCATTCAAGTATGCTTGGGTGCTCGACAAGCTCAAGGCTGAACGTGAAAGAGGTATCACCATTGACATTGCTCTGTGGAAGTTTGAGACTACTAAGTACTACTGCACTGTCATTGATGCCCCCGGACACAGAGATTTCATTAAGAACATGATTACCGGGACATCCCAAGCTGATTGCGCTGTTCTCATCATTGATTCCACAACTGGTGGTTTTGAAGCTGGTATTTCCAAGGATGGTCAGACCCGTGAACATGCTCTCCTTGCTTTCACTCTTGGTGTGAGGCAAATGATCTGTTGCTGCAACAAGGTATTTGAATTTATCTTTAGAAAGACTTTGCACCTTTGGAGTTGCATTTGATTATTTTTATAACACATTTTTTAATTTCTTAAACAGATGGATGCCACTACACCAAAGTACTCCAAGAGTAGGTATGATGAAATTGTGAAGGAAGTTTCATCCTATATGAAGAAGGTTGGCTATAACCCAGATAAAATTCCATTTGTTCCCATCTCTGGTTTTGAGGGAGATAACATGATTGAGCGTTCTACAAATCTTGACTGGTATAAGGGTCCGACCCTTCTTGAGGCCCTTGACCAAATCACCGAGCCTAAGAGGCCATCAGACAAGCCCCTCCGATTACCACTTCAGGATGTTTACAAGATTGGAGGAATTGGAACTGTGCCTGTGGGACGTGTTGAGACTGGTACAATGAAACCCGGAATGGTGGTGACTTTTGCACCAACTGGATTGCAAACTGAAGTCAAGTCTGTGGAGATGCATCATGAATCTCTCACCGAGGCCCTTCCTGGTGATAATGTGGGATTTAATGTTAAGAATGTTGCTGTCAAGGATCTCAAGCGTGGTTATGTTGCTTCAAACTCCAAGGATGACCCAGCCAAGGAGGCTGCCAACTTTACATCTCAAGTTATCATCATGAATCACCCTGGGCAGATCGGAAATGGTTATGCCCCTGTTCTTGATTGCCACACTTCCCACATTGCTGTCAAGTTTGCTGAGCTTGTTACCAAGATTGACAGGCGTTCTGGTAAAGAGATTGAGAAGGAGCCCAAATTCTTGAAGAATGGTGATGCTGGTATTATTAAGATGATTCCAACCAAGCCCATGGTTGTTGAGACTTTCTCTGAATATCCTCCACTCGGTCGTTTTGCTGTCAGAGACATGCGTCAAACTGTGGCTGTTGGAGTCATCAAGGGTGTGGAGAAGAAGGATCCCAGTGCCTCTAAGATTACAAAGTCAGCTTTGAAGAAGAAATGAACTGTGCGTGATTGTTTATCCAGAGAAGTATTTCGTTGTTGTTACAGTAAATGGTTCATGGTTTTTAGTATTTCTATTTCTCGTTTAGTTAACTTGTTTGTCGGATTAAGTGTGAAGTCTTCACCGTCGTCTCTTAACTTTTGTTCCCAGAACTGGGTTCTAGATCGACGGTGGCATGAATATTTCTTTTTTCTGTTTATGCTTTAATTACTGTGCCTTGTATGAACACTTGGATTGTGTAATCAGCAAGTTTTCATACTTGTTGATTTTGTTTATGGATATCAACTCTATGTATGTGTGTTAATTCCTTTGTGTGATGTTTACATCTTTTGCTTTGACATGTCTCTGAATGTTTTAGGCAATATTGTTGAGAATATCAGGACCCAGAAGCAATTATTTAATGTCCCTGTTTAATTCAATAGAATACATAATTCCTTAATTTTTAGTGCTTTAAAATCTTTGCTATTTTTTTGTAATTAAAAGAAAAGGCTTGTCCATAAATATTGTTGGAACCCATGTTTCGTTTGGACTCAAACATAGCGGTCATACAATTTTCAATGAATAGTATAATCCATCATTGAAACGTGGTCACCAAGCTCTTAAGAGCAAAATTTAGTGTTCATCGTGAAAGGCCATATCAATGATGCTTCAGTTTTGAAGAAGTTTTTGAAGTTGTTCCTGTTATGCATTTGATTGCTCAAACTGCTGTGAGGCAAGCTAATAAGAATCCTGGATCACATGTAGCATTGCTGGTTTTGTTAATTTATTTGAGGTTTTGTAAATGAGTGATCAACCTAAGAAAAGCTGGTGAAACAATTTGCTCATACTTATAACCTTAACCATAATTTAGAAAGAAAAAAAAATCAATTTAAAACCCTTTTGTATGTAATAGGTAAACGGCCATTTTGATTTCTGAATATGTGAAGCATTGTCCCTAAAATTATAGTAAAAACATATATAAATGTGTCTTTCTTTTGCTAGTTATATTGGTGCTTCAATGTGTCTTTGGTTAAATTAGTTTATAAAATTACTAAAAGAAACACTTGAAGACATAGTGTTGATTCTTTAAAGGGCTACAATATAATGTTGGCATCTCACACATTGAAGGACTGTAATTTTATTTTTTTATTTTATTTCATTTTTAAGAATTGTTGTTTAACGCAAACATTTTTTTATATATTTAACTTATATTGTTCATGTTGCAAACTGACATAAGGTAGAAGCACTCCTGAGCACCGAAACAGTTGTGATTGACAATGGTAAGTGTAACATGGGAACAATCGTAAGTAATCCCTTTGACTTTATCTACGTTCAAATCACGGGTCTTACTATATCTTAAAGAGGACCATCAACTATATCTTGATGACCAAAAACTACTTAATTACGACGCTTCCAAAGTTAACTAAATTGAATTAAGATATTCCTTCACTTTTCTATCATAATATACAAAACGTGTAAATTGAACCACAAGATAATAACTAATGTTTGACAACACACGACTACTCGTAATTCCTAACCAAAACAAGTTATCTGTTAACAGATTTCCAAATACAAGTCACTCAAAAAACAAAGGTGCAGATGTTTCAATCATATGACAACCTTCGAATAATTTGTCATTTTATCTATCTATAAAAAAAAGAAAGATTGTTTTTAAAGGGAAAAACTACTATGTGCCTTTAAGACACTTGTTAGTGTACTTATATAATAATTGTATTGAAAATTGTGCATTTTATTTTTTTAGAAGTAAAAAATATTGTTATTTAAGATATATTATATATAGTGTCATGCTAAACGGTACCCTCAACTCAGGGCAATAGTTTAGGATAAAAAAATAGAAATAAAAGCAAAAAAAATTTTAATTTTTTGTTTTTTTAACATTTCAATGCAATGCACTATTTTCAAGAATATATTACCACTTTTGCTTTCTTAAAGATTGCCTTTAATTTATAGAGTATATCCAAAACAACTTATTTATTTTTTTTACTAAAGTATATCCAAAACACTTAAAAAATATGTTTTTTTTCCCCTAATTAATTAAGTAACAATAATTTTTGTTTGTTTTTGGTTACGAAGTGGGCTTAGAGCCCAATAATATTTGAATCCTTAATTAATTAATTCACCAAATACTCCTATAATATTGGAGTACCACTTCATATATAAACCCTCGAACTCTTCATTTTTTTGAAACCCTACCGCTACTCTCTCATTTCATTCTCTTCCTAACGCAGCTTTCTCTCCTTCAACAAGGTAACCCTTCATTTCCGTTCGCATCATCGATTCATACGTTATTCGTATCGTGTATGTGCATGTTAAATCGCAATTCTGAAATCATCATCGTGTTGTAATCGTTTTTTGTTTATGAATTGCTACTTTTTATGTATAAATTCATATATACATTGATGAATTGTTTTTCTATTTGAATCGAAATTCTGATTCGTTAATTTGTTGTTTAAATCGCAAATATTCTGAATCCAGATTTCATACATAACATAGATGAACATGCGATTATATGATAAAGTTTTTTCAGTAGTATACTTGGTGTTTGTTTTCGAATTAGTGTTTGCTCTTGATGCTGATTATTGAATTTTGTTGTGTATTTTTTGTTTGTGTTATTGTTGATTGTAGTATTAATATTTCTTTTTGTTTGTGTATATCTCTTGTTATTGAATTATTGAGTTTGTGTATACCTCTTGATATTGAATTATTGAATTGGGTTGTGTATTTTTTATTTGTGTGTTTTCTTTGATTCATACTTATGTATTTTTTGAATAGGTTGATCTTTTTGTCATGTTAGTGTGTATTGTGGATTGTACTGTAGATAGTTTTTAATTTCTTTTTTCTTTTATCATTGGATCATACTTATGTATTGTTTTCTTTGTTGAAATGGCAGATCTTTTTGTGGTTTTAAGCTTTTAAGGAAAAATGGGTAAGGAAAAGGTTCACATTAATATTGTTGTCATTGGCCATGTCGACTCTGGGAAGTCAACAACCACCGGTCACTTGATCTACAAGCTTGGAGGTATTGACAAGCGTGTGATTGAGAGGTTTGAGAAAGAAGCTGCTGAGATGAACAAGCGTTCATTCAAGTATGCTTGGGTGCTCGACAAGCTCAAGGCTGAACGTGAAAGAGGTATCACCATTGACATTGCTCTGTGGAAGTTTGAGACCACTAAGTACTACTGCACCGTCATTGATGCCCCCGGACACAGAGATTTCATTAAGAACATGATTACCGGGACATCCCAAGCTGATTGCGCTGTTCTCATCATTGATTCCACAACTGGTGGTTTTGAAGCTGGTATTTCTAAGGATGGTCAGACCCGTGAACATGCTCTCCTTGCTTTCACTCTTGGTGTCAAGCAAATGATCTGCTGCTGCAACAAGGTATTGGCAATTTTCAGCCCCTTTTGAAGGGGCATTTGATTATATATGTTTTTAATTAATTTCTTCATGTACTAATTTTTTGCTATCTTGAACAGATGGATGCCACTACACCCAAGTACTCCAAGGGTAGGTATGATGAAATTGTGAAGGAAGTTTCATCCTATTTGAAAAAGGTTGGCTATAACCCAGAAAAAATTCCATTTGTTCCCATCTCTGGTTTTGAGGGAGATAACATGATTGAGCGCTCTACAAATCTTGATTGGTATAAGGGTCCAACTCTTCTTGAGGCCCTTGACCAAATCAACGAGCCTAAGAGGCCATCAGACAAGCCCCTCCGATTGCCACTACAGGATGTCTACAAGATTGGAGGAATTGGAACTGTGCCTGTGGGACGTGTTGAGACCGGTATTTTGAAACCCTCAACGGTGGTGACATTTGCCCCCAGTGGCCTGACAACTGAAGTTAAGTCTGTGGAAATGCACCATGAAGCTCTCACCGAGGCCCTTCCCGGTGACAATGTTGGATTTAATGTTAAGAATGTTTCTGTTAAGGATCTCAAGCGTGGTTATGTTGCCTCAAACTCCAAGGATGACCCTGCAAAGGAGGCTGCTAACTTTACATCTCAAGTTATCATCATGAATCACCCTGGCCAGATTGGAAATGGCTATGCCCCTGTTCTTGATTGCCACACCTCTCACATTGCTGTCAAGTTTGCTGAGCTTGTTACAAAGATTGACAGGCGTTCTGGTAAAGAGATTGAGAAGGAGCCCAAATTCTTGAAGAATGGTGATGCTGGTATCATTAAGATGGTTCCCACCAAGCCCATGGTGGTTGAAACTTTTTCTGAATATCCTCCACTTGGTCGTTTTGCTGTCAGAGACATGCGTCAAACTGTGGCTGTTGGAGTCATCAAGGCTGTGGAGAAGAAGGATGCTACTGTCAAGGCTACAAAGTCAGCATTGAAGAAGAAATGAACCGTGCAGGATGATTTATCCAGAGTAGTCGATCATCCTTTTTACAATAAATGGTCTGTGGTTCTCAGTATTTCTATTTCTCGTCTAGTTAACTTGTTTTTCGGATTAAGTGTGAAGTCTCCACCATCATCTCGTAGCTTTTATTCCCAGAACTGGGTTCTAGATCGACGGTGGCATGACTATTTCCTTTTTCTGTTTATCTTTTAATCATCGTGTCTTGTGTGAACACTTGGATTTTGTAATCAGCAAGTTTCTAGACCTGCTGATTTTGTTTTTGATTGAATGTCAACTCTATATTTGTGTGTTTGATTGAATGTCTCCTCGGTGTGATGTTTTAAGTTTTTGCTGGCACCTGTGTCTGATTGTTTTAGGCAGGATCATTGCAAAAAATATCTGGAGCATTTAACAATCTTGCTGTTACACGAATAGCGTTCAATGTGACACCTGCAATGCTTTAATAATTTGTTTCATTTACTATGTAGGTACCCATATTTACAGCATTATCTTTGCCAAATGCAAATTGCATCTGTTTGTTCGAATATATATGCAATGATTCTGTTAAAGGAATTTTTTCCCTTGCCTTACAACAAAAGTTTATCTTTAATTCTAGATAACACTGACTGAAACTATAAAAAAAGGATTTCAAAATGCTTTTGTCGAATGCATATTGTAGATTTGAATTCTAGTTTTATCATCCCCTTTCTTGAATGTGGTCATTTTTAGTCTATAACTATAAGTGAGTTTGTAATAGGATTAGATTCAGACTTTTTACTTATGAAAAGTGAACCATTCTAGTTCACTTATAATCAGGTTTAAAGGTAAATGTGGTTAGCATACATGGTTTAGTTTTTAGTTTGGATTTAGCATATGTTTCAGCTGAAAACTGCATCCTTTTTCATTTTGTAACATTGGTTTTTGTTCATACTATTATTTCTGGATTTGATAGTCTGGTTTTCTATGTTTTGGTGACTTAGAGTTGGTTCTATGTTTGCTACTTTATTCACAATGCACATCTATTTCTCTACCTCTTCTGGTTAAATTATTTTTCTTTTCAAATCTTGGAGAACACCTTAATGAAGATATCCTTTGAAGCAGTATCATTAATGGAGATAATCACTGGTTTAGAAAATCTTGTTTGCACGTTCTTTTTATTTCATTTATCATGGCAGGGTTTCATTCAAATAAATTTTTGTACAATTTTGTAGGACACTACATAATTTTATTCTTTTTTTTGCCACTGTGTCTTATTAGGTTTGTGATCACATTTTTTTTTTGTCGAAGTGTGTGATCACATTTTTGACTTTCCTTTAAGTATATACTTCAAAACCAAGAAATATTTTGTCTACAATAGTCACCGTAATATTTCTTGCTGTACTTTTAGTAGTTGCGATTTTACTATTTGCTTTGTTTGCCTTACTCTTTTTAAATAAGGGTCATGCTAAACAGTGCCTCCGGAGCACTTGTTAAGCATACCTAAAAAGAAAATAAAAAATAAAATTTATATTGAAAAGACAACTTTTTATACTTTTGAGGCATTGAATGCACGCATTTCGAGATAAAATTTCTATTTTAACATGCTTAACTAGTGCCCGGGGGCACTGTTTAGTATTTTCCTTTAAATAATACTAATAAAAAGGAATTGCGTAGAATTTTTTGTCTTGCCTTTGGTGTTAATGTTCGAAATAAGTTCAAGTGCTTCTTCTCTAATGAATTAATTTATTTGAGTTTATTTATTAATATAAAATTTGTGAAATAATTTGAGGTAATTTATGAAAACTTCTGACAATGGTCATTCATAAGTTTGTTTTCAACTTGTTTTCATAGTTCTTTAAATTATGAAAACAACTTTTTTATTTATTGACAAAAATGTATAAAAACAACTTATAATTTATATGAAAACAATTAATTTTATGTTTGGATTATTTTTTAGTCTATGCAAAACATTTTATGCAAATAAATAAGCTTCTATGTATTATTCATAAGCCTATCAAGGTAGTTTACGAAAAAATAACTTATGAAAGATACAATTTTTAACTGTGAAAACTTAAATTAATATAAAAACTTATTTATGTTGTATTTATTTATTTTTTATATTTCAAAAGTTAATCATAAAGTTGTTACACGTTTTATTTTCCTACTGAGTTTTTGTTTGGATATATCTATATTGTTTTGGTCAAACTTAATTATGCAAGTTCAGCAGTTCCACGTTCTGCAACTTCTTCCTAAATATACTCCTTTCAACGGTCATATATACAGCACACATGTTTTCAACTATATATACACACTTTCAGTATATATTCTGTTGAGAAGAGTCTCTTGTATAATGGGAGAGTTGCGCAATCTTGCGGATAATTTCTTAGGACAGTAACTACACGCCTCATATTTTCTATTCTCTTGTTATTCGCAACAACAATTTATTTGTATATTTTATTTTTTATAATCTCGAAAATAAGTCAATCTATAAATATGTATACATAAGCACTCGCGCTATGAAAATGACCTTATTTTTCTATTGAAAAATTACGCTGTTACGAATTTCAACAATTTATTTATGATCGGACGTCTCAGATTAAATACAGAAAAAATAACCAAAAAAAAAAATCAATCGGATCTTAATCAGACAATTCAGGTACATTACTTCGTCATGTAGGAACTACGCCAAATACTTGTTCCAATGAGTCTCAATGAGTTATACTTATAGGAAGGTTGCATGCTTCTTAGATGCATCATGTGATCGATTAAAAAAGATTATTTTATCTTGTTCAAAAAAAAATTTACTTTATTTGTTTTATAATTATTTAATGAGTTTAATTGATATGCACTGACGGTGTAAAATAGTTTTACACCATCGTCCAATAAATAACAATTATTTTGCCATGTCATGTCAAGAAAGTGAGGTGAAGTTGAGTGATGTGGCGGAAAACATGGTTGGTATTGGTTGACAGTGTAAAATTATTTTATACCGTCGGTGCATATCAATTAAATCCTTATTTAATTGTTATAATTATATTTGTTATTAAAAAAGTTGTTGATTTGCTAACATGTGTTATTTGCCACGTGTGCATTGCCATGACAATCCATCTATATGTGCCACCTAATAAAAAATAGACATGTCAGCGTTTTTCACACAAAATGGAGATAGGACTAAAATTGATAAAAAAAAAATAGCGGATAAGAATGCTTGATTTTAAAATAGGCGTTTGATTTTAAAATAGGCGTTTGATCAAAATTGTGCATCATGTAAAATAGGGGGACCAACCAACTATTAGTTGGTTCAGTGATGATTGACGCCGAATTTGGTAGGTAGGACCACAGTTTGATCCCCCGCAACTGCATTTGGGAGGGACTAGAACCACTTGATGCTAGAACTCGCCCCGAACTCTGGACCACTATGGCCCCTTCTCCTAGGAACCAGAGGGTGAAAACCAAAAAAAAAATAGAGGGACCAAAAGTACAATTAAGCCAATTTATTTTAATAGGAGTTTAGGTGTAAAACATAGGATTAAACTTTAGTCATTGCTAACGGCGGTAGAAATTTCGCGCTAATATCATGATAACAAAAAGATATATGTTTTTTAGTCCTACAAAATTTTGAGCTTTTAAGTTAGCCCCTCAAAAAATTTATTCACCTTTAGTGACTTATTCACTTTTAGTCACTAATTATATTCTATAGGGACTATTTTGAGGACTAAAGTATCAATTTTGTTAGTATAGAATGTAAGCCTTCAATACTAGAGGTTAACACTCGAGGTATTTTCAATTTGAGTTCAAGCATAACATAACACCCAACAAATTAACTAAAATACATCTATTTTCTTCTAATTGAATTATACATGAACATTGAAATTATCGTATTTTAAGTAGTAACTCATGTATTTTTTTAATACATATATTACATGACAAGAATCAACCACCAACACTAGTCAATAAATCAAATACTTACATTATCCTCACCGGAGCTTCTATGAGAGACATAATCTAAACTACCATCATCCAACGGTTCCAAAGTACCGCAATCAATAACAGATTTGTTTTCAGCTTCAAGTTTCCGAACACAAGGCAAACAAAAAATCATAACTAAATTCCTCCCAGTGATAATAGTAACAAACATGTGGAAGCTACTGAAGCTGGTTCTCTTTAGTAGCTTCCAAGTATTTGTTGCTTTCGTCACTGGGAAGGATTCTGGTTATGATTTTTTGTTTGCCTTGTCTGTTCATAAACTTGAAGCTAAGAATGAGTCTGCTACTGGTTTGGGTACTTTGGAATCATTGGATGATGATAGCACATATTCTGACTCTCACATAAGCTTTGATGAGGATAATGTAAATATTAAGGTATTGAACATGGCGTTGTTTCGTCTTGGGGCGTGACGTTGGAGTTGGGTTAAAAAAACCGTGACTCGCTACGTACATAGTGAACCGGATTCACTACCTAAGTAGCGAGAGGTGTATTTTTATATTTTAGATGGTGCTTGAGAAACAACGGGGACGCGAAAAGAAATTCTCATTTAGAGCAAATAAATAGGATAATTATTGATCTCAAACACACTCTTTTAAGATAAGCAATATACCTAATGAAAAATGAGGTGTTATATTTAACCCAAAAAAAACAAAACAAAACACACAGGCGTGCGTGCGCGCGCACACACTAAGAGAGAATTAGCAAATGCAATCTATTTAAGAGGATCGTCTCTTAGTATCAATCTTTAGAGGGGATTGTTGCTTTGAACGTGGTTGGTAGTGTATTCTAATTTTGGTGTTGAGGGGTTTGTAAGTCTCACCCGTGATCATCTTGGTGATTTTCTTCATAGTTATTATGGCAATAATGGTGACTTGTGTATTTTTCATGGACTCCAACTATGATGAGATTTTAGTTTGGTTATAGGAAGGTTGCATGCTTCTTAAGTGCATCTCATGTGATTGATCTTGATAAGAGTGATAAACATGCATCATCATTATAGTAGTCTCATCTCAGCCATCACTCTCTTCTTCTTTTGGATTGAGATGTCGAGTTGACCTACACACTTTGTGAAGGGAATTTTGCAGCCTCTTCAAAACTCGTTCTATGACCCCCTCTTGATATGTTTCTCATTCTCCGATCCTTGCATGTTTCTCATTGTTTTTTTCTCTTTTGTGTAAAATAAAAAATTAATTTTTCTTGTACAAGATTGAATTACGATTCCTTCAATCACACCAGGACATATCAATGAATCCCTAACTATCTTAATACTGCCTTATGTTAACAAGAAAATTATCCTCCTTATTTAGAATGTATTATACAACAAGGAGGCGAGAAATAAGAAAGAATCTCAAAGATAATGAAAATATCCTCCTAAGATTCTACCAAGACTTTTGTCATATTTATAGGTCATAATTTTAAGATTGAGTTTAATTTAAAAGAAACTGATCTAGATAAAATATTATATAATAAAAATATCATGATACTAAGTTTTCAAATCTTTTGTAATAAGCTCAAAATTATTTGTCTTTTTCACAAACTCAATCCATGTTTCCACATCTCTGAAGAAAAACTTTTAGAGTGTGTTTGGATGAAAAATATTTTGAGTAATGTCATTATTTTAGAGAATTTAAATTTTCCTACGTTACATAAAAAAATTTGAATTATCTCAAAATATTATGATCCAAATACATTCTTAAAAAAAATGTTTGAAGTGGCAACCAGTCAAAATACCTTGATAATTACGACTCCTTGTCACTTCAAAATTTCTTTCAATCCATTTATAGGGATTATGGAAACTAATTAAGAAAACTAAAAAAGGTTCAGTTTTTTTAGTCTAGATTGCAAGACTTCAATACTAGAGGCTAGGATGCAAGATGTTGTGACTTCTACCTCTATGAAAATAATATATACACAAAAGGCACAATTACATGTTATCATATAATTCTCTATTTTCCTATAATTAAAAGATTTAGTTATTATAAAATAACCACTACGTTTAGTTAAAAAAATAAATAAATAATCATATTTTAACCCCTATAATTACATAGGATGTTCACCTTATAGACACCCTCATATTGCCCACATGATTATATTGATTTCACCTCTTAAAAAATATTTTAATATTAACAATACTTCTTCAAAAAATATAAAAAGAAAATGTTAACTTCAAATATTAGTACCGTAAAAGATATGTCAAAGAAATGGATACTTTTATGAAAACATATATCTTAACTTTGATGAGATTGCACAAGATTAAGCCATTGTCGAGTGGTGTCTTTAATTCATGGTGAGATGACTCATGCATTTTCACTTCAAATATATCCTTCAATCCATTGTTATTTGGGATTGTGGAAACTTGTATTGAATTTGGAAAATAGATTAGCACTCAAGGTACCAACAAACTGAATTTTACGTGAACATAGAAAATCATCGTTTTGTACATATATTACAACACAAGAATCAAACATCAACAATAGTCAATAACTTAATACTTACATTATCCTCACCAGAGCTTCTATGAGAGTCAAAATCTGAGCTACCATCATCTAATGATTCCAAACTACCGCAACTAGTACTAGCATGTTCGTTTTCAACTTCAAGTTTGTGAATACAAGGCAAACAAAAAATCATAACTAGAGTCCTCCCAATGACGAAAGCAACAAACATGTGGAAGCTATTGAAGTCGGTTATCTTCTGAATGATAAAACAACAAAAGTAAAAACCATAAGGGAACCAACGTCGCATCTTCTGGTCATTCCCCTTAATTCTCCGGTTGCCGAGCCGGCCAAGATTGATCCTGAGCTAGAAAATGTCTTCATTTAAGATGACAAATGAAGGCATTTTCTAGCTCAGGGTCAATCTAGGCAGGCCCGACAACTTGAGAATCAAGGGGAATGACCAGAAGATGCGAGGTTCTCCTATGGTTTTCACTTTGGTTGTTTTTATCATTCAGAACCTGCTTCAATAGCTTCCATATGTTTGTCTCTTTCGTCACTGGGAGGACTCTGGTTATGATTTTTTGTTTGCCTTCAGAAACTTGAAGCTGGAAATGAATATGCTACTTGCGGTACTTTGGAATCATTGGATGATGGTAGCTCAGATTCAGACTCTCACAGAAGTTCTGGTGAGGATATATAATGTAAGTATTAAGTTATTATCGTTGGTGGTTGATTCTTGTGCTATAATATATGTATAAAAAAGCTTGGTTAATACTTAAAAAACGACGATTTTCTATGTTCATGTATAAGTTAGAAGAAAATAGAAGATGTATTTTAGTTTGTTGGGTGCTCTGTTATGCTTGAACTAATCCCAAAAATTTTCAATTTGAGTTCACTAAACATGAACAACTATATATTGGATAATGCAATCTCATATGCATTTGAAAGCTGGAAAATATTAAAAAAAAAAAAACACAAAAAAAAAACAACAAAAAAAAAATGAAGCTGAAAAAGAAAACTAGATGGAAGAGAACGATCAATGATATTTTGAAAAATATTTGTTTGGAGAAATTTAGTCTCATTGAATCATTTGGATTCAATAAACTCAATTGAAAATTTCATTGGTAAATTTTTAGTGCTACAGTGGTTGATTTTTAGAGAAATTGATGTTTATATATGAGGATGAATTTGAAGTTGAGGCGATTGTTATATTTATATTGGTATAATTCAAAACAATTAAAAAAAAATCTTCATAAAAAATAAGTAAAATTTTACTAATTAGTAAACAACGTAAATTCACACAATTAAAAAAAACTAATCAATAAATCAAGTCAACATTCAAACATTTCTTTTGACTAAAAGTCAACATTCAAATATTGAAAACCATTCAATATTTGATATAATACCTTTTTTAGTGAATATATGATATTTTTAATTTATACATGTAGTATGTCATGTAATTTTTTTTGAGGTATATATGTAATAATTACACATTTGCACATAAATCAAGTCAAATTTTTCAAAAGATATTTTCTCACTATTATGGAAGGTAACAAATAAAAAAAAACACTATTAATTCCGTATATTGCCTTAAATCCGAATATAATACATGTATCGTAATATGAATGAATTTAATGCAGGAAAATAATGTTGACCACAATTCATTTTTATAATTATTTTCATAGTATTTATGTCCAAGTAAATAATAATGATCAACAACTTAAGAAACAACATAATAACTAGAACATCGACTCGTAGTCTGATTAGCTGCAAGATATATAATGATTAAATAAGATATGATAATTCCAATAATGTAAGGTATATGAAAAAAGTTGAGTAACATTAAACGATAGTTCAACAATAATTTTGGAAAAATATTCATACAAAGAAAATTATGTTATATTACGGAAGACTTCCTTATAAACCACATTCGAAGTCTTAGTCGTATCTTCACCGTCGTCATCGATGATCAATATTTTTAATCCTTTTCTAGAAGTAACTCTTGAAATTGCAAAATACAATTGACCATGTGAAAACATTGGCGACGAAAGATATATCCCAACATGCTTTAAAGATTGTCTCTGACTCTTATTAATAGTCATCGCAAAAGAAATCATTATAGGAAATTGTCTCCGTTGAAATTTAAAAGGAATTCTCACGTCAGATGGTGTCAGAGAAAATCTAGGTATGAAAACCTGATCACCAATATTACTTCATGAAATAATTTTTCCTTCAAGAGCACGTTTTTCCAATCTCGTAATAATAAGTCTTGTTCCATTGCATAATCCTAATTTTTGATTCAAATTCCTTAATAGCATAATTGGAACTCCAACTTTAAGTCTCAACTTGTGATTTGGAAGTCCTGACATAGAAATCGTGTTCAAAAATTCGGGAGTATGGACATTATCCACTGTTTGACCGTCTACATTTTGTGTGAGTAGAGTATCATAACTCAAATAAGTTTTTTTTCCACCAAAAATTAAATCCAACATATAATCATTTATTGTGTCGACTATTGAATTTTTAGGAGGTATTATAGCTCTATTTTGGAAATACATTATATCATTCATGTTTTGTAAAAGTTGGGGATGAGTGCTTTCAACAATAGAAGCAAGAGGATCACCTGAATTTGGAATCAATAAATCTGATAGAATGTCAAGTTCTAAATCATCGTCGTTGTCATCTCAAATTTCTCCATCGCCAAGACCCAAACCCCATTCAGAAAACAATCTTCTTTGTTCAACGTCTGCACTCGAAACACCACCGAAAAGTCTCATGTTTTTACTCGATGTTAAAACATCACAAAAATTCCAAAGAACCGATGAATTAATAGTAGCATGAACAACTTCTGGCCTTGTACCTTTGGGTATTACATGGTAGAATTTGTCTAAAATCTCCGACAAAAACAACAACTTTTCCACCGAAGGGAATGTGTTTATTTTTTTCATCAACAGACTTGAGAATATTTTTTAAAGTTCGATCAATAGCTTCGAAACAGTGTTTGTGCATCATTGGTGCTTCATCCCATATAATGAGCTTTGCTTTTTGTATTAATAGCGCCAAAGGGCTTTTAGGAACTATGATACATGTTGAAAACTCGTCAACATTTAGAGGAATACAAAACCTTGAATGTGTTGTTCTACCGACAGGTATAAGCAATAATGCAACGATCCCACTTGAGGCAACTGTTAAAACTATCTCACCTTTTTATATATTTAACTTATATTGTTCATGTTGCAATAACCGACATAAAAGGTAGAAGCACTCCTAAGCACCGAAACAGTTGTGATTGACAATGGTAAGTGTAACATGGTAACAATCGTAAGTGAATCCCTTAACTTTGACTTAGCTACGTTCAAATCACGGACCTTACCATATCTTAAAGAGGACCATCAACTATATCTTGATGACCAAAAACTACTTAATTACGATGCTTCCAAAGTTAACTAAATTGAATTAAGATATTCCTTCACATTTCTATCATAATATACGAAACGTGTAAATTGAACTACATGATAATAACTAATGTTTGATAATACACGACTACTCGTAATTCCTAACCAAAACAAGTTATCTGTTAACAGATTTCCAAATACAAGTCGCTCAAAAAACAAAGGTGCAGATGTTTCATTCATATGACAACATTCGAATGATTTGTCATTTTATCTATCTACAAAAAAAAAAGAAAGATTATTTTTAAGGAAAATGCTAAACAGTGCCCCCGGGACACTGGTTAAGCATGTTAAAATAGAAATTTTGTCTCGAAATGCGTGCATTCAATGCCTCAAAAGTATAAAAAGTTGTCTTTTCAATATAAATTTTATTTTTTATTTTCTTTTTAGGTATACTTAACAAGTGCCCGGGGGCACTGTTTAGCATGACCCTATTTTTAAAGGGAAAAACTACTATGTGCCTTTAAGACACTTGTTACTGTACTATATATAATAATTGTATTGAAAATTGTGCATTTTATTTTTTTAGAAGTAAAAAATATTGTTATTTAAGATATATTATATATAGTGTCATGCTAAACGGTATCCTCAACTCAGGGCAATAGTTTAGGATACAAAATATAAATAAAAGCAAAAATATTTTAAAAAAAAGATATTTTTTTAACATTTCAATGCATTGAATATACTATTTTCAAGAATATATTACCATTTTTGCTTTCTTAAAGATTGCCTTTAATTTATAGAGTATATCCAAAACACTTTTTCTTTTTTATACTAAAGTATATCCAAAACACTTAAAAAAAATATGATTTTTTTTTCCTTAATTAATTAAGTAACAATAATTTTTGTTTTTGTTTTTTTGGTTACAAAGTGGGCTTAGAGCCCAATAATATTTGAATCCTTAATTAATTAATTCACCAAATACTCCTATAATATTGGAGTACCACTTCATATATAAACCCTCGAACTCTTCATTTTTTTGAAACCCTACCGCTCCTCTCTCATTTCATTCTCTTCCTACGCAGCTTTCTCTCCTTCAACAAGGTAACCCTTCTTTTCCGTTTCGCATCATCGATTCATACGTTATTCGTGTATGTGCATGTTAAATCGCAATTCTGAAATCATCATCGTGTTGTAATCGTTTTTTGTTTATGAATTGCTACTTTTTATGTATAAATGCATATATACATTGATGAATCGTTTTTCTATTTGAATCGCAATTCTGATTCGTTAATTTGTTGTTTAAATCGCAAATATTCTGAATCCAGATTTCATACATAAAATAGATGAACATGCGATTATATGATAAAGTTTTTTCAGTAGTATACTTGGTGTTTGTTTTCGAATTAGTGAATTGTGTTGTGTATTTTTTGTTTTTGTTATGTTGATTGTAGTATTAATATTTCTTTTTGTTTGTGTATACCTCTTGATATTGAATTATTGAATTGGGTTGTGTATTTTTTATTTGTGTGTTTTCTTTGATTCATACTTAGATGTATTTTTTGAATTGGTTGATCTTTTTGTCATGTTAGTGTGTATTGTGGATTGTACTGTAGATAGTAGTTTTTAATTTCTTTTATCATTGGATCATACTTATGTATTGTTTTCTTTGTTGAATTGGCAGATCTTTTTGTGGTTTTAAGCTTTTAAGGAAAAATGGGTAAGGAAAAGGTTCACATTAATATTGTTGTCATTGGCCATGTCGACTCTGGGAAGTCAACAACCACCGGTCACTTGATCTACAAGCTTGGAGGTATTGACAAGCGTGTGATTGAGAGGTTTGAGAAAGAAGCTGCTGAGATGAACAAGCGTTCATTCAAGTATGCTTGGGTGCTCGACAAGCTCAAGGCTGAACGTGAAAGAGGTATCACCATTGACATTGCTCTGTGGAAGTTTGAGACCACTAAGTACTACTGCACCGTCATTGATGCCCCCGGACACAGAGATTTCATTAAGAACATGATTACCGGGACATCCCAAGCTGATTGCGCTGTTCTCATCATTGATTCCACAACTGGTGGTTTTGAAGCTGGTATTTCTAAGGATGGTCAGACCCGTGAACATGCTCTCCTTGCTTTCACTCTTGGTGTCAAGCAAATGATCTGTTGCTGCAACAAGGTATTGGCAATTTTCAGCCCCTTTTGAAGGGGCATTTGATTATATGTTTTTAATTAATTTCTTCATGTACTAATTTTTTGCTATCTTGAACAGATGGACGCCACTACACCCAAGTACTCCAAGGGTAGGTATGATGAAATTGTGAAGGAAGTTTCATCCTATTTGAAAAAGGTTGGCTATAACCCAGAAAAAATTCCATTTGTTCCCATCTCTGGTTTTGAGGGAGATAACATGATTGAGCGCTCTACAAATCTTGATTGGTATAAGGGTCCAACTCTTCTTGAGGCCCTTGACCAAATCAACGAGCCTAAGAGGCCATCAGACAAGCCCCTCCGATTGCCACTACAGGATGTCTACAAGATTGGAGGAATTGGAACTGTGCCTGTGGGACGTGTTGAGACCGGTGTTTTGAAACCCTCGACGGTGGTGACATTTGCCCCCAGTGGCCTGACAACTGAAGTTAAGTCTGTGGAAATGCACCATGAAGCTCTCACCGAGGCCCTTCCCGGTGACAATGTAGGATTTAATGTTAAGAATGTTTCTGTTAAGGATCTCAAGCGTGGTTATGTTGCCTCAAACTCCAAGGATGACCCTGCAAAGGAGGCTGCTAACTTTACATCTCAAGTTATCATCATGAATCACCCTGGCCAGATTGGAAATGGCTATGCCCCTGTTCTTGATTGCCACACCTCTCACATTGCTGTCAAGTTTGCTGAGCTTGTTACAAAGATTGACAGGCGTTCTGGTAAAGAGATTGAGAAGGAGCCCAAATTCTTGAAGAATGGTGATGCTGGTATCATTAAGATGGTTCCCACCAAGCCCATGGTGGTTGAAACTTTTTCTGAATATCCTCCACTCGGTCGTTTTGCTGTCAGAGACATGCGTCAAACTGTGGCTGTTGGAGTCATCAAGGCTGTGGAGAAGAAGGATGCTACTGTCAAGGCTACAAAGTCAGCATTGAAGAAGAAATGAACCGTGCAGGATGATTTATCCAGAGTAGTCGATCATCCTTTTTACAATAAATGGTCTGTGGTTCTCAGTATTTCTATTTCTCGTCTAGTTATCTTGTTTTTGGGATTAAGTGTGAAGTCTCCACCATCATCTCGTAGCTTTTGTTCCCAGAACTGGGTTCTAGATCGACGGTGGCATGACTATTTCCTTTTTCTGTTTATCTTTTAATCATCGTGTCTTGTGTGAACACTTGGATTTTGTAATCAGCAATTTTCTAGACCTGCTGATTTTGTTTTTGATTGAATGTCAACTCTATATTTGTGTGTTTGATTGAATGTCTCCTCGGTGTGATGTTTTAAGTTTTTGCTGGCACCTGTGTCTGATTGTTTTAGGCAGGATCATTGCAAAAAATGTCTGGAGCATTTAACAATCTTGCTGTTACACGAATAGCGTTCAATGTGACACCTGCATTGCTTTAATAATTTGTTACATTTGCTAAGTAGGTACCCATATTTACAGCATTATTGCCAAATGCAAATGGCATCTGTTTGTTTGAATATATATGCAATGATTCTGTTAAAGGAATTTTTTCCCTTGCCTTACACCAAAAGTTTATCTTTAATTCTAGATAACACTGACTGAAACTGTAAAAAAAGGATTTCAAAATGCTTTTGTCGGATGCATATCGTAGATTTGAATTCTAGTTTTATCACCCCCTTTCTTGAATGTGGTCATTTTTAGTCTATAACTATAAGTATCAATTGAGTTTGTAACATGATTAGATTCAGACTTTTTACTTATGAAAAGTGAACCATTCTAGTTCACTTATAATCAGGTTTAAAGGTAAATGTGGTTAGCATTTACATGGTTTAGTTTTTGGTTTGGATTTAGCATATGTTTCAGCTGAAAACTGCATCCATCTTCATTTTGTAACATTGGTTTTTGTTCATACTATTATTTCTGGATTTGATTGTCTGGTTTTCTATGTTTTGGTGACTTATAGTTGGTTCTATGTTTGCTACTTTATTCACAATGCACATCTATTTCTCTACCTCTTCTGGTTAAATTATTTTTCTTTTCAAATCTTGGAGAACAGCTAAATGAAGATATCCTTTGAAGCAGTATCATTAATGGAGATAATCACTGGTTTAGAAAATCTTGTTTGCACGTTCTTTTTATTTCATTTATCATGGCAGGGTTTCATTCAAATAAATTTTTGTACAATTTTGTAGGACACTACATAATTTTATTCTTTTTTTTTTTACCACTGTGTCTTATTAGGTGTGTGATCACATTTTGACTTTCCTTTAAGTATGTATATACTTCAAAACCAAGAAATATTTTGTCTACAATAGTCACCGTAATATTTCTTGCTGTACTTTTAGTAGTTGCGATTTTACTATTTGCTTTGTTTGCCTTACTCTTTTTAAATAATACTAATAAAAAAGAATTGCGCAGAATTTTTTGTCTTGCCTTTGGTGTAATGGTGTTAATGTTAGAAATAAGTTCAAGTGCTTCTTCTCTACTGAATTAATTTATTTGAGTTTATTTATTAATATAAAATTTGTGAAATAATTTGAGGTAATTTATGAAAACTTCTGACAATGGTCATTCATAACTCATAAGTTTGTTTTCAACTTGTTTTTATAAGTTCTTTAAATTATGAAAACAACTTTTTTATTTATTGACAAAAATGTATAAAAACAACTTATAATTTATATGAAAACAATTAATTTTATGTTTAACTTATTTTTTAGCTTATGCAAAACATTTTATGCAAATAAATAAAGCTTCTATGTATTATTCATAAGCCTGTCAATGTAGTTTACGAAAAAACAACTTATGAAGATACAATTTTTAACGGTGAAAGCTTAAATTATTATAAAAACTTATTTATGTTGTATTCATTTATTTTTTATATTTCAAAAGTTAATAATAAAGTTGTTACACGTTTTATTTTCCTACTGAGTTTTTGTTTGGATATATCTATATTGTTTTGATAGGTATCGAGAGGTGTATTTTTATCTTTTAGAAGGTGCTTGAGAAACAACGGGGACGCGGAAAGAAATTATCATTTAGAGCAAATAAGTAGGATAATTATTGATCTCAAACACACTCTTTTAAGGTAAGCAATATACCTAATGAAAAATGAGGTGTTATATTTAAACCAAAAAAAAAAAAAAACACAGGCGTGCGCGCGCACACACAAAGAGAGAATTAGCATATGCGCGCAATCTATTTAAGAGGATCGTCTCTTAGTATCAATCTTTAGAGGGGATTGTTGCTTTGAACGTGGTTGGTAGTGTATTCTAATTTTGGTGTTGAGGGGTTTGTAAGTCTCACCCGTGATCATCTTGGTGATTTTCTTCATAGTTATTATGGCAATAATGGTGACTTGTGTATTTTTCATGGACTCCAACTATGGTGAGATTTTAGTTTGGTTATAGGAAGGTTGCATGCTTCTTAAGTGCATCTCATGTGATTGATCATTATAGTAGTCTCATCTCAGCCATCACTATCTTCTTCTTTTGGATTGAGATGTCGAGTTGACCTACACACTTCGTGAAGAGAATTTCGCAGCCTCTTCAAAACTCGTTGTTCTGTATGACCTCCTATTGATATGTTTCTCATTCCCCTTGCATGTTTCTCATTGTTTTTTCTCTTTTGTGTAAAATAAAAAATTAATTTTTCTTGTACAAGATTGAATTACGATTCCTTCAATCACACCAGGACATATCAATGAATCCCTAACTATCTTAATACTGCTTTATGTTAACAAGAAAATTATCCTCCTTATTTAGAATGTATTATACAACAAGGAGGTGAGAAATAAGAAAGAATCTCAAAGATAATGAAAATATCGTCCTAAGATTCTACCAAGACTTTTGTCATATTTATAGGTCGTAATTTTAAGATTGAGTTTGATTTAAAAGAAACTGATTTAGATAAAATATTATATAATAAAAATATCATGATACTAAGTATTCAAATCTTTTGTAATAAGCTCAAAATTATTTGTCTTTTTCACAAACTCAATCCATGTTTCTGTTGGCGCAGCAGAAGCAAGAATGCTTGATTTACAAGTCACAGGCACAGGCACACAGGCGCGCAGGCTTAGGCCTAATGCTCAGTCAGGCACGCAGGCTTGACTATGAGCAAGAATGCAGATTTTCTGCAAGACTGCATATGAACAAGATGAACAGAATTTCTTAACAATGAATCACAAGAATTGATCAGAGGATAAGAGAAAGAATAGAATTTTTATTCATCCACAATAGGGGCCAAAAAGTTATTATTACAATTGATACACTAAGGTGTATTTATACTTGTTACTTAAGCTACAAGTAACTACCTTTGGCCTAACTAATTCCTAACAACTTTTGATAGTTAGACTAACCAACTAACTACCTAGGATCAAACAAAACAAACTGACTTCTAACTACTTAGCTAACTGATGAATTAGTATATTCCATCACTCCCTCTTAATTCAAAGTTGGCTAAGCACTAACAAGTCCTAACTTCTCTCTTAGAAACTCAAATCTGTCAAGTTTCACAGATTTTGTGAAACCATCTGCAAGCTGAATCTCTGTAGGACAGTACACTAATACAATGTTTCCATTCATAACTTGCTCTCTTATGAAGTGGAACCTTGTCTCAATGTGTTTGCTTCTTCCATGTGAAACTGGATTCTTTGCCAAATTGATTGCAGACTTGTTGTCAATCATAAGCTTCAAAGGCTTCTGCAGTTCACACTTTAGTTCCCTTAGCACAGAGTCAAGCCAAACCATTTGGCAAGTAGCAAAAGTGCCAGCAATATATTCAGCTTCACATGTTGATAGAGCAGTCACTGGCTGCTTCTTGGTACACCACGCAATTGCAGCACCATTGTATAGCATCACATATCCAGATGTGCTTCTTCTATCTGTTGCATCTCCTCCCCAATCTGAATCAGAATAGCTACTCAAGCTTTCACAATCATTCTTCAAACCAGTAGGAAATAGCAATCCATACCTCATTGTACCTTTTACATACCTAAAAATTCTCCTTGCTGCATTCATGTGAG
The DNA here is from genome assembly GCF_020283565.1 of Trifolium pratense. Classification (NCBI taxonomy): domain Eukaryota; kingdom Viridiplantae; phylum Streptophyta; class Magnoliopsida; order Fabales; family Fabaceae; genus Trifolium; species Trifolium pratense. The sequence goes on along the minus strand of NC_060062.1, from coordinate 6,423,324 downwards.
ATTTCTTAGGCTTATTCATGTATTTGCTGATTACACTTACAGCATAGCAGATATCTGGCCTGCTATTACACAAGTACCTCAATGATCCAATCATTTGTCTGAATAGTGTAGGATCTACTCCCTCTTCATCCTTGCATTCATCTAGTTTAGAGTTTGTGTCTGAAGGGTTTGAAATTGGCTTGCACTCAGTCATTTCAAACTTATCAAGCAGTTCACTGATGTACTTCTGTTGATGCATCACTATTCCACCTTGCACTTCAATAAACTCCATTCCAAGGAAGAATGATAGCTTTCCAAGATCAGTCATTTCAAATTCAGCCTTTAACTTGCCTTTCAATTTCTCAATTTCTGGTTTTTGACTACCAGTTATGAGAAGATCATCTACATACAAGCAAATTATGACCAAATCTTCATTGTTGAGATTCTGAACATAAACACCAAATTCCACTGTACACTTCTTAAATCCAATCTGAATAAGAAATTGATCAATCCTCTTATTCCAAGCTCTAGGTGCCTGCTTTAAACCATATAGAGCTTTGTACAGTTTGTACACCATTTCCTCTTTTCCTTTGATTTCAAAACCTGGTGGCTGAGCTACATATACTTCTTCATCCAATGGACCATTTAAGAATGCTGACTTGACATCCAAATGGTACATTCTCCATCTATTTTTACAAGCCAGTGCTACTACCAACCTCACAGTTTCAATCCTAGCAACTGGTGCAAACACTTCATTGTAGTCAATACCATGTTTCTGTAAGAAACCTCTAGCCACTAACCTTGCTTTATGCTTTGAAATTGTGCCATCAGGGTTCAGTTTCACTTTGAACACCCATTTCACATCAATTCTCTTTTTCTTGTCTGGCAAGGCAACTAGCTTCCAAGTCTGATTTTTCTCAATTGACTTAAGCTCCTCTTCCATAGCCTTCTTCCACACATTGCTTTTCAAAGCATCTTTGAAATTTACTGGTTCAGAATCAGCTAGTAATGCAAAATGAATGAGGTCACCCTCATTATTCACTGCATTGTCTTGAATTACTTCACAGTCTTTCAATCTAGCAGGTACACGTTTTGTTCTCTGAGTTCTTCCAACCATATGAATCCTGTCATCATCATCACTTGAGAGATTCATATCACTGTTGGTCTCTGCACCTTGAATTTGATCAACATCATTGACTGTTTCACCTTCATCATAGTTTTCACCTCCATCTGATTCATCACTTGAATTTGGATAAATGAATGTTGACTGTGATTCACTGCTATACACTGGCTCTTCCTCCCATTTCCACTTCTCATTTTCATTCACAATTACATCTCTACTGAAATGAACTTTCTGAGTGACAGGGTTGTATAGCTTGTAAGCACCAGTTGGATGATACCCTATAAGTATCATTATTTCACTTTTGTCTTCAAGTTTGGTTCTTCTAGCATCTGGCACATGCTTGTAACATAGTGAACCAAACACTCTGAGGTGCTTCACACTTGGTTTTCTTCCATACCAAGCCTCTTCAGGTACTGATTTCAGCTTCTTGGTAGGACACTTGTTCAAGATGTAAGCAGCAGTAGTGACTGCTTCACCCCAGAACTTGTGTGGCAGGCACTTCTGCTTAATCATGCTCCTAGCCATATTCAGCAATGTTCTATTCCTTCTTTCTGCTAGTCCATTGTGTTGTGGTGTGTAAGGAGCTGTAACCTCATGAGTTATACCCTGACTTTTGCAGTAATCTTCAAAATTTTTTGAAGTGTATTCACCTCCACCATCAGTTCTTAAAATTTTAATTGATTTCTCACTCTCCTTCTCAATTAAAACTTTAAGACTTTTGAACACTGATAAAGCTTCACTCTTCAGCTTTATGGTGAATATCCACATCATTCTAGTGAATTCATCTACAAATGTAATGAAGTATTTGCTTCCTCCCAATGACTGCACTTCAAAGGGACCACAAATGTCTGAATGAATCACTTCTAAGGCTGCATTTGCTCTCTTAGCCATCTCCTTCACAAAAGGTAATCTGCTTTGCTTGCTCTTTATGCAGATATCACATATAGCATGCTTCACACTGATCTTAGGCAAGCCATATACAAGTTCTTTAGAATTTAAATCTCTTAAACTTCTATAGTTCAAGTGTCCATACCTTTTGTGCCATATTTCTTCAACTGGTTCACTTATATTTGAAGACAAACACATCACACTATCACTTGGAATCTTGCATCTGTATGTTCTATTCTTTGCCAGAGGAGACTTCAACACTAAGTTCCTTTTTGAATCAAACAGCTTCAATGAATTGTCCTCCATAGTCACTGAGAAACCTTTCTGCACCAATTGTCCTATGCTAATGAGATTACAATTCATCTTAGGGACATAGAACACATCTTCTATGATGACTGTGTTGCCTGTTTTGCCTTTGAACACAATTTTCCCTGTACCTTCTGCTGCCAGTTCACTACTGTCAGCTAGTTTAATGCTAGTCTTCTTGCTTGCATCAAAACTAGTCAACCATTCTCTATGAGGTGTCATGTGGTTTGAGCAGCCTGAATCAAGAAACCATTCCTCATTTCTGTGAGTTTCATCACCAGTAGTAGCCATTACCAACACTGCCTTAGCATCATTGTCTTCAGCTACATTAGCTTCTTGTTGATCTTTATTATACCAGCATTCATCAGCAAAATGACCTAATTTTTCACAATTATAGCATTTTACCTTGCTTTTATCAAAATTCCTCTTCTTGTTTTGACTTTTGACATTGCCTCCTCCCTTTGAAGTTTCAGCTTTGTCATCTGACTTTGAATTTTGACTCTTGAGCCACTTTGCTTTACCCTTTCCTTTCTTTTTGAAATTCTTGTTACCATCATCTTTCTTGTTGGTTTGAGCTTGCAAGGCTTGTTGTTCTTTCTTTTCTGAACCCCTACTGAGAACTTTAATCTCATGTGCTTCCAAAGCACTTTGTAATTCTTCAATTTTCATTGTAGCTGTATCTTTCACATACTCTATAGCTATTACCACATTATCAAAGTTTGGAGTTAAGGATCTAAGCACTTTCTCTACTATCATTTCATCAGTGACATTCTCTCCACAATTTTGCATTTGATGAACAAGTGCAAGAAGTTTTGAGAAGAAGTCACTTACTTTTTGATCCTCTTCCATCACCATAGACTCATATTGCCTCCTAAAGGCCTGCAATTTCACTTTCTTGACCTTGGTTCCACCATCATGGTAACCCTCGAGTATATCCCAAGCTTCTTTGGACTTAGTTGCTTTTGAAATCTTTTCAAAATGCTGTGCATCACAATTCTGCTGGATATAGAATAAAGCCTTGCAGTCTTTTTTCTTGTTTTCTTTGTATGTGTTTCTCTGATCATTGGTTGGGTTTGCTCCCAACTCATCGTATCCATTCACCACTACCTCAAGACACTCTTGTGCTCCAAATAAGGACTTCATCACTGCACTCCATCTATCCCAATTCTTTCCATCAAGAATCAGAATGTTTGTACCAAAACCTTGGGTGTTCATCTTGAATTTTCAAGAAATCAATCTACACAGCTTCACTTTGTGTTTCTCCACTTGATTCCTTCACAATTCACTCTTGTCCTGTGATTGAACCAGGCTCTTGATGCCAATTGTTGGCGCAGCAGAAGCAAGAATGCTTGATTTACAAGTCACAGGCACAGGCACACAGGCGCGCAGGCTTAGGCCTAATGCTCAGTCAGGCACGCAGGCTTGACTATGAGCAAGAATGCAGATTTTCTGCAAGACTGCATATGAACAAGATGAACAGAATTTCTTAACAATGAATCACAAGAATTGATCAGAGGATAAGAGAAAGAATAGAATTTTTATTCATCCACAATAGGGGCCAAAAAGTTATTATTACAATTGATACACTAAGGTGTATTTATACTTGTTACTTAAGCTACAAGTAACTACCTTTGGCCTAACTAATTCCTAACAACTTTTGATAGTTAGACTAACCAACTAACTACCTAGGATCAAACAAAACAAACTGACTTCTAACTACTTAGCTAACTGATGAATTAGTATATTCCATCAGTTTCCACATCTCTGAAGAAAATTTTTTAGAGTGTGTTTGGATGAAAAATATTTTGAGTACTGTCATTTTTTTAGAGAATTTAATTTTTTCTACGTAAAATTTACATAAAAAAATTTGAATTATCTCAAAATATTATGTTACCTCAAAATATTACCTCATCCAAACATAATGATGCTTTTTTGCGTGATATCCATTTAATGTAAGCTTAACACTAATGTCACTTATCAGACTTTATCATTGTATAATGATTGGTTGTGATTTGTTGTTTTATTATTTGACTCTTATTTGCACTTAAACTCTTAAATGAAAGTTTCCTTCTTTCTTAATCAGATAAATAGTTGTAAAGCTGATGGTTTCAATTGAACCTCTTGACGTTTGAAGCTGAAGGAAGAAGAGACAAGTGCTTACTATAAGTGATTCTACCAAACTCATACAGTCATGAGCAAATATATGCAGTGTATTCATGTTTGTAAATGGTATATAAAAATCCTGATCTTTATTTTGACCACCCCTTGCATCTTTTGTTGAAAATATTTCTGGAAGTTGCAGCAATATAGATACCAAACTTTTTTATCTTTTGCACCAATTGTCCAAAGCACTGAAATAATTTTTTGTCCACCAAACATCGTACAAGATCAAATTTGTTCCATATTTTAGACTTTTTTTCATGTGTTGTTTTGTCCAATATTTATCTTTGGTAAATCAAACATATATCCTAAGGCTTTGTTTTCAAGTTTGGTGGAGAGCGGAGGCGTGAGTTTTGAAAAAAAAAGGAAGAAATATGCGGAAAGAATAGAGGAGTAAGTTTGGGAAATGGATTCTTGGGTTAATCTCATCCATCCATCTTTAAATTTGGACCACTAAAATTTAATCCAAAGGTCTGCAATGCAGTGACTGCATAACTGCATGATTAACTGACTGCTTGGAATCCAGGTCCGAAAGTTTAGAAAACCAAAGTTAACTTTGGAAATGGTTAGAATGCAGATAGTTGTTAGATTGGCTAATTATTTGCTGCTAGTGTGAAATCTTTTATATTATAAGCTTGTATACACAAGCAAACCATAAACCCTAATTTGATTTCCCTGTTTTCCCTCCATTTTATCTTGCAATTTTTATTAAAAAATAATACAATTTTGTCTTGACTAGGATTCGAACCCGCAACCCTTTAGTGAAAGGCAATATTTCCAACCACTATGGCAATTATAACAATTGTGATTAAAATTATGTGCAATAATTGATAAGCACCATCAATTTTAAAAGTATATCATATCAAAATTATTGTTAACTATATTATTCATCACGAAATATTTTTATGTCTTTCCTGATCAATGATTTTTTTTCTACCGGATCATAAATTTAGAGAATAATTATCATGTGAGATTTAGAAAGTTATTATCACGTGTGATTTGGAAAGTTATTATCAAATTCAATTATGCTAAATCAATTTTTTTTTGCAATACAACCAAACACAACCATAGTCATGTCACTAATCACATTCATTATTTTGATTTTAACATTGCAAATTTAATATTAACCGATGATCAATTGATACAATATGTACTAGCAGATATTGAGATGATGTTACGTAGTTGTGGGAAGAGTTTAAAAGATTATTCTCCAATGCCTAGAGCAGACACATCATTAGTTCATGATATACAAAATAGTTTAATACACGACGAATTGAATTATAACAGACAATCATTAACTGAGGAACATGTTAGATTGATGTCAACTATGACTTCAGAGCAACGTAAAGTATATGACACAATCATGACAAGAGTTAACGAAAACAAACCTGGTGTGTTTTTTATTTATGGTTATGGCGGTACAGGGAAGACATTTATCTGGAGGGCCATGTCAGCCGCATTACGCTCAAAAGGTGAGATAGTTTTAACAGTTGCCTCAAGTGGGATCGCTGCATTGCTTATACCTGGCGGTAGAACAACACATTCAAGATTTTGTATTCCTCTAAATGTTGACGAGTTTTCAACATGTACTATAGTTCCTAAAAGCCCTTTGATGCTATTAATACAAAAAGCAAAGCTCATTATATGAGTGGGTTGAAGCACCAATGATGCACAAACACTGTTTCAAAGCTGTTGATCGAACTTTAAAAGATATTCTCAAGTCTGTTGATGAAAAAAATAAACACATTCTCTTCGGTGGAAAAATTGTTGTTTTTGGTGGAGATTTTAAACAAATTCTACCAGTAATACCCAAAGGTACAAGGTCAGAAGTTGTTCATGCTACTATTAATTCTTCCGTTCTTTGGAATTTTTGTGAAGTTTTAACATTTAGTAAAAACATGAGGCTTCTCGGTGGTGCTTCGAGTGCAGACGTTGAACAAAGAAGATTGTTTTCTGAATGAGTTTTGGGTGTTGGCGATGGAGAAATTGGAGATGACAACGACGATGATTTAGAACATGACATTCCATCAGATTTATTGTTCCAAATTCAGGTGATCCTCTTGCTTCTATCGTTGAAACCACATATCCCCAACTTTTACAAAACATAAACGATATAACGTATTTCCAAAGTAGAGCTATACTAGCTCTTAAAAATTCAATAGTCGACACAATAAATGATTATATGTTGGATTTAATTCCTGGTGAAGAAAAAACATATTTGAGTTTGATACTCCACTCACACAAAATGTAGACGGTCAAACAGTGGATGATGTTCATACTCCCGAATTTTTGAACACGATTTCTACGTCGGAAGTTTCAAATCTCAAGTTGAGACTTAAAGTTGGAGTTCCAGTTATGCTATTAAGGAATTTGAATAAAAAATTAGGATTATGCAATGGAACAAGACTTATTATTACGAGATTGGGAAAACGTGCTCTTGAAGGAAAAATTATTTCAGGAAGTAATATTGGTAATCAGGTTTTCATACCTAGATTTTCTCTAACACCATCTGACGTGAGAATTCCTTTTAAATTTCAACGGAGACAGTTTCCTATAATGATTTCTTTTGCGATGATTATTAATAAGAGTCAGGGACAATCTTTAAAGCATGTTGGGATATATCTTCCGTCGCCAGTGTTTTCACATGGTTAGTTGTATGTTGCAATTTCAAGAGTTACTTCTTGAAAAGGATTAAAAATATTGATCATCGATGATAACAGTGAAGATACGACTAAGAATTTGAATGTGGCTCTATAAGAAAATCTTCCGTAATATAACATAATTTTCTTTGTATGAATATTTATCCAAAATTATTGGTGAACTATCGTTTAATGTTACTCAACTTTTTTCATACACCTTACATTATCGGAATTATCATATCTTATTTAATCATTATATAACTTACAACTAATCAGACCCGGACCCGTGCACCGCACGGGTCGATGTTCTAGTTTATTATGTCAGTAAATTCCGCATAGGATAGTTGGAGGAAAAAACAGGGTAGAGTGTTATTATAAATATGGTTTAATTACACTTTTAGACCCTTATCTTTATTTTTGGTTTTAAGTTGGTCCCTTATCATTTAAAAGTTTTAGGTTGGTCCCTTATCTTTTCTGCATGTTTCATGTTGGTCCCCCGTCAAATTTTTCACTTTTTCCGTTAAATTTGGACACGTGTCATCTTTCCAAGTGTGGTTTTCGTTTGCCACGTACCCAAATTTAACGGAAAAAGTGAAAAATTTGACGGGAGGGAACAACATGAAACCTGCAAAAAAAAAAATAAGGGACCAACTTGAAACATAAAATAAAGATAACCGACCAAAAGTGCAATTACGCCTATAAATATAGAGTTATATTTAGTTTTATTTACCACAATAACTCTAGTTTTAAAAGACTTTACAATTTTTGTGGGCAAAAATTATATTTGAGAGTTATTAATTTTATCCTTGTAAAAACTATGCAATTGCAATTGTATGAGAGTTTGAGAAATTTGCAATTTCATTTTGCAGAAATACATTTTATTGAGTTATTTATCTAAAGCCACTAGGTTTGATCTAGTGATGAGGACTTTGAGCAGTAGACTATAGGTTATGAGATCGATTCCCAGATCAATGTAATAAAAAAAAAGTTATTTATCTAAGATTAATAACAATAAGTCATATATTTATGTTATTTATTTTTATTAATCATTAAATAAATACTTGAAAATTATCAGCGAATAATGTAAACCTCGTTAGTAAATCCAGCTTTAATAGTAAATGATTATAAAAATATTTCATGTGTTAAATATACTGCAATAGATTTTAATACTAGATGGTTATATTTTTTATTTTTTTTTTATATAAAGATGATTATAAATTTTTGGTTGGATACTCTTTATATAAATATATCTTCTTTTCCTATTTATTTCAACAACTTCATCTATTTTTTAGATAATTTGTTGCGGATAACTTGATCCAATTTTAACTATATATACAGAGAATAGTAGCCACATATATTTTTTGTAAGTGCAGAGAAATTTGGAGATAGCTAGAGAATTAATCATGGATCAATATTCGTGCAAACAACGTATCAATGAAAACACAAATAACAATGACCAATTAAAAGGGTGGACATGGGATGAAGATAAAGGATTTGAGGAGAACTTATTAGAATATTTAGACAAGATGATACTCGAGGCCCAATTGGACAAACTCACTGCTCTTGTTCCGGAACGATCAACGGTCGAAGTTAAAGAGCATAATCAGATGATTGAGGAAGGTTATTTCGAGGTGCCAACATACTTATATGATTGTGTTTCAAAAGACAATGCTTCGATGGATGAAAACAAAGTTCTTCCTCTCAAGAATAAGACCAAGAAAGTGATTTGAATTTGTTTTTTTTTTTCTTTTTCCTTCATATGTGACATGTGTGTGTGAGTGAGTTTCTATACATTATGAAAACAATATTTGGATTGCTTGACTGATCATGATTTTCTTTTATAATTTATTTTAACTAGTTACGAATGCGTATTGAATGTCATCCTTCTGCAGTTTTACTAGTAGGCAAGTAGGTTTATAGAATGAACTTTGATCTATACTACTACTACTACTACATGTTAAATTATCTCCTTTTTCTTCATATCTTTACGGCTAATGATGCTTTTTTGCGAAATTTGGATAGTTCATTCTTATATGTGCATTTGAGAAATTTTGAAAAACGTTTGTGTTTGGAGAAATTTAGTCTTAGGCATCAATGGTTTATTGTTATCGAGGTTGTTGATGTTTATGTTGAGGAATTTCAAGTTGTGGTGATTGTTATATGAAAACTATAAACCAACATGCTATGAGCAATGCTTTTCATAAGCTTAATATCCTCACAAGTACACCAGATTATAATAATAATAAGAGTATCGATCCACAAAGACTAAGAAGAAATAAAGTAAAATTTTAAATATAAAAAAATTAGAAACAAAAGTAGTATAAATGAAGGAAATATTGAAAGAGATATTGTTTGGATTTTTTAGAGAGATATGAAAACAAGTTAAACTAAGATTATATATTTCTAAATAAAATCATCCTAATTAAGAGCATAAATTTCATCACAGCATGATTTAAATTATAACTCAATTACACACACTCTCGTCGTGAGAAAACAATTCATAAACAAGTTAAAGATAATGGAAGAGACCACATTACAAATGCCCCGGTTAATGGCGATTAACGGAACACTTCACATAAGCATGTTATTCCATGCATACTCTTTGACACATAGTTGACACATTACGTCCGGTCATAGTCGACTTCTCTGTTAGGTCTTTGATCTTCATGGCCTAAGATAAAGCAATACAATGTAGAACTTTGATATAACTTTGTTAGTTATCCTAATCGACAAAAGCACAAGATCAAGGAAACATGCATATGGACTACTCTCCATGACCCCAAGATGGAGGTGAACTACTCACACATAGCCATGAACAACTGCAAATAAATAAAAATAGAAAATAAAACAAGAAATAAACTAAATACTTTTATTGATACTTAGAAATGTTTACAATGTATATATGGAACTTGACTTTTACAAGGAAATATGGTCATATTTATAGCCTTAAGCCTCTAATTTTCGTAGCTACCCTCATTCATTAAAAATGGAAAGAAAAAAAAGAAAAAGACAAAACTGCCAATCTGCACTACTGGACCTGCCACGACCGTGACTTCTTCCCTTATTTATGAAAGTGCATGACATAAAAGAAAACTACAGATCTGAACAAATCACCAGAACAATGAGGATCAAGAAACACTCACCATCCAAAGATCCACCCCAAACTCAAGAAAATAAGTCTTCAAATTTTTTGTATTAACCTCAAAATTAAGTTTCACACCTAGACTCAAAGAACTTTAAAATTTTATTTGTCTTCTTCACAAACTCAATCCATGTTTCTATTTGAGGTGACAACTAGCTAGTCAAATAAGCATGGTGATCGATGGTGCAATATAGTGTGAAAATATGTTCATCATATTTCCTAGCATGTTCTTCACTGACTTCATTGAGGGTCAAAACGTGTTGGTTTCCAAATCTGTTGAGATTTGCAGGTCTCTTTGTATCTATTTGGCCTATTCCACGTCGGCGTTGACTGTTCTTGGAGGCGGGTTGCAAGCCGATAATTGTCTACCAAGGTCTTCATGCTGTCGTTTGACCAATTAATTTTGGCTGTGGAGCTGCTTCTTGGACTCCGATCGGCCGATCACTTTTGATTCGAGATCGGGAGTTAGAGTCTAGTAGCATCTTTATAGGCCGTGTTGATGTTGTCTTTGGTGGCCTGAAGACTGTGGAGTGACCTCTAGCTATGGACCTCGTTTAGGTGGCTTGCTGTGATTTCTTTTGGTTGTGTTTCAGGAGGCTTGGTTCTAACTCCTTGTTTTTTATTTTGTCCCTTATGTATCATGTTCTCTCGCTTGACATATTTCATGCATTGTTTGAGGTTTTATAATAAAATTTGCTGTTTCAAAAAAAAAATTGAGGGTCAAAACGATACCTTCACATTAATGTAATATTAATTAATAGTCTTCTTTCAAACCATATAATCATAACAAGTAAAATAACATCAACAATTAATTAATTTTTTATAGGAATTTAGGTGTAAAAATTATTCAAGTATAATTAAACTACTAAGGTTTAAGTTTAATAGTATTTCTACCTCTATGAAAATAATATATACACAAAAGGCACAATTACATGTTATAATATAATTCTCTATTTTCCTATAATTAAAAGATTTAGTTATTATAAAATAACCACTACGTTTAGTTAAAAAATTAAATAAATAATCATATTTTAACCCCTATAATTACATAGGATGTTCACCTTATAGACACCTTCATATTATACACCCGCTGCCCACATGATTATATTGATTTCACCTCTTAAAAAATATTTTAATTTTAGCAATACTTCTTCAAAAAATATAAAAGAAAATGTTAACTTAAAATATTAGTACCGTAAAAGATATGTCAAAGAAATGGATACTTTTATGAAAACATATATCTTAACTTTGTTCTTCAAAAAAATATATCTTAACTTTGATGAGATTGCACAAGATTAAGCCATTGTCGAGTGGTGTCTTTAATTCATGGTGAGATGACTCATGCATTTTCACTTCAAATATATCCTTCAATCCATTGTTATTGGGATTGTGGAAACTTGTATTGAATTTGGAAAATAGATTAGCACTCAAGGTACCAACAAACTGAATTTTACGTGAACATAGAAAATCATCGTTTTGTACATATATTACAACACAATCAAACATCAACAATAGTCAATAACATAATACTTACATTATCCTCACCAGAGCTTCTATGAGAGTCAAAATCTGAGCTACCATCATCTAATGATTCCAAACTACCGCAACTAGTACTAGCATGTTCGTTTTCAACTTCAAGTTTATGAATACAAGGCAAACAAAAAATCATAACTAGAGTCCTCCCAATGACGAAAACAACAAACATGTGGAAGCTATTGAAGTCGGTTATCTTCTGAATGATAAAACAACAAAAGTAAAAACCATAAGGGAACCAACGTCGCATCTTCTGGTCATTCCCCTTAATTCTCCGGTTGCCGAGCCGGCCAAGATGGATCTTGAGCTAGAAAATGTCTTCATTTAAGATGACAAATGAAGGCATTTTCTAGCTCAGGGTCAATCTGGGCCGGCCCGACAACTTGAGAATCAAGGGGAATGACCAGAAGATGCGAGGTTCTCCTATGATTTTCACTTTGGTTATTTTTTATCATTCTGAACCAGCTTCAATAGCTTCCACATGTTTGTCTCTTTCGTCACTGGGAGGACTCTGGTTATGATTTTTTGTTTGCCTTGTGTTCAAAAACTTGAAGCTGGAAATGAATATGCTACTGGTTGCGGTACTTTGGAATCATTGGATGATGGTAGCTCAGATTCAGACTCTCACAGAAGCTCTGGTGAGGATAATGTAAGTATTAAGTTATTACCGTTGGTGGTTGATTCTTGTGCTATAATATATGTATAAAAAGGCTTGGTTAATACTTAAAAAATGACGATTTTCAATGTTCATGTATAAGTTATAGAAGAAAATAGAAGATGTATTTTTTTTTTGAAGAAGACAAAATGGAATATATTAACACAAACAGCCTCCCCAGCACAAAAGTTTACAATAAAGTCAAAGAGATGCAAACACAAACACAGTCAAATCAATAGAAGATGTATTTTAGTTTGTTGGGTGCTCTGTTATGCTTGAACTAATCCCAAAAAATTTCAATTTGAGTTCACTAAACATAAACAACTATATATTGCATAATGCAATCTCATATGCATTTGAAAGCTGGAAAATATTAAAAAAAAAAAACCACAAAAAAAAAAAACAACAAAAAAAAAAATGAAGCTGAAAAAGAAAACTAGATGGAAGAGAACCAATAATGATATTTTGAAAAATATTTGTTTGGAGAAATTTAGTCTCATTGAATCATTTGGATTCAATAAACTCAACTGAAAATTTCATTGGTAAATTTTTGGTGCTACAGTGGTTGATTTTTAGAGAAATTGATGTTTACATATGAGGATGAATTTCAAGTTGTGGCGATTGTTATATTTATATTGGTATAATTCAAGATAATTAAAAAAAAATCTTAATAAAAAAATAAGTAAAATTTTACTAATTAGTAAACAACGTAAATTCACACAATTAAAAAAAACTAATCAATAAATCAAGTCAACATTCAAACATTTCTTTTGACTAAAAGTCAACATTCAAATATTGAAAACCATTCAATATTTGATATAATACCTTTTTTAGTGAATATATATATTTTTAATTTATACATATAGTATGTCATGTAATTTTTTTTGAGGTATATATGTAATAATTACACATTTGCACATAAATCAAGTCAAATTTTTCAAAAGATATTTTCTCATCATTATGGAAGGTAACAAATAAAAAAACACTATTAATTCCGTATATTGCCTTAAATCCGAATATAATACATGTATCGTAATATGAATGAATTTAATGCAGGAAAATAATGTTGACCACAATTCATTTTTATAATTATTTTCATAGTATTTATGTCCAAGTAAATAATAAGGGGAACGATCAAATTACACTGGTGTAATATTTGAGTAATGTTACACCGCTTAATAACGTTTCAACGAATACAAATTTTAACGCTTTATGTGATTTTATTGAATATCGTTAAGCTTGCTCAATCTCAATAACATATCAAACGATTTTAAATTTTTATAAAATTTAACATGAATGATCTATATGATATAAAAGTTCAATCCAACGGTGAATTTTGTAAAATTTATATTTGTTGAAGCGTTATTGAACGGTGTAACATTACTCAAATGTTACACCGGTGTAATTTGATCCCTCCCCAAATAATAATGATTAACAACTTAAGAAACAACATATATATTAAGCATATTCGGAAAATAAAAAACATAATGCAGAGGCTCAGGACACGTCTATGAGCACAATGCAATTTTCATTGGTTTTGCAGTTATCGGCAAGAAAAGATAGAATGAAGGAATGAAAAGAGTTTTCAATGAGAGAATGAATTATTAGGGGAGAAGAAAGAAAGTTTATTCATCCACTTATGAGTCACACAAAACAATTACACAAGGAGGATATACTTATACTCCTTTCTTATGATACAAGTAAATAACTCTAGTAACTACCCTTAACTAACTTTCAATAGTTATCACTAACTAACTAACAAACTAATGAGACTAAACAATATGAATTATAACACTATGTTTAACACTCCTCCTTAATTCATGTTGTCCACTGTCTCAATTCCTATTTCACTTCTTAACTTTTCAAACACTTGGACTATCACTGCTTTTGTCAACAATTCTGCAACTTGTTCTTCACTCCTGCAATGTATCAGAGCTAGATTACCATTATTTACTTGCTCTCTCAAGTAATGGAACCTTAACTCTATATGTTTGCTCCTGCCATGAGCAATAGGGTTCTTTGCAAGGTTGATATCAGACACATTATCAATCTTCAAAATAACTGCTTCTCGCTTGTCCTGACTTATCTCTTTAATCAAATTCATTAGCCAAATAGCTTGACAAGTACTGAGTGATGCTGCAATATACTCAACTTCACAGGAGGATAGTGCTACTACAGGTTCCTTCTTTGAACACCATGAGATTGGTGCTCCACCATAGAAAAACATATAACCAGCAGTTGATTTTATGTCTTCATGGTCACCACACCAGTTTGAATATGTATAGCTAACCAATTTGCACTCTTTCTTTCTATCACTTGCAGGGAACACTATACCATAGTATATGGTACCTTTCACATACCTAAGTAGTCTCTTGACTTCAATTAGGTGTGAACTCTTAGGCCTTTCCATGAACCTGCTAACTATGCCAACACTATAAGCCAAATCAAGCCTTGTGTTGCACAAATATCTCAGAGAACCAATCAATTTTCTATAGAATGTAGGGTCTATATCCTCTTCATCTGTACACTTTGTCAGCTGTAATCTTGGTTCTGCAGGTGACAATGCAATATTGTATTTGTCCATCTCAAATCTCTTTAATTTTTTGATGCATATCTGGTTTGATGCATTAAGATTCCTTGCTCATTTCTTATAAACTCAATGCCCATAAAGTATGTCATGTGGCCTAAATCTGTCATTTCAAACTCTTTCCTTAAGTCACTTTTGAATTCACTAATGTATGATTCATTGCTTCCTGTGATAAGCAAATCATCTACATATAGACATATCACAATTATTCCCTTTGCAGCATCTTTCTTAACATACACTCCTTGTTTAGTGATGCATTTTACAAACCCAATTTCATTGATAAACTTGTCAATTCTCTTGTTCCAGGCTCTTGGGGCTTGCTTCAAGCCATATAGTGCCTTTTTGAGCTTGTACACTTTAGACTCTTGTCCTTTCACTTCATAACCAGGTGGCTGTGCTACATACACTTCCTCATCTATAGGTCTATTAAAAAAATGCTGATTTTACATCCATTTGATACATTGGCCAGTTATTAAGATTAGCAATGGCAGATACTAACCTTATTGTTTCCATTCTAGTCACATGTGCAAATACTTCATCATAGTCAATTCCTTCCTTTTGAACAAACCCTTTTGCACCAATCTTGCTTTTTGTCTGGTTATTTCACCCTTTGAGTTTATTGTCAACTTGTAAACCCATTTCACATTCATTGCCTTCTTTCTCTGTGGAAGATCAACTAGCTTCCAAGTTTGATTGTTTTCAATTGAATCCATCAATTCTTTCATGGCACACCTCACTTTGCACTCTGTAGTGCACTATTCACATCAATTGGTTCAAATTCTGCCACGAATTCTAAATGAACCAAAGCACCATCATTGTTCACTTGATTATCTGAGTTCAATTCACACTATTGTAGTCTTGCTGGTAGAACTCTTGATCTATTTGATCTTCTCACCTCAGACACTGGTTGACTTTCTTGTTCTTCACTTATTTCTTCAATCATCACGCTAACTGAATTTCTCTTTTCGTTAGTGTTCCAGTCCCATTCCTTTAGCTCATCAATCACTACATCTCTACTGATCACTACATTCTTATTGATAGGATCATAGAGTTTGTAACCTCCAGTTGAATGATAACCAACTAATATCATCGTTGTTGACTTATCATCATGTTTTTTTCTAAATTGATCTGATGTGTGTTTGTAAGCTACTGAACCAAATACTATCATATGATTCACACTTGATTTATGCCCTGACCAACACTCTTCTGGTGTGATACCCTTCAATCTCTTTGTAGGGCATCTGTTTAGTGTATAAGTAGTAGTAGACACTACTTCACCCCATAGCTCCTTAGGTTGATGCTTCCCCTTCAACATACACCTAACCATATTCATTATGGTTCTATTTTTCCTTTCAGCAGTCCCGTAGTCCCATTTGCTGTGGAGTATATGGTGGGACTATGTCATGCACAATACTTTCACTATCACAAATCTTAGCAAATTCATGTGATATATACTCTCCACCTCCATCTGTTATTAAGGTTTTGAGTTTCTGTCCACTTTGTCTTTCAAGTGTAGCTTTAAATTTCTTAAAAATTTCAAACACATCATTTTTCTTACTTATTAAGTAAGTCCATAATTTTATACTAAAATCATCTATGAAACATACAAAGTACATGTTACCTCCATTTGAGTCAACTTGCATTGGTCCATGTACATTTGAATACACTACTTCAAGCACACATGTAGCTTTATCTTTTTCTGTAACATTTTGGTCCTTTATTATATTTTTTTTGTAACATATAAGTCATTTATTTTTTATAAATAAATAAGATAAGGATCAGAGTGTTACAAAAAAAGGACTAAAATGTTACAAATAAAAAAAATAAAAGACCAAAATATTATAAATAAAGATAAAAAACCAAAATGTAAAAAAAAAAAAAAAAATCAAAGTGTTAAAAAAAAATATAAAGGACTACAGTGTAATTTTATCTAAATTTTAAATTAACCGTCTAAAACAAGAATAGAACAGAAGAGAATAGGCCTGAGCATCGGTCGGGTTCAGGCCGAAAATTACTAAATCGATAAAAATCACAACAATTTAATTTGGACCCAATTCCGACCGTCTATATCTTCGGTTTGTTCGGGTTCGGGTCATACGAGTGGCAGGTTGAACGGGTCGGTTATTATGGGTTAGATCAAAACTTTGTTTACATCTAAAACTCCTCCATTATCCAAAAATTCATAATTTTCGAATAGTTTAATACCTCGTACACAATGCAACAAAAGATAGACGAAGTAAATTAAAAAACAAAGAGAGTTAGATGCAGTTACTTTCTTTCTATATGTAGATCTAAAGACAATAAAATATAAAGTAGAAGAGACGTAGAAATTAAAATAGATCTAGAATATATATATTAGAATATTTTTCCCACCTTCTTTATCACCATATTATTAATTATAAGCTTGGTAAAATATAACATTTTTATCTTATATCAAAGATGGATAAAAATAACAAAGAGAAGAGTATATTAGATTGAAAGGGAGAGAAGGAAAAAAATTAATTTGAATCTAATGGTTGTTCGGTCGGTTTCGGTTATGGAGAGATAGAATTTTAGAGACCCGCACCTGCCTGTATGCAACCGTTCATGCCCGGTTTTTCGCAATTTATTGACCCGAGACCCGACCCGCATTCGACCGAATGCTTCAATGTGTTGTTGGTTATATCGGTTTCGAGTCGGGTCTCGGGTTCATGCTCACCCCTAGAAGAGAAGAGTGAAGTTGCAGTTTATCTCTCCGTTTTCTCTCCGCAGAGTAACGCCGCAGTGTCGTTTTCTCTCCGTTCCAATTCTTCAATTCCATGGCGCCCAACCTTCTCAACGGT
The DNA here is from genome assembly GCF_020283565.1 of Trifolium pratense. NCBI lineage: Eukaryota > Viridiplantae > Streptophyta > Magnoliopsida > Fabales > Fabaceae > Trifolium > Trifolium pratense. The sequence continues at coordinate 6,405,490 of NC_060062.1, read as the reverse complement.
AACTTCTCAACACTAACTAATTCTAACCCTAAATAATGTTTTTGAACACTGCTAATAGATTTGTTGAAATGTGAATGAATCCTCAGACTCAGAGGATAATAATATTCTTAAGCAGTTGAAAGATGGTACAGCAAAATTTGAGATTGTTTCTTCACCTGTTCCTTCCCTTGTTCCTCGTTTTAATCGGAATTCAAGCTTTTCTGGAGCTGCAAATCGTAGCACTCTCTTTTTCGCCAGAATCGGCTCATCATCACAGTGAGTAATTTTATATTTTTTTTTTTTATTTCTTTGTGTGTGGATATAAACGGTAGTAGCTCGATAGCAGAAACATGATAGCACATGGTCTCACAGATCGTGGAGCAGACTTTGATACCGTCTTAAATTTTTGTCTCATCAAGTAGCCTGGTGTCTAGAAATTTCATCCTTAAGGTTCGAACCTCGGCCCCCTGCATATATAATGTAATGTCCCTGCCAACTGAGCTAAATTTTTGTCTCATCTAATTCTAATGTGAGACTCTCTTTAACACAAACATTACATAAAACTCGCACACAATTGTGAGACCAAGGTTCTAACCTGGTTGAATATGTCTGACTCAGTAATATCAGCATTGTTAGTTGAGCTAGGCCTAATGGAGAATTTTAGTGTTTTTATTGTCACTTTAATTAGGTTGAAATATGCTTTTAATTAGAAAGGGATATTTCACTTTTTTTAATCCTCATGGGCCTTCAGTTTTCCAATTCTTCGTAGAGATTACAAATGTATTGAGTCAACAACCATTTTATAGTACTTGAATGTGTCTGATGATTTCAATATCATCCTTGGATTTATCAAAATCGAAAAATAGTTTATGTTTTTTGTTGGTCAAGTTAATTCTCAAATGTGTTTCTTATTAGTAAGTTTGGTCATTTAATGTGGTGTTAGTCAGTTTGGTTTGTGAAATTACTATTAACAAAAGATATACTAAAAAATATATTTATAATTTTGATACATTCAAGTACTATATTGACAAGCTCGCACGTTTAGGGGCCAAAACGATTGTTTACCGAAATGTATTTTAACCTTTTTATTTTAGTCTTTTTAATCTTATGTTGGGAAGGAAAATGGTATACCTATTTGGCTCAAAGCTATAGCTACTGGACATTTGTATGTTAAATTTTTCAGGAATTTATCCTTATGGGGGTTTCAGAATTATAGTTTGGTTGATACTAGTATTGTTGAATATAATTATTGTAGGGTGTGTTTGGTTAGAGGGGAATAAAGAGGAGGGGAGGGATTATTTTAAATTTGAGCTGTTTGGTTCAATTATTTTGAGGAGACGGATCATCGCTCCTAGGCCAATTTTAGCTCCCCTCAGAAATGGAGAGATTTGTAGGGGAGAGAAGAGTTGTTACCGTTTTGGACTTATATATTCCTTATCTTCACAGTGGTGGACAGGCAATGAAGAAACTTGAACGTTTTTCGGTTCAGAAGGTTACAGGGGATGGACGGTGTCTGTTTCGTGCACTGGTACGTAGTACGTACCATCTTTGATGCTTTTGTTTAACATTTTATTCACTTTTCTGCTTTCTTTGTAGTTGAATACACATGCTGATTGGATTTATTGTACATCTTGTCCGTGTTTATCTTTTGTTGTTTTAGTTATTTCGTGACCTTTCAATATTTTTAATCTAAGAAAATCATATTCAACTGCCTAGATTCTTGAGTTATATTTTGATTAATCTCTGAAAAATGAAATAACTAGAACCCAAATTCATTGCTTAAAACATTGTCAAGTAGGACAACACTTATAATTTGTATCGTGCAAATAAAAGGCTGGCGACAATTAATCACACTCTTAAGCAATACATAAGTTGAGACACAATCTGTGCTCAATCTAATTGTTGTATCAATCTCACCAAACTTGTTAATCCATACAAATATGTCATATGTATGTTACTAGGTCATTCATTAGTTTGAGCTTCCACCATAGCAAGTTATTCAAATTAATTTTAGAGGTAAGTAGTAACAGTTAGTTCAATGAAATCAGGTCAAAGGAATGGCTTACAACAAGGGAGTAGCTCTTAACCAACGCGAGGAGAGAGAAAATGCAGGTATGCTGATATACTGCCAATAAGACATTGATAAAGATACCATTTTGTTTGTTTTGCTTTCAGTTAATGAATTGTTCATTATGTAACACAACTTGTGCGTTTTAGTTTTTCTGGTTCAACTATTGAGCTGAGATACTTATCTTGTTTTATCTTTATTTTATGCCGTATAAGTTATAACCTTTATTTTCTCATTCACTTTGTTTTCTTTTTCAATGTTTTGACTTGCCGGTGATAACACAGATGAATTAAGAATGGCAGTCAAAGAAGCTATATGTGAAAATGTAGGAGATCGTAAGTTATATGAAGAAGCCATCATTGCCGTTACAGTTGATGAGCCTTTACAACGGTATGTTTTAGAAACATCGACATAAAATGAAGATCTTGAAGTATGTTTATAATTTGTATTTAATGCCATGATTGGTTGTTATTTTGCAGTTACTGCAGGCGGATTTCGCAACCTGATTTCTGGGGAGGAGAATCAGAACTATTGGTTAGTGATCTCACTTCTTAAATCCTACTTGTGTTTTTATCTTTTAAGGACTAAATATATTTTCTAGTTTGTAGTTTATATCAGGTTCAATTTAATTCAAATACTGACCAATGTCCATATTCTTGTAGGTACTGTCAAAGTTATGTAGGCAGCCAATTATTGTGTACATACCAGAGCACGAGGTATGCCGTATTCCTTCAACAACAATACTTGTGCTTAATGTTTGATCTATATAATATTTTATAAGGTTGCAGAATTTTTTTACTAACATATCATTTTGTCGATACGAAAAACAAAAAAATGCAGCATCGAGGCGGTGGTTGGGGATCTGGTTTCATTCCTATTGCAGAGTATGGAAGTGAGTTTATAAAGGGTTCTAGCAGAAAAGCTGTGAGGTTGCTATTCAGTGGTAAAAACCATTATGACCTTTTGTTATGAGGAATTGTATCAATGAAGGAGGAAAAAGAAACATGGTGTCAATATAACTCTAGTCATACTCAGAGTTTCACTTCTGTAAATGTTATTCTGATTATTTAGGATTTTTATAATTTTAAAAATGACATTTGTATGCTTCGGCCTCTTCTTTTTATAATAATAATAATAATAAATGATAATTTGTATAACTGAAAAATTCATCGTATGAACCTAGTGGTTGGATACAAGTGATTAATGCACCGTAGTTTTTTTTTTTGTTGACAATAACAAACTTAATTTATTTCATTATTCAAGTAGTGTTCAATACAAGGGATCGACTCAAAAACATTGCGACTAGCTAAGGAATAGGTTGCCCTCGCTAAGTGGTGAGCTACCAATTCGCTTGCCGCTTGACAAACTATACCTCAAAGTTTTGAGCTAATAATAATAACGACTTAATGTGAGAAATTACAATACTAAATTCCGACGAACCAACATGCCTAGAGGAAATAGCATCAACTACCACTTTAGAATCACTCAAATATGACATGAGAAAATCCTCTATTGATTCCTTCTTCAATTGCTTCTTTGAGTACCATTGCTTCTCCCTCCAATATGCTTAATCTACCTTGGAAGAGGTTGGTTCCAGCAAGTATGAATTGTCCGCGGTGATCGCATAAACACCAACTCCACCCGTTGCTCCGGTTGCATCAAAGAAACTAGCATCCACGTTGCACTTCAAGTAACCTTGTCTTGGTGGCCTCCACTGTGGTACTGCTGTTTGTTGCTGCATCTTCACTTTGATTTTGCTCCTCAAATACTTCTTGTACCTACCTGCCGTGCATTAATACTGCTGCTGTCCCAGACTTGTGTGTTTCGATTCTGCCATATCTGCCACATAAGAACAGCTACCTTCCCTGCAATCAGCGTGCTTTCAGTACTGCATATGTTCAAAATAAACTCATTAAAATTCTGTGTTGCATGCTGGCGCTGCTGCAGTATGTGTCCAAGTTCCATGACATTCCAAGCTTACTTGCTTCCATCACAATCAAAGAATATATGCCATTCTTCTTCCGGCTCCACTGTGCATTGAAGGACACTCCAACGGACATTGTACATATATCGATTTCTTAACCGTATCCGAGTAGGTACTAGGTAGACATTCCTTGCAAATTCTCCATAACAAATGCTTGGTCTTAGGGGGTGCTTTAATCTTTCCATAACCTTCCCCAATCTGCTTCCCCTCTTGGTGGTCGCCTTAAAGCTTTTTCTTTCATGAGAGTCTTGTATCCAGAATGTACCATATACATTCCATCTCTATCCTCACTCCAAATTAATTTATCCTCTTGTACTACATCCCATAACGGGACAGCAAGTATGTTATTCGCCACTTCTTCCGGAAACAACAAATTAATTTTTTCAGTATCCCGCCGCTTAACATTTGGTAGCATAAGTTGTTGGATAGATAAGGAGTACACACCTTGATTTTGTGGAGCTTCAATCCAACGACCACCTTCTACTCTCAACCAAGGTTCGTTCATCACTTTTATGTTACTACCATTGCCAATGCTCCACCTACAACCATGAATCAAAGTGTCTTGATTTCCAAATACTTCTCCATGTAAAACTCGGGTTATTGCCAAGATTAGTCTCAAATAATGATGACCGAGGAAAATACCTAGCCTTGAGAATTCTCGCCACCAAGGAGTTTGGTTAAGTAATGATGTTCCATCCTTGTTTAGCTACCATTGTCATGTTGAACATTTGGAAATCACGAAATCCTAGGCCTCCTACTTCTTTGGAACCTACCATCTTATCCCACGCAAGCCATCGAATACCTTTATTATTATTACCACCACTCCACAAAAAAACATTGATCATTCTTTCTATCTCATATATCAAGGAATCCAGTAAGAGATAAATACTCATAACATATGCTGGAATTGCCTGTAAAACTGATTTAATCATTATCTCATTCCCGGCTTTAGATAAAAGACGACTTCTCCAAGAGTTAAAGTTGAATTGTTTTGGACTTTTGGTAGAATTCAATTCAAACCGTGTCATCTTTATCTTTAATGTATAAAAAAAGGAAAAATGTTAACTAGTGCTTCCGAGACACTAGTTAAGGATACTCAAAATAGTAAAATCATCTCAAAAAGTGTGTAGTCAATGACATATAAAAAATATGAGCAAAAATATGATATTTAATGTACTCGGGTATATCTTTTTCTATTAGATGGATTTACTAGTGGTTTTAGCGCAAGGTCTAGCTCTAAGTAGGGTTGGGAATAGGCCAGGCGGCCTACAGGGGCCTTCGGCCTGGCCTAGCCTAGCCTGGTTATTAAAAATGCCAGGCTTAGGCTTTGAAAACGGCATGTTTATATAAATAGGCCAGGCTTAGGCTTCTAAAAAGGCCTACAAAGCCTGATAGGCCGGCCTGTTTATAATAATTATTATTTATATAATATTATTATTTATATCTTATAAAAATATATTATTTATATAAACATTATTAGCTTTTAATTGTTGCGACTTTTCGTAATCGTATTTGTTATTTTATTAGTTTTTAATTATTGTGTTAATCATATTATTAGCTTTTTATTAATGTTGTAGAAATTATAAAAATTTAAATGTGAACTTTTTAAGGCCTGTTTAGCCTATTTAAAAAAACTATATAGAGTAGCTTTAATGTAACACATGCTTTTAAACAGGCTACAAGGCCAGACCAGACTTTTAAAAGGCTCAGGCCAGGCCAAAAAAAATAACATTTGATAGGCCACAGGTCAGGTTCAGGCCCGAAAAAAATTCGTAGGCCAGGCTCAGGCCTGTTCCCAAGCCTAGCTCTAAGTAGTTTAATTGTTTAAATTATGCCAACATTCTTTTTATTGACTTTACAAGAGAGGTTGGAAAACTAATTTTTTTTTGTGATTTTGTGAGCTTATGTTGCTATTGTTTCCAATATGAAAGTCATCTGCAGGATCATTAGTTTTGTCGAAAGAACCAACCCCAGCCGGGGGGTGTTGAGATAGTAATATGGGAGAAATACTTATATGGGCACAAGCACAAATAATAATTTGTTAGGCACACTCACATTAAGTAAATAAAATTAAAGAAAAATAAATTGAATTTATATTAATTGATGTGACAAATATATTTTCTATTTAATTTTTTGAATTGATGTATGTGTGCCTAAAGTAGTTGTGCCTAGGTAAGAGTTTCTCGTAATATGGACTAAGTAGTAGTTAACAAATCAGTTTTGTCAGATAAAAGTTGCCACAAACAACTTAATGGTACTGTCAACAAAATTGCGCAAACTATGTAACTAGAGCTATCACGATCAGGTAGGAATGATAAAGGGTCTTAAAAATCATTGTCAAAACTGGATAAATATCATAATCAGAAAAAATGTTGAAGGGTTTTCCTTACAGTTTATAAATCATGCAATTGATATGAGAATGTGTATACTGCACAACACAATGACTTTAAGCCACTGATGTATGTTTCAACAAACTAAACGGGTATAAATTATTGTCCTCAATTGCAAAAACAAATCAAATGCAAATTAAACCACAATCTTCTCTCAGGGAGATTTCTCTTTATTCTGGTTTTCACTTTGAGATTTATCACCACCTAAAGAAGATGCGACTTGGTTGTTTGTATCCTTCAGAGAACCAGCATCAGTAGCGTCTACATGTTTGTTTCTTTCATCACTGGGAGGTAGACTAGTTTCAATGCTTTCCACTTGTATACTCTTTTGCTTATCATCATTTTGAGGAGCACTGGCTTCAGATGGGGCCGAATCCATCAGACTAGCTGCTATAGCCGCCTTTAGATCCTCATCTTCCATGTCTGAAAACATTTCAGCTTCCTCATGTGAAAGAAACTGATTTGAATGTTGTTGCCTATCAACAACTCTTTCTCGTGGAGCCTGCTGTACTGAGTTGCAAGATTTGGTAATTCTCTCAGCATCTTCAGGTGAAAGCCACTGCCCGAAACCATTGGAAGACTCAGCTGAAGAGATGGGAAACTCTTTTGGAAAATTTCCTCTCACCAGGAATATGCTCCACCCAAAGCCTTTCAAAGAGTCAAGGTAGGCTGCAAGGTAAAACTTGGAAAGGTGCTGTGGAGCTGCGTAGAGACTGTCAAAGTTATACCACTCTCCATTCACTTTGCGGATACAAAACCAATGATCCTGCAGATGACAAATGAAGGCATTTTCCAGCTCAGGGTCAATCTGGGCAGGCTCGGCAACTGGAGAATCAAGGGGAATGACTTGTAGGTCCCACACTTCCAAAGCCTTTTGTAAAACCTACAGGAAAAGTTTTGCACAATTAAGTAACTCAATTGCAATGGATCCAAGTCCTAAATTGGCTGCCCAAAAAATTATTGGATGCATGCAACAAACATTTCCATCAAACAGAAACCACTAGTTTACTTCAAACTAAGATGTTTTTCCCATAATCTGATTCGTACATACACGGCACCAAAGGTGTGGCAACATGCACAAATACAACCCTAAATGTTAATTTCAATAACAGATGAAAATATACAAAACAGTTATAGAACTTGGACTTTGATAATGAAATCAAGAGACTGAATAATGATATATAATAGTATATAATTGTGTTGAAAATAAGATTAGCATCCATATATTTATTGTATAGAACAGTTATATTGTATTATATCTTGTAAATAGAGATAGAGTATCATGTAATTATTCTACCTGTTCATTGCCTAAAAAAAGAGGAACAATCTAATATATATGTTGCTCACAACACGTGGTAGAGCAAGAATATCTCTTAAAAGGGTTTCCTTGAAGGTCACCAAAGAGGTGTGGGCAGGACTGAAGTTGCAGTAGTATAAGTCATTATGAGATTTAGATGGACATTGTACAACTTATATATGAGAAGAAATGGATGATGCAAGGAGGGCAAGGGAGTAGAATCGGCTGAAAGGCAAGTTGTAATAGGGGTAGGTACTAACACCACTCAAGAAAGTTGACACGCCAAAATCAGAATTGCAGAGTCAGAGGATGGGAACAAAAAAAATTCTTCAAGCAATGAAGGAACTAGCAAAAAAGTCAAAAGAAGAATAAAAGAGAGATAAGTAAATAACAGTATGTTTCAAAATCATCCAATGGGTAACAAGGTAGAGGCAAAAAAGAGAATATACGTGTGGGGGTCACAGTGGAGATAAAGAGGGAAATAGACATTGACCACTATAGAGGCCATGTGTGATAACATGCCATCGGAACCCTATAACTGAGCAACCCAAGGTCATCCACATAGTGGGAGGGGTCTTCAACAATGAAAGAGTGTTGGGCCTTTGGCATATCATTCAAGGTTCACTCGTCTGAGAGGTACTAGACAGTGGTACTTGTATAGTGATTGCCACTTGTGGAGACAGTGTAATTTAGATACTTTGAATATCCAAAAGCTATACGAAAATGGGCGTACTAGAAGTTTTCATATTGGAAACTTCTAGTTATATAAAGCTATCAGGTGTTTGATATTTTGGGATTTTGGAAATACAAGGCTATCCAAATTTTACTCAAATTAGGAAAGCATGGTTATATTGGAAAATCTATTTTTTCTATGTTCTGATTATTAGGTTTTCCCATACGAGCAGCAACGCACTAGTCAGGGCTTAGATGATTTTACACAAATCCTAGAGATTAAGCAACTCTAGAAACATACTAAGCATCTGAGACAGATGACCTACGGGAGAAGTCACAGGAAAGAAAAATATGGATCATGCTGCAGTTTTAAAAGACTGGTCCACATTCCTTCTTTGCTTAAATTTTTTCGCAGCAGTTATTGCCAATGACTTAGAACCCGTTTGTTTGAGTTTTTCATGAAAAAGTCACTTTTATGTTTTATCTAGAAAAACAGCTTTCTAAAGTTTCTAAGCTGTTTGATTAAGCTTTTACAATACTTGAATTTGAAATTTAAAAAATCAATAACTACTTATAAAAACAAAATACAGTAATAATACAAAGTTACTAAGGTAGCTTCTAAAATTATAACTACCTATTAAAACAAAACATGATTTTACAGTAGTAACCAAAAGATTAATAGCTTCTGCTTTACAAAATATAAACCACTTTTTAACTTTTTTTAAAAGCTTAACAAATGATGCATGTATGATGTATACTATTTGTTTAATAGGGACGTTGCAAAGCATGGCTTAATAAACAGAGCTTATAACAACCATTTGTGATGTATCTGACATTATAACAGAATTCCAGACAAACCAGAACATGTTAGTATTAGCCATGCACATACCCAAGTCAAAAATTGAAAAAAGCCCAAAAAACAAGATGGGGGAGGGGGGTGTCAAATATAACTAGTAGAAGTGTGTATGAAGTGCTACTCCCAAAATCTCCATACATCATTGCGCAAGATATATGCTATATATAAAATTCAATTATTCAGTTTCAATTAATGCATGCGTACTATTTGCTTAATAGTATCGGTTACAAAACACGCGTGAAAACAAAAGAGATCTGTATCTCTCATGGGTAACTAACTAGTACCCTCACTAAATACAATGCTCATAAAAACAATCTATGACGTATACGGTGTTACAATTCAACTCCAGACAAACCAAAACAATTTTCACACTAACGTCACAATGAGACTTGTTTGTATTATTAGCGTGCCATACACATACACAACAAGAGAATCAAAAACAAATTTCCTCAACAAAATAAAACTTACAAACTGTTTCCATTTAATTTAAATCCAAACAAAGTTTTCAAAATCAACAAAGATGATGCACTCAGTTATAAGATTAACTTAAGCTGTTTTCATAACTCACCATCATCAACACAAGAAAACGGCCACATATATAACTGAAGACATTCTTTTTAAATAATCAAGGTTGTCAAATAGCGGTTAACATTATAGTGTAGCATAATTTTAACAAATTGTTATTGCTCAGCGATACCCTATGGTGTATACAACGTTACAATTCAACTCCAGGCAAACCAAAACAACTTTCACAGTAACGCCATAATAAAACTTGTTTGTATTAGCCATGCACATGCACAGCAAGAGAATAAAAAACAAAATTCCTCAACAAAAATAAAACTTACAAACTCTTTCGATCTAATTTAAATCCAAACAAACAACACAAAATTTTCAAAATCAACAAAGATAATACACCAAGTTATACCATGAATTTAAGCTGTTTTCATAACTCAACTTTAATTTCATCAACACAAAAAAGAAAGCCAACACAGATATAACTACAGACATTCTTTTAAAATAATCATTGTTGTCAAATAGTGGCTATAGCATTAACTTTAAACAAATTGATATTGTTATACAATACACTATCTAGTACAAAGTTCTACCAAATAACTATAATAGCGGTGCTAGAGCACTAATTGGAACAACTGCTATTTTCTACAATTGACAACATGTAAATAAAACACAGTAAATTACAAAGTGAACTAAATCCCAAGGACTCGTCGAGGTTCTTACAAACCCTGAAGCTTATAAATTATACACCAACAACAAAGGTCATTACATCGGCAGTTTAGAACTCATATAATTTATAGTATACACATGAGTTAAATCCTTACCAATTAGACTATGTATGTTTGGTTATGCAGTGAGAAAAAAATGATTTTGAGTAAATTAATTCTGACTAAAATTGAGTTGAAGGTAAAATGATCTATGCTTGGATACATTCATGTAAAAGTTACTTGAACAAAAAATTTGACTGTAAAAAATCAATTTTAGAATCAGAAGTACAATTTCTAGTCTCAAAATAGAATAAATTCTGGAGCCAAAATCAATTATACTATAGAGAAACCAAACATGTCAAAATCATTTTTCTTTACCTCTATAATCAATTTTGGCCACTCTAGAAGTGGAACTAAACATAAAAATTTAATCTTTGACTCACTAGACACATAATTTAATCTAATTACACCCATTTATGAGCATTTCTTACCCATGATAAAAAAAGCTAAATACATCAAAATAATAAAAAATTAATTCAGAATAATCGATTATGAATAAGAATAATTGAGAAATAAACCTGGATGCTGAAATCACCATCAAGAGAAACATTATGAGAGAATAAATCACCGGAAGCGGAAGAGTGAGCGGGAAGCATCATCATCTGTCGTTCTTTGTTATCGAGATCGGAAGCGAGTGCAGCTAAGTCAAATTCAGAGAAAAATGGACCTTGAAGAACTGTGTTAACGCAATGAACAGCACAAAGCTTCGATTCTTGTACCTCATGATATAACATACCTCCATTGCTTGCTCCTTCCATCATCGTTTCGGTTTCGATTTCAATTCAATTCAATTGATTTTGCAGAATCGAATACTAATAAGTAAACCCTAATTTTGATAATTATATAGTAGTTAATTAACGGTTTTGTTTTGTTCTTCGTTGTTCTTATTCTTTTCTCTTTTGTGTCGTTTTTTCTTTTGCTTTATGGATTGGGGTATTGTTTGTGTTACGAGACGAAAATGGAAATGGAAGAAAATTTGTATAATAAATCGGGTATTTAATTGACTGTTAAATTTAATTATAATTATTTCACGAAATTGTCGGTTTTAAAACTTTTAAGTCATTTTTTGTTTTTTATGGCTTTCGATTTTGTGATTTTTTTTTTGATAATTAGTGTCGTGTTGTTTTGCCGCGTGTCAATTTTCAGAACAGAATTAATATTAAAGATTTATTTATTGTAGTTTTAGACTCTGTTTGATTTCAACAACACTGATGATAATAATATTGAGAGATTGTGAAGAAGCAATGTAATTTTTTTTTGTTACATGGACTATGATCGAATTTAGGACTTATTACATATTACTCAAACCTCTCACCATTAAATTAATTCAGTGACTTAGAAGTAATGTAATTTTTGTTCTCGATCATCAAATTAGATAATTGGACGAAGTTCTTTAGTCTAGCATCTTGGCTTGAATGGAATATTGGTAATGAAGATATGAGAAATACACGGGAAGTTGAGCAACTTTTTGACAACTTTGTCAATGTTTTGCGGAAAAATCATAATAAATTGGTATTTAATAAGTACTCCAATCTTCGAAAAAATTGGTTTCTTCATATAGTTAATCAAGTGCAAATGACAGTTGATAATATTATTAAACGAGCGACTTGTATCGAGAGCTACGAAGCCATCTTTCCTATTAGATGCGAGCTCCTTCTTATAGATATTTTTAAGTTTAATGTAGATGAGAATGCAAAGTAAAAGAAATGGTTTCTCGACTTGTGATAGATTGCTTAGAGACTCTCTCATGGTGGCCTTATTCAGTGTTTAAGTGTTGAAATGTGGAGTTTAGTTCATGTTATGCGTATTTCACATCATTTTCATCTCGACCATATCATTTTTGAAATCGACTCTACTCTTGTTGCAGATGTTGTTCTCAATCATCCTACCACATCTGCAAATGCCAAACTCTTCTGGAACAACATCTGCAACATCTGCAAATGCCAAACTCTTATTTCAAACCTCTTCTGTAAGAGGTTCTTAGTAAATCTTCTAAATTGGATTGTCACTATTCAACATTAGTTCAGAGAGACCAACTTATGTGCAGATTTATTAGCCAAAAAGGATTTGATATTCCTTTCTTCCGATTTTAATTAGGACAAAATTCAAAAAGAGTATCATACTTTGGGAGTCTCTCTACTCCTCAATTGATCCCCATATATTTTTTATTTTTTTGAGCTTTAAGCCTTTTCAATCCCAAAAGAAATTAATCTTACTAAAAACACACAAAATTAAGGGTCTGTTTGGATTGATTTCTTTTTGAGTTTATGCGAACTAACTTATGCAAATAAAATAATCTTTTATGCATTATTATAAGTTTTTTTAAGGTAGTTTATGAGAAAGTAAGTTATAAAAATGCAATTTTTGTGAGTGAAAACTTATGAGTTAACATAAAATTTTATTTATTTGCATAAACTATTTTCACAAGCTAAAAAATAAGTAAAATCATAACCAGGCCTAAATTGTATTACATTTTTTTGTTGCTTTTTTTTTTAAATTAATTTTATATTTAAATTGGATGAAATTTTTCCTAAAAACATATTAAAACCTAACTGTAAACAGCCCCTCTAGTTACAGAACTACTTAATATGGTAAAAGTTTCTTAAAAATTAGTAAAACAAAAACACAGTTTTTCTTCCTTTTTTATCGATCATTTCAAAGCTCTGTTTTTTGCTGAAACAAATCCTTTCTTCGTCATCATCTTCTTCTCCTTCATCCCGAAAATGGGTTCATCTCAACGCTTGTTCAACACAGAAATAACTCTTCACGAGATCCTTGGAAGTGGTCAAGGTATACCATTTTCTCATATTGTTCGGTTAATTTTTGTTTTTTTTTTCGGTATTAATTTTGAAACGAATGACCTTTGACATTGAAATTGTTTTTGAATCAATGTGATGTTTGAATGCAGTTGCAGACTTGATACTATTGGAGGAAGATGAATCAAATTGGGATGATATTGTTGGTGACATCAGCGGCTTTTGTTGTTTTTGAGAGAACTAGGTATACCCTTTTGTCTCTTGTTTCTAATGTTCTTAATGTTCTTATTCTCTTTGTTATTATTCTTTTTATTTGGGCTAAATCAGCATCAATTCTCAATAGGTAAATAAATAAATACTTATACATTTATGTTTGAATACTCTCCAGTGCCACTTCATGTGTTGAGTTAGTCCATGTAGAGCAAAATGCTAGCTTAAATTGGCTCCTCGATAGTGTCCCTTAGATTAGTCGGTCATTGAACTGGATACGGAGTCTTAAAAAAGACTTTATTGTGATGTCTGAACCATAAGGGCTTGCTTGATTTGGCTTATTTGAGCTTATATATTAAGATATAAACTTGTGAAACTCTTCTTTGAGTGAGCTTCTGAAAACAACGTAGGAATGTCTTTAAGTTGTTTTCAACTTATATCCTTAAACTCTCTAGTTCTCTAGAATAGCTTATGAAAACAATCTATAACTTATATGAAAACTATTTGACTTTATTTTACGGTTTGTTATAGAAATAGCTTATAATACATAAGCACTTATATGATAGGGCTTTATATTATAAACACTTAATTAAGTTGTATATCCGTGATGAATTGTAAAAGGGTTTATTGATCATTGAGATCTTCAAATTTAGACATTCATTATGATCTAGAATTGTAAAATATTTGTATTGTTTTTTCATTTTTGGTTTATTTGGTACATAGCCATTTGTTTTAATGGAAAAAAGTTGTATGATTTGGAGGTTGAAGTTTGTGTAACATGTATATTGTATGCTTAAACTGTATATGCAAATGGAGTTTGTAGATTATACATTCTTAGCTGTTGAAGATTTAAGAAATATGATGAATAGTTTTAAAACTTAATGCTCTTTGTGCAACGGTAGTGTAAGTCTGCAATGATGTTTACTGTTTAGACTTGGTTTATAGATTGTAGAGACAATAGTTATCAGGGATTTGGATTCTGTGTAGTAACCGTGTGATCCGATAATTGCATGACGTAGTTATTGATTTTGACTTTCTGATCTCAAATAAACGGTGAAGATAATTTTAAGTTAATTTGTTAAAGTTGTAATGTGAGCCAACTGATCTCAAAATCGGCGTCGGAGATCAATCAATGTGTGCAACTGATGTAACACCAAGTCTTAATTCTTAAAGTGCCATGATTAGGGTACTATCACATCAATCCTCCAAAGAATTCTATCACCAAAATTAGTCTCCTCAATGATTAGGTGTCATCGTATCAATCCTCTAAAAATTTTGTTACAAAATTAGTTCCTCAAACCTCCTTACGCCCAAGATGGGACATCTAGAGTGTAATCCAAGTCACCGCAGGTGGCCCAACGAATTTTGAATAGGCTCTGATATCATCTTAAAATTTGAAAGTCTAGGCTGGTTTCTCAAGATATTGCACTTGGTAAGGATTCAAGGCTGTTTCTGAAAGTAGCTGCATACCTCTTGTTAATTTCTGTTGTTCGTGGCTTCACTGATTTTCTTACCTTGGCATACACAAGTAATTTTTTGAGCATTATTTGGTCAAAACAGACTTAGGGTCGGTTTGGATTAGACTATTTAAGTTTATCTACTAGTGTAAGCATTTGTGAGACTATCCTGACATTCTTATTCCGACTTTACTTATCGACCGAACTCGATATTACCAGGTTTTTTCTTGGTAAATTAATTAATTTAACTGTTAATTAAGAGCCCGATTTGTTATACAAATTTTCTTCCATTTATGTCTAAAGCTTCCAATCCAAAAAGCAAAAGAAAAAACGACAGAAAAGAGAAAATAATAAGAATAACATAAAAGGAAAATGTTAATATTATAAATATCATAATTAGGGTTTAGTTAGTATTCGATTCTGTGAAATCGATTCAATTCAGTTCAATTGAAATCGAATCGAAGCGGCGATGGAAGGAGCAAACAATGGAGGTATGCTGTATCATGAGAGACAAGTATCCAATCTCTGCGCTCTTCATTGCATTAATACTTTGCTTCAGGGTCCATATTTCTCTGAAGTCGAGTTGGCTGCACATGCTTCTGATCTTGATCAAAGGGAATGGCAAATGATGATGCTCCCCGCTGCCGGTGGTTACGTCTCGCATAATGTATCCCTTGGTGGCAATTTCAGCATCCAGGTTAATTTCATTTCTTTACTAATCCCAATCTTAACTTGTTACTTCATAATTCTTATTCATAATCAATTATTCCGAATTAATTTTATCATGTTTATGTTCTTTTGATTATTGTGATGTATTTAGCTTTCTGATCATGGATAACAAATGCTCATAAATGGGTGTAATTAGATTAAATTATGTGTCTAGTGTGCTAAATAAACTTAGTCTAATTGGTAAGGATTTAACTCGCGTACAAAATTTATTGAGTTTAAAACTGCCGATGTAACGACCTTGTTATTGGTTACAATTTCTAAGCTTTAGGGTTTGTAAGAACCCTGACGAGTCCCCAAGATTTAGCTTACTTAAACTTTTCGTAATTTACTGTGATAAATTTACGTGTGTTGTCAATTGCAGATTGCGGAAAATAGCAATTTGTTCAAATTTGTGCTCAAGCACCACTATAGTATTTGACAGAACTTAGTACTACACGGTGTATTGCAAAATAATTGTGATTTGTTTAAATTTGATATACTATAATGCTATAGCCACTATTTGAAAACAATGATTATTTAAAAAGCCTGTCTGTAGTTATATCTGTGTTGGCTTTCTTTTGTGTTGGTGAAATTAAAGGTGAGTTATGAAAACAACTTAAATTCTGGTGTAACTTATGGCATTATCTTTGTTGATTTTGAAAATTTTGTGTGGATTGGATTTAAATTAAATGGAAACAGTTCGTAAGTTTTATTTTTGTGGTGGAATTTTGTTTTGATTCTCGTGTGTATGTGCATGGCTAATAATACAAACAAGTCTCATTGTGGCGTTACTGTGAAAGTTGATTTGGTTTGGCTGGAGTTGAATTGTAGTGCCGTATACGTCATAGATGGCTTTTATGGTCTTTGTACTTAGTGATGGTACTAGTTAGTTACTCATGTGAGATACGAATCTCTTTTGTTTTCAAGCGTGTTTTTTAACCGATACTATTAAACATTAGTACGCATGCATGCATTAATTCAAACTGACTAATTGAATTTTATATATAGGATATATCTTGAGCAATCATGTATGGAGATCTCGGGAGTAGCACTTGACTCACATTTCTAGTTTTATTTGACATTTCCCCCCTCTTTTTTGAACTTTTATAGTGGGAACATAAGAGACATAGTATTTTGAAACCGTGTGTGTAGAATAATTACATAATATTTCTTTCTCTGTTTACAAGATATAATACGGTATAACTATTATATGCAATAAATATATGGATTCTAATCTTCTTTTCAGCACAATTGATATACTATATTATATAGCATTATTCAGTCTCTGAATTTCATTATCAAAATCCAAGTTCTATAACTGTTTTGTATGTTTTCATCTGTTATTGAAATTAACATTTAGGATTATATTTTTGCATGTTGCCACACCTTTGGTGTCCAGTATGTACGATTCAGATTCTGGGAAAAACATAATTAATTTAAAGTAAAATGGTGGTTTCTGTTTGAGGAGATGTTTGTTGCACACATCCAATTTTTTTTGGGCAGGCATTTTAGGACTTCAATCCGTTGCAATTGAGTTACTTAATTGTGCAAAGTTTTTCCTGTAGGTTATACAAAAGGCTTTGGAAGTGTGGGACCTACAAGTGATTCCACTTAATTCTCCGGTCGCCGAGCCGGCGAAGATGGATCCTGACCTGGAAAATGCCTACATTTTTCATCCGCAGGATCACTGGTATTCTGTCCGCAAAGTGAATGGAGAGTGGTATAACTTTAACAGTTACTGTGCAGCTCCAGAGCGCCTTTCCAAGTCTTGCCTTGCAGTCTACCTCAACTATTGGAAAGGCCCTGGGCAGAGCATATTCGTGGTGAGAGGAAATTTTCCAACAGTGTTTCCCATCTCTTCATCTGAAGATTCCACTGGTTTTGGGAAGTGGCTTTCACCTGAAGATGCTGAGAGAATAAACAAATCCTTCAATCCAGAACAGCAGACTCCACAAGGAGTTGTTGAAAGTGAACAACATTCCAATCAGTTTCTTTCAGAAGAGAGAATAAACAACTCCTGCAACTCAGTACAGCAGGCTCCACAAGAAGCAGTTGTTGAAACGCAACAACATTCGAGTCAGTTTCTTTCAGACGAGGAAGATGAAATGTATTCAGACGACGACGATGAAGATCTAAATGTGGCTTTAGTAGCTAGTCTGATGGACTCATCCCCAGTCGTAACCAATGCTGAAGCTAGTCTACACCCAAGTGACGAAAGAAGCCAAGTCGCGTCTTCTTTTGGTGGTGATAAAGAGAACACTCCCTGAGAGAAGTTGTAATTGAGGACTATAGTCTATACCAGTTTAGTTTGTTGAAACATCCATCAGTAGCTTAAAGTCATTGTGCTGTGCAAGGAAAACCCTTCAACATTGTAAGGAAAAACCCTTCAACATTTTTCTTCTTCTGATTATGATATTATCAAGTTTGACAATGTTTATTATGACCATTTATCATTTCTATCTGATTGTGATTGGCTCTAGCTATATAGTTTGGGCAATTTTGTTGGCACTTTGCAGTACCATTGTTGTTTGTGTGGTAACTTTTAGAATTTGGATTGAGTTTAATTCAATCCACAAAACTGATTTGTTAACTACTACTTAGGCCATATTACTATCTCAACACCGCCGGATGACCCGACCTGAACCAAT
This sequence comes from Trifolium pratense, assembly GCF_020283565.1. Lineage (NCBI taxonomy): Eukaryota > Viridiplantae > Streptophyta > Magnoliopsida > Fabales > Fabaceae > Trifolium > Trifolium pratense. Next base: position 6,387,185 of record NC_060062.1, on the reverse strand, counting down.
TCGTTAATTATTGGATTGGGTTGGTTCGTTTAACAAAAAAAAAATACGGATTTCTTGTCCAATTTAAACCACTGTAATGTGATTGAGTTTTTTTTTTTTTTTGACACAAACACAATTAACTCATTTCATTAATAATAAAAGGTTCAATACAACGAGAAACACTGTTAAAGCAATTGCGACTAGACCAAGAAAAGGCCGCCCTAGCTAAAGTGTGAGCCGCCATGTTCGCTTGTCGTTTAGTGAACTTAATCTCAAAGACCGTATTACATTGTAACAATAATTTAATTGATGAAATAATAGAGCTCCATTCTGAGTTGCCTTGATGGTTAGCATGTACGGCGTCTACCACAACCTTGGAGTCGCTTTCAAGTACAATATTGGACCACCCTCTTGAGATGGCTTCACGCATAGCCTCCAAAATAGCCATAGCTTCGCCTTCCGCCGCAGTAAAGTTATGCATACATTTATTCGTACCTGCTGCAACAAAACTACCATCTGAGTTTCGCACACACCAACCCCAGCCCGTGGCACTTGGATTTTGGGATAAACTCGCATCGACGTTGCATTTCCACCATCCATCGCGAGGCTTCTTTCAACGCAGCAGCGCTGTATCCTGTGAAGTCTGCTGTAATAATGATTCTGCAGTAACTAGTTCGCTGTTTGCTGTAGCAGCAGCAGTATAACCGTTGGTCTGTTGCATTCTATTGACTGTGCTCCATTCTCCAACCATGTGCACAGCTCGCATGGCTACTTCCTTCGCCGTGTCTTTAACTCCGTTCCAAACCCAATTGTTTCTATTGTGCCAAATAAACCACACAACCATAGCCACATTTCCTGCCGTGGTTGCAGATTCATTCCTGCATATATCAAATAAAACATTTTCCACACTGTTAATGACACGCAATCTAGGCTCAATAACCTCTCTCAACCCGGCTTCAATCCACACTTGTCGACTTTCTCTACACCCAAATAGGATATGCCAATCATCCTCTTCATTATTAACGCATAAAGGACATTCACTTGGGCACGACACATACATTTCCTTTAACCGAACTCGGGACGGTAAGCATCCACGACATATTCTCCAAAGCAGATGTTTAGGTGCACATACACGCCATAGGGAGCTCCACTCACCTTCCACCAAGCAGTTTTGCTCCACGGACTTACTCTTATGTAATGTTTGTATCCGGATTTCACCATGTAGTTACCATGGTTCTCATAATTCCACACCATTTTGTCCTCTTTCACCTCCTCAAATAAGGGTGTTCTTATAATACTCTCAGCCACTGTTTCAGGAAAAAGTGAATGAATTTTATGAATATCCCACACTTTCACTTCATGTTATTCACATCATGTAATAACAAATCATTGACATATAAATCATACATACTTTGAGATTGAAGAGATTGCACCCATAAATTGTTCTCCCCATGCAACCAAGGTTCATACATAATTTTGATCTCATGTTCAAATTTTCTCAGTGACACTTTCTGTGTTGGGTCAGTTCAATATAAAACTAAGCTTTTGTTTTAAATAGACACATTTGCAAATGGACGGTGAAATTGATATCATTCAGAATTTCAGATTAGTCAATCCTTAGACCAGATACTAATTTTTATATTTTTTTTAAAAAAAAAAAACTAATTAAGAGCTAAATCTTGCACTGAAAAGCACTACTAAAAACATATAGTAATGTGGGTCAAACCTACTTAAGCTAAGATCTTGACTTAATCCATTTACAGAAAATATACGTCGACCACTTGATTAAGTGATTGATATTAGAATTTACCTACATTTTATATCATATTTTTGCTCACAAAACTAAGATATACTACTGATAAAGTACTATTTTAAAGTAACATACAGCCACTTTTCATTATGAATGAAAGGACACTTTCAATTCAATTTTATAGACATCGACTAGAAAACTTTTCTTTTTAATATAGTGACTTGAGTATAAAAAATAAAAATGGATGCTGACTGAAGACCTAAATCTCAAATACTATGATAGATATTTGAGATTTTTTGTTTCGGTTAGATAACACTCCAGTATATAAAATGCGATCTCTTTACTAATTGAATTAAATTCATAAGAAAATATTTGAGATATCTAAATTAGCAGTGTATATTAGTAACAATTCCGTAAACATAACTTAACTGATAGAAATATTATATTTTATATGCAATGCTAACGTTCGAATATCAGATCTTCCACTTATTTACTTAAGAGGTGATTTTTTGTTTTGACCAATCGTTTGAATAGGAGGCATGTTCAACCCTTGAGCAAAACTTTAGAGGGTTTGTTTTACCTAATGAACAAGAGATTATTACTTTTTTTTTTATTTGTTTAAAAATAACATAAAAATATTGAGCTTGACATAGCACCCATTATTTGTGCCTAAATCACAATGCATTTTCCACAAATTATCCATCAAATGAGAGGAAAATACAAAAAATGAGATAATGACATCTAATCAACAATCACCTTCCCTAGAAAAGTATAATCTTTTACACCCACCCACTGCAACCGAAAGTTAGATACCAAAGACAAATAAAAACAAACATTTATAGTAAAAATGACTTCATCTTACTTCTAAGTTCTAATAGTCCTTTAAAATGAACTGTGTGACTAGTTAACAAAGGAGTAATCTTCTTTTTTGTTATATGAGATTCATCACAAACTTCTTTTTATGTTTATAATGTTGCCAATAAAAATCGAATATGTAAAAAAAATTTATGCATACTATTCAAATTCTTCATCAGCCACGTTAGATCAAATCAGATGACTTTATCATAGACTTTTTTCATTGACTATTTATGTAAAAACAAAATCATATATGCATTAAATTATATCTTATTTCTTTATCATTAATTTACTATATTAGTTTTTAAAATATCTCTGCAATTATCATTTTCATACGAATCGTGCATATCAATTAAACTTTTTTTTTTCTCCTTAATTTTTGTAAGAAACTTGTAGGTTGGCATCAGAAACTGAAAAGCAAAGAATGGTACTTCACTTTTAGGCTGGAAAACAAAAGCTTGAGACCATAAACCCTCACTAGAAAATAGAAATTGCATAATTCAGGGACCACTGTTACAATAATTCAAAACAAAAAAAAAAAGAATGAAAAACAAAACCATTGAAGCGCAAAAGTCTATAGGATGTGTCACCTTGTCCGATATTCATATGACACTTGTACGATACGTGTCAGATAAGTGTCTCAAAAAATTACTTTCTCCTCTATTATAACATTTCTTAGATCATCCGACACCTCTATAACTATGGCACTCGTAAAGACAACTCAGACATGTGGTCCAAAACAAATACGTTTTTCTTTATTCTGACACTCCTTAGACACATCTACAAATAAAAGATGTGTCGAAACAATATTAATCAATATAGGGTTAAAGACATTATTAAAGTCAAATTATATCAAATATTGTTTTAAAACTTTTTTTAACAAAATAAATTATTCAATTTAAATGCAATAATACATTGTGTCGATATAATGTTCTATATTTTTATATAAATAATGTCGACGTGACAGTGTCCGGTGTCCATGTGATACTTCTGTTTTATATAAGAAAACAAAACTATGTATTGACTGCATTAAGAAAACAAAAACACAGTCCACTGTATTTCTTCCTTTTCTGTGGATCATTTGAAGGCTCTCTCTACTTTTTAGTAATTCAGATAATTTCTTCTTCTTCATCATCTTCATCCCTAAAAATGGGTTCATCTCAACGATTATTCAACAGAGAAAGAACTCTTCATGAGATCCTTGGAGGTGGTCAAGGTAATACCATTTTCTCATAGTTTTTTTTTTTTATCAAATATCTGAACTTTATTCCTCATTTCATTTAAATTCTCATTCTTGTTTTGTTTATGTTCATTTGATTCTATTTCAAATTTAAATAGCCAAATGGGTTGGGCTTGTATTTCATTTTTTCAGTATTAATTTTGAAAAGAATGATCCTTGACATTGACATTGTTTTTTTGAATGAATGTGATGTTTCAATGCAGTTGCAGATTTGATACTATGGAGGAACAAGAATCAAACTGTGATGATATTGTTGGTGACATTAGCTACTTTTGTTGTTTTTGAGAGATCTGGTTATACCCTTTTGTCTCTAGTTTCTAATGTTCTTCTCCTCCTTGTTGTTATTCTTTTTCTTTGGGCCAAATCAGCATCAATTCTCAATAGGTAAATAACTAAATTCTTATACATTTATGTTTATTTTGAGTATACTTTTACTTGGATCGATCGTCTTGATTTCCATTGTGATGTTTAAACGTTAAGGACCTGTTTGGATTGACTTATTTGAGCTTATCTATTGACATAGAAACTGGCAAGACTCTGAGAGAGAGCTTATGAAAACAATGTATGACATGTCTTTAAGTTGTTTTCAACTTATTTCCATAAACTCTCCAGCTCTCCAGAATAGCTTATGAAAATGAATTGACTTTATAATACATAAGTACATATATGATAGGGGTTTATATATAAACACATAATTAAGTTGTATATCCAAATTCCAAATAGAGGTTAAGTGTGATAAATTGTGAAAGGGTTTATTGATTATTGATTGTCTGCATTTCAAATTCAGATATTTTATCTGATCTAGAATTGTAAAATATTTGTAGTGTGTTTTCATTTTTGGTTTACTTGGTACATAGCCATTTGTTTTAATGGTAAAAAGTTGTATGATTTGGAGGTTGAAGTTTGTGTAACATGTATACTGTATGCTTAAACTGTATGTGCAAATGGACTTTGTAGTTAATACATTCTTAGCTGTTGAAGTATTAAGAAATACGAAGAATAGTTCGAAAACTTATGCGTAATTGCAGTGTAAGTCTGCATTAATGTTTACCGTTTAGTACTTGCTTTTTAGATTGATTTTTAGATTGAAGAGACAATAGTTATCGGGGATTCCAATTCTATGCAGTAACTGTGTGATCCAATAATTGCATGACGTAGTCTTGATCTGGTGAAGATAATTTTAAGTTGATTTGGTGAAGTTGTAATGTGAGCCGACCGATCTCAAAATCGATTTCCGAGATCAATCAACGTGTGTAACTGAGGCAACACCAAGTCTTAAAGTGTCTTGATCTTACATCCATTTAGTTAGAGTTCATTTTGGTTCCGAACTATGATAGAAGCCTTATTTGCATCTCAATACCTGTAAAAGAAAATAATTAAACTGATAAAATCCAGTTACGATACATTGGATACCTGTAAATGAATTGGTTTGATGGATATATGTTGTTGAGTAATCACTTGGCTTCCTAAAGATTAGTGTATTATCACATCAAACCTCCTTATGCCAAGATTGAACATCTAGAGCGTAATCCAAGTCACTGCAACGGATCTTGAGTAGGCTCTAATACCATCTTAAAATTTGAAAGTCTAGGTTGGTTTGTTGTGGTTCAAGATTTTGTGGAAAATGTTGTTTTCCCACTCCTTCAATTGAAAAATGTACTTTACACACCTCAAAATATTAGCTTTCATCATTCTTTACAAGTCATGTTCAATAATTTGCACCCATCATTTCTTAGGTCAAATATATATTAGTTACTAGAATTTGGTTTGGACGTAACTCTAGCATACCGGCTAGTTAACGAGGTGAGAATTTCCCCCCTTAGGCGCTTACTTGTATTTCCAACATACACTCCCAACACCCTCTTACGCCTAGAACTAAATATCTGGAGTGTAACTCGGGTAGCCTAACGAATCTCATATATAACCATTATTTAGGCCATATCATTATTTAATGTTTGACTCTCGACTATAGTCATAGTAAATGTTTTACATTTATCAATAAAATTTACAAATGCATGTTAAACTTGTTTTTTTGCAGACCTGCTCCACCTCTACCACATTTGCATCTATCTGATGAAATGACAAATGAAATTGCAGCTTTTATCCAAATGAGAGTTAATAATTTGTTTTCAGTTTCTCAAGATATTGCACTTGGTAAGGATTCAAGGCTGTTTCTGAAAGTAGCTGCATACCTCTTGTTAATTTCTGTTGTTGGTGGCTTCACTGATTTTCCTACCTTGGTATACACAAGTAAGTTCAAATGCTACTTGAAAATAGGATCTCAAAAAATACTATAAACTAGTGAAAACACGCTATAAGCTCATGAGAGAAGGGTCGTTACCAAACTGTCAAGCACGGACATAGACACGGACACCGGACACAACACGGACACTGACATGTTGACACTGATAATAATTTAAGAAAATGACACAATTCAATGTAATTATAAGTGTCGGTGTCGTGTCGGTGTCGTCCGACACCGGGACACGGCTAATCCAAGGAGTGTCCGTGCTTCATAGTTACCAAACAATTGTGCTTTAATGTACAAGGTTATACGTCTTTTCAAATAGAGCCTAGCTAATAGCAAAGAATTTTTTTACAAGGACTAAAAACATAAAGTAGTAAATTTACAGTGAGCAAAAATATATTAAAATTTACAATCAATTAGGATCAGTTTTTGAAAAGTGTAGTAGCAAATTTTGAGAAGAAAATTGAATTTGTTGTTTTTTGATTATGTGGTAGGTCTCTTTATTGTTCTTACTTTACCAGCACTCTATGAAAGATATGAAGATTACATTGATACATTTGTTTTGAGGTGCTACAAGGAATTATGCCAATTGTATAGAAAAATAAATGAGGAATATATTAGCAGAGTTCAATACTGGATTCTGGAGAAGAAAAAGTTGAGCTGAGTTTGTATTTTCACATTCATTTTTTGTAAATTTCTTTGTAACTTTTTGAAATATTTCTTACTATGATCATTGGTCATGGTGGCATTTAGCCTGGTCTACTAACGTTTTTAACCACCATGGTCTACTAACGTTTCTGAACACTATATCTTTTTCACTACTTTCTCTGATTCTGTGCCATACTACCATTTCACCATATTGCTTTGGTAATTTTTTTTTTTGAACATCACTCTCCATGAACGTTTCAACATGGCACAAGCAGTACTAAAAATAAACAATGGTTTTTTCAGAATTTCCATTTGGGTCTTCTCAAATTTTCCATTAGTTACTTTTGATTTTGCTATTCCATCACCGATTCATCTGCTTAATATATATCTTCTAAATTTTTTCATATTGAAATTTATTACGTGTTCACTTCAACAAATTGAGATTTTAGGAATAAATCCACAAATTTTGTTAAAAACCCATGAATAAAAAAACATCTTTTAGTTTCATATGCAAAACCAGTAATGAAAAAAACATTTTTTAGCTTCATATTGGTTAAAAAGTCAGTAAAGTTTGAGTGGTGTTAATTAAAGAAAAAATGAAGAAGGTAGTGGGAGATTAGATGATGTGAAAAAATGATATAGTGTGAAGAGAGTATGATAAAAATATGTTCCTTATCTAATCTAATGGTCAAAAACTAACTTGACTATGGTGGAGAAATTTGTCACTTGACCATGCTAAATGCAACCATTGCTCATGGTCAGATTGTGGTTGTGTGTATAGGAATCTTCTCCCACTTAAAATTTTGTTCATTGGTCATGGTCAAATCCTAATTGTTTAATTAGGAGATTAGAAATTAATATATCAGAGCATAAACAAAAACGAGAGTTTTTGCCTCACTTAAAATTTTGTTCATTGGCGTTGCACCTCACGATCTTCTCTACTCTTCTTTCTATAGAGTTTTTGCCTTACGTTAAAACGAGCTCACTCCGGGTCATTTAACTGAGGAAGAATGGAAAATTTCTCATCCCACCTACCCACTTTCTCACCCACCTCCTGTTTTTTCATTTTTGCCTTTGGTCAAAAAATTCGGAACGCGTTTTCCGAATTTTTTTGCCTTTAAAAACAACTTCGAAATGTGTTTTTCGAATTTTTTCCAAATTTGAACTAAAAAAATTCGGAAAACGCGTTCCGAATTTTTTGACCAATGGCAAAATTGGAAAAACCAGGGGGGTCGGTGAGAGAGTGGGTAGGTGGAATGAGAAATTTTCGAAAAAATATGTACTAACTCAACAGTCCTGACAATAGTTGTCTTCATAGCACCCCCTCAATAAAACATTTATCTCGACTATCAATAGCAGTTCCGTAACACCACATCAAAACATTCCTTGATTATTATTTTTTTGGTCAAGTCCTTGATTTTTATTTTGACGCATGCTAATCCTTGGTTAAATTTTCAAAAATAAATTACTTTTAAAATACTTTGATTTTCTTGGCTGAGATTGCTGTCAAATCCGTCAAAAAACATATAAATTGGCAAATTCATATTTAAATATTATATTTATATATTTAGACAACAAAATAGCGGGGAATATGGATTCTCTGCAGTCAAAAAATGACCGCAGGTAAATCACAGTCCTTAGATCTAATAAATTTATGTTGATATATTGATCAAATGGTAGATAATGAACTGACCGCATGAATTTACCGGTCCCTGACTGCATGGAATTCATGTCCCAAAATAGCTGCAAAATATTACAGAGAGAAAGAGAGAGTGGCCGTTTGAACGGCCACCACCATCTCCACCTCAACACACCTGGCTGGCCACTCCTCCATCTCTCTTATTCTCTTTCCCCTCCTATTTTCTGCTTTCTCTCTTTTCCTCCAAAAAAAAAAAAAAAACAAAAAAAAAAGGAGGAAAAAAACAAAACAACAATCTGGGTTAACCCCATCATAAAAAAAAACAAATATTTTCTTCTTCCAATGTCACCACCACGTTAAAACATAAGAAAAATCATTTTTTTTATTCATTTTTGGTTTTTTATATTTTTGTTGGTGTTTTTGTTATTTTTAAGGTTGTTGTTGGTTTATGTTGTTGATGTCAAAGTTGAATTATTGAAGAAGAAAATGCAGCACAATATTTTTACTACAATGCGTAGTTTAAAGATCATGGATGGTTGCAAAGGTTCTCAGGTTTATGCTGTCCACCGTCCTTCTTCTGGTGGAGGAAGTGGTGGAATTGGTGAAAAGCTTCTTCAACAGCTTCATGATCATATTAAAAGTCAAACCTTTAGAAGCAAATCGGTTCGAAATTACCAACCACCAAATCAGACACCGAATCATACACCGAATCAGACACCGTCTGAGGTTGTTGCTGAGGGTTCTCTTTTGCCTTATGGACTTCCTATGACAGACCTTCTTGAGCCGAAGATTGAGCCGTTTTTAAGGCCGGTTGATTTCGTCGAAAGGCTAGCTGAAATTCATAATAAGATTGAGAATTGTTTGGAGGTTGATAGGTCTGAGGTTTATTTGGAGCATTGTACCGTTTTTAGGGGATTATCCGATGCCAAATTGTTTCGTAGGAGTTTGAGGTCAGCACGACAACATGCTGTCGATGTCCACAACAAAGTCGTGTTGGCCTCATGGCTTAGGTATGAGAGGAGGGAAGACGAAATGATTGGTTCTTCCTCGATGGATTGTTGTGGAAGGAATATTGAATGCCCTAAGGCTACATTGGTGGCAAATGGGTATGATCCTGAATTGGTTTATGATCGTTGTTGCTGTCGTCGTGATCGTGAGGGTGAGGATGAGGATGAGGAGGATTTAATGACATTGGTTGTTGATGATCAAGAATGCTCTACGTCGGATGAGGATGATGGAGGTGGGGATATGTCATTTTGTATTGGTGATGATGAAATTAGGTGTCATAGGTTCAATATGGCTTCACTTTCAAGGCCGTTTAAGACAATGTTGTATGGGGGATTCATAGAATCAAGGAGGGAGAAGATAAATTTTTCGAAGAATGAGATTTCTGTTGAGGCAATGAGGGCTGCCGAGGTTTTTAGTAGGACAAAAAGTTTGAGCACCATCGAACCTAATGTGGTTTTGGAGTTGTTATCTTTGGCGAACCGGTTTTGTTGCGAGGAGATGAAGTGTGCCTGCGACGCGCACTTGGCGTTGTTGGTTTGTGACATGGAGGATGCCTCATTGCTCATCGAGTATGGACTTGAGGAGACTGCATATCTTTTGGTTGCAGCTTGCTTGCAGGTGTTTCTGCGGGAGCTACCCGTTTCAATGGAGTGTTCATGTTTTGCGAAATTGTTTTGTAGTCCAGAGGGCAGGGATAGGCTTGCTACGGCAGGGCATGCGTCGTTTGTGTTGTATCATTTCTTGAGTCAAGTGGCCATGGAGGAGGAGATGCGGTCGAACACAACCGTGATGCTGTTGGAGAGATTAGCAGAGTGTGCAAAAGATGGGTGGGAGAAGCAACTAGCATATCACCAATTAGGTGTTGTTATGTTTGAGAGAAAAGAATACAAAGATGCACAACATTGGTTCGAGGCAGCAGTGGAGGCAGGCCACGTTTATTCGTTAGTTGGAGTTGCAAGGGCAAAATATAAACGAGGCCATACATATTCGGCATATAAGTTGATGAACTCCCTTATTAATGATTATAAACCTGTTGGTTGGATGTATGAGGAAAGGTCTTTGTATTGTATTGGGAAGGAAAAAATGATGGACTTGATCTCAGCGACCGAATTAGATCCAACACTTTTGTTTCCTTATAAATTCCGAGCTGTTTCTTTGCTTGAGGAGAACAGGATTGGAGCTGCCATTGCAGAAATAAACAAAATACTTGGTTTCAGAGTTTCTCCTGACTGCCTTGAGTTAAGGGCTTGGTTCTTGATTGCCACGGAGGATTACGATGCAGCACTTAGAGATGTTCGGGCAATTTTGACATTGGACCCAGATTATATGATGTTCCACGGGAATATGCACGGTAATCACTTGGTAGAACTACTTGGTCCTGTTGTTCAGCAGTACAATCAGGCTGATTGCTGGATGCAATTGTACGACCGATGGTCCTCTGTCGATGATATTGGTTCATTGGCTGTTGTACACCAGATGTTAGAAAACGATCCGGGGAAAAGTCTTTTGCGTTTTCGGCAATCTCTCCTTTTGTTACGGTGAGTGTAATCCTTATACTGCTAACTAAATTCTATGTAGTGTCATAAGTTTTAATCTAGGCCATTTTTTTAATTTTTTTTTTGTTATTTATATTCATTGCTTGCGGAATGAATGAAAAGCTGACATCTACTTCTCTATAGACTGCCAGGGCATATGTTTACTGCAAAGAACAAATTTATATTTTATTAGTTTTTATAATCCGATTTTCTCTAGTTTTTAGATATTTATTTCGTTTAGAAAGTGTTTTATGACATCAACTTGGGGAGACGATTAGTCTCATATATCTTTATCATTTTATGCACAAATCTGATTACTGCAAGTGTTGACTTTCCTGAATCTTTCAGGCTAAATTGTCAAAAGGCTGCCATGCGTAGTTTGCGGCTGGCTAGAAATCATTCTACTTCTGACTATGAAAGGCTTGTCTATGAAGGATGGATATTGTATGACACTGGTCATCGTGAAGAAGCACTAGCAAAGGCTGAGGAGTCCATTTCTATTCAAAGATCATTTGAAGCTTACTTTCTCAAAGCTTATGCATTGGCCGACTCAAGTCTTGATTCAGAGTCTTCAAAGTATGTTATCCATCTCTTGGAAGAAGCTCTTAGATGTCCTTCAGATGGTCTTCGGAAAGGACAAGTAAGTACTTTATGTTTTAGTGTAAAATTTTGATTCTTATATGTGCGAGGCGTTATTACAATAGTCCCTGAATGTATGAAAATTACAAAAACATAAATGCACATTTCTTTAGTTAGTTTGGTCCTCGAATGTGTCTTCCGTTAGTCAATTTGTTCCATAAAATTACTAACAAAAGATACACTTAAGGATGTTTTTGCAATTTCTATATAATCAGGAACTATATTGTCAGCATCTCGCACATTTAGGGACCAAAATGAATGTTTACTCTATATTTTACTTTGGATTATGCATGTTAACTTGATTTCAATGCCGAAGTGTATTTATTATTGTCGTTTTATTTTAAACTATAGGCACTGAATAATCTCGGGAGCGTCTACGTAGATTGTGATAAGCTGGACCTTGCAGCTGACTGCTACATGAATGCACTCAATATCAAGCATACACGAGCGCATCAGGGGTTGGCGCGTGTATATCATCTTAAAAATCATCGCAAAGCTGCATATGATGAGATGACAAAGCTAATAGAAAAGGCTTGCAACAATGCATCAGCTTATGAGAAACGGTCGGAGTATTGTGATCGTGACATGGCAAAGAGCGATCTTACTATGGCAACACTGTTGGATCCTCTAAGGACTTATCCTTACAGATATAGGGCAGCAGGTGAGTCATATACATACCAATGGTTTATTATACGTATCAAACCATACTATTGCAGGGTGCATGTTCAGCTGGGTTTGTTATACGTATGAAGTGAAGGATTTTGTGTTTATCCTTGTTCAGGAATATAACTTATTAGTGGTCCTTTGTTGCTTTATATTCTCTGAATTTTTCTCTGCACACACACATACAAGCTTATTATGTTCTGACTTTGGAAACTCTGTTTACCAGTTTTAATGGATGATCATAAGGAAGCTGAAGCAATTGAAGAGCTTTCAAGAGCCATTGAATTTAAGCCAGATCTGCAACTATTACATCTTAGAGCAGCCTTTTACGATTCAATTAATGATTTCGCTTCTACCATCCGAGACTGTCAAGCAGCACTTTGTTTTGATCCTGGATACGCCGAGACGCTTGAGCTTTGTAATAAAGCACGGGAGCGGATTAAAGAACAAAAGTGAGAGGATCAGAGATTGGAAAGAATCCATGTTTTTTCTGAGTGTTCCCTATGAACACAAGACTATTCTCGCCAACCTGTACCATTGTCAAAACATGAAAGACCAGTAATCATCAGTGCTATTCATATGTTAGCTTCTGTCTCCAGCAAAATATATGGTTTATATCTTTCAACTGGCCTTCTGGATACATGACTACAGAAAGGAAAAGTTTAGAAAGCTCATTTGAGTTGAAACAGAAAGGGAAAGTAGAGAAGGATAGCTTGTAAATATATGTAATGACTTGTGTTCTATGTATTACCGACACTTCAGAGTCAGACCCTAGCACAACACTGACACATGTATATAGTTACATTCAATTTTTTTCAATTTTTTGATTTATTATCAGCGTGGTCGTGTCAGTGTCGTGCCCTGTGTTTGTATTTGCTTCATAGGATGGTAAGGTAGTGCACACAGTTGCAGCTGTATTGTTCCCCTATCCACACCATGAAGAATGGTGAGGAGAGTTCCCTGTTAGACAAAACATGTACATGAAAATTCAATTTATGTTGAATCCAAGATTTAGATGTTGTAACATTGTCACTTCTCTGTTGTATAAAGCACAATTTTTCCTTGGCGAATTTATGTTTGTTATGAGTTCTTTTTGGAGAAGCTATATCCATATCCAGATATTTTCAGTTTTTCAACCGTTAATTCATCTATATTTTGTATATTTTTTTGTTTATATTGTTTTTAAACTTCATCTTACCTTGTAAATTTTTGAATATATTATGTAATTCACAACCAGACTTAGATATCTACAGTCCTGATTCTAACCTTGGCTTGAAAAATCCGTAGTCAAATTTACATACGCCACAGTCGAACTCTGAGTTACCAAAATATTTTTCCTCGAGAACCGGAGGGTTAAGACTCTACAGTCTCTCAAGCCAAATCTAAGTTGAATTGATATAACAGCAGAGAGTGTTGATCTTTCTGTCGTTAATTTTTTCAACTATTCAGATTTGAGGAACCGGAAACGACCTAGCTGGGTACACAACCATGTCGATTATTTACGACGCGGACAACCATGCATAGTTGTATACCTGACATTCTTAAACTTTATTCTTTCCTTTTATTGGTTCACATGCATCCCTCTTCATTTTTCAACCTGTTTTTTTTACTGTGTAAGCTGAAACTATCTTGTAATAAGTTCTTGTTCCTTGTTTTTGTAATAGTCTCTACCCACGTGGAAGTGCTTTTTCCACACACCTGTGAACACATAAAAGCAAAAGCTTAGTATTAATTATTTTCACGAGATATCCATATATTCAACTGCTACTATTTATTCCTCCAACAAACTAAATGTGATATCCACTCTAATACCAATTTTTGACAAATCTTTTGTGCTAAAGTTTATCTCAGATATACTCAATCTAGTCATTGAAGTTCATCTTAGCAGAGACAAAGAAGTAGCAGAAGAACAAGAATAAGAAGGCGGTTTTCGTAACCAAACCATGGATCGTTCCAAACGACATAGAAAGTTAAACTTAAATGCGCCGATAATGTCAACAAGGCGATTTGGTTCAGTTTTTGCAGATACGTCGTCAAGTTCATTAGGTGGTACATTTCAAAACACAAGTCAAAGAGTTCCATTTTCATGGGAGAAAGAACCGGGAAAACCGAAAGATTGCTCCAAATTACCTCCCTGTCATCGTTGGTTTCCACGTAAAGAATCGGCCAACCAACCTTATGTAGGTAATGGTTATGACGACCGGGATGACATTGACAATAAAGACGATCTTTTCTCAGATGCTATGGAGGATGTGTTTTCTTTATCAGAAGCATTAGATATTGTTCAAAGAAAATCAGAGAAAGCTCATAGTGATAACAATGAGGGTTTGAAGTTAAAGCTTGCAGAGTGTAGTGGCTATCAATCTCCAACTTACTTGATCAACCGTTTTCTTCCGGATGCAACCGCTTTGGCTGCATCATCATCTGCTTTAAATTTTCATAATGATTTTGAAGAGAATATTTGTAATACTTGTAGTTATCCAGAATGCTATTTATCTGAATCAGGTAGACATTCACATTCATATGCTTATGCTTCTGGTTCTTCTTCTACTTCTCCAAAGGGTTGTGGTCTTGAAGTTCTATTCCCTTGGCGAAATATGAAGCATAAGTTTTGTTCTATAGAGAGCCCTGTCTTGCCATGCTCCGCGACTACGAATCTGCAGAAACATCAGCAGCGCAACTTGAGAGAGTCGAAACGGAAAAAACATCAGTCATCAGGCTACATTCCTTGCACAAATGTGAAGAAAGATGTTTGATGAGTTGAGATAGTTTCTTTTTGGTCTAGACCCTCCGTATAATTTGAGCTGAGTCGGGTGGACTTAGAGAGGACGGTAAAGTTTTCATGATATCATTCTTTTTTTTCATAAAACTTGAATTCAAAACCTTACATAGGGTAGAGAATCAAACTCATTACGACTTGAACCAACGAGAGTTGGTTAGTCGAAATAGTTGTTTCATTCGTTCGATCTTTTTACATTTATCCAAAATCTTTTTTGTATATATCTGTATCTAATGCTATCTTCTTAAGCCATATGCACTTGTTATAATATTATAATGCTATTTTTTTTTTTTGACGAAAAATTATAATGCTATCTTCTTAAGCCATATGTTATTATAATATTATAAACATGAATACAAAAAATGATTCAAAAATTTGAAAGTATACAAGAATTTGATTAAAAGTAGGGATCAAAAATTGTGATAGAAAATTTTTCAGGACCAAAAAGTGCGCCCTCGTTGCCTCAACATAAATCTCATTCTTTGAAAAATTTATCTTCTCCCTCCTTGATTCTATGAATCCCCAATACAAAATTGTCTTAACGGCCGCGAAAGTGAAGCCATATTGAACCTACGACACCTAATTTCATCATCACCAATACAAACTGACATATCCCCGCCTCCATCATCCGAGGTAGAGCATTCTTGATCATCAACAACCAATGTCATTAAATCCTCCTCACCCTCACGATCATGACTACATAAACAACGATCATAAACCAATTCAGGGTTATGTTTAATTTTATCATTTCAACCAAAATCTAAAAAAAAAAATAAAAAAAAAATTGTCAATTGAAAAGTATTTATTACACAATTTAACTATCTGTAAAATCGATAAAATCATGTTTAATTTTATCATTTCAACATAAATCTTTTTTTTACAAGTATTTTAATAAGGTTCAATATTTGGTTTATATTATAGATCAAATATATCAATTATTCTAAAGGTGAATTTTTGCTTATAGTAGTCAGCAAAGAACAATGTCTCTTATTTTATGAACATGTGCGAGAATAAGAAAGGAAAAAGAAAAATATACAAAAGAATAGATGAAAACGTGTGAGCATAGAAAGGAAAAAGGAAAATATACAAAAGAATAGATGAAAACGTATGAGAGAAGAAACATAAGTAATTAGATTTTGATAAAATAATAGAATATAAAAAAATTATGCAATTATTCAAATTTAATAAGTTATTTAATAAATAATACTCCACCCGGTCTTAAATATAAGATAAATTTTACTTTTTAGATTAATTGAGAACTTAATGTATCTGGACCATATTATGAACCATATACTTTAGATTCTTAATGAATCTAAAAAGTAAATTTTCTCTTATATTTAGGACTAGAGAGAGTAGATACATAAATGTAATAGGGGTTACATAAAAAATAAAATAACAGGGATTAAAATTTACATTACAATCACTTTATATTTCAATAATATATAATATTCATTCTTACATGACATGCATGATTTAAAGAGTCATATGAAAAAAATAATGTGACTAATATTATTCTTTCCAAGATCTATTGTGGGTATGTAGTTGTTGGTTTGTTGGGAAAATCAACACTTTTCAACGTGTATATTTTCAACCAACACCAACAAGATGTGATATTGAAATACACGACTATAGTCATATTTAATTCATAAGAATGAGAGAAAATCAACTGAGTGTGAATTATCTAATATTTAAAATTGATTTTTGAATTTAAAAATAATAATATATTTTTTTTTATATTTTTTTTAATTAATATTCATAACACTTAAATTTCTAGATTAAAAATTAAACAGGTATAACCACCGCTCCATAATATATATGTTCTTAATCATGTAATTAAGAAATTAAAATCAATTATTTACTGTTTATGGAATTTAATTATTCTAAATTAATTTTTCTTATTTTAATTGTGAAATTCCCGGAATGAGGGGTGAAAACTATAAGGTTTGGAAGGAGAGTATTCTTCTTCACTTAGGTTGATGGATATTACTTATATTGTTCGAAAACACAGACTGCCTTTTGTTACTGAAACTAGTCTTTCAGATGATGTTGATCATTATGAAAAATGGGGTCGATCTAATCGTCTTAGTATAAAGTTCATAAAGACCAACATCCCTGCTAGTATCCATGGTTGTTTTGGTCAGCATGATAATATCAAAGCATTATTCGACTATTAAAGACTTATTATATCAAATTTAACCTTACGTTAAGAATTTTTAGGTCAATTCGTATACTAAGATTCAAAAGAAAGACAAAAATGAAAATAGCTAAGTCAAAATTTTCAATTTTTATGACTGTAATTTTGATAAAATGGAGCTTGAAGAAGAGGGAGAAGATGTAGTGAATCTGAAAGAGAGCATACCTTTCGTTTTTAAAAAATAAAATTAATTTAAATTAAAATAAATAATAATGAAATGTGAAATTGTTTTATCCACATGACATTTTCCATGTCATAAATGTCTCTACCACATCATCAAAATTGAATCCAAATTAGAGCATCTCCAATGCATTTTTATTTTATTTTAGGTTCTTAAATTTTTTGAGTAGATCTCAAATGGAATAACTTGAATCTCTAGAATGGACCCTCCATGGCATACTTTAATTAATACATTCACCTTTTTCCCTCATTTTTTTAATTTAAGGGTTGGTAAATTACAAAAAATAAAAAGAAGAGAAAATCAACCATTGAATTAAGAAAAAAAAAAACATTAGGGAAAATTGGAGAGATCCAAATCCCATCATATATAACCAACACAAACTTATTTCACTACGATTCAATGGTCCCTCTAGAGTGAACCTCACATGTCATCTTTTTATAATATTTTATTTATGATATGGACAAAATAAATTGGTATTTTATTTTGCTAAGGGACTTTATACATTCATCCCTTGCATAAGAGACCCATAAGGAACACATGTACAAGAGTCATGCACATAAGCAAATAAGTGATGACACATGACATCTAAGAGACTCATAAGGGACATGCATTGGAGATGCTGAGTGGGGATCAAAAGTAAAAAAAATTGAAATAAGGGATAAAAAACTGATTTTTAAAATAAGTGGACCAAATGTTTAAAAAATAGAGGGATCAAAATTACATTTAAGCAAATATTTTAAAATTAATCTTTTAACATGTCAAATTGTACTTTTTACTTAAAAGTTCAAAATAGAAAAAGACTAAATTTAAAACAGAAAATAATAATAAAAATTTATTAAAAATAAAAACAACTCTACAATGTGATTGTGATGGTCATTATTATATGGGAACACCCCCTTATTATATATGTTGTTCACCAATATCACTTTTCTTTCTTTTGGCAAGCTTTGAATTTCAAAGGACCCTTGTAGGCATTGCACACATGATTCAGTAGATCATCCTGGAGAAAGGAATGTGCATATTAATTTAGGAAGATAAATATAACTATTTAAATAATTAAAGAAGATTAATGTTACTAACATTTTCAGCATCCACATACTGGCCATTCACAAGGAGCCAAGGTACATGAGTAAGAGGTGGATTGAGATCATTTGTTTCTTTACCATTGCGTATATGGAGCTGCAATGTTAAATTTTAGCCTAGAATTAGTAAAGAGAGATTCTCAAACACACGAAAATTAGAAAGTGAAAAACATGAAATTGTTTCAAATTTCATTTTCTTTAAGTGTAAACAAAATGCACGTAACTGCAGAGACTAATCTATTACATATACCTAAACCAGAGATCAAAATCAATATTTTGGTTAAGCTATAAGATATCTGCACCATATTATCTAAACACTTTTGGGTTATCTTTTGTTAATATCTAATGCAGGTTTCTTATAGATTATAAAAAGTGGTTTATTGTAATCAAAATATTAAACTGATATTTAATAATTTAATTTTTTTTAAGAAAACCAATTTTGTGTGTTTTTATTTATTATAGTGAAAATATTTTTTTTTAAAAAAATATATGTTGAAGATGATTTACAAAAGGAGCTATTTAAAACGGCTTCTCAATTGAAGCAATTTAAAATTAAGTTTTTGAGATTATCATTTGTCTTAAAAGTAATCTATTTATAAATTTTTTTCTTAAAACTTAAAAGTAATATAGTTTTTTAATTAGAAGAAAATAAAAAGTAATCTTAGGGAGAGTTTGCCACTCATAGGGGTCCCACAATGCTCGAGGGTTTAGTCTCTACAATTGCACGCAGAGGATACCCGGTTTACAACAAAAAAATAAAATATCGTAACAAACGAGCCATAGTATGCGGCAGTATCTAAAATATTTTTTTGGCAGCATACATTCAATACTAATTTTTTTTTACCAAAATACTAAATGAGTTATAAATGAAACTGACCTCATTTCCATGTTTACTTGAATAACAATTTTGGATGGGTCTTGGGTCCAATCTGAGACGGTTGCAACATGATCCCCAAACACTAGGGTTTCCATTTGTAAATAAACCATTCTCAACACAAAAGATGAATGGCAAACTATATTTCTTCATCAAATTTAAAGATAGGTCAAGTACAAAGAAAAATTTGTTAGAAATAGAAGAAATCTCATTTAGATCATAGTAAAAAATGTTTACTAAGGTTTTACAAAATAAATTGTTTGCTAAGGAAAATCCTTACCAATGGCCAAGCTTCAAGAGCACATGCTTCTATGATATTATAATAGCATTCATCAGGACCATGCTACATATTTTAAAATAAAAAAATAAATTATAACTTTTACAATATATATAAATCTGAATTCGGGTTTTGAAAATCTTGTATTTACACGGTTGAAACATCAAGATCGAACAATAAAAAATTAATACTTCTTTTTATTTTATACTTCAAAACAATGTTTCGACTGCGTAAATACAGGAAATTTTTGTCACTAAGAAAGCAAGGAAATTTGGGACCTGGCAAGAAACTGTTCCATTTTGACTTGTAAAAGCATTGCCATAAGGAACCAAATGGAGGTTGACAATAGACATAACATCTAATTTAGTGAATTTCTCAAGTACTTCCAAAATGAAATCTTTGCTAAATGGACACAAAGATTCATAATACAAAGAAACATGGACAACATCATTTCCATTATTCAACTCAGAAAAATGAGATTGAGATGGATTGATGATCATCAAAAGTAGAAGAATTAAAGAAAGGAACCGAAATGAACTTAGTGAGGTCATTTCTATGTGCATATACTTTTTGATATGTTTGTGTCTCTTTATTGACTCTAAAGGGTTTTATCATATATAGTATTGTTGCATTCGATCTTATGTATATATAAATATATGATATACAATCTCTTTCACAACGAACTCCACCAAAGGACAACCGTTCGAGTGAATACTGAGTCAAGTAGAATGAATTTTTATTAGATTTTATTTACCTTCTGATCAAATCTTAGATTACTGACACATCTTCATCTAAGAACCAAATGATTAACAAAAAAATTGTCATTAACTCTCTTAGAATTGAGTTTTAGGTCTAACTCATCCTTACAAAATCGACTTTATAATTATATATTCCAATAGAAATTTTACACATAGGTACTTTTTTTTTTTTTTGTCAAGTACACATAAGTACATTTTTTTGGTCAAGTACTCAAGTACACATGACATAGGTACTTTATCTCTCGATCTCTCTTATTTTAATACTATATGACTATATCATAGTAGATAGATATGTAATATATTCAGCATGCATGGTCAATGTGTCATGTGTGTATCCTTCCAAGAGCTTGACGTGATCAAGTGCACACGTATGCATGTAACATTTTTCTTCACCAACAATATGAATAGTTAAATTTATTTCTCACTTGCATTCAAATGAACATTGCAAGCTGCTGGAATAGCATCACCTTTATAAGCCTTGCAAACATATTGTGTAAAATTTTCATAGTCCTGAATTAACACAAACATGATGAGTATTTTGTTAATAATTTGGAAATTAGACCAATGTGTGTGTGTGAGAGAGAAAAACAAGAAGGAGAAAAGACAAACTTTTCCAATAGGTTGATTATTCACCACCACCCATGGCACAAATGAATGAGGTGGGTCTAGTTTTGCTATTTCATCAATATATTTTTGTCCAAGCTGCAAACAAATTCAAATTTAATGTTAATTTATACCAAAGTAAGAATTAATGTTAAGGACATTTAAACAAGCATTTAACTAAAAAAAACTCATAGAATTAGAATACTTTTTCCATGTCTATATGTGACTTTAGCTCAGTTGACAGAGACATTACAAGAAATATGCATGATCGGAGTTCGAACCCTGATATTCTCATTTATTCACCTCGAGAGGTGAATTTAGACTACATGAAGAAAAAAATTACTTTTTTCAACTCAACTGAAAAAATCGGACACCATCCGAAGTTCAAACCTGAACTCCTCCACTTATATGTGTGGGTTTATAATGGTTTATCATTTTGTCTATCTGCTACCAAAGAAAAACTTTTTCCATTTTCTATGCCATGTCATTTTAATTAACAATGCATTCAAAGAAATGAACAAAATTAACGTCAAAAAAAAGAAAAAGAAAAAGAAATGAACAAAATTAGTAACCAAAAAAAAGAAAGAAAAAAAGAAATGAACAAAATTATAACCTCTGTTCCATTTCCTCTATTAAAGCAATTTTTAATAGGCTCCAAAGGCAAACCAAGTTGGTTGGTACAGTTTTGCCACATTTTGTTCTTTCCATCAATTGCCAGAAACTCAAAGCAGTGAATTAAACCATAATGTGTATCCTGCATCACAATTTAGATATATAATTACGATGATTTTTTTTTATTATACTTTAATTCATATATACCTGGTGAGTGTACATATTTTTTACACTATTAGCCGATCATAATATTTTGATTATTAAAACACATTTAATTTTAGTCAATTTTAAAGTATGTGTTTACGTTGGAATTTGGTAAACAACCGCTAGTTTAAGTATTTAAACTCGCGAGATCAACTAGTAAATCTCAGGACAATTTTGTGTTTATTCGCTTCAAGAAAACTGTTTGAATGTTCGTTTGAATAAGGAAACAAACATTTAGGAATCAAAATATTTTAAAGCATACAAGAGAAACTAATTCGAATCGCCTCGAAGTAGCAGTTTCTCAAGCGAGTATCTGGATTCAGACTTAGAAAAAATTACTGGAAAACAAATTGCATTGCATTGAATGAAAACAATTACAAATAAAGATGGTTCACAAAACATACATTTCTCCTTTGAATTCCGTTCGTTCGATCGCTGAGTACTTAGAATTTTTAGAGAGAATGTTTGTATAAATTTTGTGACCTTTGTTCTGAATGAAAAACTACTATAAATACTACTACAAAGTGGTAACTGTTCTTCGATCATCTGGACGCTCCTCCATTTGCCACGTCGACCACGTTCTCCACTTTCATCTTTCATTCCTTCAGCGCGCGCCAAGATCTTTTGGGCCGTTCGTTGTTTCTTTTTTGGGCTTGGCCCAACTGTCTCTCGATTCGATTTTGCGCCTTCGATAGCCTTCTGGTAAAACCAAAACTATACGCATCTTCTACAGCTCTCGAAACGCTTTTCTGCTTCGACATAGGGAGTTCTCGACACCAACTTTGAAAGTTTTATTTTGATAATATAACCTCCAAAACAAATATTGGACCCACCAATTATATTTAATTGATAAATACCAAATTTATGTCCAACAAATTGCCCCCCAAAAATGCCATTTTCGACGGTGTCTATCGAAAGAGGAAGTGGCATTTTTGAAAGTATTAATGGATAACTTTCTTTTCCATTTATCTCTCCTATCGTTTAGGCTGCCATTCAAAACTTTGGATTGACTCCAAAACTTGTTTTTTTTTTTTTCTTTTCACCTGTCAAGGGGTTTGGACACTTGTCAACATAAGAAGTTGAAAAACTTTGTTATTTTCCTCAATCTGTGTGCCTCTATAAATAGCCAAATTCTTCCTTTATTGCGTTTTTCTCCAATTTTTTGCTCTGTCAACTGTTCATCTTCTTCTTCATCTTCTGCGATTTTTTCTTGAATTCTTGCTTTCAAGAAACTTCTTGTTCTCACCTTTCTGCTCATCACCCAGTCATTAACTTTCTTTTCACTCGGATTTTCCTCAACCGTTGCAAACAACCTGCGATTCCCAAATTTAACCCTAATCACCATTTTTTCACGCCATCTTTATACCTTCATCAATGGCGTCAGATTCAGGTGTCAGAAAATTCCTTCCTTACGCCGGTAAGTGGACCGCCGCCACTCTTTCTTCTTACGATGAGGATGTGGTTCCAGAACCATCGTTGCGTCTGGACTTGCAAAAGTTTTGGGAAAGTCAATTAATCTTTCCTTATTCTGTTGATAACCTTGTGCATGCGTTTGGGGGACCCAAACCAAGTGATAAAAGCCGTAATTCCAAGGTTCTGTCTATCTTTCCTGTTTATAAACCTTGTGTTCCTAGGGTTTTCATTAGTGAGCCCTACAATTTTAGCTATATCAAGGCGCCTAACAGAGTGTTTCGATCAGCTCCTTCTTTGAATGACCAATATCTTGGCTGGTTAGACAGGGTACAACGTGATAAGGCTGATATTTGGCAAGCCTGTGGTATTTATGACCTTATTCAGCTCTCTCGGACAGGCCTTAAATACCAGCAAGAGATGATTATTGCTGCTTTACACTTCTTTGAGTCTTCCACCAACACCTTCCACTTCGAATGTGGCATGATGACTCCTACACTGCTGGATGTTGCTGCCATTACTGGCTTATCGCCTCTTGGCGACACTTATGATCCTTGCAAAGCTTCCGACACCATCAAATTTGATTTTCGAAACAAGTCTTACTCCAAATACATCGTGGAAAATCGAAAGACTAGCGATGAAGTAAGTGACGAGGAACACGTTGCTTTCCTAACCTTATGGCTATCGCAGTATGTCTTCTGCACTCAATCTCTCCAGGTAGCCAAGAAATTCATCCCTATGGCTATTCAACTACATGAATGTCAGCAATTCAACTTCGCTCGACTTATTCTTGGATGTCTTTATGAATCCATGAGGGATGCTTGTGAACACCTTAAGAGAACAGGCGATGGATCTACCTTTTTAGGTGCTGGCCCCTTTTGGTTGCTGCAATTATGGCTAACTGCCACTTTTCACGCTGAACTTGACCTTTTCTTGCCTGAGCCATACTATGAGGAATCAAGAACACGTCGAGTCGAAGGCACAAGGCTGGCGAGGATGGTGCCTAGGGAAAGAGGCCTTGGTTATGATGTAGCCTTCCAGCAGTATTTTAATGCTTTTCTCAGCCTGAAGAAGTTCAAGCCTAGCTTTGCTCCTTTTGTAGATAGGCCACTTGGTCCTCCTTGGTTTACTCACAGATTTCCTTCTCCACCAGAATTTGAGATGGTAACCAACAGCATTTGGAATGCTTACTTGATGCCTACAGTCTTGTCCTGTCGAATTGGCTTGACCTCTGGAGATTTTGGGTTAGTTGGCTACTTCCCAAACCTGGTGTCTCGCCAATTTGGCTTAACTCAAATACTCCCTAAGAGCATATACTTGGAAGAAAGGGAGGTTTGTTTAGGCAAGCATGGCATGACAGAACCACAATTCCATTCATTCTTGAACCACTTCGATCAGCCTTCCTATGAGCTTACCCCATTCGACTTCGCTCCCTCACATGCCTGCACTAGGGAATTTTTTACCTGGTGGTCTCGACACTATGAAGGACGCCTGGTTGACAAGACTGCCTTACTCACTGCTATCTCTAATGGGTTCGACTCATCTATTTTGAACAAGATTAAGTCGAAATTGAACGCCCGAGGTATTCTTTTAGTTTTACTTTTACTTGCATCATTTTTACCTTGCGTGCTTTTCTCTTATTCGCACTTCTCCAATGCAGGGAGTAAGTCGAAGGCAGGTTCTAGCAATTCTAGCAAACCTCTTCCTCCACCACCTAAGGTTGAACTAAAGGTAGGCCCTTGCCTTTTTTGTGGCTTCTCACACTTTTGTAGGATGTCCATATTAACTTTGATATGCCCTTTCCAGATTGCTTCGCGCAAAAGGTCTCATTCAACTGAAACTCCTTCTGTTTCGAAGAAACAAAGACCTATTCCAGCCACTTGTTCGAGTGCTCCAGATAAGGTATCCATTTAGCTTAAGACTTCTTTTTCTTTTGTCCTGAATGTGAACTTACTGAACTGTGGCCTGTAGGATATTCCTGTCCTTTCGACCATCCCTGAGCAGACTAACACTGCCACTATTCAAGATCTCCCTCATAACGCTGAACCCATTACTGATGAGAAGAAGAAAAAGAAGAAGAAGAAAAAAGAACACCAACCCAACCAAGAAGGTACTCCTGAACACAAATCCTCTGAGATTGAGGCACAACCTGCTACTCTGGCATCACCTGAGGACCCTCCTTTAGAGCAATCGGAGAGGAAGAAGAAGAAGAAAAAGAAGCACAGGAAGTCTCCTGCTGCAGCCACTGTTGTCGAGGCTTCTGCTACTGCAAAAGAAACAACTTCACAGCCTGAAGCTTCTGCTACCCCTCAAGCCCAAGTAGGCCATTCTTACTTCTTATTACTTCTTCAGCCCTTGACTGTGTTACTCATTCTTTCATAGTTTCATTTATTTCAGCCAAAAAGTTCTGCCCAGGTTATTCCTCAAGATGAGCCTGCTCCTAGCAAAGCGGCTGAAGGGATGGTCGAAGGACCAAGTGGTACTCATCCTGCAAGTGTGGCAGAAAAACCTTCATCTCCTCAGCCTGTCGAAACGGCCGTCCTTACTGAAACCTCATCACCACCCAAAGCTCCTGGCTCGCCTCACCACGCTTTCGAAGATGATACCCTTAAGCCTAGCAATGAAGAGGACCAACTTGATCAAGGCCTACCGCAACAAAATCCTTTGACGAACCCTGCCCAAGTATTAGCTGAAAATGATCCTCCAACCAATTTTCAAGTTGACCCTGCTGCCAACCTTTCCAGTGAACAAAGGCCAACCGTTGATGGCGAACATTCCACTACCAATCAACCACAACCAAGTGGGTCAAACCATGAGTCTAGTTCACCCAGTGCTGGCACTTTCGACTCTGAAGATGGGAACTCCTATATTGGTGATTCACTTGGTGAAGAGGGAACTTCCGTGTCGAAACCTCCTCCTACTGTTGTTTTACCGGCTGAACTTGCCAAAGAGCTAAGAGATTTAACCCCGGCAGATGCACTCAACAAGCTTTTATCAAGTCATGGCGCCTCTAGCTCTGCTGTTGGGAACACGGAAGATAAGGAAGATGCACTTGCGCAAGAACAGTTTGAGCACGAAATCAGATTTAGGCGAGAGATCCTTGATGGGGATATGCTGGGCCTGCTTGAACATGATTCTTCTATATACTACAATATCAAAGCCCTTTTTCGCAAGCTGCAGAACCCAAGGACTGACGAAGCCATGTTCCTTCTAGTGACTCAGGCTGAAACCTTTTTAGAACAATTCGTTAGTCAATCTCAGCTCCTAACCAGGACTAGCAGCCTTTTGACATCTCTGCTTGCCACCCAGCAACACCATTTCGAACAAGCTAATAGTTGCAATGCAGAGGTCACAACTATCAAGGCTGCCTCTGATGAAGCTCTTGAGCAACTTGTGGCTTGTGAGAACAATATTGCTCAATGGCAATCTGAAATCGAAGCGCTAAAGGCAAAGATTCGACAAGAGGAAGCTAAGATGGAAAAGCTAGCTGCAGTGGCCATTGAAGCACAAAAGGTTAAGCTTGATGAGCTAGCACGTGAAGGTATCCAACACTACAGTGATGGTCTAGCTGTCCAAAAGCGAGTTGAGCACCTTGCTAGTGATAAGGAAATGCTACAACGTAAACTGGCGTCCATTCGAACTCAGTATTACCAATTTCAAGCGGCCAATCGAAAGCCTCCTTCAACATCCCAACAACAACCTTGACTTTATAAATTTTCCTTTTAGTCTCAAGTTTTTCTTTTGGATGTCGTAATTGTAAATCTTTTAACACTAGCAACTGTCAAACAATTTCGTACATGCCTTTTGAATGCATGCCCGTTTTGGCTTTTTTAATGCTGCATGTTCATATATTTTGGCTGAGTATTTTATTCCTTTGTTATTGTTTGCTTTCCTTCTTTTGGGCCACTTTCCCAAGCCTTATTAATGGCATTTTGTAAGGAATGAAGCGAACATGTTTCTAAAGCAGTCAACATAATTAACTACATGGCTTTGAGCATTAATGCAATGGCATTTCCTATGCAAACTGAACGTGGTTAGTTGTAACTGCCTAGCTATTAATGCGTATTAATCCTGCTATAAATACCCACGCCTTGCAACTCTTTTGTTCAGCACTTTGCACCAATTAACGCATCAACACCTCTCCACAAAGAATGGATAACAAGAAAGATCTTCCTTCCTCTACCCCGGGCTCAAGCACACCACGTCCTCTTGGAAGGGGACGAATCAAGATTCCAGCTTCCAAACCTCCACGCACTAGAATCCTTCGCCCTAGGCCGGCACCAGCCAAGGTAGTAGAAACCATCATTCTCTCTTCTGATTCTTCAAGCTCCAGTTCAGATGATGAAGATGAAGACTACCTCAAGTTCCTCAGTACCCTAGAGCCTGATGAAGAATACCCAGGAACTCCAACTCCTTCTTCTGAGGATGAAGACTCTCAGATCTCAGAACTTTCCAATTCTGATTCAAAGGATGAGGGGACTCGGGTTCAGGGTAAACCTTGAGTGTTTATCTTTCAACATTCAACCATTTCTTGTATTTTCTTGAACACTCTTGAATGATTGGTTGTATTGTTGATTTTGTATGAATAAAAATTGATTCTTGGCATTTTCTTTTACCATCTTGCAAATTTTATTCTTGCGTTATTCACTTTTTATGGTTATTTCTTGCAACATTGGCTTGTATTTCTTTAAATATTTGCCATTCATATTGACTGAACGTCTCTCAGGAGTTAACTCTTCAATCTCATAAGCTCCATTTGACAAAACTTGAGAAATCTTAAATGGTCCTTCCCAATTGGGTGACCATTTTCCAAAGACTCGATCTCGTCTGTCCATGGGGAGGATGACTTTCCAAACTAAGTCTCCTACGTCAAAGAGTTTGGATTTAACCCTTTTGTTATACGCTCTAGCAATTCGTTCTTTTTGTCGAATCAAAGCATCTAACGCCTGCAACCTTTCCTCATCCATGTCTGTTAATTCATCTAACATTATGTTCTCATAGTGATCAAGAGGTAGTTCCCATTGCCTTTGTATTCGAATCGACTGCATCATTATTTCAACAGGTAACACGGCATCGTGACCATATGTTAGTCGAAAAGGTGTCGAACCTGTTGACTCTTTAGGAGAATTCCTACATGCCCATAGGACTTGGTCCAGGGTCTTATGCCAATTCTTTGGTTTTTGGGCAACGTGCTTTTTAATTAAACTAATTATAACCTTGTTGGCTACTTCAACTTGGCCATTTGCTTGAGCATAATAAGGCGTCGAAGTCATTAGCTTAAAACCTGATTGTTCAGCAAAATTTTGCATCTTTCGACCAACAAACACCGTTCCTTGGTCAGTAGTGATCGTCTCAGGAAGCCCAAACCTATAAATAATATGGTCTTGGATAAAATTGATCACTGTCTCCTGATCCACATTTGTCAGGGCAACAGCCTCTATCCATTTGGTAAAATAATCAATCCCAACTAGTATATAACGTTGGTTCTTGGATGACGCGGGCCTTATCTCACCAATTAAATCTAAAGCCCAGCCTCTAAAAGGCCAAGGTTTGATAATCGAATGCAACTCACTGGCAGGAACGTGTTGTATCCCCGCGTGTTTTTGACACTCTTGACAACCTTTCGCATATTCTATGCAGTCCTTAAGCATGGAAGGCCAATACAAACCCTGTCGAAACAAAAGCCATTTCATCTTGTGGCCTGCTTGATGGGCACCACAGGCTCCACTATGGGCATTTGAAACTGCTACATACGCTTCGTTTTCATTTAGGCATTTCAACAAAACCCCTTCAGGAGTCTTCTTAAATAGTTCATTTCCCATGATTGTGTAATTCAAGGCTCTATACTTAACCTTCCTATCGGCTGTACCTGTTGGATTTTCTATGTATTTAACAATGGGTTGTCTCCAATCCGTGTCAGCCAAATTGTCAATCACAAAGACTTCGGTCATTACTTCATCAAAATGTGCATCAGCCATTTCGGACTCCCTTTCGCCATTTGGTTCGTTTGCCCCCAGCTGATAGGGTATTACCTCACATGAGATTAGTTTTTCTTTAATCTCGACTATCTCATCTAATTCTTTCCCCGTTACCTTATAACCAGAAGCTATTTGGGCTAAGTCATTTGCTTCTTGGTTTTCGATCCGAGGCACGTGTTGAATGTCGCACGAATCAAACCGTTTTAGTAACGAGAAGGCAATGACAAAGTATTTCATCAAATGTTCTTGAATGCATTTGTATTCCTTTGTCAATTGTTTTATTACTAACTCAGAATCTCCTCTGATTTTAACATGTTTTGCCCCCAAGTCCAAAATAATCTTTAGACCTACAATTAAAGCCTCGTACTCGGCTTCATTATTGGAGCATGTTCCATTAATCTTGTACTTAAATTTTGTTGGAATCTTTAAAGGAGAAATGATTAAGATTCCAACTCCTGTACCATGTTTGTGCTTCGAGCCATCGAAGTACAACATCCAAGGTTCATGTTCTACATATGTTATTGAGGTCTCAGTCACCGAGTGGTCAACAAGAAAATCAGCCACTACTTGACCCTTTACAGCCCTCAGGGGTTGGTAAGTCAATGAATATTCAGTTAAAGCTAAAGCCCATTTCCCAATTCGACTATGCAAAATTGGTTTTAACAACATATGCTTAATGATGTCAAAATGAGAATAAACATAAACATGAACTGGTTTGATATATTGCTTAAGTTTGGTACAAGAGAAATACAAACATAGACAAAGCTTTTCAATTGGACTATATCTAGTCTCAGCATCATTCAAGATTCTACTTAGATAATAAATAGCCTTTTCTACGCCATTTTCATCCTCTTGTGCGAGCATGCTTCCAATAGTCGAATCTGATGCTGCGATGTACAACTTCATTGCTTTGTTTCGAATAGGAGGCATTAAAGTTGGAGGCTTCGACAAGTATGCCTTAATATCATCAAATGCCTTTTGTTGTTCCATTCCCCATTCAAATACATCACCTTTCTTGAGCCTCAGCAGTGGAGAAAAAGGTTGAGCTTTACCACTTAGGTTTGATATAAACCTTCTCAAGAAATTGACCTTTCCTAGCAAAGATTGAAGCTGTTTCTTCGTTCCTGGAGGTTCTGTCTCCATGATAGCCTTTGTCTTATTTTGGTTAATTTCTATGCCCTTCTTATGCACAACAAAGCCAAGGAAATCTCCTGCATGTACACAAAAAGCACATTTCAATGGATTCATTTTTAATCCACATTTTCTCATTCTTTCGAACGATTTTTTAAGATGTTCGATATGTTCATCCTGGGAAGCGGATTTCACAACAATATCATCAATATAAACCTGCATAAATATTTCGATAAAATCATGAAAAATTAAGTTCATAGCTCTTTGGTATGTTGCTCCAGCATTTTTCAATCCAAAAGGCATCACCACCCACTCATAGGTGCCTAAAGCACCAGGGCAACGAAATGCGGTTTTTGGCACATCATCTTCATCAATAAAGATTTGATTATAACCTGAATAGCCATCTAACATACTCAAATATTCATGCCCTGCTGCTGAATCAACTAACATTTCGGCTATAGGCATGGAATATTCATCTTTAGGTGTAGCATTATTCAAGTCTCTAAAGTCTATGCAAACCCTAAGTGATCCGTTTTTCTTAATAACAGGAACAATGTTAGCTAACCATTCCACATACCTGGTTGTTCGAATGAACTTGCATTTGAGCAACCTTTCAATTTCTGCTTTGATCTTTGTCATGATT
Source organism: Trifolium pratense (assembly GCF_020283565.1). NCBI lineage: Eukaryota > Viridiplantae > Streptophyta > Magnoliopsida > Fabales > Fabaceae > Trifolium > Trifolium pratense. The sequence continues at coordinate 6,356,255 of NC_060062.1, read as the reverse complement.
TCTGGTGCAAACCTCCTTGGAAGCTGCTTTACAGGTTTCTTATCTGGTCGAAGGGGTAGCCTATGCTCCACAAGATTTCTGCTTAACCCAGGCATTTCGTTATAGTCCCATGCAAAGCAATCTCTGTATTTCTTAAGCAACTCGACCATTTTTTCTCTTAAGGTTGGGTCTATATTGGCACTAATGTAAGTTGGCCTTTTAACAGAGCCATCTCCAATATCAACCTCCTGCAAAGGGTCTTGGGCTTGCATTCTCTGAATCGAACTATGTGGATCTTTCTCAAAACCCAAAGGCTCATCATCATAGATGCAATCTAACCTTTGCTTTTTCCCATCATTTACTTCACTAGCCTCCAAGGCCAGTTCGTTCCTTAAGTCATCGTTGGCTTCGACAGCCATATTTTCTTGAACATTAATGGCCTCAAGAGCCATTTTGATTCTATTCTCGGCTGCGTAAGCCGTAATTCGATCCCATGCTGGGGACTCAATCATCAAACTCATCGTGGTTGACCCATCCAGACACTGGTGGGTATGCATCCTCACACAAGGGTTTCTCTATATCTTCCCTTTCCCAACAAAAGCCATGGGTTGGATGCAACTTAACTGAGTGGTATACATTTTTTGATACCACTTCATTTGGATCGAAGGCAGCATCTTGCTCACCACAAGGAGCAATCGAGGCCAGGTTTTTGTCGAAATTCTGTAAAGTCACAGTGCCTGTCTCTGAAACATATGCACTCTGATCTGCTTCTACGTTCTCGACTAAACCATCTTCTCTCCAGATGATTAATCTTTGGTGCATGGTTGAGGGAACAGCTCCAACACCATGTATCCATTCTCTACCTAATAACAAATTGTAATTAGGTTTGGCAGCTATGACCATAAACAAGGTCTTTCGAACTGTACTGCCAACACAAACTTCCAACTGCACTGCCCCCAGGGAATGACCAGTTTTTCCTTCATAGTTGGCCAACACCACATTGTGGGAATGAAGGTCTGTGTCATAGAGACCTAATTTCTTCAACATGAAGTGAGGCATGATGTTCACCACAGCTCCTCCATCCACTAAGACTTTATTGATTCCCACATTGTTGACTTTTGCCCTAATGAACAAAGCTTTCAAGTGGTTCTGCATTCCCAGATCTGGCTTTTCGAAGACAGCTTTTTGCTCTTCGACACAACCATTTTGCATAACATAATAACACATTGGCTTATGATCAGCCAAATTGAGGGCCTCGAAGTCCTCTTCCAGCTCATTGACTTCCGTAGGCACATCATATTCCAGTGGCAGAATGGACACCACATTGACCATGACATCAAAATCAGACCCCTCACCCAGGAGATCATCATCCTCCATGTCATCCTCATCTTCTGCCCCTCCTTGGGCATTTTCAGCTGTTGGCTCTTCCAATATTATGGAAAGCCTCTCCTTTACTGGCCTCTTGGCCATTTCAACCTTTTCAGCCTTCTGGGTTGCTACAGCCTTGCCCCCAGCCTCAGCCTCTTTTGTTGTCAACTTTTGTTTCCTCTGGAACCTTCGCCATTGAGTGCGGGTCATAGGATTTTTTCCCTTATAGTTATTCCTATAAGAGTATTTGTTGACTTCAGTGGCAGCATTCACTTTTTCCTTCCCAGCTACCACTTTTGAACCCTTGGGCTCAGATACAATGTTCACATTAACATTGCTAGAGCTTCCATTTTCCATCATCCTTCGATTGAAAGTGACGTACTGTCCACTCACCCATTGGTTAACAGGTGCTCTCCCAGATGGTTTGAAAGTGTTTTGGGGGCCTAGCCTTTGCTGGATCGAAAGGCCTTTGGTAATAGGCTTTCCCCAGTTGGCTCCTTTGTAAGGCCAAGCTTTCTGATTTGGCCTAGATTTTGGCCATTTTCTCTTGTTTTCAGCATAAGGTACAACACTTTGAAGGCCTGCAGTAGCCTCTTTGTCGCACACAGCACTGCATCTAGGGCAAAGCATCACTTCAGCATTCTTCAGCTTGCACCTATTTAGGAAGTCCACCAATTCTTCCTCAGCATTGGGGTACACCTCACGTACCCTCTTTTCATACTCCTCTTCAGGCACAGCCTTGATTGGAGCAGCAGCGTCTATCACTTCAACCATGTTGCAGTCATAGACTTCGACATAGGTAGCGTCTGCAGGTGGCAAGGGATCTGAATCTACCTTCATTGGAGGCTTTGCCTTATCAGCATACTTCAGCCTTCCTTCATTCAGCGCTTTTTGCACCAAATCCCTGAAAACAACACATTGATAAGTTTTATGTCCCAAATAATTATGAAACTTACAATAACCTCTTTTCTTTCTTTGTTCTATTGGTGGTATTTTCATATCTTTTGGCACAATAATTTGGCCGTCAGTCACCAATAAATCAAAAATCTCATCACATTTAGTAATGTCGAAAGTATAAGTCTTGGTAACAAACTTATCATTTTTTGGTTCGATAGGATTTTTTCCATTCGACGGCCTCAACAATTTGCAAGTGTAAGGAGGCCCAGGCTTTAATTCAGCCACATTAATATCACTATCATCGAAATCTAAGCATTCATCACTCATTTCATAATCAATTTCATTATCATAGGAATCAACAAAACCTATTTCTTTCTTTTTCTGAAACTTAGAATTTCTAACTTTTTCAGCTTTTAACCTTTCGATTTGTCTCACTCTGTCAGCCAACTGTGACATGTCTCGAAGGTATTGGGTATCCAATTTCTTTCGAATTGAATAATCTAACCCACCAGCAGCCATCTCCACTAGTTCGTGTTCAGGCACTTGAGTAAAGCACCTGGATTTCAACAAACGAAACCTATTTAAATAGTCATCAATTGACTCTAGGTTTTTCCTTTTTACACTGGCTAACTCTTTCAGACTTATCTTGGTTTGGCCCATATAAAATTGCTCGTGGAAAATCCTTTCCAATTGGGCCCAACTATTGATCGAATTGGGAGGCAAAGTTGTAAACCAAGTGAATGCATTCTTGGTAAGCGAATTAGGAAAATACTTCATTCGCAAATTTTCATTATTCGCCAAATTCCCAGACTCAGCTAGATACCTGGCAATATGTTCTACGGTTGATTCATTAGTATCCCCAGCAAACTTAGTGTATTTTGGGACTTTCCAACCTCTTGGTAACTCGGTTTGCAGCACATATTCAGTGAAGGCAGAGACAAAGTTTGGCCTTCGACAACCCGTGTTTAGGCCGTTTTGGGCCAAAATCGTTTCGACCATGTTAGCCAAATTGTGTTGGCCAAGCAAATTATTGTTTTGCACCTCTCGCACTACCTCGTCAGGATCCTGGTTCCTCCTAACCATTACCACTGGAGGGTTCTGATGTACCACTTGTGGATTTGGGTTAATAACAGGAGGGTTTTGATTTACTAATTGAGGCATTTGATTAACCTCGTGAGGATAATAGGTTTCCTCTTGTACAACTGGTGTAGGTGTTGGGTTAGGAACTGTTTCAGTAGCCACATAGGTTGGCCTTTGCTGCACTGGAGTCGAAGACATTGCAGGGAGTATTACTTGTGGAGTAATGGGATTTACTCTAGGAGGTGGTGGGGGTGTCCCAAAAAAATCTGCAATTCGACTCATTTGAAATGCCAACATTTGATAACTCTCGTTGGTATTCTGAATTAATGGATTAAACACAGTACCCATTTGTTGTGTTAAGAGATTAACCATTTCATGGTTGCTCTCATCCATTTGTTGTCTCAAAGACAACACAGATGCAGTCGTTAAGGGTGTAGGAGTTACCCTTGACGAAGTATACCTATCAGATTCGAAACTTGGCATCCCTAAACCAAGTGTAGGGGGAGGCCCATACATAAAACCCTGACCTGACGGTGGTTTCGAACGTCCAAAACCAGCAGTTACGGACGGAATTGCCATAGTTGGAATTGGCAAAGTTGGAATAACATCATGCACAGTCGAAATGGTTGGACTGGAGAATATTGGAACATTCACTAACTCAGATGTTACCACACTTTGTGGAGGTGGATCGACTCCACCACTCGAACTTGCTTCGCTACTCATCGCACTAGAACTTGGAGTTTTACTAGGATTAGATCTCTGAGTAGTTTTAACCATAACCTAACTTATCATGAGTTATATGCAAGTAACAAGTTTTTTATTCCACAATATAAAAATAAACACAACTTTAACAAACACAAAACCAGTCCCACTGGGCGTGCCAATTTGTTTACGTTGGAATTTGGTAAACAACCGCTAGTTTAAGTATTTAAACTCGCGAGATCAACTAGTAAATCTCAGGACAATTTTGTGTTTATTCGCTTCAAGAAAACTGTTTGAATGTTCGTTTGAATAAGGAAACAAACATTTAGGAATCAAAATATTTTAAAGCATACAAGAGAAACTAATTCGAATCGCCTCGAAGTAGCAGTTTCTCAAGCGAGTATCTGGATTCAGACTTAGAAAAAATTACTGGAAAACAAATTGCATTGCATTGAATGAAAACAATTACAAATAAAGATGGTTCACAAAACATACATTTCTCCTTTGAATTCCGTTCGTTCGATCGCTGAGTACTTAGAATTTTTAGAGAGAATGTTTGTATAAATTTTGTGACCTTTGTTCTGAATGAAAAACTACTATAAATACTACTACAAAGTGGTAACTGTTCTTCGATCATCTGGACGCTCCTCCATTTGCCACGTCGACCACGTTCTCCACTTTCATCTTTCATTCCTTCAGCGCGCGCCAAGATCTTTTGGGCCGTTCGTTGTTTCTTTTTTGGGCTTGGCCCAACTGTCTCTCGATTCGATTTTGCGCCTTCGATAGCCTTCTGGTAAAACCAAAACTATACGCATCTTCTACAGCTCTCGAAACGCTTTTCTGCTTCGACATAGGGAGTTCTCGACACCAACTTTGAAAGTTTTATTTTGATAATATAACCTCCAAAACAAATATTGGACCCACCAATTATATTTAATTGATAAATACCAAATTTATGTCCAACAGTATGGTATTTTGAGTTGTTGACGGTATCATTTTTTTTACACCAACGTACACTATATAAAAATTAACCTTTATAAAAAAAAACTCACCTAATGTAAAGTATGGTTTTTAGGTTCCCAAAATACTTACCACATTAGGCCAAATATTGAGGGCACATGCTTCCAAAGAATTTAGCTCACATTCATCTGGTCCATTCTGATAAGTTTTTGGGTGTGAAGAGACAAATATAAATACAAAATAAAATAAAATTGAATAAATAATCATTATTACTGTAAAGCTTTGGAAATTATTTTAAAAAATTAAATTGATGAAGATAATGAAAAAAAAAATCATCAATTGAGTCATCAAAATATAATCATTATGTTCAGAAATATGGCTTGACTACAACAAAAAATATTCATGACCACATAAATTAGTAATAATAAAAAACTTCAAAACAAAAAATATTTAAATCTCTTTTTCCCACATTGAAATGAAAACATCATAAAGAAAAAGCAAAAAATGAAAAGTATATGAACATTTCATACAAAAAATAACTTAAAAAATAAAGCAAATTGACATCAATGAAAGTGAATTTTTCAAAGAAAAGTCAACCATGTTAATTATTGAATTATTTTATAATGCATTGCAAAATATAATTCCAACAATATAGCAAAAAATGAGAGAAAAATTAAAACCTGACATGATATGGAATTGTTGGTCTGATTGACATAAGAATTGGCCCAAGGAACTAGTTGGAGATTGACAATGTCAATGAGATCATTGTTGAATATTTCCTCAATATTCTTCACAATGAAAATTGCACAAGATTGGCATAGACTATCATAGTATATTGATAGATTAACTTTACTCATAGATTCACCCTTAGATTCATAGGTGAAAAATAAAAAGACTAATGCTATTACTATAGTGTTTGAAAGTTTTGGAGAAACCATTTTTTTTCAATCCTGCAAAAGTGGATAGATTTTGTAATTGTGAACTCTTGAATATTATTTTGGTACTGAGTCTTTTATATACACCTTCGTGTATGTTTAATTTCGATTTTGGAGAGATAAAATTTATTTCAAAGCGGTTGAAATTAGTTATAAAATATCTTACATCTCCTCGTGAACCAAACATATTTGTGATTAAAATATCTCCCCTCCCTTTCCCTTCCCTCGTTTGAACTAAACATATGTGGAATTAAACTCCCTCCCCTCCCCTCCCCTCCCATTAATTGAACCAAACAGACCCTATATGTTAGAAATAATATAAAACCGTTGATGTGGCCCTATCCTAACAACTTAAACTTTTGGGATAATCGGTTATTTGACATGGTATCAGAGCCTATCGGGTCTATCGTTGGGCTTCCGCCTTCCTCCGTCGTCCACGCTTCAGGCCCATTCCGCTGGGCTGAAGCGTGAGGGAGGGTGTTAGCAGCCAACACTCGGTGGGATTTAGTCCCACATCGGATAGATAGGACTCTTGAGAAGAGTTTATAAAGAGGAGGCAATCCTCACCTTACAAGCCGGTTTTGTAAGGATGAGTTAGGCCTCGATATTCGTGACATAGCCAACACTCGGTGGGATTTAGTCCCACATCGGATAGATAGGACTCTTGAGAAGAGTTTATAAAGAGGAGGCAATCCTCACCTTACAAGCCGGTTTTGTAAGGATGAGTTGGGCCTCGATATTCGTGACATGGTATCAGAGCCTCTCCACGATCCGTCGGGCCACCTGTTATCAGGTTTCCGCTATCGGGCCACCTACCGTTTATATCCACGCACCAAGCCCAATAGTGCTGGGCGTGAGGGGGTGTGTTAAGAGTCCCACATCGGTTGAGAGATGATCTGACTAAGTGTTTATATACTAGAGGCAATCCTCACCTTACAAGCCGGATTTGTAAGGATGAGTTAGGCCCAATACTCAATTCTAAGATGGTATCAGAGCCTCTATGACTAAGTGGTCTAGAGTTCGATCCCCGCTCCCCTCACTTTCTAATTAAAAAGTGGAATTTAAGCATATGGTAGGTGGGCCTATGCATTATCCACGCTTCAAGCCCAAGTGGGCTCTTGCGTGAGGGGACGTGTTAGAAATAATATAAAACCATTGATGTGGCCCTATCCTAACAACTTAAGCTTTTGGGATAATCGGTTATTTGACACTATATTTACTTTTGCTTTTGAGTAGAAGTGATTTTTTCTCGACATTTGTTTTTTAGCTTTAAATTTATCATTGAAACTCATTTACATATAAATAAATCACTTTAAGTATAATATGTGCCAACTCGTTGTTTAAACGTCGTGACAGACTCACTGCTAATAAGAGATAAATGTCTCTCGATATGTGCCAATTTGCTAGTTTCTATATACAGTGCATGTTTGAATTTATAGTGAATTGATAAAATCATAGTAAATTATTATAATTTTACGAAAGTTACACTTTAAAATTTCAACCGATTTATCGTGATTTCAAAAAATAAAGATACTCTTTCTGGTTGGATCTAATGGCAAACCAATTTCTTAGTTTGTTTTGAGTTAGCAAATAGTCTCTCTTTTTGTTTTCAAGTAAAAATGAGGGTACATAGGGAAAGAAGCTATAATACAACCTTTTCAGTCATGATCATCCTTCTTTGGGTACTGCCGTGTTAATTAACCTTGCTTTATAAGTTTCATTCTACATGATATTAACGGTCACTCTTAACTCAACATCCTTTTATATCTTTGTAGTACTTTTCATAGTTTAATTATTAGTTTAAATACAATTTTGTCTCTTTAAGTTTTACATTTGTTTAATTTTGCTCCTTCAGAAAAACATAGTGTGACACAAGTGATAAATACTTGGGTCTCATAACCATTTGGTCCTGGATTCGATCCCAGCCAATGCGTATGGAGAAATATTTGTTGGGAGAGATCAACCCCTTAAATGAATCTCAGTTAACTCGAAGGGATTATTATCTGCAGTTGCGCGCGGAGGATACCTTTGGTTTAAAAAAATAAATAAAAAATTGCTCCTTCAAATTTCAATTGTTTGATTTTAATTCACAAATTTTACGATTGTTTGATTTTAGTCTCCCAAATTTCTTGAATTTGATTAAAAGTAGGGATCAAAAATTGTGATAGAAAATTTTTCAGGACCAAAAAGTGCGCCCTCGCTGCCTCAACATATATCTCATTCTTTGAAAATTTTATCTTCTCCCTCCTTGATTCTATGAATCCCCAATACAAAATTGTCTTAACGGCCGCGAAAGTGAAGCCATATTGAACCTACGACACCTAATTTCATCATCACCAATACAAACTGACATATCCCCGCCTCCATCATCCGAGGTAGAGCATTCTTGTGTTGGTGTAAGCCCTAGAGGCCAATTATTTATAATTGCATGATACTTGTATTGGATAATTTACTTATTAAATAAAGGTTTTTCTTTATTATGTTTATGTGTTAAATAATAATAGAGTCCCTAGAATAGTAAGTTCATTGAATGGAACGTTAAGTGTGACTTAATCGTGAGAATCCATTACACATGAGAACACTATTCTTAAAACATCCGTAGTCGAGCTTTAATGTGAATTGGGATAACATCAAAACGTAGAGACTATTATGTTGACAGACTGATGATCACATCTCACGGATCATAGATAAAGAGTTATCAAGTCTTCACATAGATATAAATATTAAGAGTAATATTTATATCGGATTGACCCACCATGAGAATATTACATAGTATGTTATGAAATGTCATAAGATATTCTCATAGTGATAAGTGGTGTATTCCACCCTTCGACCTGAAACCACTATGTTCCCTAGGTGTAGGAGTGTAGTACTTTGTCGCCATTCAAAGTTATCCGTAACAGGATGACTATAAGGTTGGTTGATGGGTATTCCACGAATCATGCTGAGGGACATGAGTGACCTAGATGGAATTTACCCCTCCTACATAACGGGAGATATGTCTATGGGCCCAATATTGAACTTAACAAGGGTGACGTACTATGCCTTGTGTTCAATATAGACATAAGGGTAAAAGGGTAATTATACACACGAGTTTTATCACGGAAAGGTTTGTCAGATCACGTGACATTCTTGTGACTTGGGTAGCAGTGATGTGTTGCTAGATACCGCTCACTGTTTATAATATTGAGATTAATATTATTGCCAACGTCATAGGAACCTACAGGGTCACACACATAATCTGAATTTTAGAGTAACCTTAAAATTCTCTAAAACCCTAACCGCACTAAATCTCCCTCTACCGTCGTCTTGAAGCTAGCACTAAGAGGTGAACGGAAACTGTTCGTGTGGACCGGCTAGAGGTACTGCGATCGTGCGGTTCTTGTGATCAATTCAGAATCGAGGAATTGTTCTTCAAAGGTAATAATCGAAACCCTGATCATGTCCATTCGCAAGGATCCACCGAAGGAAAATCTTAAATTTCCGCTGCGTTTTACTCTGTTTTAAATGCAATTTTCCTTCAGTGGTATC